>NC_071522.1:6936250-7542500 GCF_027887155.1 Malaclemys terrapin pileata | reverse complement strand
CAGTGTGTAAGTATATCCTTTCAAATAATTATCATATATTATACTCTACTCATCTCTGTATAATTTCCTCATATGCATAATCGTATTTGACTTCCTTATGAATGTAAAAACCATCTTACCTTGGGCAAGTTAATCTTCATTGATTGAATATCAAATTCATTTGAATGTGTTAGCAAAGCCTCTTTTTTTTCTCCCCTTGAACAGCAGAAAACTGGAGAGAGACATACAACTGCTATTCTGCCACTGAAGAATATTTTGTGTTTATTTTGTCTTTACTTCTCATTTTGCTTTTGAATTCCCTTTCTTCTTGACCCACTTTCTCTCTCTCTTTTTCTTCCTTTAAATAAAAATTAAAAAACCATCAACAATGCTTGCTTTATTTAAATGTTTCTTTCAGTTTGCGCTTTTGAGAACCAGAGTTCTCAGAACCTTTATAAATAACGAACTTCAAAAAAGGGGGAGCCAAGGCAGAATTCTTTGAAAAATGAATCAATCCAGGAAATGCCAGTGTGGGAAATTAGTCTGTCTACAGACAAAAGTGTTAGTAGATTTCAGGAGCAACAAGCCTTGTATATAAAATATTCTCTCTGTTCTTCTTAGAGGCTGTATTTAAGAATCCTGCTTCACTAAGGTGAGTGTAATAAATTCATAATCTTTCTCCCCCAAACGGGGTGGAATATGGATATAGCAACAGACCAGGATGGATATTAACAGGCTTATGTGGGCACTGCCATATAGGAAAACAATTCCCCCAACTGGGCTGAGTGTTGTACTTATTCCCATAAGCAAAAAGGTTCAAAACCAACAAGTTGCTTTCGCTTTAACAATGCAGGATCTTTATGGGATCTGATCCTGCACTTCCATCTAACCAGGATTGAGAGCTTCATGGCATCTGTTTTATAAACAGGCTGGTTGGGGTCTTCTTGTGTGCCCCTCTGTTGGCTGCCTGGTTTGTGCAGGCAAGTTTTTAAAGGTCCTTAATTCGTGCCATTCAGCAGCAAAACTAATGCCTCCCTCCAGTCCCCACCCTAAAAAATAAAGGGTGACATCCTGGGCCAATTCAAGTTGATGGCAAAACTCTCATTGACTTCAGTGGGGCCAGGGTTTCACCCAATGTGAAATAATGGCCACTTGCAGTGCAAATGAGAGACGGTCCCATGGGCTACTGCTTGAGACTTAATTGCTTAATCCTCAGATTAAGGCCCTGATCCCGAGCCTCAGTTTCCCCATCTGTAAAATAGAGATAATGTGACTGACCTTTTGTAAAGTGCTTTGTGATCGACTTAAGTGATGTGCTCTATGAGAGACAGATATTATTATTACTGTTCTTCAGTGGAGCGCTGCAAGGGTGCAGGACTTAAGAAGCTTTAAATGACTAACTTCCGCCTGAATGAGGGGAAAAATTAGTAAAAGCCAGCTTTTTAAAAGAACAACAGTTGCCCAATAGCTAAACACAGGCCACTGTGTCAAATTACCGAGCTATGATTTAAAAAATAAATAAATAAAACTGGCCACGCACTGAGTGATTGAGGCTGGCTTGCCCTGACAGCAATCTGCTCTCATCATGCCACTGTATCAACCTGCTTGTCTGAGATATAGGCTTAAATAGTTAAATCGACAGTGTTTTCCTATTTAATACGGGCAGCAACTGTGTTAAATAGCAGTCAGAGCTTGTCCCTCAGAATGGGGGTAATCACCATAAGAGTGATGTTTATATTTCCATTTCATTTTGCCAAATATTAGCACTGAATGCTCCTGCTAATTCTCTTCTTTTATGCCTCACCAGCATCTCTGAGATCCTTTGTGCCCTTCTCAAAGGCCAACGATTCACTAGGTCTCCCCACATTTATCTCTTTCATCCTGGAGGTGCCATGCCACATCTTTCCAGCCAAGTAGGGTCACAAAGGACTTCTTCTGGCAGGTCTCACCAGAGGTGCATTCTTGCTGAACGTGGCTCAGTACACGGCCACCATATCACCGGACCATGGATCTCCTTGGTCAATGTTTTCAAAGATGGCTACGAATTTTGAGTGTCCCAACTTGAGATGCATAAGCCTGATCATGCAATGACCTCAGCATAGCCACATCTCTGTCCATGTGGAGTCCCGTTGGCTTCATTCAGGCTCTGCACAGTCACAGGGGGCAGAACTGGGGCCCTAGAGTTTGATTTTTCAGAGGCGCCAACCACCTGAAGCTTCCACTGATATTTCCAAAGACCCAAACTTTCAGTTGGTTTATTTAAGTTTTGGCTTTTTTTTTCCCCAAAAGAGAATGGGAGAGGAAAATCAACAAGGCGAAAATTAATGAATTCCAATAACATTCAAATCTCCTCCGGATTAGGATTCTTGCTGGCCTCATCTGGAGCAGACGCTAGTAAATCTGCACTGGGGAAAATGCCCCGGTGGCATTGTCTTATCCAGCATTTAGGAAGCGAGTGATATTTTCATTTAAAATCCAAACGTACTTTTAGCATGGCTCCATCAGGCTTTTGGGGACGGATTTAGCCTTCTCGTTATTGTGCAGTCTTATGCCACTTTGCTGTATCAGTGCAAAATTTCAACACACTGGCAATAAAAATATGCTGATGTACCAGTTATGGCAGTAACTCTTCCATAGCAGTTTTACAAACTTGCCTTCAAGCTGTACGGCAGTGTGTGAACACCTCGCTGTCCAATATCAGCTACCATTCCCTGCGTCTTTGTCCCATTTTCCTTGTTTATAATTTAAAATTAATTAATACATAAAAGCCAATTTAGAGTCTAATCCTGCTGCCTTTACTCAGTCACTTGAGAGGTCCCACTGGAAAAAGGCAGTCACTTTACTCTCACAGTCCCATATCCGGTAGCTATTGACTTAATGGTGGCCTCTCCCCTGATTTCCCTGGGCATCGGATCGAGCCAATAGTTTCTTACTTTGCAACAACATTTGTACAGTTAGACCCCGTGCTTGTGACTTAAATGCGGGCTCTGCCCCATCGCATTGGCGGATCAAAGCCAATAGGGCTACAGGATCAGGGGCCTATTTGTTATGCTAATCTATTTCTGGGCGTATATTTATTTCCAGCTAATCTAGTACATGGAAGGAAACGCATTTCATACTGTACAATTTTTAATCTGTTTTAGGTGTTTGTGGAAAACCAATCAGTGCAGCATGCAACGATTACCGTATGATTAATAAAGTTAATGTACTGTACATTGTACACTCAGTTTTCAAAAAATGTGTATACAATGTGCACATGCAAAACTTTCTTCCTGTTGACCACAAGAGGCTAATTGTGTATGACATGTACCATTAACTATACATGCAGTTACCAGAGGCGTGTGGTGGGTTTTGTTTCTAATGCAATGGCATGTTTTGCATGGGCAAAGCTGTTTACGACCCCCCAACTAGGGAAAACAGGCTGGCTGAAAACTGAGGGTGTTATCCTGCACACACTAGCCACAGGGCATGGTGCTTAGCGCAGCAAGTAGCCCCACTGACGTCAACAGGATTAGTCACGGCAGTGTCTGCAGGATTGGGCCTCATAACACTGGGAGATTTAGATGGAGATTGTTGAATATGACAGACATTTGTGCTACAGAACGACAGATGGGGAGAGGAGTAAGCTATAGTCTCTACCGGCGTTAATTGGTGCAGCTCACTGGGGCACGCACTGGGTTTCTGTTCTGTGTCTGTACAGTACCTAGCACAATGGGGTCCTGCTCCCGTGACTGAGTCTTCTAGGTGCCACGAGACTACAACAACAATAGTTCAGTGGAGTTTAGCCCATTTACGCCAGTAGAGATTTGGCCCAGTGTCATTAAACAGCTCTGCATGTAGATAAAAAAAGGTGGTTGATATAAATTAATTTAATTGAATATAAATTAAGACAATGTCAGTGAATTCTATTTTCAGAACATTAGTGAACCCAAAGCAGGTGAACTAAATGTGCTAGTATTTCCCCCACAATCCCTTACTATCCAAAGGGCAGGGAGTTTTACCTGCCTGAAGACACAGTGCTCACTTTGAATATAGGGTTAGGAGGAGGCAGGTTTCCCTAATAATTCCTGCTAAAAGTTAATCTGTCTCTGTATGCGTTCGCAGAGAGGTCGCAAATTGCTGGTCTGGCTGAGGTCCCTTGGGGAAGGTGACCAGGGGCAATGGAAGACAAGGAGAAGCTTTGCCATGTGTGTCATCTATCAGGCCCTGGACAACACCTTTCAATGGGGATTTAATGATGATGAGCAGTGGACCCCTTCCTGCTTATACGTCACCCCTGGGATGCTGCGGAGAGACAGGCTTTCACGGGCGGCTTGCACTTTGCCTGACCTTTGAACCCAGGGGCCAGCACTTTTATGGGGATGAAGCCACACAGTTCCTGCAACCTGCCTCGGGGGCCCTGAAAAATTAGACTGAATCAAAGCAGAAAATGAGTTTTCATTTATCTTGTGATGATGCACGAGGTTACATGAAAGACAAATAGCTGCTTCTGACTCTTCCTTTATCATTGTCACTGCAATTAATAGGCTGTGGCCTTCGTTACTGTGTTAGTACTAAAGAGACTCTGGGCCCCGAGGGACATTAACGAGAGGAGAAAAGCAGTCCAATCTTCTCAAAGTTCTGTCATGTTAAGATATGCTAACCTGTTTCTTTTTAACTTGCTATTAAAGTGCTAGTGACTCAGCTAGACAAGCAGAACATTGAAGTTGCCAAACCTAATCTGCTGCCTCAATCAGAAACGTCACCGTTTTATATTCACTTAAATCTCCGTGCATTCGGGAGGGCCACCAAAGGGCAAGCCGAGGAATTAAGGGTTCGGCTGGCAAGGTGAAATGGGGCATCTGCAAAGAGAATGGGATTCAGGCTTTAAAGCACACATGCACCATACTTTTGAACTGCACGGCAATTGGCTGGGAGAGGCTATTTCTCTGAAGTTTAATGGGTTTCGGCTTCACTGCTAACTGCCCTTGAAAGGTCAGGCAGCCCAATAGCATAGTTGGATTTAAGTGGAGGGTGGATAATTCCATGGCCAACACCTGGAGTGTGACATGCTTCATGGCCTCAGCTGATCTCTGTTGAGGTCAGGAAAGAATTCCCTGTCATCCCAGAGAGAGCACCAGCTCTCTCCTTTGGCTCGCCCTTCTCCATCACATCTACGGCTTGTCTTCACTGCAGAGTTCACTTGAGTGTTGCCCCGAACGTGAGTCCCGTCCACATGCAAACACCCTTAACTTGAGTGTGGTGGCACTTTTAACTCAAGTCGGCTGGCCCATCAGGGAGGATGAGCTACAACACAAGTTAGCACCACTCGTCAGCCACCAACGCAACCACTCTGTGCTGCTAACACAATCACTCTGTGCAACTTGAGTGTTATTTTGCAGAATGGCCGCTCCCACTAGTGGTAGGATAACTCGAGAGGAGTTCACTTGAGTGTCATAACCTGAGCTAACTTGGTGATGAAGACTACCCCCAGTCTCAACTTATTGCCTTCACTTTCAAAGCCCAGCGTGACTCTGCCCTACATTGTAGACCTTCTGTCTTCCTGCACTCCTCCGTTCTATCAATGGCGCCAGCCTCAGTGCCGCCTTGTTCCACTTCTCTAACAGCTATTTCCAGGCTTTCATTGTTACTGAGGTTCTCTCCCCACCGCCACCTTCCGATCCCTTTCCCGGAGGCTTGTTACTTCTGTGATGACCACAGAGAAGACAATGATACGATTAAAACAGTTGCATCCGAAGAAGTGAGGTTTATACTCACGAAAGCTTATGCCCAAATAAATCTGTTAGTCTTTAAGGTGCCACCAGACTCTTTGTTGTTACGATTAAAACAGACACTTTTAAAATATCTTAGCTATTCCCACCAGTGGGATTCCCATCTACTCTATCTTTGCTCGTCGGCTACTTGGGAAAGGGACCATCTGTAATTTGGACTGTGTACAATGCCCAGTATGTTCTGGTGCCCAACTATAAATAGAAATGAATTAGCCAGGTGTGTTTTGTCAGTGCATTTTTATACCTCTGAAGCCTCAGGCAATTGCCAGGGCCAAAGGCAGGCTGCTGGAATTGATGGACGCAATGGGCTCAGCTGTTGTGGCAATTCCTATGATCCTAGGTAAATAGGCTTTAACTAGTCAGCTGACTTTTCCCCATGTGATAATTGCTTTAGCAGGTCCAGAGTAAATATGTGCAGATTTGCTTCAGCATCTCGCATGATGCAGTAGACACGCGTTTGGGAACTGGAATCTCAAGTACACAGAGATTCATACTAATCCACTGGACTTCTGGGTGGGGACAAGCACAGAATGTACTCCAAGCCCTGACTGGATTTCTCCCAACTCCATGTCACTGGCTTTCTGGAAGCTTTGTTCAGAATGTCTCAAATTCAGAAAGATTTCCTCTTGCTTTCAGTTCTCTCGCTGGTGACACTGGGCTGGGAAAGTATCAGAGGGGTAGCCGTGTTAGTCTGAATCTAAAAAGCAACAGAGGGTCCTGTGGCACCTTTAAGACTAACAGAAGTATTGGGAGCATAAGCTTTCGTGGGTAAGAACCTCACTTCTTCAGATGCAAGTAATGGAAATTTCCAGAGGCAGGTATAAATCAGTATGGAGATAACGAGGTTAGTTCAATCAGGGAGGGTGAGGTGCTCTGCTAGCAGTTGAGGTGTGAACACCAAGGGAGGAGAAACTGCTTCTGTAGTTGGATAGCCATTCACAGTCTTTGTTTAATCCTGATCTGATGGTGTCAAATTTGCAAATGAACTGGAGCTCAGCAGTTTCTCTTTGGAGTCTGGTCCTGAAGTTTTTTTGCTGTAAGATGGCTACCTTTACATCTGCTATTGTGTGGCCAGGGAGGTTGAAGTGTTCTCCTACAGGTTTTTGTATATTGCCATTCCTGATATCTGACTTGTGTCCATTTATCCTCTTGCGTAGTTCTTACCCACGAAAGCTTATGCTCCCAATACTTCTGTTAGTCTTAAAGGTGCCACAGGACCCTCTATTGCTTTGGGCTGGGAAAGACATGTGTTTTCAGGGTTTCCTAACTGCTTTTTCTTTTACCAGATACTCTCTGGAACAGCACTGCCTTTCAAAAGGCTGGAGCGTCATGGGAGAAAGCGACTTTACAGCACTTACTAAACAACAACAAAAGGGAGGAAGATAGGGACACAAGTTTACGCTGCAAGGATGTCTCTGCACTAGAATTTTTCCTCTTAAAAATTCCCATAAGTGCTATCAGCATGGGCAGAAGCACTAGTCTAAAGCACTAAGGGCATTTTTACCAGTGTCTTTGTATAAATCTGCTCAGAGCCTCTGACATCTCTCTCCATAGTAGGTTGAAACAAACCCTAGGATATAAAGCCTGCACCCCCTGCACACACACTTTGGGGAATTTGGATCCAGATCTGAATTTTGAGGCTTAGGCCCACTGGAACCAACTGCAGAACCTTTGCCTAAAATAAAAATGTATTAAGCTCAAAAGTTTCGATGTACCCTCCCTCTCTCTCCAATTTGTATGCAACTCTTCTAGTAGGAGACTCTCTTCTTCTACAGCAGGTTATGAGTGTAATTCCCATTCACTTCTCGTCTCCTGCTGGGAGAGAACTAGATGTTGCCTCTATCTTAAGATGGGAGCATTAGGCCCCTGGTTTGAGTTGGAGCCAGCAAACTCCGGCACTAACAAGAAAACACCAAGAGAAAGGGCTAGTCTGATAGTATCTCCCAACCTGGATGGAATTATGACAGAGAAAGTCTTGTGAGAAAGGCTGCCCTGTCACCTTGTTCTCATTTCTTTTCCATGTCCAGGTGTCCCTCTCCCCTGCCTTGAATCTGCGATCAAGCAGGTTTGAAACTCTCTATCCAAATCAGAGACTAATTTAACTGGGTAATTAGAAGCTTAACTAAATCTAGCCTAAATTTTCAGAAGACATTGTGGGCTCAAGTTTATATTAACTCAGGGGATTCCATGAAAATCTAACTCTGCAGTGCGGCCCACTTTTGACCTTTATCATTAGATCTCTGGTGCTAAAGCATTTCTGAAGGCTTTGGTGCATCGTATTCTTACGTGATAGCTGCACTATCTTCTTTAATTGGTGTTTTTTGAGGTTAATTGGAAAGGAACCCATGATTGGCAACCGATATCAAGATAATTTTGTAGGGATTAAAGTTTCCTGGAACAGTGGGGTGAAAACTGTTTACCTGGGAAAATGAAATTGCGGGTTTGCTGATGCACACAAAAGTATTTAGTTCTATTTCTTTACTCTAGCTTTGAAATTGGATGTCTTCCACAATCCTTAAAACTAGGGGCAGTAAAGGGGCTGAACCAGAAAAGGAAGTTGGCATATAGCATAAATGCTCATTTTAATCTAAAAGCCGTTAACATGCTCATAGTCATTTGGGATAAATGGAATACTTAAGAACACATGATGGCTAATCTCTGCTATGACATTTGTGGAGGAGGAGGAGGAATAATTTAGACAGTGGGGATTGTGCCACTCATGAGTTATCCCCTCTCTTCTGTCATAAGTGAAGCTAATGGCCATAAACATAAATTTGCACATCAATGGCACCTTTCAGCCAAGGATCACAGGCCGCGGTGCAAACATTAACCAGCTCCTCTGCGAGGTGAGAACATCAACACCCCCATTTTGCAGATGGGAAATCGAGGCACAGAGCAATAGAATGACATTTTCATGACGACCCAGCACATCAGCAGCTACAGAACATAGGTCCGGAGTTCCAAGTACTAGACCACTTCTCTGACCGTGATAAACTCTCCCCCTATTGTGAGTTGTTCTGTTGAGGGATTTTACCCACCATCACAATACCCTGGTGTTAGCCCGGGTGAAGGATCTGTAAGGACAATGGTGGTTGGCATGGGAATGGGAAAGGAGAGAAGTGGTAGGGAGGAAACAAGGCAAGGAACTTTCTGTAGGAAGAGGGCACGGAGTATCCAGTACGTTTACCGGCAACAAGCTTGAAAACGGTAATGGCACGTTAGCAAAATAAGTAGAGTTGCAGAGCAATAACTAAACACACACAGAGAGAAAGGACAAATTCAGCGACTCAACTCCCTTAACACGCACTACTAGGAGATTTGTTGTCGGTTATTTAACAGGCCTCAATCAACAGTTGCGTTAAAAAATTCATTTGAAGCATCTGTCACATGTCCTTTTTGACCCCGATTATAAACTTTACCGACTTCAGACAGCCTCGTTCAGTCACCAATTCCCCGACATGCTCTAGGAAAACTTTGCAAGCTGTCAATAAAAACTGAAATCATGAGCAAGGAAAACAAAATACGTTCATCTGATTTTCCACCCACCTTGTGACAAATTTTCATTTGGTTTTCACTGCCATCTCAGAAAAGCCCCTCAATTCTGACTAATAGGGACCCTGGAAAGTAACTGCTGAAATAGAAGCATTGACAGGCAAAACGTGTTTTCATCACTCCCTTCCTCCTCATATTGCAAAAGCCTAATTGAAACTCAGGTGGCTAGATAATAGAAAACTCTAGCATGGGCATGAGGTAGGGGGCATCTAGCTCTAATTTGGTATAAAACAGGTGTACAGGAATAAGGGAGTGTTTCAAAAGTGGAACAGGTGAGATGCCAACAGTGTCAACGCAAAGGG
This sequence comes from Malaclemys terrapin pileata, assembly GCF_027887155.1. Lineage (NCBI taxonomy): Eukaryota > Metazoa > Chordata > Testudines > Emydidae > Malaclemys > Malaclemys terrapin. The sequence continues at coordinate 7,532,896 of NC_071522.1, read as the reverse complement.
CTGTCGGAATTTCAAACGCTCCTTCTGAGAGGAGTACCAGCGGCTCCGGGGATTGGAAATGGGATGCATGCTCGGTCTGTGTGAGCATGCTCAGTACAAATCTGGGGGGGAAGGGAATGGACCCTGCCCCTACGTGCATCCCTTCTGGCACAGATCTTAATTTGAGGTCTGAATGCCAGTGAGGTCAGGAATCTATTTTGGGTACGTACCTGGCTCCAATGACATAATATCTGATTGACTCACAAGTGGAGCTGTGCAAATAATGGGAGTTTTGCTGGGATTTCACCCCTAGATGGCTAGAGCTGTTTCAATGCTATGCTAGAGGATGCCTCACACATTATGATTACAACTTATTATTTGTAAGTAGGCTTTAGTCAGCACCAGGGCACTACTGTGCCAGGTGTCCTGCAGAGCAAACAGGAAGTCTGTGTCTCTGCCCCAAAGAGCTTACACAGTCTAATCAGTTTCCTAATATACTAAGCATGGTATGAAACTTCCTCCTACTAGAGGAATTACATTTTGCAGCGGAAACCTCCTAACAGTACAGGAAGTGATAGAGTCCATAGGAAAGATTCAGCACTATTCATAAGCCTCAGTGCATTTGTAAGTTACCATTCCTGTAAGCAGGGCAAGGGCAGGCTTGTGTCTGGCTATGGTAAATGATCTCCCCGACCCTTTCACCTAGGCTGTGTTCTCAATCTTGCCCTAAGCATCAGGGACAGCTCAGAATCATGGACACGGGGCAGACCCTGGGAGTAAAGTACATTCATGTAGTAGCATTTTGATGGGGGTGGGGTGGGGGAAAGGGAGAGAGAAGACGGTGATGGATGGTGCCCTACTGGGCAAGAAGAGGAAGAGAAAATGGGAAGAGGGTGACACAGGAAAGAAAGCAAATGAGTGGCTTTTCCGCCTCTGTTGGTGAAAGCTTTCCCCATCTGCTTGTAAATAAAACACAAGTTATACAGAGAGACTATCCTTGCCCACAGAGACACATTGTCCATTTCTGCCACAGAGATGAAAGGTTTAACCGCCATTAATGGAGTGGTAGGGAAAACTTTGCCACATACACTCTATTATACATTTATGATGCTTGAAAAAAGGTCAATAAGTGCTATATGCAAAGGTCTATAAATGTAACGTAGCATGATCATTTAGTACAAGTTGTTTCTTAGATTAACAACATGAAGACAGACCACAATCTAGAAGCATAATAAAGGAATACTGTAGTAGTAGTTCTCTAAAATACATACCAAATTCCCTCCTTCTCCTTGACCCTTTGAATAGTGCTTGTTGTCTTAGATCAGTGGTCCCCAACCTTTTTCGTCTGGCGGGTGCCAGACGACGAGCCACCGTGGACCGTGGCCGGCGGACGAGCGCCCGCCGAAATGCCGCCGAGAAGTGGCAATGTCAATAGGCGTCGCCGCCGAAATGCCGCCGACAAGCAGCGTCATCCAGAGGTGTCGCCGCTGAAATGCCGCCAAAAATCGGCAGCATTTCGGCGGCGACGCTTCTAGATGATGCTGTTTGTTGGCAGCATTTTGGCGGATGCTTGTCTGCCGGCGGGTACGCGGGCACACATAGATGCCCCGGCGGGCACCATGGCGCTCACGGGCACCGCGTTGGGGATCCCTGTCTTAGGCCTTGGCTACACTTACCAGCTAGTTCGACGGCTGGAAATCGAAGTTCTGGGTTCGACTTATCGCGTCTAGTCTGGACGCGATAAGTCGAACCCGGAAGTGCTCGCCGTCGACTGCGGTACTCCAGCTCGGCGAGAGGAGTACCGCGGAGTCGACGGGGGAGCCTGCCTGCCGCGTGTGGACCAAGGTAAGTTCGAACTAAGGTACTTCGACTTCAGCTACGTTATTCACGTAGCTGAAGTTGCGTACCTTAGTTCGAATTAGGGGAGGTAGTGTAGACCAAGCCTTAGATTGTAACAGGGTACAAGTCTATCTCTGTGTTTGTACAGCATCTGGCACAATGGGCCCCTCATCCTAACTAGAGCCTTTGGGTGCTACCAGAAATATTCACTTCTAATAATAGGAAGAAATGCTTTTAAATGTTTCCCCATTGGAAGAGGAAATTAACTGACAAAAAAATGAAGATGGTTTAGTAGAACATCCTCCAACAAACTACTTTGGATCTTTAAGAACTGACCTAGATCTTGCCCCCAAAATAGACCTGAACCTTAATGGACCCATATTTGACATTCAAAAGTGTTCAGATAATGTTTAGTCTTATCGTTTTTGGTGAGCCTCTGTGGTTCCCGAAAAAGAAGTGCAGTTAATGGATGCAAAGTAAGAACGTCTTGCCAGGTGCAATAGATCTCGTACTGATGCTCACACGGCATAAACAAGGCAATGCAGTCAAAAGATTCCTAGAAATCTACTGTTATTCTAAGTTGAGCTTGCAGCTGGATTGCCAGGGCATTTGTTTGTTCTCTTTGCAGAGGAGGCAGGGGGGTTAACTAGGGAGTGTAGAATAGGACGGTAATAGTTTCAGAGCGCGTTCGTATTCCTTTCTTTGAAGATCACTATGAGTTTCATGAAAGCAGCCCGGTTCCTAGCATACTGTGCCTCTTTAGGGGTCAGAGTGATGAATGCTGAACCAGAATGAGAGAGGAGACGGAGGACTTCAGAATCCCCCCTTCCCTATTCAGTGCGACTCCAGACAGTGTCGCAGAGAGATGAGAACATTCCCTCTCGGCACATGACGGGATCAGAGATGGGTGAGAGGAAAGAGATCATGGAGTGAGGGGCTCCCTGTTGCAAGCACCACGACCAAGGGGAAAGAAACCCCAATCGGATTGTTTACTTCCTCCAGGCTGCCACGGGCAAAGTGCTCAGCTTCCACTGTGCCTGAAGTGAAATGTCCTTGTCCTTCTCCACAGGCTATCGTCCTCAGAGGGGCCAAGGACTGGCTCTCTGCACTGACCACAATATGTTCTGGTTCAGTGGAAGGACCTTAAACTCACAGACAAGGACAAGGCAGTAAAAGATGAAGCACCCGAACCCCCCTATTTCCAGATTACTAGACCCCAGGTGTGTGCTAGGGAGCAGTTAAATTTCATCATTACCCTTTCTTCTATGGTATTTTTTATAGTCCTTTTTACTACTGGCACTAAAGGTGCCGGACGCATCCCAGGAGCTAAGAGGACATCACTTGTCAACCTGACTGCTCAGTGATATAAAAAAATGACAAGTCCTGGCTTAATCTTTCTGATGACTGTGTTCAGGATGGCCCATCCATCTCCATGTAGGAGTTTTGGTGAAGCTGGAAGACAAGAGCATCACAGCATTTAAGAATGAAAAATTAAGTGCCCTTTTTAAGCACAGCATGGAGCTTATTACCGCAGAGCAGTTTGCCTGCTACTCTTCAGGTTGTGTGCATGTATCTGCACTTCTCTTTGCTGAAATCTCCTATTTTCAGGCTTTAATAATAACTTGGCTGCAAAAATTGGCTATGGTCAGGAAACAGACAGTTAAAAAAATTATAAACATTAGAAAGATTAGAGACAGACAGCTGGATTTAAAGGTCTTACAGACTCAGAAATCTTCTATCTTCAAAACAGTTACAAACACAGGCAGAAGCAATGCAAACTTCTCCTACACTACCCTTCCAATGTGCCTCCAAACCTATTCTAGTAAAGCCCACCTCCAGGGTGAAAGGATAATAGGTAATAAGAGTGTTGCCAACTCTCACGATTTTAGCACGAGCCTGGTGATATTTGGTGTTTTTGTTAAACACAGCTCCTGAGTCAGGTGAGTATGTGAGCATCTTAGCTTGCATGTGAAAAAAGAAAAGAAAAAGTTTCTATCCCTTTTGGTGGTGGAGGAAAGCTTTAAGAAAGGAGCCTTAATGGCTCAAACATCACAAGGTAAATAAAAAAAATAATCAAATTTGTTATTTTAAAAGGCTCGTGATTTTTGAGTGTTCCAGGTTTGGCTGCATCCTCCTGACCAGCTCTCTCCCATCTATCCACAGATGTTGCAGCTTCGTGGGAACTGGCAGCACAGCAAATTGTAATTTAATTAACTCCTAAATTTTAATGTAATCCAGGCTGCCAGGAATCTCTCTCTTTTTTTTTCTCCTTTCCTTTTAGTACAACAGTCCCCTTTGCATTGTTTTGTTTTGTTTTTGGCAGGCTAGGAATATTGTTAGAGGAGCCAAAGTCGATTAACTCGTCTCGGAATGACCACCTATGTAAGTAAGTTGGAGAGGAGGCTCTCCTTGCCCCCTCCTCTTTAAGGGATTCGCTGGATCTGGGGAACGCTGAGCTATGCAAAATGCTGATCAGATGGGTGACCGAGAACCCCAAATAGCTCTTTTTTATGCCAGTGTTTCTGCAGGTACCTTTGAATATCAGAACACCCCTCTTTCCAAAGGCCCAGAAGGTGGCTTGTTTCCAATGGCTGTTTCAAAATGAAAGTAGTGCTGGGGAGAGATGCCAGATGGACCGCCTTTGGTGGCTGATGCCCCTTCTTTTGGCATAGAGCAGGCAGGGCAGGGACAGCTCCACACTTGTTGCTCTGAACAACGTGCTTCCCCTTTTGAGATGAAGGGACAATTTCTACAGGGCAGGGTGTGTGTGTGTGTGAGTGAGAGAGAGAGATATTTGGTTTCTATGGTAATTCAATCCCTGGCCTCTCTGCTGAAATGGCCAACCAAAGAGTAAGTTTGTGTGAACTGTGGTAGTCACCCATCCATTAGGAATTGCACTGACATCTACCCAACTTGTTTTACCTATGCCAGTGAACAGCCATAAATTGGTAATGTTGGTCACTAGAAGGAGTAAAGAAATTCAGTAGTTAGGGGACTAGCCTAGAACTTAGGACACCTGAGTTTGAGCCCCTGCTCTGCCACAGACTTCTTGTGTGTCCTTTGGCAAGTCACTTAATCTCGGTGCATCTCATTCCTCATCTGTAAAATGGGGATAATAGAACTGCCCTCCCTCACATGCATGTTATGAATATTAACCTATTAAATACTCTGAGTGGCGCTGGATGACATTTTTCAGACTAATTTTTTTTTGGCTTAAAAAAATCCATTTTGGGTAGATCAAAACTTTTCACAAACTCTTGTCAAATTCAGCAACTAGTTTCAGCTGGAAAAAATTCTTCTGCTAAAAAGTTGAAACATTTCTTTCATTTCAAAATGTTCCCCTCTCATGCCAACAGGCAGTCCCTGACCTAGAGCACTGAAATAAACTGATGTCCTTTCACTCAAATCACATAGCAGGGAGGTCGTATGGTGTCACAAGTCCATTGAGACACCGTGGCCCAGTGGATAGGGCACAGGACTGAGAATGCAGTGTGAGCTTGGGCCAAGCTATGAATTTATCCTGCTGCCATCAGAAAAAGGGGGAGAGCGATAGTTACCCATATTTTTAGAGCACTCTGAGCGTCTCAAATGAAAAATCACTATGTAAATGCACAATTAACAATGAAAAGTCTAAATTCGATAACCACCAGCACCATCACAAGAAGAAAAGTTTCATTTATAAAACATATTAATCGTTGGCTCTCCAAAGCCCAACAAAACTGTGAACCTGTGAATCCTGCCTGGTGTATAATCTTCTAATCTCCTCCTTCTTAATCTGCTCAGTATGGAAACCCCTGTCATTAGGAAACAAACGAGCTGCCTTATTATTTGTGAGGCACGACGGAAAACAGAGAGAGCTGATGCAGGAGGGCAGTATAAATCATAATGGGGTTTACCTCCATCGTGCAAAGGAGCTGAACAGTGATTGCTAACCAAAATGCAATCCTGTTATCAGCAAAAAGTTTTAAAATCAGATTAAGGAGGATGATATTCCCCTTGTTATTATGCCTGCCCCTTTCCGCCAAGGTGTTTATCAGGTAAGTGACTTCAGGCAGCGATGTGTGTGTTTGCCTATTATTAGCGGCTCCCATACTTTGCATCTGAGGTGGAGCCAGGGGCTAGTGAAAGGGTAAAAACCCACTTGTGTGCTTATTGCTAGAGGCTGCATTGCATATGCCGTGCCTGCGTTTCTAAGTGGGACTGCATGTTCTCTCTATTCTGGAACGGTCATAACATCCCCAAGATTGTCCCTTCCCAACTGAAGCAAGGCTTTTCAATTGAAGCTCGCTGCCTCCTGTATATTCATGGACACTTTGGGTTATACTTCCAAACGGTGTGCACTCGGAATGGGCACCGCTGGATCAGCGCCTGGCAACACATGGACAGTGACATTCTCTGTCCAATAAGATGGCAGCACTTCTCCACTCTGCTCTGCCCGTGTCACACATGGAAGTCAAAGAAGGTGCAGAGTGGACCTAGAGGCACTGAGGGCCCAGACTGTATGGGACTTTATAGATCATCGTTAACATATTGAATTGCACACATGGTATAGAAACAACTTGACTGGGGCTTGCAATGGATGGAAACCCAGAGTCTCCTCCCTGTGGCCACTGAAATCGATGATAAAGCTCCCATTTACTTCAGTGGTAGCAAGATCAATCTAATTTAGGGGATAGGGCACTAGACTTGGAATCAGGAGACCTAGAGTCTCTTTTCAACTCTGACACCGACCTGCTGTGTGACCTTGGGCAAGTCACTTACCTGCTCCGAGCCTCTCCCACCCCTGCTTTGCTTGTCTAGTGAGATTGTAAAATCTTCAGGGCAGGGACTCTCTCTCACTGTGTGTGTTTGTATGGTGCTTAGGACAATGGAGCCCCACTCTCAATTGAGACATCCAAGCAGTACTACAATGTAAATGAGAACAACGACAGCCAGATGCTGCCCTCACTTGCTCCAGATTATCCATAATAAATCATGATTTCTTTAAAAAAATAATTTTGGAAGCATTTTAAGAAATCATCATACAATGAAGCAACAATCACAAAAGCAAAGAAAATAACCCCAAAATGTGTCTTCAATGTAACATACCCCTAATTTCCAATACATCCCAAGGGGATGCAGATTCCACCTGAACTGTAAAAGCTTTTACAAAATCAAGGGTGAGAGATGAGTACAGGAAACCGAGATGCAAGTTGCTTATAAACAGGGGAAAGGGAGAGATTCTCCCAGCGCAGCCTGAGAAGTCTGGGCTTAGGAGCACGCATGAGACACAGCTCTGGGTGAGTAGAAGCAGATAAGAAGGTGAGAAACTGGGGCCACACCGTGAAAGTGGTCAGTTGTTGAACAGCTGCTTTTTCTGGAGTCATTACCAGCAATGACCTTTGGCTCAGCCAGCATGACATCTACTGCCGCTGAAACCTCATCTATCAGTGACCAGGAGGAGGAGGAGAGAGAAAGGGCAGGAAAGCCAATGAAAGCAACAGGAAATAAAAAGAGGGAATTAGAAAAACAGGACCCCCAGTTCTAAATGTGCTGACAGCGCTGTGCTGTAATTAATAAGCACCAAACCTAACTGGGATTCATATAGGGCAGGGGACAGCTCCTCATTAATCAAAGCCCAAGGTGTCAAAGTGCTAGGCAGGAGGACACTCCAGACACTGGAAACAGAGACAAAACCGTCATGCAGAGCAATAAAGAAACAATGGGAGTTTTACCCGAGGAAGGACGGCAGTGCCAGGCCCAAGCTTTGGAACTGGGCTTTTTCAAAATTACGAACCAAAGCTCCCGGGAGCAAGCTCGGCTTTTAGGAGAGCGATCAGTGATTTTTGCAGCGTTCTAAAGCTCCGGCAAGGAAGAGATGGGGCCAACTCGAAGTTCAGAGCTAAGCTGATTCTAGAACCAAGCTTCGTATTTCAACCGAAACCCTGGCTCAGAAAAATCCCCCAAGTTGAGGGTTCGTGATCCATATTAGAACCCACCTAAAGTTTGGAGTTTTCAGATTTGGGCTCAGCCCAAGAGAGGGAGATGGGTTTGAGCTGCACACTGATGGGGCGCTCGGTGCCATAGCTCCGCAGGCAAGACTTGCAAAGCTGGTACTGGCTCATAAAAAAACAACCGGGACGTGTCTCCACACTGAGCAAGGGAACAACTGCAGTAGCAGCGATAGCAAGACATGGCTCACCATCGTCTTAGCCATCCACGTAGCAACGCTACTTTTAACGGAGGCACTTCGGTGCACCCCCACACAGCATGGCCATACTGAAGTGACTGTACTCGTGTATTCAGAATAATTTAATCTAGCGGACTAAGCGCACGCTGAAAGTGTAGTTCTGCCTCCTGTAAAGGGAGCCCATATACTTTTCACTAGGGCTGCCATAACCGCCCCCACACACACCTCCCCATACAAATTTCGTCTGATTGCAACATTCAGAATGGTGGAGAAAGCATTTGAAGAGAAGCTCTCTCCGGAAAAGGAGGAAACATTTTGCTGAGTCTCTTCTTAAGGAATCAGCCGGTGTTGCTATGCTGTGCATGGATCTCAGTGCAGAACTTGGACGCAGGTGATTTCAAAGTCCAGGGTTACTATTTCTTGCTTTCAACAGTGTTGGTTTTATGATTGCAATACCTCAACTCCTCCTCCCTCTCTCTCTCATACACCCTCCCTCGAATTTCTCATTTAGTCCTGCATTTTCACTAGCTGAGCTAGTTTCATACCTGTACTCAAAGAGATGTACAGAAGTGTTCAGGTATTTTGCCTTGTTTACCTGCTGACATGATAGAACGCAACAGGATTTAAAGGACAAAATGGGACTATCTATCTTTAGAGAGAAAGATCTGCCAGCCACTTAGCTAGGACCTGTCTGGTAGAAAACTTTAGCAATCATTAGTCACCCAACATTTGCAAAATGGGAGTAAATGGCAGCCATGTTTTGCAGCCTGAACATGTCCATAGCCTCATGCTGCTGCTGCTGCTGCTTCTTCATTATTTGTATTATGGTAGTGTCTAAAAGCCCCAGTCATGGACCAGGATCCCACTAATGTGCTAGGCACTGTACGTACACCGAACAAAAAGACAGCTCCTTGCACATATGCGCCGGGCCTTTACACACACTTATTTCAAAGTTATATTCTAAAGCACTGGACTGGACCTCAGGAGCCCTTGCTCCTATTCACAGCTCTGTCACTGCTCTGCTGGCTGACCTTGGGACAGTCACTTTGCCTCAGCTTCCTCTTCTGAAAAATGAGGGTAACAATACTGACCTCCTTTGTGAACTGCTTTGAGAACTGATGATGTAGAATGCTGTATAAGAGCTTGATATTGTCCATATCGTCTTCGCCCCTTTTTAGAAGAGCAAAGCACTGCAAACAATTGGCAATATCCCTGGGGATCAGGTAGACTTGAAATCCCCCAAATCTAATTTCCACCACCATGCTCATGTCTCCCAACTCTTAATACAGATAGTTTCATAAACAGGCTATTGTGCATTAGCGTCTGCATCGCTAAGTATAGAAGGATCTCATGATGCAAAAAGCAGATATAGCCTTTTAGTGTAGTGTTTTTATAAGTACACCTCTACCTCAATATAACGCGACCCGATATAACATGAATTCGGATATAATGTGGTAAAGCAGTGCTCGGGGGGGAGGGGGAGGAGGGGAGGGCGGGTCTGCGCACTCCAGTGGATCAAAGCAAGTTCGATATAACGTGGTTTCACCTATACCGTGGTAAGATTTTTTGGCTCCCGAGGACAGCGTTCTATCGAGGTAGAGGTGTAGTCACAGCCTATGGCAGCTTGATACAAACTTTTCCTTTTAAATATATATTTATAATGAAACAACAACACATTAATACCTGTAGTTAGTTATGCTCAGTCAATGGCTATGTTTTCCTTCAAGCAAGCCATTAAACTTGTTAGCTTCTGGTTAGACACTCATTTTCTTTTTCAAAGCAGCAACGTGTTGGGAATTATGTTAATAAGGTATAAATCAAATCCGTGCTTAAGTCAAAAGGTTGATGCCATCTAAACATATTCCATGTATCAACGGCAATACAATTTCATAGGTATAATCCATCAACAGCCAATCTGGTCAGCTACTTCATTACAATCAGATAATTAATGTCTGGTAATAATAAACCGCCTCGATTTTGTTGTTCTTGGAAAAAAGAAAATACAATTTTTAGGCAGTCTAAAGTGACACAGTTTAAAAGGCGTGAGAGTTGAGCATTAATTTGCTATCAATCAGAAATGTTGTTAGAGTTATTTATCTCTTTATCTGAGCAGCCTTGAAAAAGCCGGGGAGGGGGGAGAACCCATAACAACAGAGACACCCTGTGAAACTGGAAGATGTCAATAATTGCTTCTGAAAATGAGGAATTACCAGGCTAACGAGTGACACTATCTAGATATGGATGGAGCTTAAAATGTAAAATATGGAGATAACCAAGGAACAAATAGGTGATTTCTTGTTGCAACATTTCACAGGCAGACAGTATTTGTGTGGCATGAACGCCATCCGTTAGCCTTAACGTCAGCTATTTTGGGTATTTATTGATACTTTCTACTGTCCCAGGACCTCTCTGGAGAGGACAGCTTGATCTCAAGTGCATCCTAACTTTGTGTGTGTGCAGTACAAGAAAGCCAGTTTTCAGTAGTGATGGTGTATCAATCAACATGATGGTGATGCGCTGGACCAGGAAAGAGAACAGAGTGAGAAAAAGAGGCCATTACTTTCCTGTTTCAGTTCTCGGACTGATCACTCAAAAAATACAAGATGGGAGTGTGACTCACATCTCACACTAAGAGAGGACGCGGCTCCATAACTTCATTGTATTAATACATATCACCCTCTCCTCGCAACCATGCATGCGAACATGTGTGCTTAACTATAAGCACTTGAGTAGTCTGCTGAAACCCTCACTTGATTTCAACAAATCTACATCAGGGATGAATTCGGCCCCCCATGGGGCTACTTGTGGAGAGCAGTTAAGCCTTTAAAAAAGAAAGAAAGAAAAAAAAAAAAAAGCCAAACTTGTGCTAAAAATAAAAGCACAAAGAAACAAGAGAGGAAAAAAGAACTTGTTAAAGAATTTTAAAGTATAATGGCAGAACTTGCCCTAAAGAGGAGAATAATCAGGGTAAGTTTTGTTATTAAGTCTTCTCTGAACATCCCCCTGCCTGGGGAAACCAACTCTCCCTGCTCCTCCTCATTATTATTATTTGTGCATGGTTTGCAGGGCAGCATCTCATAACTCACCATGTTTATGATAAAGCAGAGCAGTTGTTTTTGGAGACAGGCACTTTGATATTCAGTAGCCCCAGAGGCTATGCCACGGTGCTCTCTTTCCACCATTCACTAGTTAACGTGCCAATTTCCCCCCCCTTTCTCGAGTGTGCCTGAAGGAAATTTATTGCAGCAGGCGACTGCTATGGGCAAATACTAATAAAATGCTGTTTTGCTGCAATTTGTTTAATTGGCCACAGAAGAGAAGCCTTGCATGTTAGATCCAGCTCCTGACACCTCCTGCCCAGTCCACAGATGTTCTCAACATGAAGTGCTCACATCTCCATGTTTATGGTAGGGAGAAAACAAACCCCGACCATTAAATCTTTACTATTGCTGCAGATCTGATTTGATTTAACATGCATATTTACTGTGGCAGGCTGCCGGCAACCTCTCTGATTTATTCAGCAAAACATGCTATTTAACACACATCCCCCTGCCCTCAAAAAAAAACCCAACAACAATCAAAACAACACAAAAATCGGAGTGTGATTAATAGCAGATTAGAAAGAAAGGTACAAGGTACTGAGATGTGAATAATCCTAAAAGCAGTCTGAGTTCACAGAGAGAAGTTTCCACCCTTTGCATTGTCAACAAGATTGTACACTGCGCGTGCGCGCGCACACACACACACACACACACGGTGACTGAGTTTCATGTTGAGACAGGTCATATTACTAGCAGTAAAAGTTTATATTATGGTAGTCCCCAACACCCCCATCAAGATCAGGGCCCCATTGTGCTGGGTGATCTACACTTACAGAAGACACACAATCCTTGCCTGAACCTAAAGACAAAGAGCAACAAAGGCATAGGTGCTGGAGCTAGGGGTGCTGCCTCAACCCCTGGCTTGAAGTGGTTTCCATCATATACAGGGTTTACAGTTTGGTTCAATGGCTCTCAGCACCCCCACTATACAAATTGTTCCAGACCCCCTGCCTGATGGGGATACAACACAAACAAACATGGGGAAGGATTGGCATCGCTTTGTTGGTTACATGGATTGTAGCTTTTTTTTTTTTTTTTTTTTGAGTGGTTAGAATAGAGACTAGAAGTCAAAATTGTTCCAGGCTCTACAGCTGGTTTACTGCATGATCTTGGGAAAGTCATTTATCATCTCTCTGCCTCAGTTTACAAAGGTGTAGATTCATACACAAAGAGGTCGGGATGCTTAATTCATATTTGTAGAACCACCGCGAGTGCTTGGATGGAAATGGCTTCAGAAATACACCTTAGCAATATTTTCACATCAGAGATAGGACTTTACCAAACTGTGCTAAATCCTGAATGTTATCAAGGGATGTGGGGGTTAGCTGCATATCCTATTCCATATCCCAGGCAAAGCTTCCTAGGAGAATAGTAAAACAAGTGCTATAAAAGGGCACTCAGTTGTTGATTCAAATCAATATTTAGGAAGCCAAGTATCGTGTCCTTCTTTGGGCTGGATGTCAAACTCTAGATTGAGAGCTACGTTAGACGTTTCCCGCTGGTTTGCGCGACAGCCTGAGGTTTAAGGCAGTAAAGGAAGGCAGTTACCCTTCCCTCCCCCCTTATTGAATACCACAATCTCCGGATTTTCAGATGGTTTGTGTTCATAAAAAGAAACTTTAAAAAGATATTCAGGAGATTTTGGTGCCATAAATCCATGCTTTTCCCATATATTTATAGGATGGAATTGAATGCATCTCCAGACCCGGATGAAATAGAATAGCATGCAAACTATGCACTTCTTGATGGAGACTCTAATACTGTGTAATGATCTAGGTGAAAAAGGACTTTCAGGCAGAGACATCCTAAACAGTGATTTGTACACACTGAGAATATTACAGCCCTCCTAGGATTTGCCTTGATGCTCATTAAGTTTCCTCTTTGCAGCATATTTCAAAGATTTTAGGTATGGGAGCTATAAGGCTCATTGAAACTGACGTACAGCCCAAGCTGTAGAGAGCTCAGCGGAGCCTGCGGCTTTGCTTTCACTGGCCTGTAGTGAGGAGCGGGGCATTATAAGGGTGAAAATCTACACCACCAACTCACACCAAGCCCAAAGTTTTAACATGAAAGAACAAATAGGGCTGCTGTAACCGTAAACAAGACCAAAGCAACTAGACTCTGGGGGCTCTGGTCTTTTGAGGAAAGGGAAGATTCTTCCAGGGTCTGAGCTTCAGTAAAATCAGGTGAGGAGAGAGCAATGCTGGCAAACTGAGCCCATCAAGTATCAGAGGGGTAGCCGTGTTAGTCTGAATCTGTAAAAAGCAACAGAGGGTCCTGTGGCACCTTTGAGACTAACAGAAGTACTGGGAGCATAAGCTTTCGTGGGTAAGAACCTCACTTCTAGTGGGTAAGAACCTCACTTCTTCAGATGCTTGCATCTGAAGAAGTGAGGTTCTTACCCACGAAAGCTTATGCTCCCAGTACTTCTGTTAGTCTCAAAGGTGCCACAGGACCCTCTGTTGCTTCTGAGCCCATCAAAGCACTGTATGTTCTTCCTCTTCGGCATCGCGCCGGAGCAGGTCCAGTTCTCTTAGCTAGAGAGGGTGTTTTGGGATATGTAGTAAAAAGACAGTATCTGGTTTTACTAGATACGTGATGAAAACGCTTCCATTTAATCAGAGATCAGAATGGAGTGAAAGGGAACAAGGAATGTCTGGAGCCCACCAAAGCACATTCAAGCAAGAAATGGACAACTCAGTGGATTGGTGGATTGGCAGATGGGACCTGTTGTTTGAAAGTCACTGGTTTGAATCTGTATCGGGGGTAGCCGTGTTAGTCTGTATCTACAAAAACAACAAAGAGTCTGGTGGCACCTTAAAGACTAACAGAAGTACTGGGAGCATAAGCTGTTAGTCTTTAAGGTGCCACCAGACTCTTTGTTGTTTTTGGTTTGAATCTGACTCTGGGTAATGAATAGAAGCAGCTATTCTTTGACAGCCAGACACTATATGTGAAATGAATCTGTGGTCAAGGAGAATGTGGGCCTCTAGCTGATGGTCCATGTAAAAGGTTAAGGGTCTACTACGGCAACCAGCTGATTGAGTTACTCCTTCAGGTCAAGTAGAAATGTCCACTTGTGTGTTGCTGAAGGAATTAATAGGTCATAGAGATTGAATCAGCTTCACACGCAGAGTGGCCCCTTCCTGTCATCTTTAAGAATACCATGGTGCCCTGCTGATGTCATTTGGACAATTCCTTCACTGGCCTTCAAGTTCAATGGCCTTCTGAGCTACCTGACACACTGGGTCAGTGACATGAGTTTCAGTCGTTCTTCACTGCCTACCAAATGGGTGAACGTAACATGGGCATGAGCCAGGTTACTGAATGTGCAGACAGGCAAGAGAAGTGCTGGTTCTGGAAATGACTTTGCAGTTTAGAACACAGGCCCTGATCCCATTGACGTTAATGGCGCAGTGGGAGTCTTGCCATTAATTTCACTGGAAGCAGGAGCACGTCCAAGAGGGCGACATTTCTCCAGCAGCAGCCTTCAGCGAGACACCTCAAAACCTGGTGGTCCCTCCACATGTGAGTGAGAACACGTGGGAAGCAGGCTGCTGATTACCCAGATTGGGCACTTTTGTTTTTCTCTTGAGCCGCAGGGACTGAGTGAGCAGAGAAACAACATATTGGGCTAAGTCTTAATTTTAATGATCAGGTTCAAGTGCATTTTACTCCACCGTGGGATTTCTCTATGGAATCTTTATACCTATGAACAGCTGGGGAGCAGGAAAGGGAAGACGGGAGACAACTCAGTGAGCACTGGGACAAAATAAACCAGTGGCAACATGTGATCACATATTTAGAATGGTTCTGATCCACTGACACCCAACGCACGGTGCAGGGGAAGGGTCTGTATCTAAAGATTGGAACAATAAGTCCGTTCAGGGGTGCCAGCCATCTCCTCTGTTGGAGAGGCTGGAATGAGGCACAGTATATTGAGCCAAGTAGAATGGATACACCTGACTTCATTAGAGCAAAAGGTAACAGCGAGAATGGTAATAACTACCCTGCGTGATTCTACAGGATTAACAACCACGTGAAGATTTGCACCCTCCTGATACCGTTCTACTCCTCTCCACACAATACATTCTCCTGCATAGATTATTTTCTTTACTCACGCAATTTGTTATCTGAAGCCACAGAATGCAAACTATTATCCCTGGTTCTATCAGATGACTTCCCCCGTTCTTTTATCTTCTCTCACTGAGGAGATTACAAATACTGACATGTTAATGGAACCTACCCCCAGGAAGGCAAAGGTGCCAATTTTCATAAAAATATAGAAATATGCCAATTCTCACAAGAGTTCTTTATTTAAATAAATAAGCAGATAATTGGGGAATGGGCACCTATGTCCAGTGTTTCTAGTGCACCCCTCATCATGGTATCTGGGCACCAAGTATAGCGTTAAAATGAAGTAGAAGTGTTGTGTAAGAGTGGACCATTCTCTACTCCTCTATTATGAAGGGTTTTATTCTTACGGATTATTCTAGGAAGAAAATATCTAAGGGAGGGAAATAATCACACCAGGCATTTAGTAGCTTTCTTTGTTGAGGGAAGGCCTATACAAAGAATTGCACCTTCCACTGGTCTGACCTCAAACCCAATGAAGTCAATGGGAATCTTTTTCCATTGTTTCAGAGAGGATTTACATTTGGCCCTGGACCGCAAAGGCAGGTGTAACAAACTCATCCTGCTCTTTGTTGGCGAAGAACTCCAGAGCTAAGGGCCCTCCACTGACAGCCATTAACCATTTTGTGATTACAATTTGAAGGTTAAGAATAAGGCATTGTTGCATATTCACCCTGATAGCATAGACAATAGGGTTGGGGAATCTGCTGAAAGCTTGAATGCTTTTCTAAATTCCTCCAAACCGTCCCTGTCTAGGAAGTAGGCAACGTGATGAGAACAAGCTCCCCTATAAGATTTCTCATAGTTCCTGGCTCCATTTGGGTGTGAAATCTTGAGAGAACGGCTTTTTGTCCTTGTAATCCAGAGCTCCTGCTTCCTATCCTTGCTGAAACCACGCAGCTCAGCAGTGCAGAGAAGTGAAAACAAACCCCACCTTTTCCACCTGACACAGCCCCCCCAAAATGAGGTAAGACTCTGAGTGGCTCATATTCAGTTCACTCTTGGGCACTGGGGTCAAGTCAATTCTTATGTATTTTAACTCCTCCTTCTCAGCTATTGCTTATGAAAACTCAAGAGTTGCCGTTCATTTAAAGAAATAATAATAGCACCTCTACTGCGAAGTGCTTCTTTTTTGTGCTCCACATCGCTGTATTTCTAACTGCAAATACCTGCTGAGGGGGTAGGGCCGGAGGCAAACACTGGCAAAGTTCAGTCTCTGACCCCCTAAACTTTCCTGCATTCAAAGATGCATGGGTGAGGGAACAATATGGCAGTCCTGACTTCCTACAGGAGATAAGAGACTTGCAGGGCTGTGGTGCTTGCCCATCTAAGACCATCATTTCTTGGCACCTGTGCCTAAGGCAGAGTTCCAGCAAAACTTCAGCTTGGGCACCATGCCACCCTAACAGATGGCTCCGAGTGCAAGAAGCCAAGAGATGAGGCACTGTGTATGTGCATCAAGTGTGCACTGCTTAGAGGATGATTTCCAGCAATGGGACTTCCAAACAGAAATCCATTATGAACCTTGCCTGCCTGCGGTTAGAGTTTGGGATATGCCATCATTAATTTAGTTTGTTAATTTAGTTCAGAGCTGGATTTATCTTCAGAAGTAAAGAGGACAATTTCTGTGCCCATGGGTCAGGAGCATTCAGCCTGCCTGACGGTTCCTGCAAAGCAGGCAGAGGGAGAGACGTACACAGAGACATACAAAAACCTCCTCTTGAAATTGTGCATGCTCTGTGAGACACTTGAAAAAGGGGCTAAAACAAACATTGCAGAGTCACGTGAACAAGTTGGCAGCATACGGAAAACAGCTCCATGGCCCTGTGCCATCAACAGAGCCCACGTAGGAAGACAGAATAAAATATCATGATTCTCAGACCATAGGATGATGGCAACTTGCATACGCTTTTCTGTAACTTGTCAGAATGCATACACGGTGATTTGGTTTTAACCTTGGATTCAAATTATCTGAGGTAAAAGGTGACCAGCTGAGCTGAAATATCAGAGGACATGGAGATTTCAGTGAGTAGAATCCCTGTATCCCACCCTGGCAACGTCTAGGCAAGGCAGAGCATGCAAATGCAAGAGAAGGAGCCCTTTTCTTTTCTTTTTTTTAACAATGCACATAATATCCTTTCCAAAAGGTTTGCTAAGGTTACTCATGTATTAAGTTAAGCTAACCAATTTACAATGCAAATGTTACACAGATTAGAAAGGGTAAATGAGTTGTATGTTGAAGGAGATAGGAGATACCCAGACAAAAGTGGAGCAGACCTGTGGCAAACTGCAATTAATGACCCGAACTCATCTTCTAGGATGAAAAATTCATCGAGTTCTCTAAGGATACATAGCCCAGGCAGAAGAAATTATTCACCACTCTCTACATATCCAGAGTGTCACCAAGCCTATTTATCTGGTAAACAAAGTACTTCCCTTCAGCTTTAATATCTCTGCTACGGTATGGTCCAAAAGTTCCTTGATTTTTTTTTAAAGTTATAAAGAAAGAGCAATTCTAAGAAAACTAAAAGCTTGTGAACTGTTGTTCCAGAGAGGACTGTAATAAACAATGATTCCCCCTGTAATCTGATGGATAAAGTAGAGCTGGATGGGAAACAGTTTTTCTGTCACATGAAAATTTCCACCATCAATTTTTTCCCCCCATCCTCAGTCAAGACTAAAAGTTGAAATCTCAAAAAATTGTGTGCACTGAAAATCTGAAAAAAAAAATTCACCCTAACATTTTGCTTGGATAATTTTAAAACATTTTGTCTTGATTGACAGTTTTTATTTTTTTAAAACTTTGAGCTAGAAAAGGAAAATTTAGATAATTTTGAAACTTTTATCCTCACATTTTTTCCCCCAAGTCAAAAAAATTAATTGAAACCAACCCTTTCCCGTAAAAAGGTTTGGTTTAATCAAAAAATTCCTGACAAGCTTTAAATTAAAGCACAGGACTGGGAACCAGAATAAATAGGTGCCAATGCTGGTTCTGACACAGACTGTCTGGCCAAGGTTTTTAATAGTTATTTTGGGAACTTTCTAGGTGTCCAACTTGAGACACCTTAAAAGAAAAGAGCCTGGTTTCCACAAAGTGTTGAGCCCCCATCCTTTGGAAAATCAAGTCTTTTTAAGGCATCTCAAGTTGGGGACCTAAAAACAGACACCAAAAATCACTGGTCACTTGATAAAATCTTGGTTCCTGTGTTGTAACCTTGGTCAAATCACTTAATAGTTGCCTGTCTGTAACAAGTTGATAGATAAAACATTACTGTCCCACAGAAGGGTTGTACAACTTCATTCATTAATGACTGTAAAGCACTTTGAGGTGGATGTCTGTAAGGGGTGTGAACCTACCAACTAATAAGCAACCACTTCTCTGGTTAAAATGATTCAACATTTCCTTATATTTTGCTAACCCATAGCTTGAGAATAAACAAAAGAAGAGGAACCCCCCCCCCCCCCGTGGATGTTGTAATTTATTTTAAGGAAATAGTTTTCTTTTAATATAAATGTCAAGTGTAACTTTTTGCTCCAGATAGCTTGGTAGTTTGGGGAAACATACTATAGTCCTGCAGTAAGGAGAGAGGAAGAAGTTACATAGCCCCTGGCACATAATCAAGGTAAGTAGTGAATACAGGAGTAACATTCTGCTATCAGCATAAGGCAAACCTTTCTGCAGCTTCCATTTTTAATCAAATGCTGAAGAGCTGAACAGTTTGGTTCCAATTAGAGATGGGTTCAAGACACACAATTCAGTTCCAAATCAGGTTTTCAAACACCCCAAAGGCAGGCTGTTTGTTCAGATATGTGGTTTTGGTTTGGGCCTCATTTCTACTTTTGACATATCTTCTTCTGATCCTGCCTGCAGCCCGAAACTTGGGGGCGGGTGAAGGGGGGAACCATCAACAACAACAACTTATAAAACAGTTAGCAAAGCTTTAGGAACCTCAAAGGTGGGTCAGTTAGCGATCAGTTGTGAAACATGGCTTGATATTCTTAATCACTTCACCCATCCCCATTTTTTACCCAGTTAGTCAGTCTGACATTACCTTAACCTGATCAAATCAAATCAGGATTTGAATTTACAGATGAGATGAGTACACACCTAGGGTGTCAGCATCGCTAGTGTTAGAAACTGGAAACTAATATGAAGAATGTCTGCAGTTAGTGAACAGGACTGGGAGTCAGGAGACCAGATTTTTAATCTTGGTTCTGCCACAAGCCAGCGGTGTAACTTTGGGCAATCATTTAATCTTTGTGCATCACTTTCCCCACCTGTAAAATGGGGATATAAATAATACTTCACCGTTGCACATTGCTTGCAGGCCAACAGATGAAAATCCCGAGTGGGTACAAATGCCAAGTATTGTTCTCACAAAACAATTGGGCAGCTTTTGCACGCAGCTCTCTCTTTAGAGCGTTGAGATCCCAAAGAGGCATTAACAATAAGAGCGCTAGACAGACGCACACAATGTACATGCTCTATAAAATGGTACAGAGTAAGAGAGAGAGTGTGCAAGCCTCGTTCTTCTTAGGTTCTGGCCTTGTGCTACTGTTTGCTAAATAAAACCAATTCTGTAACTCGGAACTAACTGGTTAAGCAGCACTCATTATGCCCAATTTACAAAAGAAGGGGCATATTTCAAAATATTTATTCTGCCTTTCCCAGTTGGATGGGCATAAGCATGTGGAAATCTTCAAGGAATCAAACAACTGTTAATCACCTCAAGCTATTCCAGGCTGAGTTTGCTATGTAAGCTGCCTCTCTTTGTTTACACATAAGGAGCAATGACTCAAACAATCCTATAGAGACTATTTTTTCTTCTTCTTTTTAATGATAAGGTCTGGCCAAACAGCTTAAAGGACCCAGCTACTTAGTATTAGAACTGCACTTTCTCTCCTCCCCCTACTCCCCATAATAACTCCATTTGTATGCAGAGGGTGAGTGCTTGTGGGACTCGGGAGGTGGGGGAATCTGTTTTTGCAGACGGATTGCCTAGCCACTTCGGCATAGCAAACGCTTTCAGGTCACCAAATTGGCTTGCTCGAGAGACGAGGATGCACAAAACCTGCTAACAAAGCATGGCGGACAAGAACCTAAATGGCTGAATGTTAAGTTCCGAAAGCCTGACTGCAGCACTGCAGACCGACCACAATGGCGCCTCCTGCTGGTCATGCTGGGAATTAGCTCTCTTGGACCACCAGGGCGCCTTTTACTAGTGGTGTCTCACTCGCTGTTACTTCCACTTCTTCCACTGTCTCCACCACCTGAACCCGCGTCGCTCCCAAACTGTGGTGTCCTCTTCAGGACATATCCCTCCTGCTGTGCCCCAGCCGGCTGTCTCCCCGCTTTTGCGGTACAGGCAGTCCTCAGTCCTTCCGCATGCCTCAGCGGCCAACTGCAGTCTGTAGTCTAGCCCCTGGCTTCAGGTGCAAACTCACCCGCTATTCTGGGTCCTGGCCCATGCACCCTATAGCTGGCAGCCACTTACTGCCCCTTCTCCTATTCCCGCTGCCTACTTTCCCTGGGCCACTTCTCCCATAGCCCTAGCACCTTCCCTGCTCCTGCTTCAGGGCCTCAGTCTGGCCAGGGCCAGCCAAGAGCTCCCCTACTGCTCCGCTACACTACCCTGCCCAGCACTGCAGTATCTCCAGTGCTCCTCAGCAGACAGTCCTTCCCCTTTGCCCTTCAGGAAGAGATTACCCCTTGCTCTGCTGAGCAGCTCTTTATATATGGGCTGCTCCAGCAAGCCTTCTCCTGATTGGCTCTTTCAATAAACCCTTTCCTGATTGGTTGGGTTCTGCGCAGCCTCTCCAAGGC
Organism: Malaclemys terrapin pileata; assembly: GCF_027887155.1. NCBI lineage: Eukaryota > Metazoa > Chordata > Testudines > Emydidae > Malaclemys > Malaclemys terrapin. The sequence continues at coordinate 7,511,850 of NC_071522.1, read as the reverse complement.
TGCCTTAACCCATCTCCTGCCTATGTGGGACAGCCACCCCCACACTGACACAGAACCTTTTCCCCAAACCCAGCGAATCAATTTGTAAGGTGTGTGGAAGTGAATATCTCAACCCAGACCGAGAGCAGGGGTTTTCTGTATAGTGGGCTGAAACTGGGAGCTGAATCTGAATACTGCCAAACATCTGAGCAGTCGAAAGCCAAACTCAAACTGGGATCTGAATTTTTCAGTTCTGACCCATTCCCAGTCACAAGGAACTGCTTCCCAACTCTATGGGCTTCTGATTCTGCATTTGAGATGGGCAAGCCTGCATTGCTACAGGCCTCTATCCTACTGGCAGTTCTGCCAGTCTGGTACACAGCTATCGTGACCCAGATGCGATACTGCAGCCGCACCAATCACCAACCCTGGAGGTCTAAAACAAGAACTTAGCACCTGCCATTCACAGACCGAGTAGCAATAAAGTTTTGTTCTTTTCAATTAAACCAAGCTCCAGCATATGAGAAAGAAAACCAAAGACAATAGCATTGTGCTCTCTTTCCTTTCATCTTCCCCTCCAACTCGTATGTTGAATGTGGTGGAGGGTTCTTCTCCATGCTACAGCACTGGTGCTGAATGCTGATGAGAAATTTCTTGGTCCAACCCCAGGCACTCATTTTCAAGTAATTAACTTGGCACGACAGAGCAGCCCCCGACTTTTCTGACTGGGAGACGACTGATTTAAAAGGCCAGGCATGGGATTATTTCTTCCCAAACTTGCGTCCCTCCCCCTTTTCAGTGTCAACCCAGAGATGATAATTTTATCTGTCTTTTTCCCCACACCCACCCAATCGGTTAATTTGTTTGTTATGTGAGTATAAGATTCCCATGGCTGAAATAGAAACAAGAGCTGAAAACCAGTGAGATCACCCCCCAGGTTATCATCAGTTGCCCTTACAAGAATATCAGTCAAGATGTTGCCTAGCTGACCCACTCTGTCTACTGGTGGAGGAGTTCAGTGGATATGTGGCTCCTCCCACCCCCGATGACCAACTGAACAAGACATTATTACTATTGTTGACATATCTCGTTCCTAGAGTCCATAACGAATAGGAGCAGAATCTTCAGGCTTCTCCTGAGTTGTCATCAATGGAGCTGGTTTATTTATTTTTAGAATTCTTTCTTGGTGCCTTTGTTCCTGGCTCACGACCCCCCCCCTTTCTTGCTACTCCCAAAATGGATTCTTGATTGACTTGGACTACAGTGGGTGTGCAGTAATGGAAGAGGAAGTCCAGTCTCGTGGTTAAAGCACAGGACTAGGAGCTGGGTTCTATTCCTGGATATGCCACTGATTTACGGGGTGACCCCGCATGAGTCACCTAAGTCCTCTGTACATCTGTAGAGAGGAGGCTCAAAATAATACTGGGGTCGTCTGATGTTTCGACTACTTTTCCTTGACTCCCAGGAAGTAACTCATCATGAGCAAAATCCTCAGATTTTCAAAATAAAAGACAAGTATAGTGAACTTGCCTTAGTTTGGAATCCAAACAATGCTCCTGTGTGTCATAGGACTAACGCTGCTGATAACCAAAGGAGAGTCTCCTTTGTCTCAAGTGGTATGGATCTCAAGATAATGGTCCTACATTTCTTACATGCCACCATGAGCTCCAAAAGGCACGACCTAGATGACAATAGCTCTGTTACAATGTATTTAAGCAGCAAATTCCAGGTGATACAACCTATGTTCCATTATAACTGTATTTACATAGTACTCTCCATGTAAGGATCTCAAAGCACTGGACAAATTTAGCCCTGTGAGGTACATACTTTCGTATCCATTTTACAGATGATCAGAGAGGTCAAGTGACTTGTCCTAGTCAGTGGCAGAGGTGGAGGAAAGGAATCCATAGCCCTGTTTCCTCGGAAATACAAACCACTTATGATAACTTGCTGCTGCAGAACATGGAACTTGGAGGGGTGTGTGTGACTGGTGTTTTAGGTCAAAAGTGGGAAAAGCCCGGTTACTGAACAAGTACGCTTGACCTTAAACTGCATCTCCCTGAGCTTGTCTCTCCACTAGCTGTAGAACAAACTCTGTAATCTCTTCAGCCAATTAGCACAGAATCTAAACAAGCCCTTAGCAAGCGAGAGGCTGTTCCGTGCAAACAGGAGGGGAAGCCATGTTCTTGGCACACAGCAAAGATAAGAGCAGTGGCTTGCGAGACTTAGTGAGGAGAGATGCTGAGTGTTGACATACGAAGATAATGAATGTTGACATATGAAGATACAGCCAAACTGAAAGCTACATCCCATTTAGCTTTTAATTTGGATGCTCACAGAGTGGATTCTGAAGCCCACTTTCATCACCACTTTTAAAATGGGCCTGACTTTTAGGAAACAGCCTGATGTAGAACCGCATTACTTATAAACTTGACTTGAATGCTATCACCCATTTCCCTTTGATATCTGCCTTTAGCATCTACTTGAAAGAAATCCAACGGTGCGTTCAGATGGGCAGGCTGCGACACAGCAAAATCTTTCCCAGCCCTGGGAAACTCAATTCCACTTGGAACGCCCTGGCACAAAGCATGCGGGCCTGAAGTACCAGAGTCACACAATCCCATCATGTCGCAAGCCACAGCGCGCACACATCATTCCTTCTATAAACTGCAGCCCCACTTCTTGTCTTGTGTTTGTTTCCTTTATGGTATCTCTGGGTCTGCTCCTCTGAGGTGCGGGGTGAGTTTCACTCCCACTGGCTTCCACAGAACCTTGAAGCGCTGAGCCCTTTGCAGGGTCAGGACTTCAGACTGTAAGCTGTGTATTAGGACTAGGCTGTCTTCTTTTGAAGGCAGAAGAAAGGAGGTTCTTGTGGCTAGTGCACTGGGCTCAAGAACGTGGGGATCGATTCCTGGCTTGGCCACAGATTTGCGGTGTGGCTTTGGGGCAGTTATTTAATCTCACTGTACCTCAATTCTCAATAAAATGGAGACAATACTACTTTCCCCCCACCCTTTAGCTACCTTGTCTGTTTAGATTAAGCTCCGTTTGGGGCAGGGATCTTTTCTTACCAATCTGGGGTGGGGCTTTAGGTGCTAAGTGCCTAAGTCAAATGTCACATAAATTATGATGTTACCTGGTTTTTAATAACAATACATACAATTTTTGAAGAACCCAGAATATAGATTCCCTTTTGAACATGGACCATTTCCCCCAACACCAGTAATAAACTGGCCTTAGCATCAAATACTGTGGCCCCCAACCCATACTATTGCCAGCCCTGCTAGGATAGCTGTAGATTGATTATGATGCTCTCACCATGTTCATGTCTAAAATTATTTCCAGTGAAGAAAAGAAAATGCTCTTCACCATTAAAGTAGTGAATGGTATTAATATACATTTAGGGAAGATCAAGCGTATGGGGTAAACAATTTTTTGCCTTTGTTCATACTCATAAGAGTAAGAACAAGAACACCCCAAGCCAAACTTCTACTCCATCCCACCTTATTTTTTAAGCATTCCTATAATTTTAAGCAGCCAAAACCAATTTTTAAAAACCCCTCGTGGACAGAGCCCTTTAATGTCACCTTTCTGCCTGAAGTAAAAGTTATGGCTGAATTATCAACCCCTGAAAGTAGGAGTTTGTAATGTAAATGGAAGGGCATTTCATAATTGAAAAGGAAATATCCTGTAGGGAACAATCTGAACAGACAGGGGGGCTGGGTAAACTAATGACAGAATAGTCCTTCTCAGGCTCTAACTTCTACAAGGATAATGCCACTAGCTGTATGGAACTGCCGAAACCAAGAAACTTTGCTCCTTGAGCCAAATTCATCCTGGGTCAATAGACACACACCTGGGATACGTTTATGGCGAGGATGGTATGATGGCATGTGACCCATCAGCGACACCAGTAGCAAAAATCCCTAACGGCTGGAGATGGGACACTATGGGAGGGCTCTGAGTTACTACAGAGAATTCTTTCCCAGGTATCTGCCTGGTGGGTTTTGGCCACATGTTCAGGGCCTAACTGATTGCTATATTTGGGGCCGGGAAGGAATCTTCTCCCAGGTCAGACTGGCAGAGACCCTGGGGTTTTTTTGCCTTCCTCTGCAGCATGGGGCATGGGTCACTTGCAGGTTTAAACTAGTATAAGTGGTGAATTCTCTGTAACTTGAAGTCTTTAAACCATGATTTGAGGACTTCAGTAACTCAGCCAGAGGTTATGGGTCTATTACAGGAGGAGGCAGGCGAGATTCTGTGGCCTGCAATGTGCAGGAGGTCAGACGAGATGATCGTGATGGTCTCTTCTGATCTTAAAGTCTATGAATCTTTGGGAAAAATCTGTGCTCACTTGTGGAAGCCGAGCATCACAATTCAGGACAATTTGTACTAAATCTAAAACATGGGGCTGACTCCCCACTGCTTTGCCCATTGCATGGTGATTTACACTTGTACAAAATGAGCATAAATGACCATACAGGGTGCAAGGCAACAGCAAAGCTTGTCCTTAATTTAACATCAAGGTGGACATAACCAGTGTGAAATAGCTAGTGTTTTATCGTACAAAGTGCATTTCATACAGTCCCCTTTAGTCAGCTCTATTGATCATCCAGTTACATGGCACATGCCAAGAGGAGGCAATATATTGACAAGGTAAGTGCCATGTAACTATAGAGTAAACACACAATGAATTCTGTTTCTTGGCTCACTCAGGTTATAGGGTAATTACTTCTGCAGAGCTACTATCTGCAATTACCAGGTAATCTACAGGAACACACAAGTGCTATGTAGTTGTAACACACGCCAGGGGCAAGGTTAAATCAAAAGAATTTAGGAGCCCTGGGGGCCATAGAAAATCAGGCACCTCTAAATACCATGGGCGTGATTTTCCACCCACACACCATTACAGTGTAGCATCAATGCTGATTTACACCAGTGAGAGTGGCGAATCAGCACCTGACATTTTGGCTGGACACTGCTGCATTATCAGTGTTTGGCACCCCGGCATGACCACTATTTTAGCTTATGGCCACTAAGTAGATTTTCTGGGGCAGAAATCTTTACTTGTGCAAACTTCCACCAGACCCTAAGGAGAGCCATGACTGTGGGAGGACTGTCCCTCTCCTTTTATTTATTTCAGCTACAGTACTTGGCCCAGGGGAGGGGCCAATCCCCTTGGTCTGTCATGCTATGATGCTCCTGCAATCCAGCAGAGAAAGGAATTGCTAGAATGTGTAGGGACTGCCTGCCTGGCACTTCCATCACCACCCTTAGCATCCCAATTCTCCTCCACCATTGTAAGCTGCAGGCAGCTAGTTTGCCTTTGCTTCTCAACTGCCTTGGTTTCAGCTCTGGCGAGGAGACGCCCAAGTGCTCCCTCTCTCTGCCTGGATCAGTGCCCATGGAAACCGCCTGTCAAATCTCCCATCCCAACCTGTCTCGGGAGTGTTTTCCCAGGCTACCAGCTGATCACGGTGGGGAGAAGGAAGACTGCTGGCAGTAAAGGGGCAAGGAAGGTTGCCCGAGAAGCACTGTCCCTCTCTGAGAACAACAAGGTCTATCAAAGACTATCTAATTAGCCAGTCGGATGGTCAGAGCTGGGACGGCTGCTGCTCTGGAGACAAGGGGAGAAAAGCAGTTTTAAAGAATACACATGTGGACACAAGACACAGCCGCACACTTAGCTCTGAGGAGCCTCCTGAGCTGTGTAAGTTGGCAAAGGGATGACTGAGGTGGGGAGTGAGAAAGGGGAGAGTGTATTCGGTGATTTCCGAGGGAGCTGCTAAAGCTGAAGGCTAATTGGTATTTCACCAGGTCGGTGAGTTTCCATGGTCTGGCGGCATGAGGATGTGCTGTTGTTACTGGACACAATATTCCCTAGAAAGGTTGGAAACAGTCCTCATGTTAGTCCTATGACACGGGGGAGCAGAGATGAAAGCCCTAATGTTCTGCCCCAGACCCCAGTGAAAAGTCCTTTTCCTGTCCTGAGGCAGCCAAAGGGCCCGTTAACAAACCGACATGGCCACTCAGACAGAGACCCTGGAGTTTCATTGCAATCAGAGGCACGTGTGTGGTGGCGTGAAGTGCTAAAGTACTTTACAGATGCCTTCAAGTCAAGCCCTTCTATAGAATGAAGATAGCATTTAGATTTTAGATCAATGCAATAATACTTTGAGAATCTTTTTCATCTGGGAATCTCAAAGTACTCATCAGTCAAGCCCTACAACACCCCAGGAACTTTAATCTGTACTATCAAGTATCAGAGGGGTAGTCGTGTTAGTCTGGATCTGTAAAAAGTGACGAAGAGTCCTATGGCACCTTATAGACTAACAGACATATTGGAGCATAAGCTTTCAAGGGTGAATACCCACTTCATCAGATGCATGTACTATGAAATCTATGAATAAGTGGAGGCACAGAGTGGTCAAGTGCAGGGTGATCAGGGGATAGAACCCAGGGGTCCCGATCTATCGCAGTGTAATTTTTCATTTGAAGTCTCTTCTTTCCACCTCTCCTCTCATGATACCCTGTAGGCAGAGCACAAGCCCAAACCACATCAGTCAGAGATGAAATTCTGCACCTACCGTATCTGAATGGGTGTGAGGTTAGGCACAACCAGTTCACCCAGCCTGAGCGCTCATGTAGGAACTCATGAAATATTGCAAACCTTTCTGAATGGTCTATGTACATTCATGGGAACTCACAGGCATTGTACTGACTTAGTCCAAGTCCTCAGCAGCAGGAGTTCTACCTGCCGTATTGATGCAACAATACTGCATCTGGCGAGCTGCATCTGGGGCCCCTTTGCACTTACTTGAAGGATTTGCCCCTCAATAAAGTTTTACAAACCAAAGGCACAAAAACCAAGGCTGCAGCTCTGGTCTCTGTTCATTTTTTATTTTGTTTTTTTCATTCCCAGGCCTGTCCCTTCACTCCTGTGCATGGGGGTGTGCATGCTGAGCTTTATCATGGAAGAATGCAGCCCAGGTGTCCAGCATTTGTAGGTCCTGCTAATCATATCCAGATTCCTTCCTCCCTGGACTCTGCTTTATTTTAAGTAATACTTGACTCCTACCACAGAACAAAGGGCTCTCTCTGATCTCCCAGGTAATGGCATGCCCTCTATGTAGAGTGGAATAGAGTTAGAATGAACGCTCCAGAAACCCTGACAGCCCGTTTAACAAGGTGTCTAACATCCCATTTCCTCTGCACTTCCTCTCTCCTTAATCCTTTTATGCGAAACTCACTCAGGAGTAAGCACGTGTGAAATTGAGGACTCTCTAATACACATTGCACGACACAGACTCAGTGAAATAGAGTGTCTCAGCCTTGTTCCGTCAAACAGTGCCAAGAAGCAGCAGACTTTAATCAAAGAGTCTTTTCCCTGTGTCCAGGGCTTGCTGCACTTTCGGAGCAAATAAACAGTCTTTCCACTGACACTACTTTTCCCAATGCTTTGATCTTCTTAAAGCTCAGGCTACAAGAGGAAAAGCTCAGGATACAAGAGGAAAAGCTCAGGATACAAGAGGAAAAGCAGGATGAGTGATAAGGAGAGTAACCCTTAATCAGGGTTTGAATTGCAACCCTGAAATTGAACGTCTCTGAACTTTGGGGTGGGAGGTGGGGAAGGAGTTGTAGACTCTGAACCGGGACCTGGAGCCTCATTTTGTAAATGAGTGCTACCCATGGGTGAAGCAAACCCCCCCCAGTTTCAAACCATTCTAGAGCAGATAAGGTGCATGCCAGCAATAATGTTCCTAGGTACTAGTAGCATGGTTTTAAGATGTGCTCAGCACCCACAGTTTCCATTAACTTCTCCTCCGAATTCATTGTAGGGTCTGAGAGAAATTTGCATTAAGCCATTAAGCCAACTAAAAGCAGAAACAAAGCAAGTGACTTAATGAATGCTATGGAGGGTTGGATCAGTTTGAATAAAAGTCAGAAACCATACAGGACTTTGCCCAAAACTTGATAGAAATCTGTTCAGAGGACTATTCAGAAGTTTCTCTGAACTTTCTGGTTTCCACACTTTTTGGTTGTGAGCTCTTGATGGTGGCTATGAGGTTGAGTCAACGCAAAGGTGGGCCATTGGTTAACATGAAGGAATCCCTTGACTTTTCACTTCTTTACTGAGCTCTGGAATTAGGAACTCACACAGGTCGGCTACACTGCAGCAAGAGGTATGCAAAACATTCACATGGAAAGGCAAAATTACTTGAAATTGAAGGAGGGGTTTTTGTGTGTGTTGTGATGAACCTGAAAAATGTGCAGAGAATTTTTGACAATTCCATGGATTTGGAAGCTCAAAACCAGGCTGGGTCCCCATTGAAACTTAGCCTATTTCCCCAGTGAAAGAAGGCTTTGAAATTCAAAGTTCTCAATTTGAATTTGTTCCAGCATGCTTTGTAAACACAAAACTAAAATTGCACAGAAAAATGAAATTGAAGGGGCAGGGAAATATCAGAAAAGAAATAGTGAACATTTTCATGTGAAATTCCCTGGAAATTCTTTCACTGGTTTTGCACATCTCTAATCCACATTAACCTAAGATTTAGGCTAGTTACTATTCAACACAGGATGCATCCTGTATCAGCAGAACTATATCCTGCAACTGCAGGAAGACAGACTTGATCCAAAATGTCTATTATCTCCCCAGTTGCTATGATCCTGTCCTAATTAGGATCTCACACAGACCAGATACACCAAAAGTCAATGACAACTTCATTTATACAAGGGACTCAGCCTGGAAAAGCTGCCTGGTGTTTTTAAGTGACCATCAAGATATTGATTTGGTGAAGTCAGGAAATGATACTCCATCTATGTGTTTGGTTTAGAATTTAGGGGGTGTGCATTCAATAGGTGACCCTAAGGACAGAGTAATGTGAGAAAATGCCATTTTGGGGATGCTAAGAATGATGGTTCATCTCTGCCCCCGCACCTCCTATAGACTTTTTTAAAAATTCAAATGGCAACTCAAACGTTTATTTTAGATAAAGGATGCAGATGGATGATTTGCATCTCCATTCACAATCCTCTGCTGGATTCAGTGTTTTAGAAACAAATGATTTGCAATGTTAGGAAAAGAAGAGACTCCTCGTTGTACCACGGAGCACAGATAACAGAGCCCAAGATGAACAGTACTAAACCTATTGTCCCCAAATATTAAAAAATGACCCAGTACAAAACAAAAAACGAACCCAAACGATTAAAATTTCAGTATTATCATCATATCATGTAAATGATAGCGTCCCTCTGGATTAGATTTATGGAGAGCAGACCTGAGATTGTAGAGATAAAACGTTTTTAATCTGCGCACATAATCAGCTGAAGGGGAAATATAAAATGCTAGTAACAAATTGAAAGTCAGTCTAAAAATGATACAACAAACATTAAGACCATCATTCCCTTTCTTTTTTAAAAAGCACAAAATGCTACATTACAATACTTCCAGGGTTGAAACCTTAGCAAAAAAACTTGGCCCCCACTTTAATCTGCTCTGTATATTCAACTTCCTATTTTAAATGGATCAGTTTACTTGTGACTAAATATAGAGTGGATCTCACCATTTCTCGCTAGGTGGAACACTATAAAAGGTAAGTGGTACAATACATCATCTTAAAAGGTGGCTTATCTGGAGAGGAGGTGTAGGAAATATAGTGCAAGGGACAGTCTGCATCTGAGGCACAATTGGATTCCATTTTTCCTTTTGAAATAGGGAAGGGAGAGAACGTTACTAATGCCTGAAAAATAACGTCAAACCATAAGGCATGTAGTACGGGATATATTTCTTCAATTTGGAAGGGAGAGACTGTGCAAATAAAAAGTCTAGGGCTGTTAAAGACTCAGACGGCACCATTTCTAATAGTATTATCTGCATAGATCAATTACAGAAACACTTTCCTTCTACAGCATCTTCCACGCAAAGGCTCTCAACTCTCCTTACAAACATTCTTAGGCCTTGGCTAGACACAAAAGTTGCACTGCTTTAATTTCACTGGTCTAGTTGAAGCGGTACAACCCTGCTACTGTGAATGCAGTTATACTGGTGTAAAAGTGCTTATACTGGGGTAAGGTCTTGTCTATACTAGAAAGCTGTACTACATTAACGATCCCGGTACAGTAATACTAGTGCAAACCCCTAGCGTGGACACTTATGTGGGTATAATTGTGCTTTAGACTGGTATAATTTTTTCTGTATGGAAAGGGGAATAAGCTATACTGGTATAAGACACCTTTATACCAATATAACGGCGCTCACACTAACGGTTGTACAGTATATCAATAAAACAAATCACGCCCCTAGCCCACAGTTATAGCAGTAGAAAAAATGTCCATAGACCAAGCCCTTAGATTTTAAGACCAGAAGGGACCACTATGATTATCTAGTCTGACCTCCTGGCCAGAAAATTTCATTCCAGCATTGGAGGAAATTATTCTTCCCTACTACATAAATGCCATCAAGCCCCAGACGACTCAATTAAGTCTTGTGAGCAAGGCCAGAGACGACTCAACTCAGATTCTAGCCACAAACATAAGCTCCTTCTACAATCCCAGAACAGCTACATATTTCTGGTAAAATGACCAGCAGGGAAACACTTAACAGTGCTGCTCTTTATAGTAGCCATTGTCAACACTCCGAGGGGAACGGGGCCATAAGCTATGTGCTAGCAGGAGGAAGCAGAAGGCTGAATGGACACAGTGACCTTCGTGTGGAACAGGTCCCTTTCAGGAATTTTGGTAGCACAGACATACATCATGGTTTCAGGTAGGAGAGTGTGTGTGTGTGTGTGTGTGTGTGTGTGTGTGTGTGTAGAGCTGAGAGGTTCCGTGTATATGTGTTTATATATATATAGCTAAGACTCCTAAATAGCATACAATGTTCCTCTGTTCCATTGACCAAAAATCAAGAGTCCTTGACAGAAGAGAAAAGTAAATCCTGGATGGAACTGGAGATTTGTGTCTGAGCCCTAGATTGCTGTGGACTGTTTAAGCCCCTCTGACTGACTGTGTGTTCTCTCTCCCCCTTTAATACCTGGCTGTATATTGCTCAGACACCATGCACAGGGTAGATATATTTATGTGGCCCGACCCTGGAACACAGAGGTGTACTGGGCAGGAAGATTATTGAACAAAAGTAAGTAATAAAGGTATAGGGCAAAAAGATGTGTTATGGTGTTTCCTTTGAGGCAAAGACAAAGAAGATACTTGGCTGTTTGTTGTGCCAGAGAATCATCCCTGATTGTTTGTGTCACGGTGGCAGATAAGTGCAAAAGAGATAGATGTTCTGTCTCCGAGGCACTGTTCTCATCTGTATAGTATGAATTTATGCCTGCTGGTTGCAAGGCTCATGATTCAGAGTCGGTATATGACTGTGATCTGAGCAGAGGAAAGCCAGTGCTTTTACATTTGACGTTGATCTGCTTCATTCATGTTGTCAGTCAGTCTCTGAGAAACGTCCCCTTGTGTTAAAGTCAGTTTACTACCAGCGCATGCTCTGTCGCATGACGGCCACCTTCCATACCAGGAGAGGAAATGGGATGGGGTTCCATGTGGGGAGAGGGCATTGTTTAATCAAAGACACTCTGTTCATTATGGTGGACTTGCTGGTTGATGAAGGAAGATTTCCTTCCCTGGTTGCTAGGTGAGGACAGCTCCTTTCCCTAAATTCCACTCCTAACAGAGGCTCCAAAGCAGCTTCTCTGCAGAAACCGGCCAGGAAGGTTGGAAAGGGGGGGGCAGTTTTTTTGGGGGTATACCCAGCACTATGTTCTAAAAATTTAATGCCTCTTTCCTATAGCATTTGGCTGCCACTTACAATTTTAAAGCAACACATTAATTTGTTAATTGCAAAATGGCAATATTGGCTACCAATCGACTTTAGAAGCCCTGTGCAATAGTTGATTATTCCGTGTTTTAAATACTGGCAGGGGCACACAGAGCCCGGGGCAGATATTCCATGTATGAATGTTTTAAAAACCAAAATACATACAGACCGAGCTGAAATAGTGTCTTGGCTTTGAAAGTGGAGGAGATCAAAGAGCCCTAGGGAACTTTTAGTGGACACTGAGTGCACGGCTGGCTAGCATGAGGTAGATTTACACCCTAGCCTGCTGCATGCTTACTGTTTGTCTAGACAAGCCCTTTGCTAGGCAGATAGCCAGCCTCCCTCCCCTTTGTTACCATTAGTAAGATTACAGCCTCCTGCTTAAAAATATCCCTTGAATAATGCTATTTACATCATTCATCTCCCGACAACCAGGGCTGGCTCCAGGGTTTTGGCCGCCTCAAGCAGCCAAAAAAAAAAAAAAAAAAAAAAAAAGCCGCGATCGCGATCTGCGGCGGCAATTCGGTGGGAGGTCCTTCGCTCTGAGCCGGAGTGAGGGACCGTTCGCCTAATTGCCGCCAAATAGCTGGACGTGCCGCCCCTCTCCGGAGTGGCTGCCCCAAGCACCTGCTTGACAAGTTGGTGCCTGGAGCCGGCCCTGCCCACAACCTCTCTTTCTTCAACTGCAGTGCTGTGTTTTGTTTCTGTGCCGGGTGGAGGCTGAGTCCTGGCGCTCAGATCCAGACCTGAACTGCCCCAGAGAAGAGATAGAGTCTGTTTCATTTCAGGCCCATCTCTTTGGAGGAATGGGAAATTGTCTTTTCCATGCTGAGGCCAGGTCTACACTATAAACATATGAAAAATCCACACCCCTGAACGACCTCATTATACTGATCTAAGCCCCGGTGTAGACAGCGCTACGCCAGCAGGAGAGCTTCTCCCATTGACCTAGCTACCACCTCTTGGGGAGGTGGATTAACTACGCCAACGGGAGAAATTCGCCTGTCGGTGTAAAAGCGCAGCGCTGTACATGAAGACAAGCCCTGTGTTAGAGCACAATCCTGCTTGCATTGACTTTTGCATTGAAAAAGCCTTGAAGCCCTACATATACATATGGTGCTGTTAAAATGTTTGGTAGTAGTCAATGAAAAAATAATTTTAAAAAGCCTGATTTTATGACCTTTGCATTCTCTGATTCCACACGAAATCCCATTGGAATTAATGGAGTTACTTGCAGAGTAAAGCACTGCTTTACACGAGTAAGGGTGATGGAATCAGAACCATAACAATCCAAATAACTCATTAACAGGCTACCTAAAAGGATTTATATGGAAGATTTATTGGCCATTCTATAGACGGAAAGTACAGACATAGGCACACATAGTATACAACAGCTACATACACCAGAAAAAATTAGACATATTTCAGAACATAAATTAGAAACTTTCCACGAACTGCTGGAAACAAATGAGAGCAAAGAAAGAGAGGTAGAGACAGATAGATAGAAAAAGAGAAAGATCTAAGAAATTCTATTCTGTAGCCTTACTGATAAGAAGCATGTTCTGAAGACAAATTCTTTCAAACTAACAGCATCAGTAAGACCTTCATTCATTCTCCCTATCTAAGCGAGTCTGTTTGGAGCATCACTTTCTCATGTCAGGGTTGTTTGTGCTTTCAGGAATGAAGAAGATTAAAGAATTTCTTTGCCCTGCGTCCCAGCCTTCTCCTCCAAACTGGAGAGTTTGTTTATTTTGGTCTGCAAACTTCCCCTAATTTCCCTCAACCCCTGATTGCTTAATTTCATGCTTCTCTGAAACAAGATAATCAACTCAGTTCATCCTCTTACTTTTCTTTCCCCGGCTAATTATTCCACATCCCCACCCATTTGCTGCACCACTTCTCTGAGGAAGTTTTGACTCAGTGTGGGGAATATTGGGTTCAAGGAGGAAATGAGCTTTGCTGCTGTAAGTGGACCCTCTGGAGAACAGAGGGGAAAAAAGGCTAAGCCCAGTGACGTTTCACTGATTTCATTTCCCCCCCAAAATAGATCAAAGTATTTTCACATTTCTTGGTGCTTCTGCAGTTCAGAGGGACGGTAGCCAGGGGCAAAAAGACAAATGAAAAAGTTCTCCAGAGACTCAGGTTTGGACCCAAATCTCCCTCTCCAGGGCGGGCTTTATTGCAGGATTTCCGGGTTTATCCAACTAGAGATGGGTGAATGATTTTGAGTGTTGGAAAAAACAAAACCAAGAACATTTGCAAAACTTGAAATGTCCTTAAAATGTTATTAAAATATTTAAAATATTTTAAAATGCTCAAAATTTAAAAAGAAATTTCATTTCAAGTCAAACCAAATAGTTTGTTCAACTTAAATTTATTTTTTTTAAACTTTTCAAAATTGCCAATGAACGAAAAAAACCCACAATTTACCCAGCTTTAAATCCAACATGACAGCAGAGGCCCAATATATTCACCACTGCCCTACATCTGGGATCATCGTTTCCACTAGTGCGAAGTAGGTGCGAAATGCTGCCAAATCAGACAGGTACGCTAACTTTGCACGGGCATAAATGACTCACCTTTGCCCGCCCTTGCTGCAATCAGGCCGTAACTTGGCAATAGTCTCCTGCTGCTGTTCCTTCCAGGCAGTTTTACAAGCAATAAACAAAAATAGAAGAACCAAAAGCACACAGCACACAAGGGCATCTCATATGCAGGGACTAGGAGTCTGGGGATGCGGTAGCACCCCCTGGCTTGAAGTGGTTTCCATCACATACAAGATTTACAGTTTTGTTCAATGGCTTCCAGCACTCCCACTACACAAATTGTTCCAATGCCACTGCTCATATATTTTCCCCAAAGCTCCCTGGCCTGGTTTTAGGTCAGTAACTGGCAAGTAACACAAAACACATTCTCCAAAAAATGAGTGATCCCGGCATTTGGTTTGTTTGCAGTCCAGTGTTGCTGCCTTTTTGTTGAGCCGGTGTTCTCTTTTTAACAACCAATCATCTACACGATCTATCACATTGCAGGCTCTTGTTGAGACTATCAGGATGCAACCTGGGAGTAGGAAAATGGACAAGCTGGTCCAAAACAAGAACGTGCCTCTTCTCCCTCCGAGCCCGTGTTCCAAATTCAATAAAAAAAAAAAAGAGTTATTTTAGGGTAACTTTATCCCAACCTCAGCTTTCCATGTCTCCCAGTGCCTACCTTTCAAGATTCCAGAGCTGAGCGGAATGAGAAAGCCTGTTCAGATAAGACTTCTAGACTCAGCTCAGCAGATATGAGAAATCTGGACGTAAGATAAAGCACTTGAACCAAGCTTCCAAATCTCATCAATATTCAGACCTTTATAATCACTGCTGGAAGAGCTCTATGTGATTCCCCAACCCAGAGCATGGGACCATGTCTATAATGATACATATGGCCACTTGGACATTCTCTAGCATCCTAACTTATTTATTACACATGACGTCCCAGCTGCCTCCACCGTTGTAGTAACCACCTTCCAGCTGGAGTGGCAGGACATGCCTCCTTCTATTAGGTTGTTGCCAATGCTTATAAACTAGTGAGAGCATGATATGCTTACATTCCTTGCAGAATAAAGGAACCACATTTAGCCTAGAACACCATTTGTTGAATTTTGCCTCTTTCCCGTGGTTAAGGCAATGGACAGAGACTCAGAAGAACCAGATTTTATTCCCAGTTCTGCCACAATCTTTCTTTGTAACCATGGTTAAGTCATTTACTCTGTCCGTCCATAGGTTTCCAAAGCCTGCTAAATGGGGATAGGATTTCATACCCTCTCCCTGGGTACAGCTGAGCTTCAAAATGGTTTTTCATCTACTTTTGCGCTACTGAAGCTCAAATATTGACAGAGTGAGAACATGAGAAGTACAGTTTAATGGGGTCTAATAGAAATTTTAATCTGAAGTCAAATGAACATTCACAGAATTCCCTCCCCTCGGTTATTCACATAGCTCCCATAGTGGTAATGGGCCACTCTCTTACCACTTCAAAAAGTTATTTTTCCTCCCTTGGTCTCCTGCTGTTAAGTTAGACTGACTGACTTGGTAAAGCAACCCCCATCCTTTCATGTATTTATACCTGCTCCTGTATTTTTCACTTCATACATCTGATGAAGTGGGTTCTAGCCCACGAAAGCGTACGCCCAAATACATTTGTTAGTCTCTAAGGTGCCACAAGGACTTCTCGTTTTTTTTTATAGTTCAAATAGTTTCCCCCGCGTCTGCTCTCCAAGATGGGGAGTCCCACAGTTCCTTTTCTGCTGGATTATACTCTTCGTCCATGTGACAGGAACACAGAATGTAACCGGTGCCTTTTGACAATCACAACATTCTAACAGCCTCAAACTGCCCCCAACCTGTAGCAAAGTTCCCATTGTGTCATTATATGGCCCTAAAGGATGCAAGCATGACTTTATAGATAACCCTATTTGAAGAGGAGGAGAAAGATTATTTGTTCTGAGGTAGCACCTAAAGTTTCAGTTAAGTTGGGGCCCCGCTGTGCTAGGCACTGTACAGACATAAGAAGTGATCATGCTAGCCCCAAGGAGCTTACAGTTTAAGTGACAGGACATAACAGGTGGGCAAGACAAATGAGTGGTCAGAGGGAGGGAGGACAGAGTAGCAATAGCAAGACAATGTTTTAGAACAGGTGAAATTGTCACCAACTTAATCAAATCATCCAAATAGGGTGCTGTTTAAGTCCTAGAATGGCAGAGGCTTTTTGCTAACATCCTATACACCAGAGAATGCTTAATTATACGGCCTAGCGAATAGTGCACTGGACTGGGACCCAGGAGACCTGAGTTCTATTCCCAGCTTGCCACTGGCCTGCAGAATGACCTTGGGCAAGTCACTTAATTGCTGTGGGCCTCAGTTTCCCCATCTGTAAAATGGGTCTAATGATACTGACCTCCTTTGTAAAGCGCTTTGAGATCTGTTGATGAAAAGTGCTACTTAAGAGTTAAGTATTATTATTATAAATTATATGCATTTGACAAGTCAATTCTTACATTAAATACAAGTTCTTTAGTAACTTAGTATCCTTTCTCCAGCTATCAGCTCCTTGTAAAGGAGGGGTTAGCACACCCGTCATGTACATTGTCTTAGAAGATTGATTTCTCACCTGTAAAAGTGATCTACGTTCTCTCTCCTCTCCTGGACTCCTTAGTCAAAAGGGAAAATGGATCTTTTAAAGATACATGTATCCATCACTATTATTTACATTCTAATATGCGTATGCAGCTCTGCTCCAACAGGGGAAATGTAAATCAGATGGACATCATTCCCTGAATGCCCTAAAGAGCTCCATTCCCCCCAAATTAGAATAGAAAATGCTCTTTTAAAATGCACCTTTAATATGTAAAAGCTGCTTTATCCTGGCTCTAAATAAACCAAACCTGAGCTACATGCCAAATATAGTAGATGAAGGACAGGTGAGATGAGAGTATCTGGCCAAGGAATCAGTCCTAAACAGCTATTTATATTAATGCAAAGAAGGTACAATGTTCTTCCTGTTGATATATGCTGCAGTGGGATGTAGTTTTGTCCCACTAGTGAGAATAAAAACGTACAGTTCATGATAGGCAAAGTCACATGTGTGAGATAAAAAGCTCCAACTATAATATATGTCTCTGCCATGTATTCTCATCAGGATTTTCTTTAGATCTTTGGTTGACAACAAGAAAACACTTACTCAAGGTTAGACACTGCTTTCCGGGCTTCTTAATAACCATTCCCTACCTCCTAGGGGATTGTGCTTCTGAAACAAGCCAAACTCAACTTTCGTTTCTGGCCTTGCAGAGACAAGGAAGAACTCATTTATATGCTTCTTTGTTTTCCACTTAGCCCCGCATGTGAACATATAGTACACAAATGTGTTTGTGTGTCTGAGTATATGTACTACAAGGATGTGGAGAAAGACAATTGGTCTGTATCTCTCACCGACAGAACGTCCTTGACATTGGTCAATCCACATTAAAAAACATATTCACATTGTAACAAACTGGTTGCGTGAATGTAAATCACTGCCCTGTCCTACTTGGAAGTGCTGCGTTAACTGTCATAGCCCCTATATGGCGAATAGCTAATGGAGATTCTCCTCTAGCCCAAATGCTTTTGGAGCAGAAGGATAGAAGTTCTATCCATGCTGGTATTGTGATGTGCAAGTGTTGTGGCATACATTGTACTGACAATATAGAAGTCACCAAATGCATGAATTTGTTACATACATTAAAAAAAACATTTTAATTTTTCATTCCCAGCTCATCCCACACCTCAGGGGATATAGCCAGGATGCAAAGAACACTAGAAACTAGAATGCGTTTTTGCCAACCAGTATAGAGGGAAGGCCAGTCCTACAACACACACTGCCAGTTACTTCTGGCTGTGCATGCCACCCCCACCATCAGAAGACAGAGCATATTGTGCTCGTGAGGGGCTTTAAAGTCTTCCCACAAAGTAACCATAACCTGAACAGATCCACAGCACAGTTTGGCTTTGCGTGTGCTTTGAACTCAGCTTCGTTTCCTTTTTACTAGTTTGTACACCTCAGAACAGTCCCCTGGGGCAGTATTTCCAATTTCAAGTGATCAAAATTCACAAGAGATCATGAGAGTGGCTTAAAAATTATAAGATTTTAAAAAAGGATACATTTTGGGTTCATTTGTCTTTTGTTTTATGTGCTTTAGGGGCTACTTGGGTCACATTTTCAAGCTTTTCTCTCCAACCATGAAGGCTAAAAACGTACTTTTATGTAAAAACAAATATTGTGACACTCGTAATAAAAACACGAGACTTGTAATGCTGGTCATAACTTTGTCATAAGGAGCTGCTTACAGATGTTACCTTGGCACAAACTTACTTATGAGGCAAGGGTCCCTGATATAATCATGTTTCATCCTCAGCAGCATCAGGTTAAGGAGGGTACCCCCTCTGCAACCCTCCCTCCCAGTCCTCATCAACCTATGATTTAGCTCATCTGACTGAACGTGGCCTTCACTGGCTTTTTCCTCACAAAAGCATAGGCCTGTCCCAATAGGCCTCGCAATAAATTTACAGTGTCAAAATAGTGTATCACTGAGTGAAGATTATATCTGTCCCAGGCCCTGAACTGAAGAGCTCAGTCAAAGAATGTGTGATCCCCTGCCTCTGATACCATGTCCCCAATGGAAAAGAGAGCAGAGATTAAAAAACAACACCTTATACACACACAAACCCCAAGCCTCCTACATGACAATGCCTCTGGCTTTGCTAATCCAAGTGGTAACCTCTGCTATCCAAGGAAATATCTTTAAAAGGTTTATCATTTCAACAAATTAAGCAACCAGCCTGGGTAAAGGTTTATGTCAATATAAAACATTGTTGGAATGAGAGAGTGAACTTCCCATTGATAGTAAACCAGAGAGACAGCCTGTGATCTGGGCAATACTTTTAGCTAGATTTTCTTTGTGTTTTGATTTTAACCCTTGAGCTCCCGTTTATAGCCATTGTCTGCTGAACTGGATTTCAATGGGCTCCTGACCTGGAGAGCTGTACTCATAGGGTGGAATTTACTACTGCATAGAGGCCCAGCACAAGACCCACTCTCACTCACGAGGGGTCTCCACTGACACTCTCAAAAGAAAACTTAAGAAGTGGGACTTACATAGTGCTTAGGACCTGAGCTTGCCCCATCCTCCCCGCCCCCCTTCATGGGGCAGGGGCATGAATTTCACCCACCGAATCTAATATTTGCCATAGCACTGCTGCATCAAGCCTGGCGTTTTTTTTTGTCTCTTGACAGTGGCTAATACCAGATGCTTCAGTTGAGCACGATCTTTCCCCTCCATACCATGCACCCTTGCAATTGTGCAGTGCTGTACAAGGAAGGAAAATTCTTCTGCCTGTTACGCCCACACACCAAAATCTTATGTTGGAATCTGAAGTTAGATTGCTGCCATCTGACAATTCCCAAAGCCCGGTGCTGGAGTGAGTCAAAAATGGCCCAGGATTCCAATGTAACTGCAATTTCCTTTCTTTTGAGCATATCTGTACTACAGCCTTAGAAGTGGCAGTGGGAAGTAACTTGGAATTATTCTCACCGTGGGAGGATATCAGCCCATGAGAGTCTTTACTGTTTGCTTTTAAAAACAGTTTAATATGGGAGCTATTTTGAGCCAGCTTCCCTTAACTGTGATTTAGACAAACACCCTTGGAACAGTTGGGCATTCACCATTATTCCTAGCTATTCTCAATACACTGAGAAGTTGCCTTTATGGACCATGTGACAAAGCATAGTCTAGGTTCATTCTCTCTCTCAAGCTACCTGCAAAGATGTTTCCCTAAGATGCGTGCCACAGATATTGCTTTACACCAACAGGTGTGGGTCTTAAAATGTACTTGGCTTGGCATTTCAACCCTTCCAAAAACCAACGCTTAATCGGGCAACGAAAACACCAGTGATGAAGTATTCTTGGGACAGTTTTCCTTGTAGGCTGCTGCTTTCTGACACAGCCCCTGGTTCAGCCATAGCGTTTCCTCTACATTATATACAGAAAAGCATTAGAAATAAACCATTAATTCTTGACCAAAGACTAAAAGGGCTTCCATGATGTCTCAATGGACAAGGGAGGATTAAAACGGGAATTAGAAGTCCCAGCCTAGGCTAGGTCTACGGTACCTGCCTGAATCGGCGGGTAGAAATCGATCTCTCGGGGATCGAATTATCGCGTCTTGTCGGGACGTGACAATCGATCCCTGAATCGACGCGCTTACTCCACCAGCGGAGGTGGGAGTAAGCGCCGTCGACGGGGAGCCGCGGAGGTCGATTTTGCCGCCGTCCTCACAGCGGGGTAAGTCGTCTCCGATAGGTCGAATTCAGCTACGCTATTCGCGTAGCTGAATTTGCGTATCTTAAATCGACCCTCCCCCTGTAGTGAAGACCTGCCCCTAGACTAATCCAATCCCTTCTCAATTCTTTCCTATGAGCAGAATATAGACGTCACCGATCAGAAAACGTTCTGGGTTCAGTCGTGGCTTTGCCTGCAGCCAAGGGCAGTGTGGTTGAACTGCCCTTGAGCAGACCAGAGTTACCATATGCCTTCTAGGCTCCCCACTGCTCTGCAGAAAAAGTGCCCGCTCCTGGCCTAGCATCCACTGACATGCTGGAGGAATCATGCTATCCAGCATGGTGGGGGTGTAGAGTCTGCTATCCAAAGTGGGCGGGGGGCTATCAGCCCAGGTTCTATCCTCTTAGGGTGACCAGATGTCCCGATTTTATAGAGACCGTCCCAATTTTTGGGTCTTTTTCTTATATAGGCTCCTATTACCCCCCACCCCTGTCCCAATTTTTCACATTTGCAGTCTGGTCACCCTATACCCACTTCCCAGCCTTATACCCTATACCCACTTCCCAGCCCATCCTGCCCATTTGCATAGTGGGGGTGAGATGTATCAACCCCATAGAGGTTCTCTTCCCCACCTAGCTACCTGTGCTCCATATAGCTCATTACTTCCTGGTGCTGTTGTGGATGGTGGATGACAATTTGCCTCTTTTATTACTCTTTCTCAGTATTATTCAACCAGTTTTGTTAGTCCATGATGTTAATTGACAAGATTTGGTATCCCAGGAACAAGAAAGCTTGGTGGCTAACAATTGGCAACTTAGGTCAACAAAGCACAATTGACCGCACACCATCAAAGCTGTCTCGAGGCTGGCTTGGAGACAACCCTGGTCCTGGCGAGTGTAGCAGCTGGACTGGACAAGCCACAGAACAGAGAGAGAGAGGAGTGCACATTCATTCACAATAAAGCATTTACTTCTCATAGAACCAAGCCAACTGGGGTAATAAAAAAGAGCCAACACATTATATATTTCAATCAGGAAATAATTCTGCTCTTGGAACACACGTCCCAATATTATTACGCCGATACGCAAGCTGTGAATGACTCGGGATATTTGGAAGGAAAAACAATTTGCTCCCACTATTTACTTCTTCCTCCTGTTCTCAACCCGGAGATCACACAAATGTTTTTCCGCACCTCGGCTGTGAAAGAGACACTTTCATCGAGGAGGAGTAAATCACAATAACAGGGAAATAATCCTTCCCCTGAAATGTTTTATTTATTTATTTTTGCTTCACAGAAGTCTACATAAAAGTTCATAAATTGCGGCGATGGCTGCTGGTTAGCAGCTCAGACTCCAAATGAACCCCCCCCCCTTTTGATATTGTGACTTGACAAGCGACTGTTGGGGCAGGGATGTAAGGCGCTCTGGCACGAGTATGCCTTTTCCCCCTTTAAATCTAACTCAGGTAATGAAAACGCACAAGAAAATAGTGGGGTGCATCTGGGAGTAGTAGAAAACAGTTAGATCTTCATAGAGCCATAAAGAAGTAAACAGTAGGCTGCTATGAAGATCTATGGGGCCCCGCAGTGCCATTGTCTTCAAAAGGAATTAAAAACAAATTGCTGAGGGCCAGCACATAATTTAGAGACTCACGGCAATTTTATGACTTGCTAATGTTCCTAATTACATGCCCGTGAAAGGCTTAATTAATTGGGGGATGTAGCAAAAAGTGGAGCCTGTGTTTGTTATCATGGTTCCACTGCATTGATTTTAGTGCCTATGGAGAATTTAGGGCCTCTTTATTTGCACAAAGAAAATGCAAGTCTCTCGAAAAAATGCACATTAAGATCAACCCCTCGCTGCTATCTAATATACTTTCCTCTACTTAACCAAAGCGCTTGTAATCATATTTTGTAAATGTTGGTGCCGTTAATTGCATTGTGAGAGAAAATAGGTTCCGCTTGACTGGTCGTGAAGAATTTTACAAAGTTCTTTCCCTGCTCCCAAATCCGAGGACTCTCTGAGAGAAACTCATCAGGAAGTTGATGTGGCAGGATGCTCTGGTGTGGCTGAGGATGATTTAGGAAACAGGAGAGCTCCCTCCACTTTCTCCTCCTCTTAGCATCTCTCGCACACTCTCCAAGAGGGTTTGGAAGGACTCAGGGATAGAGAGCGAGTAAAGGCTTTGGCAGACCCTATAGAGACTCTTTGCCAAGGAGGTCTTGAAAGTGCCAATTGTGTTTTATGCACACGCTCACAACCGGGGTATTATTTTGTTGTTCCCAAAAGCGTGGTCGGTGCTTCACAGAAGACAGAGAAAGGCATGGCCTCAGACCCAGCACGCTTAAACAGGACACCACATGGGAAAGTGACCAAAAGTAAGGGGTGGGGAACCAACTTCACTAACTTTATAACAGAACTTGGTTTTAGATCGATGGGCAGATTTCTAACACGCTGAAGAGCAGGGCTGTTTGACTCCGGGGTTTTGGTTGGAGTCATTATAGGGAAAGGGCATTTCAGCTGAGAAATATGAATTCCCAAGTTCAACCCCCTTCCCTCAAGCCATCTGAGATCTACGGATGAAAACTGAAAAGTACCACATCCCTACAGTGGAAATAAAGATCTGTCCTGATGAGCATGAAAATTACAAGAAAAATCCATTTGGGCCAATGGAACATCATAGCCCTTTCCGAGCTCTACCAGAGCTCGTTCCCAACACAGACATCATTTTAATCCTTTTACTGCCAGAACACTACTAAGGCACCCTTTCTGCCCAGAAGCTGTTTTATTGACAGGACATGGAAACAGCTGGACATTCCACTAAGGAGATGGCTCAGTAAAAGTGACTTGAAGGGATCCAGTCTCCAGCCAGGTAGCTCCGAATGTTGCTAAAGGTTAAGCATCTCAGGTAAAGCACCTGAATTAATTCAGTGCAATGCATCTGGGTGGGCACCATTAGAACCCAAGTGCCCCACTTCACCGGAGGAGTGACAGCTACCTTCCTGTATGTATCTAAAAGGCTCAACTCTGACGTGTTATCAGCGTGTAGCTGACCAGCTCGGCTCACTATCTAAATGATCATGAAGTCCACTATCCATGCAGCAGTAAGGAGAGACTCGTACATAAGTACAATGGCACAATACAAATAATAAATAGCAACGATCATATTCCTTAAGTATGGAGCCTTCTAATAGAGGTTTGTACTTGAATTGCCATTCCTTGGCAGAGAAATAATGGATTTAAGATTCAGATAATTTAACACACACACACACACCATTCCACACACACCTCCAGAAAAGATATTAAGGCAGGACAAAAAACTTTTCCAAGTTCTTACGCTAACTGCATAAATAAAGTAAAGAAAATCAGTTCTCCAAGCTTTTGACCGGTGCACGAGATACTGTTTCCAAGGGGTGTTAGATACAGCATACAAAAATAAACATGAAACATTTAGAAGCAACCTGGGAAAGGAAAATGCATTGGAAGGGAGGAAGGCTTTTTTCAAGTGAACTTCACATCTTCCTTAAAATGCTTTTCTCCTTTTCTTGGCGTGAGTGTCTCTCTGGATTTCTGCACTCAGGAGCTCCAATGAGTTGGTAAGAGTGGTGCACTTATGCGGGAAGCTGTGATGGCCACTGATCTGAAGGAAACACCCACTGGGGGGATTGGTAATTTACGCTCTCAAAGACCAAGGGATCTGCTGCCCGAGCATAAACTGCAAACTGTGTCAAATTAGGTGGTGCTGGGTTTGTCACACTAGATGGCCATACAGTAGGGAATGAGTTTGAATTACAAGAATCATTTCATGTAGGGGAGAAAGTTAGAACTTGATTCCATATGTTTAAGCCTAGTGCTTTTAATCTACTTAATCATTAATCTTTTTCCTTTCTGCCTCTCCTCCCCCATTTTTCTTAAAGGGGTGAGTTCTCTCTCTCTCTCTCTCATTCTCTTTCTCATGCATACACACACTCTCAACCTTAGACTTTGTTGGGATAAAGAAACTATACAACCATAGAGTGAGCAGATATTCACCTTCCCCTGAACCTGGACAGTACAGACTGCGTTGTAAGCTCAATTTTATTGTGTGCATGTGTGTTTGTAACACATACTGTTGACAAAGTGTGTGTGTGTGGGTTATTACCAACCAGCAATCATTTCATATAATACCACAATTAAAGTGGAAGGACTTGATATCCTGAGTCACAAAGTCCACTCAGGAAAAGAGAGAGAGAGCCTTGCCTGTCTAGGCTGCTGGCTCAAATGCAGTCCATGCTGGTCAAGACTGGATGTCATTACCGTGTTTGATGGCTGTGTAATGTATTGTAATGGACAGGTTCTTTCATCTCAAAGCCACCACCACAAATACCAGCAGTAACAACCACAACAGAGAGGCCAAGAACTGTAAGGCGGAATTACTTTCTCACACTTAAAAGTGGCCTCGCCAGCTCAGGGCTGAGACATGATGGTCAGAGGCAGCAAGCTTGTGGAATACTTGAATTGGCACCGGCCCCTTCTCAACCAGCACTGTGGACAAACAGGGGATCTCAGTCCCCAAGACTGTTCATCTGGCACTTTCACAAGCACCAAACTCACTCTAAAAATAACTAATTACATAAAACTGAAGTAAAAAGAAAACCCTATGTATAGACACACCTGACTGTGTGCGACTCTACCTTCCATATATTCCATCTGGCTTAGTTACTTCTAATGCAGCATCACCTGGCTATCCCAGAGCCGAGGCGCACGGGTAACTATGAAAAATGGGACATACAACTGGACCAAATGCAGTAGTTAAACTGTTCAGTTGTTTTTTCTTATTTTAAGTATGTGGAATATTGCAAAGGTAATGAGAGGAGTGGAATAAACATGCATTTGTAATGGTGTCTATTGCACATCATCTTATATACACGTCTATATGGAAAATCATTAATATGGAGGAATAGAGAA
Organism: Malaclemys terrapin pileata; assembly: GCF_027887155.1. NCBI lineage: Eukaryota > Metazoa > Chordata > Testudines > Emydidae > Malaclemys > Malaclemys terrapin. The sequence continues at coordinate 7,486,244 of NC_071522.1, read as the reverse complement.
ACCTTTTGAGGTTCAACACATGCAGTCGTAAAAGTCTCAACACACCATCGGCTGCCTCAGTGTTGTAGTGAAAGGGCTAACATTGACAGCAGGGGGTTCAGTGCTTTTTTGCTATCTACTGCTAACAGCAAAAGAAGATTCTTCTTTAGCTCAAATGATAGGGGATTGTGTGACTGGAGCAGGGAATACAAGAGTTCTAGCCCCATTGTGGCCATAAAGTTCCAAGACAACTGAAATGCCAGGTTACCGTATTGATAGGAACAAGCACATGAAGTCATGTGATTGTAAGCTGTTCAGAGCTGGGACTGTCTTTCTTTTGTGCATGCACAGTGCCTAGCACAATGTTAGATAATGAACATGTGATCGGTTTTCCAAAATAAAGTCGCACTTAAATTACTTGACACTGTCCCTTGACCTGTAATTTAAGTCCCAAATTTAGGCTGCGTTAACAAATTGGGAGGAGGTTAGTTTATAGCACTTAATTCAAAAAGAGATGTTTTGATTGTTTTTTAAATGGATGGGAAAATTTTTTAAAAAGCAAAATGTCAACATTTCCTTGTGGTGCTGGAAACCGAAACACAATGTGCCAAGCAAGAGAAGAAGGTCAGGTGAAAGGAACTGACCGACTCACTTGCCTTATTCTTATTTATTGGTATTCTGGTATCAGCTAAAGGACCCAGTTGGGCATTAGGCCCCACTGTGCTAGGCACACACGTGAAAAGAAAGACAGTCCCCCTGCCCTTGCCCCATTGCCTCAGATTATGACAAGAGACAAAAAGCAAACAGTGACTGAGCTCGGAGTAATGAGCAGCCGTCATCACACTTGAGCTGCCCAGCCTTTCCCTGCTAAGCGGAATGAAATGCAGTAAGCAAACAGCGTAAATGGTGAAAAGAAAATTTCTGTTTCAAAGTCCTTTCCGTTTTAGTCACGTAAGGAATTTTAACTCAGATGGGGAAGGATTTTTTATTTTTAAATAGCATTTTTAATCCTGACAGCGTTGTTAAATCCATAATTGAGTAGCACTGTGTATTATTTCGGCACAAGGAGGCAGCATAAGCATCGATTCTTGCCCAATTGCACCTGAGTCTATCCTGCAGGCGGCTTTAGGCTTTACAGCAATGGGGAAAAAAAGTGAGCCAAGTTTGACTTGTGCTCCTAAGAGGAGGAAATGTCTCTCGAAATATAGTTGCTTCTTTAATGATAAGACCATTGACAGGAACATGAATGTCATGAATACTTTGATCTCTAGGCTCAGAAGCTTCCACAACAATTATGAGTCAAGAGGGGTGAATATGGGCAGCAGCTAAAGGAACCCTAGAGAGTGATGCAGTAATTAGAGACAAAACCCAGCACATCTCTGCCTCCACCACTCGCCTGAACCAGGGAGGGGGTGAACGTGGTAGGAATAAACCATATCCTTCAGAGAAACGTAAGACCAACACGACTTTATACAGTTCAAAGCAAAAATCTTCAAAGATAGGTAAAATGCTAATTCTACTAATGTAGGTTTTTATGTATATGCTCTGAAAAGGTAAAGCAAATTAATCACCAGCTTTACCCCCTAATATATATCTGTGGTACAAATATATTACAGCATGTCAGATCTAAGGAGATATATCTGAACAGCAGTTGTTAAAAGAGCGTTTCCCTTTTCATGCTCTAATACAGTTATTTTGATCTTTCAGTCTTCATATTTTTTGTTCTCATCAAAGGAATGATGGCGCTAGAGATTAGGATGTTATTTATTTCCCTCTCACTGTCCTACTGGTGTTAATCACTTCTAGTGTCAACAGCTGCACAAGTCTGGCTGCTGCCAGAGAATACACCTTGCAGTGCTCTTGGAACGGACTAGAGAAGCATTGCTGAACTTTCCTGCTGGTCAGAGCAGTTCCTGCTGATAACCCAAGACAAACATTCCTTGTTTTAGGTTAGGATGACCTCTCCCTCCCCCTCTCCCCGCCAAAAAAACCCTGGACTACAATACACTAGGGGAAATCTTATGCAAATTAACAGCAACAAGTTGAAAGAGACCTCGACAAAGTACATCCAGGTCAATTGCTTAATTTGTTGAAATGATAAACCATCTGTCCCAGATTGTCCCACAAAGGTACCTGCTGGATTAAGATCCTGCTATATGATGGAAAAAGACACCTGAGCTAGACCCAGCTTGATTCTACACATCAAAGCAAATGGTTTAGAAGACACAGACAAAAGTTGGGAAACGCCATGCTGCTGGGAAAACACACAACTAAACTCCATGCCCCTCTCCCACAAGGGAACCTACTCAACTGAAACGCCCAGGCTACAGTCGAAGAGATTAATGATGCTAGTTTTTCTACATTCCATTACACACACTGTGGTCAAGACTGGTAGGGCCCAGAAAAGTTTAGATTGGCTTGAAAGGGTTGAGCTTTGTCCCATCAAGATCATCCCAGGGGTCCCGGCAGGCAACAGCACTTATGCATTTGGCAGTAGATGATACCTCCAAAGTTTCTTCTGAGAATTGAGTAGCATTGGGAACCAAGCCAATTAGGAGAGGTGACATTGCCTAGTGGTTAGAGCACATAACAGGGCATTGGGACTCCTAAGTTCTGTTCCTGGCTCTTCAACTGTGTGACATTCAGTAAGTCACTTAGGCCTGGTCTAAACTTGAAAGTTTTGTCAGCATACCTACATCCGTTGGGTGTGAAAAATCAGCTATGCTGACAAAAGCCATAATGTAGACACAGCTATACCAGCAAAAAACAGGTTTAGTTTCTTTCACTCAGAGAACTGCTACAGGCAGTATCTCCCCGAGGAGGATTTCCCAGTACAGCTATACTGGCAAACCCTTTGAAGCACAAACAAGGCCTTAGGCCTTTCGAAATGCAGTCATCATGAAGAGGTTCCTTCATTTGGAAGGAAGGTGCTAGACCATATTAATCCTTCTTCTAGCCAACAGGACTGTATCCCGGGACAGTCCCAAAATCTGTGTGGGGAGACCCACATCTTCAGCCCGTCTGTTTCGTCAAGGCCTGCGGACGGTTATCTACATGGGGACCAGTGTGAACAAAATATAATTTTCTGTTGAATCAGCCTTAAACATAGTAGAGTTTTTAATGTTTTGCAAAGCACTTCCCCTGTTGGCTAGGGTGGGTTCAAGGATAAACACAAACCTTTGTTTCAGGGCTGGAACAGGCAATCTAAATTAGGGAGGGTCTAATTCCTAGCTGACGGAAACCACAATGTTGCTCTCCTTTTTCCTCCCTGCCCCCTTTCCATTCCTTGCCTTATTTGTTTTTTGTCCTTTTTTGTTTGTTAGTTCTCCCCTTTTTGGGGGTGGGGGAATCAAAATATAAACACATAAACAAATAAATAAATCTGTGATATAGAAGTACAAAGCAGTAGTACAAACGACCTACTTATCTATAATTAACTCACAAGTAAGATTTTAGCAGGTGGGAAATTAAACCCAAGCTAGAGTGACTTATACTTCAGATCAAGTCCAAACACTGTGATGTTCATGTTCCATTTTATGTAGGTGCTGTGATCAGCTGATGTTAACTATACATTCATTTATATAGGCTCCAATTCAGCACAGCAGGTGAGTATACAATTACGTTCAGTCCTATTTAGCAAAGCACTTGAACAGCTGCTTAGCTTTAAGCATATGCTTCAGCCCCATCAAGGTTAATGGGGATAAGCACATGCTTAAGGGCTTTGCCGAACAGAGATGGATTGATGAATCGGGGCCTCATACCATATAAAGGGAAAAAAAATGCTCATCTCAAACTCTAGTCGTCCTTAACTATAATGTAAAAGCAAAAATCACCGAGACAACAAAATCAGCAACTATTTCTAGTGTATACTATAGAAGCCAATTAGGTTATGCAGCAAAATACCCCATACTTTCTAAAGATTTCAAGCACCATCCCAATCCTTCAAAAATCTCCGAGGAAAAGAAATGGGCCGGTCATGATTTTATAATAAATGGTTACTATTTTGGGATTTTAAACAAAATAATGATGCAGATAACAATAAGAGGTTTCCCCAAAACAAATGGATCTTTTAAAGGTCACAACTAGTGTATGGAAAGTTCACATATATTGATAATGATAAAATGAAGAGTAAAAAAGATATATACAGATACAGTCATATTCATTACTGTCAATCAATCTATTTGTAAAACAACCAATAGACAAAGGTCAGATCAGCAGCCAAAATATCAGTTTCCTATTGGATAGGTGAATACTTTTTTTTTTTTGGTAGTATTGAAAAAGAGAAAAAAATGGGTTGGTGAGATGTTCATGGCTGGCTAACTTAAGTCCATTTGCACACCCATTTATACATTCAAATTGACAGTCTTGAACTACAAGAATGCTTACCATTCCCCACCCACGCTTTGGATACACCAAGTAGGACTCAAACCAGTTTGATTGTAACTTGCTTCTACCTGAATATTATACAAAAGTTACTTGCTTAGCCCCCGATTCAACAGAGCACTCTTTGTACTGAACTTTACACATGTGAGTAGTCCCATTAAAGTCAAGACTGTAGGTGCTGTAATCAGCTTTCCTAGCTACGCCTTTATTTAGGTTGTGTATAGACCAGAAAAGTACCCATTCCACACGCTAGGTGTCCTTGATAATCTAAAAGCTCAGCATACATGAAGACTAAACCAGCGGTTGTCATGACTATATATAAAAATTGAGGTCTACCATCTTAACTCTGAAATAAAAAAAAACCTGCCACAGAAAAGTTCCACATAGAGCTAGCAAAACATCATTGTCCAGACAAGCCCAGTGCATCTGAAACGTGTAAGTATGCATAAACATGGGCTTATGGAAAACAAATCCCGTCAAACTAACTTGATATCTTTTTCTGATGAGATTACAAGTTTGGTTGATAAAGGTAATAGTGTTGATATAATATATTTAGACTCCTGCAAGGCATAGGACTTGGTGCCACACAACGTTTTGATTAAAAAGCTAGAAAAATATAATATTAATATGGTGCCCATTAAATGGATGGAAAGCAGATGAATAAATAGGTCTCAAAATGTAGTTATAAATGGGGAACCATCATTGAATGGATGCATTTCTAGTGGGATCCAACAGGGATCTGGTCTTGGCCCTACGCTATTTAGCATTTTTAAAATCGTTGCTGATAAAGTTTGAGATGACATAAAAATTGGGGGAGTGGTAAATAATGAAGGGGGCAGGGTGATCTGGATCGCTTGGTCAGCTGGCTGCAAGCAAACAATGTGCATTTTAATGCCACTGAATGTACACATATCATCGAGGAACAAATAATGTTGGCCATACTTACAGGATGGGGGACTCTATCTCGGGAAGCAGTGACTATGATAAAGATTTGAGGGTTGTGGTGGACAATCAGCTGAATGTGAGCTCCCAGTGTGACACTGTGGACAAAAGGGACGACTGCAAACTTTGGATGCATAAACAAGGGCATCTCAAGCAAGTGTAGAGAGGTCATTTTAGCACTGGTGCAACTGCTGCTGCAATCCTGTGTCCAGTTCTGGTGCCCACAATTCAAGAAGAATGTTGACAAATTGGAGAGGGTTCAGAGAAGAGCCATGAGAATGATTAAAGAAAAGTGATAGACTCAAGGAGCTCAATCTATTTATCTTAACAAAGAGAAGGTTAAGGGGTGACTTGATTATGGTCTGTCAAGTATCCACATGGGGAACAAATACTTGATAATGGGCTCTTCAATCTAGCAGAGAACGGCAGAACACGATCCAGTGGCTGGAACCTAAAACTAGACAAATTCAGATTGGAAATAAGGTGTACATTTTTAAACACCGAGTAATGAACCACTGGAACAATTTACCAAGTGTCATGCTGGATTCTCCATTGCTGGAAATTTTAAAGATCAAGATTGCATGTTTTTCTAAAAAATAAGCCGTAGGATTGTGTGTGTGTGGAAGGTCTCTGGCTGTGTTCTACAGGAGGTCAGACTAGAGGATCACAGTGGTCCCGTCTGGCCTTGGAATCTATGAAATCTATGAAAGTAACAGACCAGGCTGTGTGTGACTCTAGGGCTGCTGTAGACTGGTCTGAACCTGTAAAGTCATGATTTCAAAATAATGTTTTAAAAGACTACATTAGATCCCAAACTAAGGAATATGCCAGACCTATGGAATAGACGAAGAGGGACTGCCAGTAATTTATACAGGTGCACCGATAATTATTTGAAGGAGTATTTCCAGCATAACAAATCCCAAAGAGACAAGAAATAGGAAAAGACCGCAGGATATAATGTCTTTGAAAGAGGTTAAACCAGTGACATTGGCTATCAGCCGCATTGTGTTCCTTGCCTTAAAATGCTGACACTTACATGTTTGATGGTAACTACACTGCATAGGGGCACCTTTGCTTTCACATCAGATCTGCTGACATGAACAAGAGCTGATTCAGATGGGCATCCAAACATTAAAGTCCTTGCCTATTTCCATAAAATGATTGGCAGGATGCCTACTGTTAGTCAGGTGGTCGCAGCGCTGATAAATGGCATCTTGATAAAAAAAACTTCGCTACACTTCTAGAAAAAAAAAGGCAGCATATTCTTTTTCTTTTTTAAATTTACTCGATTTCTGACAGATGAGATGTCTCATTTCTAACGATCAGATCCATCTTTAGGATCCACTCCAAGAACAAGAGGGGTTTTTCCTTTTCAGCCCAAGCTCAGCTGAAACTGTCCTCAGATTTCTCTGGGAAAACTGTAGCCGTGGTTTGCAAGAAGATGACGCACAGTAAAACAAAACTGAAATTCAATATCAATTCTGAGACATACAGGCCTGAGCCACAAAGCCAGTTTCTGCCTGCAATTTAAACTTCAACAAATGCATATTTCTTAAAAAAAAAAAAAAAAATTGCACAGATCACTTACTGCTGATTTCCAGCTAATCCATCAGTAGATCACTGCCTGAAAAAAAGAAAAAAAATCTCATTTCAAGCCCTGATAATATTTCCGTTCAGCTTTTGTAGCTTTTTAGGAACTTAATTCCAGGCATTTTTCTTAACATAAGGTTTAAAGTCCCCTTCAAAGATGAATTTTAGTTTACATCTGTATGGTATAATGGGCACTTTTTTCCCTCCTCCAGAGATCAAAATGCTGTTTCATTTCTCCCTCCTCCTCCCACCCCTTGTTTTTTTTTAAATCCTGCAAATATCTTGTGATCTGGGAGGCCCAGGCAGGGCTCTCTACTGATGCTGATACTTTACACACATTCCAGCCTCAGGCTCTGCATGGATTAAGATTGTCGTGAAAACAGTAGTAGCAGTGATGACACTGACTGTTTATTATTCATTCCTTTACAAAGATGGAATGTCATCCCGTGACCTAGCAACAATGCTGGGAGGGTGAAATATGCACTCTGCTTGGCTTTCACTGGACATCAGGGCTACCCCTGGCCAAACCCACAACTACTATGGCCTTGCTCCTGTAGTGCCGGTAGGGGATGGAAGATTGTTAGGCTCCAGAAAAATGTGTCTACCACCAGTTGCAGTGTGTGGAAGTAAATCTCAAGCCCTCTTGAATGACCGCTCCTCCTGTCTCTATTTCATGGCCAGAAAATGGGGGTTGGTGCAGGCAGAGGAATGGGAGGGTGAGATTTTCAAAGATGCCCAAAGGATTTTAGGTGCCCAATTCCCCTTGAAATTATATGGCTTGGAGACTCTCTGCCATAGTATGTGGGAAGATACTTCAGCACGAACTGAGGTCCCTTCAAAGGCCTCACTCCTGCTATTAGGCAGGAATAATGGCATTTTCCCAGGCTGAAGTTCCACTGATTATGGAACATTCCCTGTATATGAATGGTCCAAGGGGGAGGGCAGAAGGCCAACGTTAAAGAGAAACAGCTAGGTATGGCCAGTTATGGATCACTGGCGGCAGAGTGGTAACAATAGCAGCAAACGCTATGCTGCAGGACCAGGATGACCCAGCTGCGTGGGGACAAAGTATCAATGACAAATTGGGGCCTCCTACTAGTTAAAAAAATCCAAGAAAATCTGGACACTCCAGGGCCAAGATTAGAGAGCTGTGCTGTGGGTTTAACAGCATGACTCCCATCGACCTCAATAATGGGGAGTACTCATACTACAGAAATGCAGCGCACTGTTTGAAATGTGCCCATCAATACCGAAATAAGTTGGGACAGTGCACATGGGAATTCATGGAAAGGCAAAGTGACTGAGACCACATAATCCGCCTACCACTGATGCTATCTCATACTGCAGATTTACCTTTCCATCTGCTCGTACACCCATCACCACAGTATCACAGGGCCACGCATACATTAATGAACGCATCCCCGTTGCACCCCTGTAAGATAGAGAAGTACTGTCATCATTTACTGTGAGCTTGGGGAACTGAGACACAGAAAAATTAAGTGACTTGCCCGCGGTCACGGCGCTAGTCAGTGCCAGAGCCAGGAACTGAATCATGATCTGCTAGTCCAGTGCCTCCCTCCCACAAGAAAAGTTAAGGGAAAGTGCAAGAAATAGAGCTTCTTCCCCCAACACAGTCATAGCACTTCCTACACAGGAGCAGGAAGGATGGCCTAGTGGCTAGGGCACTGGTCTGGGACTCAGAAGAATTAGGTTCAATTCCCAGCTCAGTCACAGATTTCCTACGTGACCACGGGCAAGTCACTTAATCTACCTTGTACCTCTGTGAATGACGACAACACTTCTCTACCTCACAGGGAGAGTTGGGAGGATAAAACTCTTTAATGATTGTGAGATACTTGGGCACTATAGAGATGAGAGCCATATAGATAGAACAGAACAGTTGGAGTCCATGGGGCACGAGTTATATGTTTTTTGCATAGGGTGAAGGAATTTATCTGCACAATCACCACTGGGTTTAACGTCAGCCAGCTTTCTCCTATCTCATGTCTGTCTTGTCTACTTACACTGTAAGTTCTTCAGGACAGGGACTGCATACTACAATGTCTGGCGCATTGGGGCCCGGTTCTCAGTTGGTTCTTAAACACTACCATTATAAACAAGATTAACAACAATAACATCCTCACCTTGGTACCAGTCAAGGTCTGATGGAGATTGCTTGGATAACTGGACTTCGGTCCTGCTTCTCTGTCATGTGACTCGAATCATGTAGAATTTACCTTGGAAACAAAACAAAAAAAACCCACAACCCACATGAGTGTGAAATGCGACTGCCGATAAAGTAATCCTCAGCAATCAACAAAATTAATTGTGTGAACATCATTGATCAAACCTACTTAACACATTGAGTATACAGAAAGCTGGAATGTAATTTCATTACCAATCTGCTCCATCCTAATGAAATTTCTAACAACATTCTAATTTTGATTTCGGTTAAGGAGAGAATGATGGAAATTTTCTTTTGCCTCTCTTGTAAGGTTTTATTTTATTGGTTTTCTGCAATTTCAATGATCCTAATTTTTTTTAATTTGACATTTTATTAGCAGGGGGTTTAATATAATAACAAAGATAAAAGAAACTAAATTGCAAAACGGACAAGCCATCCAGAAATAAAATTGATGTCCAAATTAAGACGGCTAATTTTAAAGTAAAAAACTGATTTATTTTATTTTAGGGGGGGTTGTTTTTAGATTTTTGTTGTTAATTCTAGCTGAGTTTCTGACCTCACTGATTTGAATGATAGTTATTTGCATCCTTTCAGCCAAACTTCTCAGCTTCACAATAATCCAGCCTCACAACACTGTTGTGAGATAGGCACTAGAATCCCCATTTTCTAAATGGGTAGAGAAAGGCCTAGAGAGAAGGGGCAACATCCTGGCTCCAGTGAAGTCAGTGGCAAGACTCCTGATCATGTGAATGTGGCCAGGATTTCACCCCAAGGGTCTAATTTTTAAAAGCATCCTTCAATCTTGTGAGCACAATTCTGCTGATGCAAAAATTAGTTGTGGGAGTAACAGAGTATTTAAACATCTGTGCATGCACATCAAGCAGATAGGCAACTACATGCTAGCTTTTTGTGCAGTTAACAGCATATGAAAAAGGCACCCAGAAATCAGTAGGTGAGTTAGAGATAAAACCCAGGAGACCTGGCTCTCGGTCAGCGGCTGTAATGACTCCAAAGACACCCCTTTCTGGAAGAAGCTGCAGTGCTTTTAGAATACTCCAGGACTAAATGATGCCTAGATGTGCAGTTGAACCAACACAACACAAGAAAGGAGTTAAGATGGATCTTTACACACACAGTCTCTCTCTCTCCCTCCCTCAACAACATAAGCCACAAACTCCCACCTTATCACTCAGTCGCCTCTTGTTCAATACAATCCCACCCCCCTCACCAAACACCTCCTCTCTCCCTCTCTCCTTGGTTTTGAAGAAGGAAATCTAGATATAGAGCCATAAAGACAATGTGAAAACAAACAAAGAAGGTGGTGAGGGAAGAACATGGTACATATCAGAGGATGAGGGCTGGGGGACACCAGCAAATCATGGTAAGGTTTGAATTCAAAGCCAAGTAGCCACCAAAGTAGATGTTAATGGAAGACTAAGGTCCTTCTGTCTGATGACCATCCAGACAGTGGAGTGCATTCCCCCACCTCCTACGTTTAGCAATGAAAGTGGGCTGTAGCCTTTTAACCACGTGGAGGGTAAGAAAAGCCTCTGTAGCCACCCTATGTGGCTTCAGTCTCCTGGTGCAAGATTGGGCAGAGGCGTTCAGAGCACACTAATCAGGGTTATATGGGACTATGAGCAGTTGGTTACGGTAACACACCTGGTGTAATAAGATCTTACAGGCCTTTGCTTGATTCTTGCAGCTTGGTTGTGGTGGAAGAAACAACTAGCAGAGCAAATATTGTTGCTTTTTCCATTATCAAGTAACCACTAGTGAAAATGAACAGGGCTCATCTCTAGCATACACGAGAGCTCTTGCCTCATGTGTTGGGACACTGCTGGTGCCTCATCTTGCAGCATATCCAGTAAAATTGCCTCCCTTCTGAGCTGGAAGGTATGTAAAGCGCACTCTATATTTAAAAGCAAGGGATATTCAAGTTGTGCACTGGTGGTTTGCAGTCATTTTGGGACCTTTTGATGACAAGGCAGGCTGGATGATGTGCGGCCAATGGCGAGAGAGCACAGAGAGCTCCTGGCTTGCTGTACAAGAATGATGCTCCTTGACTACTGAACTGGGCCCTATCGCTGGTATTTCTATTTCCAGCAATCTGATGTGTTTTGGTGATTTATTCATGACTGTTGTAGTGAAAAATTGGAAAAGGCTAGAGGGGTAGCCATAGCGGAGAGATCTAGCATGAGATTGGCGCTACAACTGAATTACTGCAAAACCTGTCACAGGCATCATGCAAGGTTTACTCCAGCGAGTGTGAAGTGGAATCTTTATATTAATAAGCGGACATGAACACGAACTATAAGAGCCTGGCATGTGTCTATTGCCAAGGCAGGTCTGGAAAGGAGCTGTCAGATCAAAAGCAAACTTGACCAGGCAAACAGAGGGGTGAGATCAACACAGAGACCGCTTTCGTGCGCTTCCTTTTCTAACAAAGATTCAGCAGTCCTCTATGCACTGCAGAGATGTTTGTGGGCATTCACTGGAGCCATGACTAGACTACTCACAGGCGCTAAGTAATCCTTTAAAAAAAAGTCTAGTCCAGACAAGGCAGTGACCATGTGCTAAATTGGCCAAGAGTAAAGTCTAGTGGGGAACCTCACTTTTAACTTGACTGGTTTAGCACATGTCAAAGGCTGCACTTTTAAACCATGATAATGATAATTAGCACAGGTTGCCAACGCCTGCTCAGATCACACCTAAAATCCTAGTCTATACAAGAGACAGCATTTCCAAAAATGCACTTTTGAAAGTTGACCCAAGGCCTAAGGGGTCAGCTAATTTACGCAACTATCACTCTTCCAAACATCTTCCAGCCTTCCAATGATTTGCACCTCGACTGCAACTTTCTTGTGAGGCTTGAGAAGCACTTAGGTCTCAGAGCAACCCATCTTGATAGCTTCAGAACATTTTTGCAGGGAAACGAAGGCACAAAAAGACTAAGGGCACGACTACGCGGCAACAGAAGACCTGTGTCTGCCTAGCATTTGCTGGCTGGGGTTCATGGTGCCAGGTCTGTAGGGGTATACAATTACAGTATAGATGTTTGGGCTCGGGAGGGTCCCAGAACCCAGGCTCCAGCCTTAGCCTGAATGGCTACACTAGGTGATTTGCCTGAGGTCACGTCGAAGTATCAGAATAGAACCTCGGATTCCTAGATCCATGGTTCCTAAAGTGTATTCTATCCTGTTTGGAAACAATCAATAGCCCTTTAACCTAACAAGAGGTTACAGGGAATCTATTACTTTGCTAAGAAGCATTTTAAAAACAAACACATATGTACAAAAGAATGGCAAGATGCTAACTTTAAAAGGTATATTAGTTCAAATGTTGCTAAAAAAAAATGACAAAAAATCCTATTCACATCTACTGTATAAGACTCTACCTGAGCTGTCTCCCCTCAGACACGTATAATTCTAGCCCAGTTGCTCTGCATCTTCAAACCTAGGCCCTGGATCCTCACACGCTGCTTCCTTTGACGTCAAGGAGATGCCTGCCATGGACTGAAGGGGATATATGGCCTTTTGGAATTTCTTCTCTATTAGTGATGGTGGAAAGAGTTTTAGCTGACTGTCATGATAGCTCTAATGCCAACCAGTGGCCCAAGGACAGGTCAGGTAAAAGGATAATGAGAGGAAAAGGAGAAAAACTGAAATGCAAGTAACGACATGAGGTAGGAAGGGACGGGGCAATGAGAGAATCCCAGTTGTGGCCCAGGACCTCACGGGGATAGGCATTGCACAAACACAGAACAAAACACAGAAACCAGAGAGAAAAGAGAAACTAAGGAATAGAACCAAGTAAGGAATGAGAAAGAGGCAAAAGTTAACTCACAAAGCCACTTTCCTCCCTGGGCTGAGCCACCAAGAGGCACAGCGCAGAATCTTGCCTCAAGATGGAATTGGTGCCCGATGTTCTAATTGATTAGATCTGTGATAGCTTCATTATGAGAGTGACGTCGCATCTACGGGTGAGAGAGAGTGGCAGATCAACATATCGATCGGACATTCCAGCCCACCATTTTCTCCACTCCCCACAGCCCTCTGCCCTTCCTCGTACACACACTTTCAGCAGCCTTCAAGTAAAAACTGCATTTGTCCACAAAGCATGGTAAGGATACAACGCAAGAGATAACGAAGCCCGCCATGCTGCAAGCCTTTTAATTGAAAATCAGTCCCTCTCAGACCTGCCATCCATTCATTTCCATGTACAGTCTAATAAACCATTTTCCATTTCAACTTCAAAACGCCTCAGCTTAAAAAGGAAAGCCACGAAACACCCCAGATAATTCCAAACATTTTCCTCCAAATTTAAACTTCTGAAAAAACAGTGATTAATCAAAGGGGCAGGGGGTAAAATGTGGGGGGTAGGGGAATAGCATTAAACATGATGCTACTGTAATATCTAGCAGTTCTTCATAATTACAGTTTCAATTCCACATCCAGACTCCCTCCTAATTACCACTCTGCAGTTGGTGCGCACAGATTCAGGAGCAGCAGGGATTTTTAGTTTCTCGCACGGATCACTATTCTTCTCCTCATTATGAACTGTTCACTTTGGGCCGATTAGCCGCCCCTGCTCACCCCCCCCCCCCACTCCATGGGGCATCTCTCAGTGCATCTTTTGCATGCAAACACCATTAGACCTGTGTGCCCCTGTTTACTTACAAATTGGTTGCTCATCAACTCTGTTATGAGAAAGAGGGCAGACAGCGCATAAATAGAGGAGGGATACACCCACCCACAAACGTGAGTCCAACAGCCCCCAGGCCACTTGTCAGTCATTAACTCAGGCCCTAACTTAGCTCCCAAGCCAAGAAACTGCGTCGTCCGTTGTCTCTATCCCCATCCCTATTCCTGCTCTTCCTTTTCTGATAAGTCAGCCACAGGGCAGGGTGATGATCCAGTGGTTTGAGCACTAACTTGGCATTGGGTAGACCTGGATTCAGTTCCTGCTCTGGCACAGACTTCCTGTTTGATCTTTGGCTAATCATCTAGACCCAGTTTTCTAAAAGATATTTAGGCATTGTAACACTGAGCACAGCAACATCTAATTGATTTAGGAACCTATATCCATTTCTAAAGGGATTTAGGCCCAATTCCATTGCCTAGCTTGCTTTTGAAAATGAGATGTAGGCTCCTAAATCCATTAGGCATCACAATGCTGAGCACAGCAATGCCTAAATGCCTCAAAAATCTGTGCCTTTGTCTCTCTGTGCCTGAGACCCCCTCTCTAGAATGCGGATAACAGCACTGCCCTTCCTGAAAGGATAAATACACTGAAAATTGTGAGGTGTTCAGTTACTGTGGCCATATAAGTACCACCTTCCACCCCTTCCACGCACTATGGGGCTCGAGGTTCAGCCCTCTTCCCCTTGGAGCATCATGCAGCTCTCCAATTCCTGGGGCTCCTCTCCACTATGCTCCTACTCCTGCCAAGCAATGTGCACCACTACCCATCATCCATCCACTCCATTTCAAAACTCCCTGTCTGATTTTCAAAATGTCCAGTGCCTTGGCTGTCTGGCTTCATAGCTGCCTCCTTATTCTGCATTTGGGGTGGGGCCAGGTATCTCTCCCCTGCTCTCTGTTTTGAAGCCAGTCATCCCTTGTGGCTGATTTCTGCTGGACAGAGGCTAAAGCTATAAATATGCACCTGGATTTTGAATACGAAGATCAGGGGTAACTGGACCCAGTCCACTATAAAGATAAGAGTCATTTGTGGAATTCAAATTGGAGTTTGGATTTTGAACTTCACACCATAGTTTAGGGATGTGCAGATCCAGGGTTTTGTTTTGGAGCCATCTTGGGCATTGCCAGAACCAGGAAATTTTGGGAATCTTATGCGAAAGTCTGTTATCCTGAGCTTTTCAGACCGATTTCTTGATGAAGTTGTTTTGGTGAACTTCAGCTAAGGATGTCAGGAACGTTGAATGTTTATCTGAACCAAACCTCACAGCAGCACTCCAGAAAAATTAGTAAATCCTTGTGTAGTCCTTTAAAACTTCCTTCTCATAACCTGAATCCTTACCATTTTGTGTTACTTTTGGGGTAATTTATACACCCCCCCCCCCCCCGGATTTGTTTGCACTTCACTAGTCAATAAGGTCATTGCTGTCTCCAGCAAGAAGCAGTAAGAATGTCTTGTTCTCTTTACAAGTAAGTACAGGGAAGTTGATTCCCTAGTTTATGACTTGAGCAAAGTTGCAGACTAGCAACCCAGAGCGCAGGAGAGATTGGGGTGAAAAATTATTTACAAAGCCAATGCCCTGAAGACACTTGTACTGGACAACAATTACAGCACCTTAATTAACTCAAATTTAGTTCACCCTTCGACTGGGGCATGTCCAGTGCTAAAGTTATGCCCCTGCTGCTGTCTAGTACTGGTTAATGAATATAAATCAGATGGTTTATAGTTAGTGAACATGTAATAGGCTTGCAATGAGCTGAATTCCAATGCAAAATGCCTGGGGATAGGAACATGCCATCCATAAAAAAATGTCTATATATAAAAATAGAAATTTTACATTTCTACTAGGAAAAAGCAAAGCTATTTCTCCTACACTGGGGGAGTCTACACCCCACTTTCAAGTGCTCGGAGGGATTGATAAGGACAGACGTAAGTGTAATCCAGGCATTTGAGGTGCAGCTGGTTAGATTCCAAAATTATTCGGTGCCCTCCAGGCTCCCTTCCTAAAAGTCAAACCCTGTCTTATAGGTTCAGTCATGTGCTTGCTCATTGCTGCTTGGAAGCCCCTGGAGGGAGAGGAAAGCATTGAAGGTGACTTCTGAAGGCGTAAACTCAGGCTCGCAATGCCTATCCAGGGCCCGATTCAAAGTCCACTGAAGTCAATGGGCTTTGGATCAGGCCCCAAGAAAAACAATTCCTTGTACTTTATACACACCTAATTTTGCTCATGAGTGTTGATTAGGACAATACACAGAGACGGGAGTGTGAAAGAAGAGGGGCAAAGAGTTAAGGCCCAGTTCCAGTGGTAGAAGATAAATGAATAATGGTTGGCCTCATCTGTTCCCTGCTGTAGGGCAGATTACAGTGAAAAGGGGGGGGGATGGAAATTGCGCTGAGGGCAGGGGGGAAAAGGAAATCAAACCACCAGAAAAAGCATTAGCCCAAACCTTTGAAAAGCAGCAGAGCAGAGGAAGTGTTGAGATTCCCATTGAATGGCTCCTACATGCATGAATACAAATTTCTGGTTGGAATGTACTCCCTATTTTAGTGGCGGATTAGCTCATATATAATCTGCTACGTACAGTTAATATAGTGAGCTCCTCGGGGCGGGGGGCTATGCCTCGCTCTGTGACTGCACAGAGCCAGGCATGCTGTCAACAGACCGTAAATAAGCGCATCATGGTGCTGCAAATCCTACCAACAGGACATAGAGCAGGGCTTTGCCTGCAATGCTCCAGCCTGGTGGAAATCCTGCCTCCTGTGTAAACAAGCTTTTCGGTAAGGCCCAAATCCTGGTCCCCAGGGTGCAGCCTGAATGGTCAGACAGCGTGCAGGGACTTTGTGGGGGAGAGAAGGGGGAAGGTAGCGTTCTCCGAGGCCTCAGAGCAGCAGCCACGCTGCTCAACAGTGGCTACTGCATCCTCCAGACTCAAATCCCCACCCTGAGGAAGGATGACGGCTGGTAATTCAGTGTGGTAGCAGCCATCGTCCCCCAGTCACCAGGGGGCCTGCACAGTGTACACAAACCCAGCCCCCTCTAGTCACGATGGCACCGAACCGCAACACTTCCACAGCATCTGACCACTGCAGCTGCAGAAGACCGGGCAAGATTTGGGCCTATGTGCAGAATCCTCCTGTTATAACGGCAGCACGTTTTAGAGTCTAAAACACGTAGCTGAACGGATCTTTCCCCTGCTAGCAGCACTGACTCAGAGAAAGGCACCTCAGTTGTGCTGCTCATTGGCAAGGTGCAATCATTCCAGATAATGTTGGTTCACTGATATTTATTATTATGATTAAAAATCAACCAAGCTGCCCAATGACCCCTGTGGATTTACAGGTGTTCAAATCAGTCATGCTGGGGGACTGGGAAGAGAGAAGGAGGGACAGACAAAAGAGAGGGGGGCAGCCTCTGAACACAAGCCACAGCTGGAGTTTTCAGGACTCAGCTGTGAGGAAGTTTACGATTCTGATCGCAGAAGGGATGAAGTCACGGTCACAGAAGGCGGTCTCAGTCACAGCTCACTAACAAACAAGCACATCCTCCAGTCTCTTGAGTTAAGGAGGAACTAGACGTTGCGCCAGATGTACGTGGGCAAAAGCTAAGGGCCACATTCCTCAAATCCTGGCTATCACGTAGCCTGCTTACTCTAGGCATAGTCCCATTGGCCAAGATTTTCAAATGAGAGTCATGAATGTGGGTCCTTGATACAAAGGGCTGTGTCAACCTGTGGAACTTGTTGCCAGGGGGGTGTGTGAAGGCCAAGTATAACTGGGTTCAAAAGAGAATTAGATAAATTCCTGGAGGATAGGTCCATCAATGGCTATTGGGCAGGGACACAACTCCATGCTCCAGGAGTCCCTAAGTCTAGGACTGGACTACAATGAAAAATTGCTCCGTTTTGTTCATTCCCTCTGAAGCATCTGTCCCCAGCCACTGTCAGAAGACAGGATACTGGCTAGGTGGACCATTGGTCTGACCCAATATGGCCATTCTATGTTCTTAAATTGCCAGTGCTCACTCTCTATAAATCATGCCCTCGTAAGTTGGGCACCTGAAAAGTAAGGCCCCCAAAATCACCAGCCCCTTGGCCACTGACCTTAGGAAGGAATCGGTTCTGAAGTAGGAGTTGGGTTAAATGAGACACACTGGCTGTCAGAAAAGACAGCTCTTTAAACTTCTTTGCTGCAGGAGTGAGAAATCGTGGGCCTTATTTATTGCGCAAATTACGTACAAGAAAATTATTTTCTTAATGTGTGACTTGATGAATGTTCTCAACTCTCCACCCTGCTAGCAAGAGGGGGTTACAATGAAAATTATTTACAAAGCATGCGCTACCCTGCAGGGATATTTATTGAGGCAGGGGAGGTTTCCACAGATTCTGTTGACAATGGCAAATCAAATTACATTTCTGTGAACATTGCAGCAAGCATCTGGATTTGATATGGACAGTGATGGTCTTGAAAGAGTCTGGAATGGAGCAGTGGCCCAGCCGCACTTCAGTCACTTACCTAGAGAGGCTGCTACTTAGACATTAGCTGAACTGAAAGAAACAAAGTGGAACTCAGACTAAAAGACACCCTCCACACTGTTTAAACACACGCCTCTTTATATAGTTTTTACCATTCTACAACATAAAATCAATCTTCAATCTCTGACACCAAAATTAGACAAGGTTAATAACTCCAACAATACGCTCACTTCTACAAGCAGTTTCAGGTCTCACCAGTTTCCCTAACCCTGTTCTAGAAAGTAATTACCTACAACAATTCTCTCTGCTCTGTGCCCGTCTTGCTTAGACCCCAATCTTGCAACTGGATCCATGTGGCTGGACCCCTGTGCTCAGTGGTATTCCACACGGCTCCAGCCACGTTGATCAGATTGCAGGATTGGGGCCTTTCGTTGCAAACGAACAGCCGCCAGTTCTGTCTGTATTGTCAATCTTTTAAAAAAAAACGGGGCCCCAAGTTGAGTTCTTAAATCCATATACAGGCATCTAAATAAGTGGCTGGATTTTCCATAATGCTGAGCCCCCTGCAGCTTCCACGGAGTTCAATGGGAGTTCAGCACTGGCAAAAATCAGACCACTTTGTTTCAATGTAGGTACCTAAAAATAGATTTAGGAGCCTAACTTTAAGCCCCCATTTTTTTTTCAAATGCTGGGCTCTATATCTAGTAGCACTGGGAGCACATTGCTAGCATTATACCACCACCACCACCAAAGGGCTAGTGTTATTGTGAAAGAATATTCAAGCCCCATCAAGCTTACGGAATTCAGATTCCACACAATTCAACTACATTTTTAATCGGATTATTGTTATTATCTTAAAATGACTAATTTCTGCTGGAAGATGCCGAAACAGAATCCCTGGCAGAATTTCCTTTCTTAACAAGAGCAGAGAGCTCTGTATGTCAGGAATTCTGACTACATGCACCCGGAGTCTCTGACACCACTCACAGAAGAGAGAGATAGGCTGCCACACGCTTAGGGTTAGGCTTTCTCCCAGGGATTACACACTTTATGAATGCCTGCATAGAATATTACAACACAGCTAGCTTTCCCCCCTCCCTGCCCCTACTTCTTTGCATTAAACATTCCCCTATAGCACATAGTAATTCACTCAGGCTACATTTTTATGGCTATCTGAATTCAAATAGAATAAGCAAGCCCCCTGCTGGTACTACCACAGGTACAGTGAGAAAGCAGCCGTCATAGGGTAAAACTAGTGAAGAAGAAAGTGCTAGTCAGGGACACAAAGCATCTGGAATATCATACTGATCACAGGCACTGGATTAAGTCGGCATGCACAACCCATTGTTTGTAAACAGGTTATTTGTAAAAAATGCTGGGTTTCTTCAGATTTAAGGCTATGTTTTGTATCTCATGCACTGTGATTATTTTTGGATATACAGGTGGTTTAATAGAAATGGTAGGTTCCCCAGGAATTTACTATCCCAGAAGGTCCGCACATAACAGTGACTATCTGGAATCCATCACTACTGCTATCAGGTGATCAGAGGAAGTTGCTAGTGAGTGGTATAAAGCTGCTCCCAGCCTCTCACTGGATCTAGAGAGCTCAGGCACCAGTAGACCAACAGGTCTGCTGAGTGTGCTGGCACAGCTGGTGTTGGAACAATAGCACAGATGTGCCTCAGTCAAACCTTGCGAACTTTGGGGAAGTTTGAATCCAGGTCCAAACTTCATACCTGACCTTGGCCTCTAACACATGCCAAACCAAAACCTTTGGATCATAACAGCTCTGAACTCTGGAAATGTTCCTATCCAGGTCAAAGCTTTGTGTCTCAGCCTATGCTTTAACAAAAACCTGACAAACTACAGAGGAATGATATGAGGCCTTCATGAATCAGGCAGACAATCAATTATGCAAATCCACCTCTAAAACACTCCAGCCTGGCATGGATCTCTGCATTCCAAACCTGCCCTGACTGCCGAGCCAAATTTTGGAGTAAACAGATCAAATCAGATGCTGAGCCAATGTTAGCATCATTTCACCGGGATTTCTGGCACAGAAGGCGGTGGATTATTTCAGTTTAATGGCACTCTTGATGACCATCATAGGCTATGGGAGACCACCCTGGAAAACAGGGCTAATAAGCTGTGGATTCCTTGATGTGAGCACTGAATCTAATCCACAAACTGGACAACACTAAGATAAAAAACAGTCAATAATTAATAATAATAAATAATAATGCATGTACTTGGCTTGTGAGCCTTGCCAGTTCTCTGCAGAGTCGTGACTCCAGGTGGAAGGGTTCATGTGAAGACACTCATTGTCATAGCAACAAAAGACCCCCCCCTTCCGAAAATAGACTATGAAGGCTGGGGAAGAGCCACAGATATTTTGAACCAATCAAAAAGCAGGAATTTTACCCCCAAAAGGAAGGGAGGCGGGAAGAGGAGAGGCAGCCCTGAGTTTGGGGAGTTAGCTAAGGGAGCTCGGGAGATACATAAGTGTCAGCAAGAGCTTTGGAAATCATCCCTCGCTAGCTCCAAGCCAAGCAGCACTACAGCAAGGCCCTCAGAGAAAACTCCCAGTCAGAGGGTCTGCATCATCATGCTACACTCAAACACCTGGGTCCCTGCCCCAGCCAGAAGAGATTTGGTTAACAACTGAGAGCAGTTAAATCCCATCTGGCTCCAGGGCCTCATCTGTACACAGAGACCCACTGGCTCCTGAGGGAGTTTTACCCCCAGCATGTTGCATACACCCACTCCCTTACCCAGTCACTGCACTTCCTTACCCATTGCAATGGGGTCCCTCATTTACAGGCTGAGCCATTCTACAACAGCTTTTAGGAACAAAGGACACGCTATCCAGTTGAAACTGAAGTGATGATTTAGGGAAGCAGGCAGCAAGCAATTCATCAAGTTGAAATTGGGCCAGGATACTGGTGCCAGTGCCTCTGCTCTTCCAACTAGTGCTATGGTATCTTAAATGTTCACTAATCCATTCAAGAAAGCAACCGCAAAGATTACCTTCTGTTCTCATGGTATCGATGCTAAAATACCGCAGTGCTATCACTGCGGTAACGCTTTACGTATAGAGATAGACCTTCTGGTCGGCCTTGAGTGGCTTTCCCTCTGTTCCATGCAAAAAACTGAAAGTAAGGAGGAAAACCTTGAAACTTCTCCAGAACTCTTCCTCCACCCCCTTGTCTTCCTCCAGCTGCTCACACTCTGACCATGCTGTTCTCCTATCTGCACACCAAACTTCAGGCATGCTTTCCTGCCCCTCCATAAGTTTGGAACAGCCTCTCACTCAGTGTGGTCCAAGCTACATCCCTAACCCCTAAAGAATCCCCCAACTCTTCCTTAAAGCATTCTAGCCTGGATTACCATATTTCACGGTGTGTGATTTTTCTGTTCTGTTAGATTTTGGGGCAGACAGCTTTACTTGTTTTGCACAAGTTACTTCTCATGAGTACAGTGTATGAGTATCTTCACAGGGTGAAAATACCAGCCCCCCAAACAGCTCTTAAATACAGCTGAAAAGGGCATCCCAAGAACCAATGGCTGGAAGTTTTAAGACACACAAATTCAATTTAAAAATAAAAGGCACAGTATTAACAAACAGAGTGTCAGAGAAACACTGGAACAAACTACCAAAGGAAGTGGTGGATTCTCCATCTCTTGATGTCTTTAAATCAAGACTGCAGGCCTTTCTGGAAGATATGCTTTGTTAAAACACAAATTTTGGGGCTCAGTATAGGGGGAACTGGGTGAAATTTTATGGGAACTGTTATACAGGACAGACTACATAATCTAATCTAATCTAATCCTGGTGGCTTCAAAATCTATTAATCTTGCATAGCTGTGACTGTGTATATTAATGGTGCTATATAAATAATAAAAACCCAGCCCCCTCTTGAATGGTATAGCTCTCAACAGAAATTTTGTATGGGTTCCCATCACGGTCATCTCAGTAAGGATTTGGAAGGCAGACAACCAACTACTGAATCAACCACACGTGATTTGGATTTTCAAGCCAGTGAGAAATCTGGAAACAATTCTGCTTACCATGTTGATAGGGAAAAGCCAGTTCAAAGAACACCTCTGATATCAGCTGATTAAACTCATGGGTCTTAAACTTGGTCTTCAATCAGGTTCTTGAGATGCCCCAAAAGATTACAACATCCCTGTGCTTAGCCATCATAATGACTCACAAATGATTAGCTTAACCAGCATTTCACCCAATTCAATTTCCATGGATGGCCTATACATACTAGGGAAGAAGTGCACATTAATTTTTACATAATTAAATCAGGAATGACCCCAATGCCTATGAAATAAAACCTCAATTCTTCCTGGAGTGCACAGTGCTCATCTCAGCGTTAACCCTCAGAGCACAAGACCAAGTGTACCTCTCTTCAATGCATTCACCTGAGGGACTGACCCGACGGACCAGCTCTCCAGTATCTCTCCACTCTATCCCTCCTCACTCCTAGCCCCTGAGCACGGCAAAGCACCTTCAACCTCTAACCCTTCTCTCTTCTCTCACCCTTACATATAAAGTGCTGGAAAATTCTACTGTGCAGACCGCTGTACACTCCACCTCAGCCTCTTCATTCCCCTACCCACACCTTGTATGAAGTGGCTAGTGGCTCCATAGCAGCTCTTGTCTATGGCTAGCCTCAGTTTCCAAACATCATCCACTTCCCCCTGCTGGTTCCCAACCTGAGGGAAGATCAGGAGCTGAGAGCAAGGGAATGCAACGGTGGGGAGGGGTGTGAGTGTGGAGCTGGGTGGGCCTGGCTTCTCCCAGGATTCTTGAGCTGACTTGATTCCCAGTAAGAACAAGCTCCACCCCTCTCTGGGACAGCATCACCCAAGTCAGCTGACTGACTAGTCCACACAACCTTGAGAGCCTGGATATCAAGAGCTCATAGCCAAGCCTCCAAACAGAATCCACGATAGAGAGAATCTCCCATTCTGTAGAGTTGCTATAGATGGTGCCTCTGGGGGCCCAGGTCTGAATCTCTTATTAGCTATGGTGTCCTGTTGTAATGCAACGACATGGGCATTGCCAACAGTGAGAGAGCGGTCCACTCCACCGGGCTTGAATCTGAAATTTCTCATAGTTCAAAGGTATTCAGTTCTCATGTTTGGGTTCAAGCCTCTCTCCACTGTGAACCAGGATGTTGTTTCCCCAGGATAAATTACTTTGAAATCACAGCAGCATGCATGGTACATGAGCTGCAAGTGAAAGTCTGGCAAGCAGACCTGAAGTGACTCTTAGCACTTGGAAAAAACAAGTTAGTACTGTGGGCTTGAATGCAAGGTCTCCATGTACACCTCCTACCAACAGTTAGTCTAGCTGGCACATATTCTTCCAGGATTAGATATACTCGCTTACATGAACTAGTCAACCCTCTAAACATCTCATAGGCTTTCTTTTGTTTTTCAGATGGTATGTAAAGCTGAGGTCACTCGTGGTCATTTAAGATCTCACTGTCCAAGAAACAGGTTAATACTGAACTGGTTGTAGTCTGGAGCTGGAGGTTACCTGATGGAAATGACCAGGGATTCAGTTCTATCCAGATCAATAACCAGACCGACGTGTGCTGCTTCTTGCCCAATCAGATGCAGTG
This sequence comes from Malaclemys terrapin pileata, assembly GCF_027887155.1. Taxonomy (NCBI): domain Eukaryota; kingdom Metazoa; phylum Chordata; order Testudines; family Emydidae; genus Malaclemys; species Malaclemys terrapin. Next base: position 7,462,353 of record NC_071522.1, on the reverse strand, counting down.
ATTCACCAAGCTGAGCCAACAACATTGGCATATTGGAGATCTCAAAGCAAAATGGTGTTCAGCTCAATACCACCGTCGGATGCCTCCTCTAGCATATCCATCAACCGATCAACGCTTGTATTGACTAGGTTATACCCAGCTCAGTATTAAGCTGTCTGGATGGGATATCAAGCAGATAGCAACTGTCAGATAATTGGGCAGGGTCAAAGACAGCACCGAAGGATGCTCAAAAGAGGTGAAGACTCTTGTAACAGCCACTGCTGCCATATTTCAGCAGCCTCTGTGGGGATGTCATCAAGCTTGCCTTGAAGCTGCAGATCTACCGAACCGTGGTTTGACCAACTTTATTGTACAGAAGAGAAATGTGGGCCCTGAGGAAGGCCAAAGTTGGACAGTTTGGATTGATGTTTTCTATCCTCATGGTCTTTGTCAGATGCTCCTGACCTTGTTCTGACACTTAATACGAAGTGAGCATATTCAAAGCTGAACCCAGTAATCACTTCCACCAGTGGCTTTCATGGTATGGATATATTATTGCAATGGACTACCAATGAATTCTGAAGTGTGTGCAGCAAGGAATACTGCTGCCTGGCTGGCAAACATGTGGGTGCCAAAAACTTTGGTGGCAAGAAAATATTCAGACCACCTTAAGGACCAGAAAGCAATCTAGTGCCCAGAGAGTGGTTTAGGTGGTGTTTGATCTGCAAGGAGGCCACACCCCTTTGGGATTTGCCATAATGATTATGATGTGCAAAAAATGGGGATTTTCATTAAACTCTAACTGGGGTAATTACATTACGACTCTATAAAGTCCCATGCCCTGCCCCCATGGTTTCAGATGGAATAATGATTGTTCACTTCTCCTCTTGTAACTTAATTGGAGGGTGAACATGATCTTTGTAATTATATAGCCTGATTCTCCTCGAGCTTACAACAGTTTACAAATTTGCACTGTACAATCTGGGTAGGATATTATTAGCTGCTATTTGGAGATTTAGCAGAAGCAGTGCAATCCCCTGTGTGGAAACTCCTATTTCAACTTGAGTGTCTTATTTTGATTTAGCTAGTCAGAAATTTTGCATCAAAACTTTTGATAGAGAATTGGGTTTTTGACAAAATCAAGTTTTGTTGAAAACCCCAAACTTTGGTTTTCTCCATTTTTGAGGAAAAGTAAATTTTCTGTGGGGAAACACCCACTTTTCCATCCAACTCTAGTAAGAACTCCACCAAAGTCAATGGGGATATAGTGGCATAAGTGAGGGGAGAATCAGATCCACGTGTAAAGAGCATGAAAGGGTAAGTAATTCTCTATAGAAGCAAGAATGTATCATTAGTGTCTAGTAGTCAGAGAGTCTATGGCTATGTTTTGTAGGTGGGAAAACTGAGGCCCAGAGAAGTGTCAAAGGTAATACAGCAGAGAATCCAGACCTCCTGAATTCCAGGGCCTGATTCTGAGATCAATAATGTAAACGCAGAGAAATTCTACTGACTTCAGTAGCATCACTCTGGATTTACCTCACTTTGCGTGACATCAAAACCTGGCCCTGGGCTTTCTAGGGAATTTTTCCTCTGACACAAAAATAATTTTAAAAAGGGCAGATGTTTTTCACTGCATAAGTAACTGCTACAAAAATTTTAAAATGCTGTTGTCATCCTGGTGCAGTTATGACATTTTTCTTTGTTTCTGATTACATCAGGATAAGATGGACACACCTGCCAATAAAGTCACTGCAGAATCTGGGATTATATATACACACCTCTACCCTGATATAACGCGACCCGATATAATATGAATTTGGATATAACGCGGTAAAGCAGTGCTCTGGGGGGCTGGGGCTGCGCACTCCGGTGGATCAAACAAGTTCAATATAACGCGGTTTCATCTATAACGTGGTAAGATTTTTTGGTTCCAGAGGACAGCGTTATATTGGGGTAGAAGTGTATATATTATGCACTTTTGGGTCTGATCCAAAGCCCACTGACTTCAATGCTCTCCTGGACTCCCAGAAGTTTTAGATCAGACCCTCCATGTGCAGAGTTATCCTACTGAGACGAACATCACATCAGCAAAGAGGGTGCACAACCTGAAGACAAAATGAGTGGAAGCTGGCACCATGGCCCAGGATGTGCCAAGAGCATACATCACAGTGAACACTGTACCAAAGACTTTGTCTGGCACATTGACCTTGGGGTGAAATTAGCGATGGCAAAAATACCTTACTCAGGCCTTGGCTAATGATTATCCCATTAAAGAATCAGCTGACATAATATCATTTGGTAATTTTATAAACCTTGGTGACAACAAGACTGATGAGGCCTAACGCCCTGACAACTACATCAGTCCAGAGAGGGAAGATACAAGAATTTGCTATTTCCCTGTATTGCACATTTCACAGCATTTTAGTTTTAAACTCCCTAGGAAAGGCTGGTAACCTTTGCATGTCTCGAGAAATAGGCTCGCGCTTTCATTCAGGCCTCACGTTTGCAAGCAGATTTTCACCAACTCAAAGAAAAGCAACCCCAGCAATTTACCCCAGCGAGCTCAATCTCCATGCTCATTCAGACCGTGGCAACTGTGGCCTGCAGTGATATAAACACCTCTCCACTGGGAACAAGCCAATGAGAGCTGATGGGCAGCTTTCAGTCACTGCTGCTCTGCACCAGATTGAAGCCAGGGAATGACTGACCGCACCATCCCTTCATTACCATGACTGAGCCTGTCCATTCCATGGGCTTGGCAACACACAGAACTGTGCTATTTTACACTGAGGTGGGGTTTTAAGAGGATTTCGTTAAATTGGTGCAAAAAGCTGTGTGGACGCTCCCATTTCGATTTCAAACTTATTTTGGCTTCACCTCAGACGGTGAGGTCTCTTCTTGCAGTCCCTTCCATTTCTGTGATTCTGTGAATTAGGAACAAGTTTAAACTCAAATCAAAATAATCCCCTCAAACTGAAAAAAGAGCTTCCACACAGGGGTTGCTGGCACTGGTTCAACTTATTCTCCAAATAGCAGCTAATAATGTCCCACCCAGATTGTGCAGTGCAGATCGGTGTGGAGGCCACTCACATTACTCCCATCCCTACCCAAAACTATGCTTTTAGGTCATGATCCAGCCAAACATTTAAACTGTGACTTTCATGGGATTTACTCTCATGTTTAAAACGTGTGCATTTTATTATTGGATAATCATGTTTATTATGGCAGTGCCTAGGAACCAACCAACATCTGGCCCCACTTTGCTAGGCGCTGTGCAAACAGCAGTCGACAGTCCCTGCCCCAAGGAGCATACCAGCTAAAGTGTTTTGATGGATAAGAACCTTACCATACTCTCCGCTTTCCCTCCTTCCTCCCTTAGACTCTTTTTTGACCTTTACCTACATAACCCCTATACAGGCCCTGCGAGAGCAGATAATTTAGTTTATCTGGATGGGCAGCAACTACTAAGGTACATCAGCACTGCAAGTCTGAGAGGTATATTATTAGCTGATATTTGGAGGCAGGTGAAAGGCGTATTGTGTCATTGTTTCAGGGAGAGATCTTTCTTATAGCCAGAAGGGGATAGGGGACATTTCAACACCGATGAAAAACTTAGCCAGTAAGTCACTGGCTTGCACGATATTTTTACAACTGTACACAAAAATTAACCAAGTAAAATAAAGTATTGGCCCAAGGCACTGCTGCACCCTAAGCATTTGGTATTATGCATTTAAAAAAGAAAGGTTGCTTCCCTCCCCCCCTCGTCCCCCATGCCTGGGTGTCATGAGCAAGAAATGAACAGCTGACCTGAGTTTGAATTTAGAGTGTTCATTAATAGGATATTATGCCATATGCTCTGCACACTGTCTTTTTTTTTAATGCAGCCGCCAATTTGAGAGAATTTCTAATTAGTAATGGTATAATGAGAGTATTCAGAGGCTAATGTGGTGGGTGGGGAAGCGAAATAGATCACTCGGCGTGGACTAGAAATATTTCTGTTTGAATTCCTGGGGAAATAATGACCTGCAGTAAAAGGCTGTGATCTTTGACAAATGAAGGACGTTCGGTGAGGTTACCTTAACTGCAGAAGCAGCATTTATCAGGTTGGGAAAGGGGGGTGGGGGAAAGGTGAGACCTTTGGGGCTAACTAAGTTTAATACAAGGAACCTCTCAGAGTAAAAATATTTCTAAGCCAGTGCAAGCGGTGGAGCAAGAGGCACAAAAGAGCACACTGGGCATGAAAGCTGAAGGAAAGAAGAGCTGCCAAGCTGCCTTTTGTATCAGCTCTACCTTGGTGGGGAAAGGGGAAAGGGTGCCTGCAACAGCTCAGAGGGTTGATCATTGACCTGCTAAACCCAGGGTTGTGAGTTCAATCCTTGAGGGGGCCACTTAAGAATCTGGGGCAAAAAAATCAGTACTTGGTCATGCTAGTGAAGGCAGGGGGCTCGACTCAATGACCTTTCAGGGTCCCTTCTCGCTCTATGAGATGGGTATATCTCCATGTATTATTATAACAGTGGTAGGGAGCCATTGGGAATGACCCAATCCCAGACTGATGGGGTGGGCATGAGTGTGCACACACATGCACTCTTATATTCAGACAAGCCATAAAGTGTGTGAGCCCAGCCAGCTATTGTGTATTTTGTGCCAAATGTAAATGGATAACACAGCGGTAAATATTTATTTCGTCCAAGAGTACAGAACTCATTTCAGTAGAAATATCCCTTTGAACACAGCAGCTGCATAATAATTACCTCTTATTAGCATATCATCGGCATATTCCTGCCTAGCGAGGGTATTAAGGGAAGTTAGGACATAGGGAAAGCAGGTATGTGCCATATGAGGAGCATAGTATGGGGGCAACATCTTCTGAAAGTGCTTGTGCAGTAGAGTTGGGGGTCATATCATTTAACACCTGTTTTGTTAGAGAGAAATGGGATTAATTAACCGTTATACACAAGTTAGTATTTTGTGGAAATTTGCGGGTATAAATAGTTGCATGCATTTTTGTTAAACTAATATAATTTATAGGTGCCAGGTCTGGCAAAATCCTCTGAACACCCAAACAGCAGTAACTAAACGCAGAAATGCATAACAAACAAAAGAAGTAAGTCTATAAAAATAATAATGCAGGGCACTCATACAGAAGCTTTCATCTTAATATCTCAATGTACCTTTCAAGCTTAATGAATGAATGAAGCTTCCCAACACACACTATCAGGTAGGTGTTACAATTTTACAGTGGGGGAAACTGAGTCAGGGAGATTTTAAATGACTTGCCTGAAGTCAGTGGTGGATCTAGAAATAGAACCCAGGACTCCTGAAACCCACTCTCCTGCTGTGACCGTTAGATGACACCCCCACCCATTAAAAAAAAAAAAAAAAAAAAAAGCAGAACAGTACAAACTGAAAAATAATAAATTTCCATGTAAGAATGAGACTTCGACTCTGCTCAGGAATGATGCATTCTGAAGAGCTACAGCTCTGTTTTCTAAAAGACTGAATACAAACAGCATTCTCATATCGCTTTCATTTAATACTGTAGGGAAATTGAAATGCAGCTTGAGAAGGAAAAAAAAAAAGCCTGAAGTCTTGCAGGTGTAAGGTAAGAATTTTACCTTTAACCCTCCCAGTCAGTAGAATGAGCCCGAATTGATTCTCAGGTTGGTGGGCAGGGGCGGCTCCAGGCACCAGGGCAGCAAGCGCATGCCTGGGGTGGCAAGCCACGGGGGGCGGTGTGCCGGTCGCCGTGAGGGCGGCTTCGGCGGCATGCCTGTGGGAGGTCCGCCGGTCCCGTGGCTTCGGTGGCAATTTGGCTGCGAGTACGCTGAAGGCGCGGGACCGGCGGACCTCCCGCAGGCGTGCTGCCGAAGGCAGCCTGACTGCCGTGCTTGGGGCGGCAAAACACATAGAGCCGCCCCTGTTGGTGGGTACCAGTATTACTGCTCTGCTACCTTGTGCACCAGAGACAAACCCATCTGAGCACCCGAGATGGAATTCCACATCTCTTACATACAGCCCCTGACGAAAAAGCTAGAGAACATTCAGATTTTTCAAATGAGCCATAATTTGCCTTTCAACTGGACTAATTAAATCTAACATTCCAGGAAATACTTTTTTTTTTTAAACTAATGATTAAACTATTTAAAATGAAACCCGGGAATTCCTCTCTCTTGTGAAATATTTTTATTGTATCGTATTACTTTTAAGAAAGCCAATAAAGTTCTACCACTCTGAAGTCTCTCAAGTGCCTCCTGCACTTATTTTGCTGATTGTAACACACATTAATTTTATACAGTGAACGATACTCTGGGAATGAAACACCCCAACTTGGGTAGTAAAAGACAGGCCCTGCTTGAGTAGTAAAATACACTAGTTAAGTGATAACAACCCAACTCGAAAATACCTACCCTTCTATTGAAATGGGATCAATCATTCAAGGACATTAAGAACTGGTAAACTTTAACACACATTCCCAAGGCCTTTCGGATACTCTTCCACCTAGCTTAACGCCCCCCCCCCCCTCCGAGGCTCTGTTCCTGCATGTTTTTTTTATCACCAGATATGTAAAATAAGGCAATTGCAAGCCAGGAGCAGTTCTAGGCATGGACGGAAGATGTGTGGCAGATTGACATTGGGAGGGGCTCCAATGCAGTTAGCATCCAGCCAGCCAGAAACCACCCCTACTATCACAGTGTCTCGAAGGCCACTGTATCATAACATGAGAAGCACAGCATTGCTGGAGGCTAGCCTTCATAGGTCATATGAAGTGTTAGCTGCTGCAGCTATGTTGCAGTGGGATTCATCTTGTGCAAAACTGGACAGGCCACATCCTGTGACCCCATGAGAAGGAGGAGGAGGAGTCTGGCGGCTCAGAAGACAAAGTTCCACACTCTAGCAGGAAGAAAAGTAATGAAAAAGGACGGCTGTGGAGTGATCTGCAGAAGGGAATAAAGTTGGGGGGGGGAAAACTTGACAGGGGAGGCAACTGGAAGGCCTGGATCAAGAAGGGAGATGAGAGCACTGAGTTTCAGGATGCTCCTCTTGCCTCTTCTCTTTATGATGCAGAGTTTAATCCTGCTGCCACAGAAAGGAGCCAAAACATGAAACAACCCCACCACTAAATACCCCTCACCCCAATATCCTCCATCTTCCATGCATGTGTCGCCCTTACCAAGCATCATTTCTTTAGCGGCTTGGAAGCCAGAGCTAGACTAAAGTTTAAGGCCCTGACTTGCAAAATAGTTTGTTCCCATTTAGGCACCAAAATAAGTGGCCACATTTTCCCAAGAATCTCAGCATGTTGAGTGGGGATCTTTTCGGGGAATTGGGTTGTAAGCGTCAATGGCAGCGGCTGGGTGCTGAGCGTTTCTATAAATTGCCTCCCTCGTTTAGGTGCCAGCAGAAACCTAGCTCTTGCACGGGTCCCAGTGCAATTGGGAATTGTACCCAAACCAGAAAGTGCACCCCCAAAGTTCAAAGCAGCGCTGCCAAATATGAGCAGAGCAATAAAGGAAAAGACCTACCCATCAAGTAGATCTGTCGGAGCTCAAAATTATGCTCATTGTGCAGAGAGCGGCCAAGCTGACAGACGCTCTGGTATTGTGTAAACCCTGCTTTGAAAATTAAATATTCATAAGGCTCATATTGGATCCTACACCATCTTTTTTTTGGGGGGGGGGGAATAAATGAGATTTGCTTAAAAAAAGAAAGTCACAGGGGCCATGTAAGACCAAGCCAAAGCTTCATAAATAATAAGTTTTTATGCTAACCCTCCACAATTAAAAGGCTTAAAATCCATTTTGGAGAATGACTCATGCTTAAAACTCATTCTCCTAACCTCATCCCTGTGCCACAGAAAAATTAATGCATGCGGCCGATATATTGGGGATTTATCCCTTGTTCCCACAGAGTCCTTCGTTCCAAGGTAAGAAATGTGTGCGTAAGGTTGAAGCAAGACTTTTTTTTTTTTTTTAAGTAAATCTTAGTCTTGTTGACAGCTGTGACCAAATAAGTTGTGCTTTAAAAGGAGCGGGATCCCCAAACTCTCTTCATTATATTGAACCAGATTCCCTTCCTCTACCTCCCACAACATGCCTCCAGAAGGTAAGTAGGGGTATGGAATACTGCCTATAAAGTCATGCCTTCCAGGAACAATCAGACGTCATTGGTATCACGGCTTCCCAGGAGTGCAAAATTCATGACACAACTGCATAGGCATTCTAACGGGGGTAGCAGTGAGCATTCCAATGACTGTACTCTTCAGCTGTCCCTCAACTACACAGGTATTTTAGCTGGCAGCAGTGGGTGGTGAGTATTCCAATCTTTGTCTCTCTCCAACGGTTTCCCTGTTACACAGATATTTTAGGGGGAAGCAGTGGGCAGCAGGTATTCCAATGACCATGCCTCTCTCTGGCTGTCCCACCTTTCCCATGATTGATATAGACCACCAAACCATACATCGTCCCAGATCATTTTGGAGTCCATTAGTGAGAAATAAACATTAATATATGATATAAATCTGATGAAAGTGAAAAATGTGATTCTCAGAAGGCCATTGTGTTCTACTGGATTCATATTCCTGTTAATTACTAGCATTTCCTGTGGTCCTTTGCCTAATGGATGGTTCTCAAGACATGAGATCCAGCATACACATTCATATGACAGCCATGATACAGAATGCTGCTTTGGGTATGTTGAAATAAAAAACACATGTATTCTTCTATGGTCAACATGCATCATTCTCCTGTGCACTCTGCACCATGGTCATTACAATAAGAATTCATATTTACATAGAACGTTTCATCAAAGGAACACGAGGGGAAAGACGGTTTTGTGGTTAAGGCACTGGACGGACTCAGAAGATTGGGATTCAATTCTCAACTCTGCCATAGAGCTTCGGCAGGTCTCTTATTTTATGTGCCTCAGTTCAGCATCTGTAAAACGGGGACAATACAACTTTCTTTCTCCCCCATTTTGTCTCATCTGCTTAGGACAGGGACTATCACACCGCGTGTGTGCATGCAAACAGCTCCTACCACAACAGGGCCTGGATCTCAGCTGAGGTCTCCAGACACTGCTGTAATAGAAATTAATAATAATAAAAGCACTTTATAAACATTAAACTCACAACTTCCCTGTGAGGTAGTTAAAGATCAACTGACTAATGTTTGGGAAGCCTTCAGTTACCATGGCGAAGAATGCCATAGAAAAGCTTATAAGTAAAATTAAATAAGAAAGATTGCCCCCCACCCTCAAATCCTGGATTGTTCTCATCAGGTGGGGTCAAGAAACAGCCACTCTATACTGCTGGGCAATATTTCCCCTGACTGTCTCAGGAAGAACCACAAAAGGCAGACACTCTCCATGAGGTGATGAACCAAAATGGCTTCTCTAAGGCCCATAGACCACACAGGGTATAGCTCAGCCCATCCTGGGTCCAGAACCATCATCATCATATGACAGCATGACCAAGCACATCGAACCCACCTGCCCTGAAAATTTAAAAAGAAATTAAAAAGTTCACTGCAAAAGTTTTCAGTCACCATGACAGAAAAAATAAAAGTCACTTGCTTCTGAAGCTCTGTAAATGTTCATCCAGCTTTTCAAGTTCAAACATGACAATTGTAACAAAAAAGCTTTCATCACAAATATTTTGTCCTACTCCAATATTTACCTGTCCTATAGGGAAATTGAGTGGCTTCGTTAGTATATTTAAAGTGCTCAGACAATGAAACTCATTATATAAAGCGTGAAGTATTAAGTTAGTGGCAAAAAAGCTGTAAGGTTGAGAGATTTCATACCTCCCGAAGACATACATCCCCCCAAAAAACTCTCCATTACATACATAGAATGTGCAATAACCAAGCCTTTTGCCCCATCTTTGGAATGGCATCTTCCAAGAAGAAAGTAGCAGGGTTTCCTGTCAGCACTCCTCTCCCTTTAAAATGTTATTTAAGAAGTTTTGCCAGCCTTACTTTGTGCAGCCTGGTGCTGCTCATTTTAGGTTTGTTCGAAATGTTCTCCAGCTGAATACTGAGTGAAATAAATTCAAATCCTACTCTGCAAATGACACTGCACATAAATATTCAGTAAATTAGCAGCACACTTTTATAGATTTATCAGTCATTGCTGGCACAAACTGACAGGCAATGTTGTAGCTGAAATATTAAGGCTGACAAATTAATGATTTCTGAGTAAATGATGTCATTTTTGCACCGTTTCATTAAAATTTACTCACTTTCAATATCAGCTTCATTTCTATGCCTAAAAAAAAATTAAAATCATTTTCATTCTCTCTCTCCCCACCTCGCCACCTCCCCTCCCCCTATAAGAGCTTTTTAGAACCAAAGGGACATAAATTTCATGTCACCCCAAGGAAGAAAAAGGGGATGAAGTTTGTATAAAATATATGCAGGAGACACTGTGCAGAAAAAACTCCCCTTTCCAACATACCCCTTTCCCCCAAACCCTGAGAAAGCAATACATCCCTGTCAGGTGCTTCAGTCAAACCAGGGAGTGCTTTGCACTTGAAATGCTGATAGCATGGGGTGAAAGTACAACCTGCTGTCTGCCTTTTCATGGGTCTTTTCCGTCAAGCTGCAGGCCAGAATTAAAACTTGTATGCCACCAATGGCAGGACTATAATTTAGTGCAGTGCTGATACTCTGCAATGAACCCTGTTAGTAGTGCAGATAAAAGAAAACACTGTGGCAGCCCATTTACTGTGTGGCAGATAGAATTGGTAGGGCAACATCTAGCGATATTATCAAATGAAACTGCTGATAGAAAAAAAACCCCACATGCACACACAACCCGCGGATGAATGTGAACTGGGAAGTTCTGCTTTGTTCCACACTTATTTCTGTCCTTTCCTCCACTTATGCTTAGCTAGGGCAGGCAGGCATCTACAGCACAGAAATGAGAATCAGGATTCCTAGGTTGTGTTCCTGTTGTGTTTACCTCATACACAGAGAGAAGTTAGATAAAAAAACAAAACAAAATACTCTTGCTGGAAGGCTCAGTGTAACATTACTTTATCTCCTAGAATTCAGAACAACAACTCACAAGAACCCAAAAACAGAGAAAGAAAAAGCAGGCTGTTCCTTAAGACAGAAAGGAACAACTCACCCCACTTTACTCTAGGTGTCTGTCTGCAGAACTGACTGCAGCTAGACCCATATGGTGCACCAAGACCCTACTCTGCAAGTAGAACCAGGGAAAAAACCTCAGCACTTAAAGTGACAGCTTACAATTTCAATACAGTTTTCAATATGCCACAGTTCCCAGAGCTTCTGCTGACTTACTCATGACTTTGGGCAAGCCACTTGGCAGCCTCCATCCTGCCACCCTTACTCACACTGACTACAGTAGAACCTCAGAGTTATGAACACCAGGGTTACGAACTGACCAGCCAACCACACACCTCATTTGGAACCGGAAGTATGCAACCAGGCAGAAGCAGAGACCTCCCTGCCCAAAAACAAATACAGTACAGTACTGTACTGTGTTAAACGTAAACTACTAAAAAAATAAAGGGAAAGTTTAGAAAAAGTAGAGTTGACAAGGTAAGGAAACTATTTCAGTGCTTGTTTCATTTAAATTAAGATGGTTAAAAGCAACTTTTTTCTTCTGCATAGTAAAGTTTCAAAGCTGTATTAAGTCAATGTTCAGTTGTTAACTTTTGAAAGAACAACCACAATGTTTTGTTCAGAGTTACGAACATTTCAGAGTTACGAACAACCTCCATTCCCAAAGCGTGCATAACTCTGAGGTTCTACTATAGTACCTTATATCGCAAATGGTCCCACTGAAATCAGTAGAACTGCTCATACAGTAAGGTGGAACTCACCATGATTAGAATGGCAGACGCATTCCCTTCACCCTTTTGCAGATATTGGCTAAAAGGGTGGTGTCCGTAGGATGGAAGTATAAGGTAGGGGAAATACAGAGGGAGGCTCTCTCCCTACACACAGGCAGGAGGGAAAACATCCTGATCACTAAGAAGAAATGAATCAAGATATGATGGCTAAAGCACAAGACCTGGAGTCAGGAGATCTCAGATCTATACCCAGCTCCAATGCAGCCTCCCCAGGACACTGAGCAAATCACTTTACCACTCCATATCGCAGTTTGCTCATGAGGAGATAACACTTACCGACCATCCAAATAAATAAAATACTCTCGGATCCTCAGGCAGAAGGTTTTCAAAGAAATGCAAAGTTAACAAATGAGGAAATGCTTCTGAGAGCAAAGGGATAAGATTTCCGGAGGCTCACAATGGCTATGAGAAGAGAATGTTTTCAGCTATTCCTCTCTAAGGGAATCTTTTCCCTCAAGCTTCCACCACCCATTCTCTCATTGACCTCGCTGCCATCTTTAATGCACCACATTTTGTATTTTTGGCAAATTACCCCATCCAGAGCCTTCCTGCCCTGTCTGTCATCCTGGATGGGACTGGTGACATTTGTGACAAGTGACTGACAGAGTCTGGTTGTAGTGGATTAGAAAAAAAAAGGCAGAGAGAGCGCGAGCGAGCCCAGAGAATGTTTTACCCAGAATTCCCTGGGCTAAGCTATATCAGTCAATCTCAGGGCTAATTCGTGTCAGTACTTGTTTCCTATCTCCTTGTGTCTCCAGTGGAAGGTTGATAAAATTGAAGTGGAAATGAAGTTGGAGGCACAAGAGGATACATACAACAATAGTCTGGTGAAATGGGTTTGTATCCCTGATACACTGTTTGGCGCATCAGGATTCTTGGTGACCTTGACAGTGTCCTTGGGAGAAAAATAAAATAAAAGGAGAATTTTCATATATATATTTTAAGTAAAGCACTAAATTTACCACATCAAGTATTCAATGTGAATCTGTAATACCAGCTCCCAGCATTCCAGACCTGGGTTTATTTAGCCAGTGATGGTTTATGCTTGGACAAGTATTTGCTTAGCTAGCTATCTAAAGTGCAAAAAGATAGCCTTGTTATAGTACAATAAGATGCCTGTTGTTTGTAAGAAGGTGTCTCTCATCTCAGCTAGTAGCTGATGAATAGGAAAAACTTGTCATGGTATAAATAAAATAAATACATACAAGTATACATATAGTGTGTTTCTTTTCAGCCTGCTGGTACCATGTTGTCAATATTGTGTACAGCGCAGTTCCTGAGTGAAATTCCATTGAGGCATTTGTGGTTAAATATCAGATGCATCTTTTCGAGTCCAACTAAAATAAAAAATATAATAAGTCATTGGGAATAACTGTGGGGAGATGGAGCTGTAAAAAGTAGAGCAGGGAGAGAAGGAATGTGCAAGAGAGGCACTGACTATAGTTCTGTATCCATTTCCTCACAGCGTAGGGTTTTTAGATGACCAGGCTTTAAAAGACTGGACCATGTCCCTGTTTTTAATGCATCTGAGCCTGAATGATTTTGCTTATGGAAATGAGGGATAACAGCACTAGCTAGAGTCAGGCATAGCACTGGCAAGTGCTGCACAAGCTTCCCACACACAGCACTGAGTCCAAACAGGCAGCATCCTCGGCTGTCCCAGCGCTGGGGTCTCTTGAACAGTAACTGCCAGACACTCCCTGTTGTGTAGTAGTTTTTGGCTAGATCATGCCTTGACTGGAACTTCCCATCCCCTCTCAAAGAGGATTTAAACATCCTCGTTTGGGTCCATTTTTACCTAACTAGGCACATGTGATAGGGTGCCCAGCTAGGTGGGGAAGAGAACCTCTATGGGGTTGATACTTCCCCCATCTCACCCCCACTATGCAAATGGGCAGGGTGGGCTGGGAAGTGGTGTGATCTCAGCCAGGATATTAACTCAATACATTAAATGACACTGAACGGCGACACTGCCCTCTGTTCTGTTACCATGAGCCTACTTAGGGAGCACCCATGATTTTCAGCACTGACTGCACCAAAGTAGATTTGCACCACAGAAGGCCTTCACCATGTAAGTCAGTAAAGTTGATAGCCAAAGCAAAGCAATCCAGGAGAAAGCCCTTTAAGGAGGGAGACAAGAGGTGCTCTGTGATACTATTGGACTTAGAACTGACCAAATGGTTTTGTGTATAAACCCTTCTCTCCTGGTTACACAGACACTGATTTAGCCTGGAGCACTCTGCTGACTGATGTAAACTCTAAGTATTTATGTCTTACAGAAAGAAGATGGAAATGGGCTTATTCTGCCACCTGGCAGGGGAAAAGCTCCAAGCCTTCCATTTCCTAGGGACAGCCCTGCAATGTTCTTGCGGGCTCGCTTTATTTGGTGCGCTAAGATTTCTGGATTACGGTTTGACTCGGCACCATACACCAGGAAAGGCATTTCATATTTCTGAAAGGATCAGGTGAAATTTGATGGCAAAGAGGAGTTAGCTTGCTATTTTAATTGTAGTTAAATTAAAAAAAAAAATCACAAGGATGTTACATTTTCTAAAATAATTTTTCCTCACTGCTTTTGTTAGGCCCTTAAGTGGCTTAGGACTGATAACTGCTATTTTAAACAGAGGGTATTCTTTCTTCAGCACACGTGCACACTGATTTGCTGTTGTAGGGATGCTGATGATCCTTGAACTATGCAAACTGTTATCACCAAGATGCTTATGAACCCTGATTTGCACGCCCCGGTTTGTTGTGATAGGGTGGCTCATGAGTCCTGGATGGATCAAGGGAGGTTTCTCTCGGAACCAATTTGTTATTGTAAGATTGATTATTGGCTTAACTTTAGAGTTTGCTAGTCTTGATGTGGTAGTGGTGCAGAGGTAAAACCACTGAGGCATTAGTGTTGTATATTACAACCCCCTCCCCCTACCCCACACAGATAAAGAATTATAGGGCGTTTGCAAACAAATACGATGTATCAAACAACGGGCCCATGGCGGGGGAACACAGGCGCTATCGCCCTTAGCAATACAGGGCTAACTTGTGTCTAGCCAGTCTTCAACCCTGAGCCGCAGTGCCATGTTTCCTAATTATTTATCCAAATGTACACTTACATTTTTTCGCCATTTATTCACTCATTTTTCTACGTCTACACCTACAAATTTCTTATTTCCTTTTTCATTTTATTGAGGATTGGTTGGGAGGAGAAGTGTTCCGGGTACTGGACTGGCAATTTTGGAAACAACACAATAAAAAAAAAGCACTGAAACTTACCCAAAGAGGACTGTGAAAAGAATGGGCATGTTTTCAGGCGTTTGCCCGACTTTAGGCATCAATCGCTAGTAGTAGCTACCTGCAAAATACCCCGATGTTTTTTAAATTGGAAGCCATTCATTCAGAATTCAGGAGCCCACCATTGCCCACGGAACACTCTCATTTGGTGCTTTCTTCCTAAAGCACGAATCTTGGGGAAAGCTGTATGAGAGAACAGCCTAATGAAGAGATCCTAAACATGAAACAGACAAGACCCAGATACTTTTTCAGCCAGTAAATCAAGGGTGAAATACACCTTTATACAGAAGGCCTACACCAAAACTATGCATGTTATGTCCTACATAAGCTCTATTTCCATCCTAAGGCCACGAATGTGTTAAAGATGAGTGATGTGGCCATTTTAGAAATGGGCCTGTTATGGGGCCTGATCCAAAGCTTCCAATGGAAAGTCTCCTGTTGATTCCAATGGCCTTTGGATCAGACCCATATAAGCACTTTCTATCCAAGGCATTCTATGGGCATTTATTAATTTAATCATGCAGGTCTCACGGAAGATAGACAAAACACCTTGACCCCATTTTATGGGGTGAAAAAATGCAGAGAGGTGAATGACTTGCCCCCCACGAGTCCTTTGGCCTCGGCCCAATAGAACCAAGGTGTCCTGACTGATTTCAAGATGGCAAGTAAAAGAAATTAATAGCCCTGTGACCCGCCATGATGCATAGAGATGCCCTAAAAGCTTTTTATAAATTAAATGGGGGAAGACAGGCTGTTGGGTTTAATTTTAGAAATATCATGTCTTGACTTCATTTTTGGTGGAGGTCTTCATGGAGGACTAGGGAAGAGGCTCTCTCAGCAGCTTGCTTTTGAATTGACAGGGGGCTTTGAGCAAAGAGCCCTTGTCCCCTAGGCGTTTGTGAGCTATTTGAATTAGGTCATGTTAACAAACAAACAAAATCAAACCAAACAGAACCCAAAGAGATTAAAACAAATAAAATCCCTTCCCCCCTCAACTACTCAGCTTTGTATCCTGTCATAATCCCAGTAATTCCTTGGTCCTCCAGCAAAACCAGGTCAGTCGAGACCTGAAATTTGTACCTTCTTGATATATCATAAGGAGGAAAAGAAACCACACATTTCTCCCACTTTCTAGGTTATCACAAGGCCATCCTTACTCACTTTTTGGCTGGTACCAAACCTCTGCAGGGGTAACTTTCCTCCTGTCTGATTTGGAAGTGATTACCTGCAGTCCTCAGATTATTTAAAGGATTGAAAACTGGCAGGAAGATTGGCACTCTCCCCTCTCCCCCCACCACACACACACATACTCACACTCTCTCACAGGCCAACAGGATTAGTTCATAGAAAGCTCATTCTCTCAATACCACAAGCAGTTCCACTTTGTGACAGTATCTTTGTTTATCGCACTAGTATGCAGAGAATTTGACACCGCGAATCCCATGGACAGGGCTCCCTTCCTGAAGTACGGCGTTGTCAACGGCACCCTATGCTCACCCAATCCTCTTTTTTCAAGATCCCTCCTGTGCACACTGATCTCACAACCGGCAAACCCTTCATACCTCTTCCCATTCCCCCTTCTCTTTTTACAGTGGAGTGGATTTGGCTAATAAGAACCAGCTGTTTTTTTCCACTCTGAAAGCTGTGAGAAACTGATGACAACCTGTTTGACCTCTGACCTCTGAACTTGACCTCCTGCTAATACCTTCAGCTGCTGATTGTCATGGGTGGCTGGCAGAGCCCTTTGTCTTTTGCTGTTTTGGAGTCCAGACAGATAAATGATTTCTATTTGTCCTTTGGCGCAATGGAAGAGCTGATCGATATTATCCACGAATGATGTCAAGGATTTGTCGCCACAGCTTATGAATGACAAAACACTACCCAAAAAAACACCTTTTGGGGCAAAAGATTGAAAGCTGGAAAGGTTTATTGATTTTTGCTTTCTTAAATAGCAGCTCAAGCCACAAAAGAGAAAAGGGAAAGCTTTGTGTGCTAAAATGCAGCAAAAAGCTTCCTCAAGAACAACGATTAGATCAGCTATTGCATTTAAGTACTGTGAGCCTTGCCACAGCCAACTGCTCAATTTTGTCTGCTAAGCTCACTACAATTTCCCTCCATTTTTCCTTATTTCAACTGCGCTTGTATAGTGAAACGCCAACCTCCAGAATAAAACATACTTTTCTTCCTTGCTCTCTCTTTGGCCACAGGTCAATGGGGACAAGGCCGAGTGTCTCGGATTTGAGCAGGCGGGTTGGAGTCTTTGAAGGGGAACTGAAAATGCTTTTCAGACACTGAAAGTGATAGGGATCATTGCCTAGTGGTTGGAGCCCAGGTCCGAGAAAGTTGAACAATGGAATCCATTTCCGGCTCTGCCAGGGACTGTGCAACCACAGGCAAATCAATTAATCTTTGCTCCTAGTTTCCCCATTGATAAAATGGAGATAGCATGTACCCACCTCAGAGCAGTGCTGTGCTTTGAGATCTTCAGTTCTTACAAGTGTAAAGAGTTTCTTATTATGAGACCAAGTCACAAACAGAGCACATTCTACTGAAATAAAAATTACAAATATACACACAGGACCGTCAACACAACTATCAGTTCCTCCTTTACACGACTGCCAGCAGCCATTCTAGGTTTCTCCTGAAAGAAATTATGACAACGCTAACCTCTCAAGCAGTTTAAGGGATTCGGTGAATGCAGCTTCTTGCTCAAGGGGCTAGGGAATTTATCAGCTAATGCAGGAGAAGCACAGAACCTTGAACTCTGACCTCGGCAAGTGAAGCTGCAGAGTAATGCAAAAGAGCATTTGCTTTCCCTTTCTGAGCCCTTTCAACCCTGTGGACTCGTAGCTGGGTATAGAGGAAAAGGTTTCGGGGGTACTTCCACAGTCTGGGATGTAACCTCACAGCCAGTTTCTACTGGTGAACTTATTTGCGCTAAGGAGGAGGTAAAACTACCAACAGCATTCCAGACTGGCTGTTTGCAGTTAAGTAAAGCTGTGATACTAATGGCTATGGAAATAGAAAGCCTTTGTTGGGAAGGCAAATTCAATACTTTCAGCCATAGTACTAGACATGTACAACCCTGACTTCAACAGGAATTTAGGTGGATCATCTTTGCCAGAAGGTGATTGTCTGGCCTCTCTTCTCACAGACCTAATCCAATGGGGTCAGCATTTATGATGCACAGAATTCTCACAGATTGTCATAAATCAATTCACCGGGGTACTGAAGTCAAAAGATTCAAGGGACTCAAAAGACACGGGATGCAGATGGGAAGAGCTCACATACTGTAACACGTAGCAGTTTCATTCATTGATCTCAAAGGCTAAATACCGTTAGCCCCAATTCACAGATGGGAAAACAAAGGTGCGGAGAAGTTAAGTGACTTTCCCAAGGCGAGTCAATGACTGTGTATGGAATAGAACCCAGATCTATTGACTCCCTGACTCCCCAGTACATACTCTAGACGGTGGGAGACACTGACTCACTTCTATACTGAGTCCTCTAAGCAAGTCCCCTAACTTACACCTTGATTTAACTGCAAACACAACATAGGTGACGATTAGTGGCATAACGATGCTGAGTTAACGCACTGTCGCATTTTGTAAATGAATGCACAGAACTGCAGGTACTTCTAACTGGTTAAGAATAGATCTGGTTGAAAATGTTTGCATTTTCAAAATTTTAAATTGTATTTTTTGCAGAAATTTTTATTTTTGTTCACAAAAAGTTTACTGTTTTGACCAGCGTATAAAGTGCTTGACATTTTTCAAAAACTGAAAAATTCTATTAAAAAAATTCCTGTTTTTTTTTGAGGGGGGGGGGGTTATTTTTGTTTTGTTTTGTTTTTTGTTTTTTGCATTTTTCAACCAGTTCTAGTTAATAATTCACAAGTGGACTGGATGAGAGGCAATGAAACAAGGCTAGCATTTTAAACAATGAAAGGTGTTCAAAGGTTGTGAATATAGATTATATATTTTTCAAGTATGTATAACTGGTGTATTGGATTTTACTCATTTTTTTTTCCAAAACAGAAGATGCCATTGGTAAAACTGTGATCATGAAATTTATCTCCTGGGAGAAAGTTGACCTTTCTGCAAAACAATCAGGAATCCCCCTATTGTTCTGTGAGCTACAATGGAACAGTCTTAGCAAGTAGCAAATAATGATTTGCCCTTACATAGACCCGCTATTTAACTTTTTAAATTCAGGAATCATATTGAAATGTAAAGGAAGCTGTACAGCTTCCACATTAAATCTCAAAGCAATTACAGAGGCAGATAGGTAAATGTCTTTATCCTGATTTTATAAATGGGGAAACTGAAGCACAGAAAGAGAGAAATTAAGGGGCTTGATCCTGCAAAGAGATGAACACTCTGGCCACAGTCTAGCAAGGCACTTAAGCACATACATTGAAATCAATGGAACTATGCCAGCACTTGAAGTTAAGCATGTGCTTAAGTGCCTTGCTGGATCGGGACCAGAGTCACCAGTACTTGTCAGGATCAAGCCCAATGTGACTTGACTAGGATCAGAGAGCCAGGAATAGAATCAAGTTTTCAAAACACTGTCCTCCATGCACTAACCATTAGCGCATGCTGCCTTCCTGCATGTGTCCTGGTCCGAATGGTGCGCATCACTCACAGAATGCGGGGAAATCTTGAAGGTGTGGTCTCGAGGAGGCCATGACATCATTTTTTTTAGCCTATACTAACAATACATCAAGAAAAAACGGCATATTTCTCCTTTACTTTTCTCCATAATGGTATATCCTCCACAGTTTCTCTCCTGGATGATTTGCTTATATTCAGTCCTTCATGCCGGAAATATTAGTTTGCTGTGTTGAAGGACCAGCCCAATTAGAAACACTTTTGCCTGTTGGAGTTCAAACAGATCTTTTGTTCTGGCTTTACTGCTTTTCTAGGCTGTGTCCCCCTTGACTCTAATTTAGGAATAAACCCAAAACAACAAAGCAAAACCTGGATGAAACCAGAAAGTTTCCCATGGTGTCCAACTCAATCCCAGGCTTGCTTGATGGTTGGTGAACCTTGCCCAGGTTTCAGGTTTGTGACAAATGCCACCATTGGGTCAAAGGTTTTGTTACAAACGTTTAATGCGTTTGTCCGAGCAAGTAGATCCTTCTGGCTTCAAAGATCAGAGCTCAGTGGACTGAGATAGGGGTTGTCCTTAGAAGCTTGCTGACCCCAGAGGGCAGGGAAATATAGCAGAGATCATGTGCTTTGGAGCTCAACCTTCCCAAATATTTGGAGGTATTTCTGCAAAATACAGAAAATATAGGAAAAGTATTGAGTCTAGGATACACCTGAGCTGCAAAACTCAGATCTTGACGTGCCTGAAGCTCAGGAGTGTTTGGGTCCAGGTCTTGGTTTGGCTCTGAAAGCTGAGTTTGGTGCAAATTCAGATCAGAACCATAATTTCCCTAACGTCTAAGAGTGTTTTGACCCTGGATTAAGGGCCCCATCATTAATTGGTGCAAACAATCTAAATTGTTTCTATGCTCTCTCCATTTATTTCTCTGTCCTTTGAGCTTTTTTGATCCTTGAAGTGTGTCCCACATGCTGTTCCAAAGGAAGTTTCCCAGACAATGTATTGTGTGTGTTCTATACATGATACTCACCTCTTCATTTGTAATCCCGGGACTGCCTGACAGCCTGTTTCTCCAAGTGTTCAGGGTTCATAAGTGTATTATTCATTACCAAAAAAATCTGTACTTCTAGACAATACGATAAATTAAAATTCACATTCATTTAAACAACTGATTATGGACAGTGAGTGCCTCCAGTTTTGGGTCTCCAATTTGACACACATTAAAAAAAGACCCTGGTTTTCAGAGGGTGGGTGCTCTGAGAATCAGGCCCCTTTAAAATATTGGTGATTGGAAACCCCAAAATAGAGGCACCCAGAATTTCTACTCATTTCTGAAAACCTTGGCTTGAGCCTCATTGCAAGTTATAGTTTACATTCCACTTGCAGTGGTGGAAGTGCTTTTAAAAAAGTGTTTTCTAAGAAATAAAATGTCACCAAAAGTAGGGATTAGACATAATCCAGTTCCTTTATCAACTAAAGATGCCATCATGGCCTCTGAAACCTAATGGAAGAAATTCCTTCACTGTTTTCCATCTTACAATTATATCACATAACACATTCTGCTAGAAGGTTGGCCAGCATCTTACGACTCCAGTACCACAATATAATGAAAAATGTAAAGGGCTTGACATCCCTTGCCACCTGTTTAAGATTCCACATAATCTGGCTAGAGAGGGATTAATTCCTACATTTGATTTTCCATCTGCATTGCATCAAAGGTAACCCCTGTCAATCCTGAGACATAACCCATTTGTAAGAGCAGGAAATATCCTACTCCATTGCAGATTTTGCTGTGACAAATGTAATGCTTTCTTTAGGGTTCTGTTTGTTTAATTAAATTTTACGCACGGATAAAATGTTTTGTGAAATTTCCACTGTGGGGTGTTGTAATTAAAACTGGTGAACTTGATACAGACAGGCAACTATTGTAAAGCTGTCTTTGTCTGAGATATGAATACCAGCAGCAATGTTTAGTTCTACTGCCACAATTTTCTTTTAGAATTCCAAAAGCTTCCCAAATTAGGTGCAACTGAGAGCAACTTTGATCCGTTTTGGGTGGAAAACACAATTGTTAAGAAGTATGATTGGTTAAATTACTAGGAGCCTCTGTATTAAGGGAAAAAACCCTTCAGCTTTCGCTTCCACATGCAGGAGCAAATATGTTCCTCAATTTTATCTAATCTTTCATAGACTAATGATTCAATCGTTTGACACACTGCAACAATAAATGCCTTGGTGGTGGTATTGTCGAGGAAAGACTCCAGTATGGCATTTCATCAGACTGGCTAACTAATACAATATATTATACTCTCAAAAATAAATAAGAATAAACAAAACATCCCTAAGATACGTTATTGTCTGGCCATTCTGTGTGAGGAAGAGACAGATGTTAAGGGGAAGGAGCTATGGACCCCGATTCAGGAAACTAAATGCTTTGTTGAATTGAGTCCTCGTTTGGGTGTTGTATTGAATTGGGTTGTTAAGAGTTTTTTTCCAAATTTCTCTCTCTCTCTCCTATTTATTTATGTAAATAATAATGCTCTCAGAACTGAATGAAACCCTGTGGTTTTGGTCCCCAGGAGTGTGTGAACATTTTCTTTGATTCTGATCCACACCCTCCTGCCTACCCACATCCTGTAGCCTGGTCTACACTTAAAACTTAGGCTGACATAGCTACGGTGCGTAGGGGTGTGAAAAATCCAACCCCTGAGTGCTGTTGCTGTGTTGATCTAACCCCTGGCATAGACATTGCTAGGTTGATGAAAGAATGCTTCCACTGACCTTGTTACTGCTGCTCAGGGAGGTGTTGTTCCTACAGGGATGAAAAAAAGCCCTTCTAGTGCTGTAGGCCATGTCTATGCTACAGGGGTATGCTGGTACTGCTACCGCAGCATAGCTATGCCATATACTCCCCGTAATGTAGACATGGCCTGAGTCTCTCCAAGCTATGGGTCTGATGAATGCAAAGGGAGGGGTTTTCAAAAGCATTTAGCGTTGTCCCATTTAAACCAACCATCAGAACCCCATGAGAGAAGAGTGAGAGCCACAACTGAGTGTTTTCGAAAAGTCCCATCCCACAAACGTCCAAGAATATTTTGGACTGAATGGCTGAGCTTCACCGGGCTTTGCATCAAAGTAGAAGCGAAGCCACAGATTTTTGGGGAGGTTCCCCAACGCGAAATCATTCCCTTATTTTACTGCTAGCCTTTACCTCCATAAATTGATCAAATCCAACCCTGGTTCTGAGCATACCTAGTCTATTGAGGATTTAAAACTCAGATCCTGATTTTGTAACTCGGGCCTTAACTCTATTTGAAAGATTTTCTTTCCCCTCTGAATCTCAGTGAGAATCCCTGAAGCAGCCAATGTACATTCAGGTTAGCAAAAAGAGAAGAAACTCTTCAGTGCTTTTGGTCTCTGGTTTGGAGCTGGTGACTCACTCCAAACCCAGATGAGTTTCACTTGGATAATTCTGGCAATCTTTCAAGCATTTCCCCCCCCCCCTTCTCCGCCACTTTACAACATAGACGATGCAGCAAGACATAGAGGGACTGTTAGTTTCTAGTTCGCGGCGCCGGGTTGAGGGATTTTTCTTTTTAAACATTGACCTATTTCTCAGTCAGCTTGTCTCTGTAAGTTAGAACCCAACCATGGCAGACAACAGTCCAATGTATGCGAGCAGAAGGGCGACTCACCACCTGTCTGAGCTGTCAAGTTATGTGGGAAGGCATATCAATTAACTTCTGCGATTATCTCATCATACTTCACAACTGACAAAACATTAACCCCCTTTCAAGCATAATCCTATTGGAAAACCAACATCATTCATTTCATCAGCAACATTACCATCAACCCCTCGTTTCTGGTGAGGGTGGGGAAGAAAAGGAGGGAAGGTATTTCCCCTTCCCCGACCCCTTTTTATTTAGTCTATACACTTTAAAGTCCAAAAGCTATGTGCAGTCAAATAGTTTCACTCTATAGACAGCAGGTATTTGGGTTAAATTCCCATGAGCCTACTGTGTTCCCTTGTAGCTTAAAAAGCTGGGACACTGGCCAGGAAAAAGGACCTTCCATGACCTGCTCTTAACCCCTGAGGAAAGTTACACAAACTCTTTCACGCTTGGCTGGGATTGCTGTGTAGGAGAGGCCAAAACAATACTTTCCCTTGTGTTTGCCTACCTTATTAAATATCAATTAATATTTATGGAAGTTTATAAACAGTGCAGCTTTGGTTTCAAGGGTGCTTAGAAATCTGATCTCCCCTTCTCTCCCCCCTCCTCACTTCAGCATTTGTCTGGCTCACGGCTGCATAGTTAAAAGCACTGGTCTTCATTTAAATTTAGAGGAGTTTATCTAAACTCTGAGCCCAATTGCCCTAGGTAGCTATTTACACCTCGGCAAAGTGGCTGTAAAATTTTACTGAATCAGCTTTATAGCAATTTTACACTCACTTGTCCCAGATTTTCCTCTCACGGGGGTTTTACACCAGTGTTACGCCATTGACACCTCCAGCGTCGACACTCCTGATGTACACTAGTGAAAGTGAGGGCCTGAGTCTTACCTATTTACACAGACTGTAAGGTCTTCGGGACAGGGGTTGTCATTTTCCATGTGTTTGTACAGCACCTAGCACAATGGAGACCAGAACTGGGTGAGGCATGATCACAAGATAAATGTTAAACAGCAGCAGCAGCTATAAATGACTACACAAGGTGCAAAGCACAGACATGTCCAGTCTCACCCATTGGGTGAGAGACTCACTCACTAGCACTCTATCTCACGCTCACGCACATTCCTAAGCTTATCTTCCTCATTGTGAGTAAAATACATAAAGATTTAAAGTATTTTTACTCAGGCACTGAAAAAAGACAACAATACATCTGGGGCCTCAGGCACGGGGCTTAGAGCTTGGAAAGCCACTTTCCAAGCTTGTGTACTGTGGTAACCATGGAGACTACAGGCCCGCGTTCTATACGAGGAGGCTACGTGGGATGGGGGGGGGGGGGAGATTGTGTCTGTGAATACTTGACGGTCAAAAAAATATGAGTTGGCCCAAAAAATAAGCAGAACTTGATCAAAAGTTTGCAGGTTTTGCAAATTACAGTTCAAAATTTAAACTATACTGGACAAATTCATGTCCTCAGGGATCTCCAGCCATCCAGGTTTTTGTTTAAACCAGAAAAGAATTGTTTTTATTAAAATCCACTGGTTTGCATTGCATATAGAATTCTCATGTGCCCTTGACTTTAGTATGAATCCCTCACTCTCACAGACCTTGGGAGACAGGCCAGTCTTCGCTTACAGACAACCCCCCAACCTGAAGCAAATACTTACCAGCAACTACACACCACACAACAAAAACACCAACCCAGGAACCAAACCCTGTAACAAACCTCGTTGCCTACTCTGTCCCCATATCTACTCTAGTGACACCATCAGAGGACCCAACCACATCAGCCACACCATCAGGGACTTATTCACCTGTACATCTACTAATATGATATATGCCAGCAATGCCCCACTGCCATGTACATTGGCCAAACTGGACAGTCTCTACTTAAAAGAATAAATGGACACAAATCGGACATCAGGAATGGTAGCATACAAAAGCCAGTATGAGAACACTTCAATCTTCCTGGACATTCTATAAACAGATTTAAAAGTAGCCATACTTGAGCAAAAAGCTTCAGAAACAAACTTAAGAGAAACTGCAGAACAAAAATTCATTTGCAAATTTAACACCATTAATTTGGGCTTGAATGGGGAGTGGGAGTGGCTGGCTCATTACAAAAGCAGCTTTGCCTCTCCTGGAATTGATACCTCCTCATCTATTATTGGGAGTGGACTACATCCACCCTGTTTGAATTGGCCCTGTTAACACTGGTTCTCCACTTGTGCGGTAACTTCCTTCTCTTCATGTGTCAGTATAATAATGCCTGAATCTATAATTCTCACTCCATGCATCTGAAGAAGTGAGGTTTTTACCCACGAAAGCTTATGCCCAAATAAATCTGTTAGTCTTTAAAGGTGCTACCGGACTCCTTTATGTTTTTGTGGATACAGACGAACACGGCTACCCCTCTGATACTTGAGTATGAATTGGGACATTTAAGTGTTTCATATACAATATTAAGCAGTGTACATTTAAAAACAAACTATTAAGCGTAGGTTGGATTAAAAACCCTGGACTCTCGGATGTCACCAAGGACCAAAGACGAGAGTCCCTGTCTCAAGAGAGCCCCAGGTGGCCACCTAGTGTTGAAACAGCAGATCCCATTGGAGCGTTCTCCTCTTGCTTACATCAGTGTAAAAATCTGGAATAATCCAATTGAAACGAAGTGATATATACCCGTGTACACTTGGTGCAAGATCAGAAACAGGTCCAATGTATTTACACCGAGTAATCCATATTCGTTGCAAGTCCCTTCACCATTTTATATTGACGCAGGGCTTTGTTTTAAATGATGTTTAATTTGAAGGATTTTTCTGTATTCTGACTTCCTAGGAAGATGCTTTCTAAAAGTCCCCTGCTGATTAATTGTTACTGGGCTGCTGCCAAATGGGGGAAGTTTTACACGTAAAACAAACAAAAAAAATACATCTCTCCCTCACTCCACACTTGCCTATGCCTTTTATATTTGGTACTTCAGTCTATTTTGCAAACATATGGCCTGTCATTGAAGCCAGAGTGCACCATCCTGCTGTCAATATTGTCCTCCCCATCACAAAGATTAACATCAGAGGCTAGAAAGGCTGAGGCTGGGTTTTTCTCAGCCGTCACCCAAGTACCACCAGGCTTCTTCCCATGCAGCAAATATTCTCCCTGCAACAACCGAATGCTGCTGAGAAATTACTTGGGCTTTCGTTCCTCTGCTGATTACCATTGGATAAATCAACACAGCACAAGGTTTTCATAATCCCTTTTATGCTTACTCTTTATTATTTGTAGCATCGTGGGATGCTTCGAGTTTAATGATATTAAAACACAGTGAGTTTTCGCCTGTCCAGGGCTCATCCCTCATATAAAGCCAAGTACTATGGTATTCTGCACTAATACTCCTAAACCCTACTGCTAAATCAATGATATTGCAGTGTTTGGGGGCAATGAGTATCATATTGCAGGGTTTGAGGATTTTTGTTGTAGTTGTTGTTTAACAACCATGCAAAACACTGCAGTTACATATTCATACACACACATGTATGGGAATCAATGTGAGTCAATGGGAAATGGATTGGAAGGCAGGAGAACTAGTTTATATTCTCATCTCTGCCACTGACCAGATGTGTGACTTTAGACAAGTCACTTTACGTGTTTGTGCCTCAGTTTCCTCCCTGGTGAGCTGGGGATAATAATATCTATCTTCCTTTGTAAATCACATTGATATTGGCGAATGAAGAGAAGTAGATATTGTTTATATTATTGGCTAAGCTCTTTTGCAATAAGAATTTTTTTCCAGGGTCTGATGGTATACATTCAAAAGCATTGCCTGATAGATACACCGCCCCTTTGCCAGTCACCACTTGTTTAAGACTAAATCTCTGCAGCAAAGGTGAGCTGAAAAAGGAATATGGTATCTTATCCAATGCGTTTGGTGAAGGTGGCTATTTGTTTTCTTAATGCTGCACTCGGACAGTGGGCAAGCTGTACCAGGGAGCAGATACTGTAAGGAAAGCACCAGCAGCCTTTCCAGCTTATCTGCGGCTGCTATCAAAGGTGCCATCTGAAGCTGATTAGGTAAGAGTGTCAGGTTTAATGCATCAGACAAACTCCCGTTCGTGGCCCAGCAGACCTTGCAATCTGAGAATTTAAGAAGAGTGGGGTTTAGAGCTGGATTCCTTTCTGAGCTTCTAAAAATAAACGTCTGCAAACCCAAAGTTAAAAAGCAACATTCATTAGAGAGTTACATTAGGAACAAAGTGCAACATTATTGCAAACAGATGAGATGAGCTGCAGATGATACAGTTAGGAACATCCACTTAAAAAAAAAAAAAAGTAAATCCTCATCTGCAATTATTTTCTACTCGTTTGTCCCCCCATCCCAGACCAAAACCTATGGCAACATAAAGGAGAAAAGCAACTCTGATACTTTCATAGCTCCAATCAATAACTGTCCTCCATTCCCTTTTTTTTTTAACCTCCAAAATTGTTTTAGGAAAGGCGATGTTCATTTCATCCTTATTTATTACTCAGTTGGTAGAGAACCCTGGAGACAGGACAGCCTGGGCACCGCTACAAATCAGCATGCAAACTAGTTTCAATCACAACATAAAGGCACTCCAATACAAGGCCTGTATTATTTGCTCATGTTACTTAACCCAGTTTCACATGTACTTTTAAACAGAGATTTGTGGATAGGAGATGTCACATGAAGTTGACTCCACAATGTGAGAAACAGTAAAAGATCCATGTGGCGGAGGGGGAGAGACATGTCTATTTCAAACAATAGTCAGCCATAATTTTTATCCAGTTAATAAATTACATGAATAATGCCATTTCTAACCATTTATAGACCTGTTTCCGCATTCTCCTTCTAAAGGTCTGGGTTCATTAAGAATATTTTGTTCACTGTAGCACTGGTGAAAGGGGCTGGGTTGACTGAATTCTTATCTAGCTACAGAAAAAGTCAGGCATAGGGAGATTCCTATAGACTGAGCTATCAACGTGCATCAACTTGGACCTGAAGGGATCAAGATGAAGGGTAATTTGCTCTCCTGTCCATTCAGTCTTTAGCCTCTCTGACAGCGATTGCCAAGAGGCTGCCATTTTGGAATCCCACCCATGGCCATTGCTAACGCTTTAAAAACAACGCTGGTGCTCGAAGCTGCGCTTTCAGTACAAATAATGCTTTGAAACCGGCTGTGTGCATTCACCCCTCAGACTGTGGAGAGCCCATTGAAGTCAAGAGGGAACCTTTCCAAAGGGCTTTGAATCAGACCACAGAGTGGGGAGTTGCATCTGAAGAAGTGGGTTTTTTACCCACAAAAGCTTATGCCCAAATAAATCTGTTAGTCCTTAAGGTGCCACTGGACTCGTTTTTACCACAGAGTATGCGAATGGTGACAGGGCAGAATTTCATGGGCCCTCATTGCCATACTTCAAAAGTGCAGTTGTTGCCCTACATATAAGACTTGCTCTTCCTCTCACCTACACCAGTGTAAATCAGGAGTAACATCTGTGAAGTCATTAGGGTTGCTCTGATGTCAAACTAGTTTAAGTGACAAGAGAATCAGGCCTTCACATCTGCATAATTTCACAAAGCTGCAGTTTTGCTGACACTTAGCACTTGGATCCAGGGCTGGCTCCAGGCACCAGTGAAGGAAGCAGGTGCCTGGGGCGGCCAATGAAAAGGGGTGGCAGTGCGTTTGTTGTCGGGGCGGCACATCCGGATCAGTGGTGGCGGCACTTCGGTGGCAGCTCAATTGGCCCACTCCGGATCGGCAGCAATTCGGCAGCGAGTCCTTCACTCGCTGTCTTGCTCCTCGGTGGCACTTCGGCGGCAGCTCGATTGGGTTCTCCTTTTTTTTTTTCCCCCTCTCCGCTTGGGGCGGCAAAAAAGCTGGAGCCGGCACTGCTTGGATCACCTGTATTCCATTGTCAGAGATTTACCATTGTTTAGTAGCATCCTCTCAATACCCCATTCCTCACATGTGGAAACAGAGGCAGAGAAATGAAATGACTTACCTGCACCGCAGTGGGATTTAGAGCAGGGATTAGAACTGTGGTGTTTACAGGCTTGTAGGCCTGTGCTCAGATCATTAGACAATGTCTCTCTCTAATGATCACTTAAAGGAACTGGTACACATGAACAACATTGAAATTGTCCTTAATCCTTCAATGGTAAGAAGGACATCAAGACCTACATTAGTTCTGGGTTAAAATTATCCACTAAAGTAAACCCATCAAAAATCAAATGTGAAGTTTGCTAACTTTTTCTTTTTTGCAATAAGTTTTGTTTGGTGCCTTGAGGATTTTTTTTAAACTGTATTTCTCCAGTTCCAATGACAAAAGGATTCTGTGGTTTCTATTCTTTGTCCCCGGGTAGGAAGACAGGTAATAGATCAATCAGATAACTGGCATTAAGATGTCACTTTAACAATAGCTTGTTCTGAATGGAGAAAATAATTAAGACCCAGATGAAAGGTCTGGGCTGAGAAATTAGTATGAGTCTCCATGTCATGGGCAGGATGATGGCATAATGATGACATGATACTGTCATGTGAAGGGCATCTAAGAGCAGGGACGAATTGGCTAATGAAGTGGTAACACATTCCCACAAACAATTACCCATCTCCTATTCTACACATGGACAGGGAATCAAAAGGGGTATGGTTGCAGTCAAACTCAACAACAACAAGCATCACAGTGGGATATTTAACTGTCAGCAAACTTAAGACTGTTCATGTGTAGGTGCATTTCTTTAATGGATAGTTTTGTTGTCCAAAAATATTTACAACCTCTGCTGGCAGTGATGCTATAACCCCACAGCACAGGGCTTGTTACAGAATAAAATTACTTGCCTTAACCAAGCATACTGTAAATTTTCAAGAGCCAGTGTCTTATTGGAAATTAAGTCCTGCTGTATGTTGTGTTTGATTTATAACAACACAAACCCAACTGTTTTGTCTGAGTTGTCCTTACAATAGAACCTGTCATTTTACCACAACCTGTTATGAGAACAGATGGTAGGATGTTAGCCTCATGTTAGCATTCAGCAGGATCAGTCTTAGAGTTTCTGCGGTCCCTGCATAGCTATAAGGCCGACCTACCAGACATTCACCAGACCTTCTGCTATGAGGGGAGAGGATGCTAGTCAATATTTGAGCTGAGAGTCAGCCGGGACCCTCTGCCTTTGAGGCACTTACAGTTGTAGACCCTGATCCTGTAAAGAGAGTTACGCACATGCCTAATTTTACTCCTAGAGAATGGTGCTATTAACTTCAAATAGGATTACTCACTGAGATTTAAGCATGTGCATAAGTCTTTGTGGGATCAGGCCCTTATATTCTTCATAAGAAGTAGTTCTGCCTGCTATAGACACCAGCCAGCTATATTCTCCGCTGCCCCACTGGATGAAAACCTATGGAATTCCGTCTAGGACAGTGGGGAAACTCAGCAGCTTGTGCAAGCATGTCCTTCTGATTTGAACTGCCTGGGTTCACATGTGCCACACAAGTTCAGCTCATCCTTGTATGGAAGAGACCGCAAAGATACAAAAGGCCAGATCCTTAGTTGGTGTAAGTTGACTTCAATGGAGCTACGCTGACCAGTGCCGGATCTGGCCTGACATGCCATTTCAATGGCGTTCTCCCCCAAATAGGCTCTGATTCCTACTTCTGAGATGGAATCTTTCCAAATCTGCAGCAGAGTGGTGGATTATTTATCCCCTGTAAACTACTGTGCATAATCGTGTAGAATAATATCTGAATCAGTCACCACAAACTAAAGAGATTTCCCTATTTGTTTCTCTGAAGGTGGTCATTTATATTATGAAACATTAGTCATAGTTTAGCGGTCACTAATGCAGTGTCAGACTTTGCTCTCAGCTACACGAGTGTAAACGGGCAGTAACGTCAGTCGAGCTACTCCTCAGCAAGGAGATCAGTGTTTGCCCCACACTAGGAATGGCAAGTTCTCAGTAAACTGGAGACTTTGCTTGAATGGCACAGGACATGGAAAATGCAGACTGGATACACTGCAGGTTGCAAAGGGACTTGTTTTGAGCTC
Organism: Malaclemys terrapin pileata; assembly: GCF_027887155.1. Classification (NCBI taxonomy): domain Eukaryota; kingdom Metazoa; phylum Chordata; order Testudines; family Emydidae; genus Malaclemys; species Malaclemys terrapin. The sequence continues at coordinate 7,430,866 of NC_071522.1, read as the reverse complement.
AAAGCCATAAATGGTGCCTGAACGCAGTACCTGGTCAGAAATAGATCCCCAGGACTGTTCTCTCAAAACCGTGTTCAGGGTCTCCCGGAAGGTTTGGGTCAACTTTTTTAAATGAATCAGGCTAGAGTTTCTAGTTTGCGACAAAGCTGACATGGGGATCTGCTGGAAATATTCTGTGCAGGTCTAGAATCTGTACAGAAAATGGCAAGATGGGAGAAGATAAACAGAACCATAGAAATCATACTAGAGCGGGACAGCACCAAAGAGCCTAGCAAGAATTATAGCCAATGCTGGCAGTTAGGAAGCAAAGCTTTCCATGCACTTAACTTGCTGCTTGTTAGTTTCCTCTGGAAAAATGCAAACATAAATTAATGATTAATTGCACAACCCAAAGCTCTCACCCGAACATCCTTTAGACTATGAGTGACATTCCTTTGCCACTTAATAAAAGTTCACCAAAAAACCTCCCAGCATTGATAACATCAGCCTTCACGATGTGCCGCTGGACTGACCTCAAGTCACCATGTCTGAGGCCTGCTCTTAACCCCAGTGTAAGAAAACACTTCACATATGACCTGCTGATTGATTTACAGTACAATGAGAGGACAGTGGATTAACAGTGTGCATTGCTGGAACCGCTTCCAAGGTAGAAAACAAGCTCTGGCTTTTTCAGATACACATGTGGGAAAATTCAGCATCAAGATCCTGCTCAAAAGTTCATTTGCAATTTAAACTCAAAGGGTGCATCTAACATTGCAGTGGGGAGGTGGAATTCTCAGCTTGGGCACACGTACGTGCACTAGCTTTGATTTACCTAGCACGCTAAAAATTGCACTGTGGCCGCAGTGGAATGGGTGATGACTCGGGTTAGCCGTCCAAACACGATCCTATCTGAGAACCTAGGTACGTACCCTGGTGGCTACGCGTTCCACTGCTATTTTTAGTGTGCTAGCTCGATCGAACTAGTGCATGTACATCTACCTGAGCAAGGAACTACACCTCCTAGCTGCAGCATAGCTGTATCCACAGTGTTTTCTAACCGTAAAAACATTCAAAAGTATTCAGAGATTTCAAACACCCTGAACTTTGCTAGAGTGGCAGGCTTCCTGCTCACACAGCCAATCAACACTGGCCAGAAACCCCCGTATTTTCCATTAATATTTATGTTAGTTTAAAGCTGAGCAACTTTTTTGGGGGGAAGGGGAGGTAAAATAAGCAGAGAAAGGACTAGATTGTTCTTTGCTCTTCATGGGGCACAAGGGGATGTGGTAGAAGGTTCCTTCATTGTTGTAGTGGCTGGGCACAATCCCACTGGACAGCAGAGACACTGCAGAAAAAAAAATAGGAACCGAGCCCAGAATACATCGTAACATTGGGCCAATCCCAGTTCCCAGTTACAAAGGTGTCAGTGTGGATTCACCCCACTGGAATGAGCCTGGATTGACACAAAATGTAACTGGGAGCAGAATCTGACCCACTGGGGAGCAATCTGAGGCAATAGGGTGGGGTAGGCCCCCACTTAAATAAGTCACAAACCTTAAGTGGCTGAGGTTTGCTTGAGAGGTTTGCAAGCTTTTGTGAAATGTAATGAAACCCCAAACCTGGCCAGGTGCACCTGCTCTTCAGGGTTCTGTTTTCAAACTCTTCCATTGCCCTGCTCAGGATTGTGATTATGGAGCTATTTAATTTATGCTTTTTAAAAAAATATACCAAGCCTTTAAAGTTCTAGAAGCCTGCTGGAGGCAGAGGAGACACACACCCCATACTCTTATCATAGAGACTGGTGTGTGTGTTTTCACTTAGATACAAAATAAAAAGGCACCCATGCTAAAAGTAGATGGTTTCTCTTTGTGTATGGAAAGCATAGGAAGTGGCAGATTTAGGAATCTGTTTGGGTAGCTACTGCAAAGTAAACATTTTAAATGAAAGGTTTAAAAAAATGAAAATAAAATGGAAAACATGCAGAAATGATGAGAAACATCTGGGGAATGAAACAAGAGGGAGACCTGAGACTTCTTTTCGTACATTTTGTGATGTAATAAAATATTGTACCATGGGAATGTTCTCCTAACAGAATTATTTATTGTCAAACATCATAATGTTACCAACTTCAATTCTGCTGTTTCATTAACAACATTCATGTTGGTGGCTGGCTGGAGACTGACACCTCATGAGTGGCATAATCATCAGTGCATTCTAGGTGTCTTCTTCCAACAAAGGAACATTTCCTTACCAGAGTTCAGATATCAGGTATCAAAGTGGTGTTGGCCTGAGCCCTTTGATGAAATTAGGACACCAAATTAAAGGGAAGGTGATTTCCCTGCCTCTGGTGACATTCCCCCCCCCCTTTATGAATAGCACAGAATAATCCCTGCCAGAGATTACTTTTGCCCCTTGGAGATCATTAAAGACTTTTTTGAAAAGAATTTTTTTCCCCTTTGGAATGTATCAGATTGCTTCAAATGCCAGGTCCTTATTTTTATTTTTTCCCTAATCCTTGTTGATTCTCTCCTTCCCCCCTGTCCCCACATTTCCAATCATACCAGCTGAATGCTATGCTATACGATTAATATAATCAGTTTATTTTTCAGGGGCTAAGTACAGTATAAACATTTCCAGCACGTGGCACTTAATATAAAAGTTTGTCTTTCAAGTGGCATTGCTTCTTTCCTTGGTCAGGAGAAGGGGTTCCTGTTGAAATGGGAAGATGCAAAGAAAATAGATTGCCCTGCACCCAGAATCTCTGAGATCATGTGCACTTCTAGTTCATGGGTGTTCATCACAAATTAAGTGGGAAAAAAGCAGATTTGATATTTGTAGGGATATCAAAGACTATCCAGAGCTATAATTAATGACAACAAACATTTTGGAGAGGATATTAAACGTCATGCATCAGGGATTAAGCCAATCTCTAAATTTTAGAAATCAGGGTGAGACCCAATGCAAGGGACAGATCATATATCTGCCCATGTGGGGCTCTTACTCCTTCCTCTGAAGCGTCTGGTCCTGGCCACGGACAAGAGACAGGACCCTGAATTGGATGGAACTCAGGTCTGATCCACTCTGGCAATTCTATTCCTTCTTTGGAAATCCCTTGTTAAAATATTGATAGCACTTCACTGAAGTATCAGCTACATTGCCTTACTGAATGCCCATTTCTTCTTCTGTCTCAGCCAATCTACTCACATCATGCCTCATTCATTTATATTTTTAAGTGTTAATGCCGCACTACTGCTAATAAAAGACCATATAAATGTTCTATTTCCATCCCCCACCCCCATTGCTTTTTGTGGCTTGAAATGCTGCCTTTTGCTGTTTTCTGAGCTGGTGAACTTCCTCTCTTGAAAGACAAGTTTAGGACTTTGTTTGTAAAACCAGTGTCAGACTTGCCAGGAATGTGTGACCTCCACTCCGCACACCCGTGTCTGATATGGCAACCCTGCTAAAATATGCAGAGAGCAAATCTCAGCTGGTAGGACAAGGATGTGAGGGAGACTGGCGATTGCTCACACTTCTCTGGTACTTTGAAGAATCCACATCTTCATCAGAAGCACCTCCCTGACACAAGCTGGGCTGTGCAGCCTGGTGAGTTGCTGGAGACTCCAGCGCGTTCCAGTCAGGAATTCTGAATTATGTATTCTCATCCAAGTCTTTCCATCTCTTAGGAATCCAACCACGCCCCCTCCATCACTATGAATAAACTACAAATAGCTACCCGTTGCTAGGAGCAGTAACTGGGGAAGCCTTGATCACGAAGGAGTTTCTGATTTAGAGCTGGGTAAAGTCTCAGCTCTGGTGGAGCATCTGTAATGATCCCACCGTGGAATCCAAGATACTCTGGTGACTGGCATGGACATAGAGTTGTAAAGTCCCACCTGCCCTCAGGAGGAACTACACTGAATAACACTGAGTTCCTGTCAAATAAGATACTCCTGTATGGAAGGATTAAGTTTTCAGGACTACACTACAAATAGCTCAGATAGCCTTGCTGGGAATATATCCCTTTCCCCCCCCCACCTCCCCAGTCAAGCCAAAGATAAATTGGTGTCTCCCTCAAAAAACAACCCACTTTCCCTGTTTTATTTTTTTTTAAGACAAATAGGAGAAGTACATTTTGGAATCTCCCTCTGAAACCTAATAGAGGCTGAGAGGTGAGACCCTGACCCAGGTTTGCCCCGAAGTGCAGTTTCCTCTACCCCAGAAGATAACAAATTACACAAGTAAATGTCCTTTCCCCTTATCCAGTCCCACAAACTCTCCTGATGTCCGGGGGAGGTTCAAAGTGCAGCACTGCGGAGGCAGCCTGTTGGCGTTTGCAGCATAAAGGCACAGGACTCTGGATTGCGTTAGCGGGATGGCACCTGGAGGTATTTCACAGCCTTTTGGTGAATTCTGTAGCTGTTTTGAAAATGTTAGGCTCATTTATGCAAAAATCGCACCGAGCATACATTGATCATCTCAGTTGGGAGAAAAAGGGTGGGGGAGAGAATAAAAAGAACCCCATTTTTGATGTAATACATTTGGAGAATCATCGTCTCCATCAGACAATTGTAATATACAGTTCCCTGTCTAGAGGAGTTGCAACCTAATGATTACCTGGTACCATCAGACAAAGCAAGGACATCAGATGCTTCCCTATACATGAGCTGAGAGAGATTTCAGTACTGAAATGCCTTTGCAGAGATAGTAGTGTGAAATATTCCGTTATTGCTTTATGCTCATTTGTTTATGAATATTTAGCGCTCAGGAAGGCATCAGGCGGATAGCATCGGAGTAGTAGATCTCTCTCTCTCCGGAAGGACAGGTAGGGCACAGGCGGCTGCATTAGAATCTTCTTGTTCCTGTTCCTTTCTGGGACCTGACCTATCATGACCTGAAGCAACCCCCTCTGTGGGTGCGGGGGAAATACAGCTGGTCTGCCTGCCTGATGCAGTCTTTGGTCTTTCCAAGTGTCAGTAAGGCCGTTCGTTTTGTTGTGATGTAGTATTTTTATTCACTGAACTAGACCAAAGACACCAAACGGATTATGTCCAGACTCCCCAAAAAGCCATTAGATGGCAACAACTTCTAGTCATTACTAACTCGTGACCTGGAGACCCCCATTACCAAACTCCTTATCCCTCCCGCCTCATTTGATTTCAATCCAGTGAGTTACACAGCTAACAAGCAACTTGCCAGGGCCAAACTATTGTGAGAAGCATGTAGCCGGGGGCACGGGTGGGGTGAAGATGAGGGCAGGTCTGTAGTAGCAATGGGAAATTGATTGCACAAACTTCAGTGCCTCTGCATTCAGAATGGGCACTCGCCTACCTGCCAGGGCTCATGAACAAGCAAATCTTCTTTGCCTGTTTCATGATGGGCTCCCTTCCCAGTCTTCATAGGGCAGGACATGGTGACAGTAGCTGGGCAACACAGCAGGGCAATGACCCCAAAATGTCCCCCACAAACCCAAGATCAAACTATCCAAAACTGGTGCATCTTGATCTGAAGCTGCATAGGCAGGAAAAGGGAATATTTCCTCCCCATCCACTTCTTATCAAGCGTATGTCTGGGAGGGCTCTGCGTATGGCCATCCCACATTCAGAGATGCTCTCATGCCCTCTGACCTCTCGCCCCTCCATCAGGGGAGATCTATAGCATTTACAATCCAAAAACAAAAGAGAAAGGAGAGGAGGGCCAGAATTCATCTTCCCAGCTGACACCTACCGTTAATTAACGACTTAAAAATCAATGACATCGGGGACAGGCAGCAAATGACACCTCCATGCAGAATCTGTCTGCCTTCAGAAAGAGAAAAAATATATATCTCTCCGAGGACAGGTTTGATGTTCACCATACTCCACTAGATTAGGGGGAATTGAAGAAAAGGCACTCCCTCCCCATCCATCACTGTCCATTCAAATACTGTAAATCCCCCTTGATTTTTCTGTTTCCAGGCACCAGACTGCTGTGTTTGGGTGTCTTTTGGAGGCATTGTCCTCAGAAGGAAGTAGGAAGACTGCCATGCCTTTGGCATTGAGCATATAAGGAAGGATGTGAGGGGCACCAGCAGAGAGAGAAGTTTGTAAGCCACAGAGATGTTAAATTGTAAGCCCTTTGGGCAGGAACAGTCTTTGTTGGGTGTTTGCACTGTGTCTAGCGGAATGGGATCCTGGCCCATGACGAGGGCTCCTAGCCACAAAGAATAATAAAACACCATAATTGACGAGCTTCTTTAACAGCTGAAGGACTTAAATGAGACCATGAATTGGAGACATTGGACCTGATTCTCTTTCCACTCATGCTGTTTTTATACCAAGGTATTTTCATTGGTTTCAGTGGAGTTACCCCCAATTCATATCGGTGCAAGCAAGTCATGTTACTGTCTCCCTCCATACCACCACTTAGGCTATGTCTACACTACAAGCACGACAGCAGCACAGCTTCAGTATTGCAGCTACTGCACTCTGGTGTAGACGCTTCTTACGTAAACGGAAAGGGTTTTCCCATCTCTGTAGTTAATCCACTGCTCCAAGAGGCAGTAGCTAGCACAGGCCCTGACGTTCCAATGTACTGTGTGTGTGGGGGGTGGGGGGGGACGATGGGGGGATGACCCCTGGCTCTGCCCTAGCCCCCACCCCCATCCCACCTCCTCCCCCCCCAGAGCCTCCTGCATGCCATAAAACTACTGATCATGGCAGGCGGGAGGTGTGGGGAGGAAGGGGGAGGCGCTGATCAGTGGGGCCCCCGGCTGGCAGGAGGTGCTGGGTGAGGGAGGAGGACTGATAGGGGAGCTGCCACCATTTTTCCCCCCCCCCCGTGGGTGCTCCAGCCTTGGACCACCCATGGAGTTGGTGCCTATGGTACCTAGGTCGACAGAAGAATGCGCTATGTGTCTACAGTGGGAGCTAAGTTGACCTAACTACAATGCTCAGGGTGCAAACTTTTCACAGCCCTGCGCCATGTAGCTAGGTCTAATTTTTAAATGGAAACCAGGCCTTATACACATAGAACTAGGTATGCAAGGGTGATCAAAGTGCTATTCATAGGGCAAATGCAGCCTAGTGTGCTACAATGCAGCCTACAGCTGCCTTTACCTTTAAAGCCACAGTTTAGCTTTCTGAGACTAGACAGCCATCTTGATCCAAGCAAGTAGGCACCTCTGGTATTAAACAAGGACACGGCTGCCACCATATCCATTAGGAACAGCCCTCAGGCAAGTTGGCAACGTGGCCCTGAACTGGACAACATTTCGTAGCCCTGACTCTACATTAAAATGCTCACAAGGCTAAGGTGGAATATATGGGCACTTCAGGTAGACCACAAACAACTGGAGCCAATCTGCTCATAAGCATGCCATGTTCGGGTACGTGTTCCTAGTAGGACAAGAAAAGGAAAAAAAATACCCCACAAAATATGGGCTACACCGGCAGAACTGCCACTAAATAGGGTTCCCTCCCTCCCCCAAAGTTTTCCATGCAACTTCAACAGGCTTTCTGCAATTAAGCCAGGCTCATCCTCTCCACATATGGCAGCAATTGTGTAGTGAAGCATCCACATCTCTCTTCCATTAAATAGACTGTGACTGTGACAGGGCTGCCACTTCTGAGGAGATGAAATGTATCTAGGACCAATGAGATCGGCCGGGTCACAACCAATAGGGCAACTTTCTTGCTTGCAACAGAGAGGGTTGGACTTTGAGGAGAAATGAATGGCCTAGGGATGCTGCTGCTAAGGGCATCACAGACAAGCTTCATTGTAGTGAGAGACAGAAAGACGTATTCGATCACTGAGTCTAGACTCCCTAGCCAGGGCAAGATATAGTGCCCCCAACAGCAGACATATCACAGATTTAACTGGAACTCAGTCAGAAGGCTTGCAACTTAAATTCCTCCATAACCTACAGCACCAGTAGTTTGTTGACTTAATCTAGTTAAGACAAATTAACTCACGGTGTTCTCTTTGCCCCCAGATGAGGAGGATGCTACCCCCAGAAACTACCCATTCATAGGAAACACAAGGATCCCTCACTGGGAAAACCACACTGCAGACCAACTTTGGCATAGCTTGTGCCGGGGAGCGCCATACAGGGACAGGCCTGGAGAGCAGATGGCTTTTTAAGAACAAACCTTTTTGGAATACTAAATCTTATAGGAGCTGTAAATGTCAAATTTAAATTCATACTTTGTACCACCTTTGATTTCAAAGAGGATTACACCTATTCGCTGAAAGCAAAGCAACACCAAAGCTACATGAAATGGAATTACGACTACTTAGGCCTTTTTCTATTGCCTCTTTATATTGTTAACTCCTTCCAATTCATTACGTCTAATCCTTATTAGGCTAAGTAACACACATATGAATAGACAGGACTGGACACAGGAGCATATGTGCCTTTTGTATCACTCCTTGGTTAATCCATAGCCCGGGGTGGGGACAGACACTGTGAAAAGTGGCTGGACTAAGCTTCTGACTGGGCCAAGCAGTGTGCCTCTCAGCAGGGAGGCAACAAGAGAGCTCTGTGATCAAGCCAACTCAATGCAGTCCGCCTCCAGTGTGTTTCTTTGTTAATCAATCTGCTGGGGAGGCCGCGTACAAAGGGTCCCATTCTGTTATGTAAATACACTGGACTTCAGCGCTCCTGCCGGAGCTGGAGGGGAACCACTTTCTTTTCAAAGTTTTGCTCATTCAACTTTATAAACACTTCGCTATAAACAGAGAACTTCACAAGCAAAGTTAGAAACGCAATCCCAGAAGGAAATTAAAAGGAGAGAGAAAGAGAATACGTACAAGCTTTGGTGTCTTTATTAGCAAATAGCTCCCACGAGAGGTTCTAAGCATGGGATTTTTACTTCATTTTTGCATCGCTATTTAAATACCTTCCTCTAAAGCGACACTCTAAGGGCAGCATTTTTAGCCTTTTCAGTTGTGTGCCATTGAAGGTCTTGGGAGAGTCTGCATGTGGGATCAGACAGAACACATGCGTCCTAGTTCTAAGCAATTTTATCCCTGTTACAGTTCGGGGTAACAGCTCAGCTCGATTGTCATTTTGTCCTGCCCCATGTACTGAGCTAGGTAACTTTTCACACGCTAGCTACGGAAAAATAAAGGTCCTAATTCTCTTTTGAGATGTATGTGACTAACTGCATTGAAGCCAAAGGAATTACACGGATGTAAGTGCGAGGGGGAATCAAACACAGTATACAAAGCAGATATTATTTATACAGCACCAGCATTTTAAAGACAATGAAGCACGGGCTTATATTGTCTCTTGCATATTGCAGCCACGAAATAAAGCCAGGAGAGGAGCTAAAGCATCTAATTCCCTGGCTACAAGGAAGAGAGTGAGATTCCGATTTACAGGGTGCCATTCAGTTTTACGACAATATCTCCTAATACAGCAGGTTTATCAATTGAGCAAAAAGGCACAACGGGGTGTGTTATTACTGGAGCCTAATCTCACGCCTGGGGTGTGTTGTGCGAGGCACAAGGGCAAAAGGCCACAGCACCATGTGATTATCCAACAGCAATGCTCAAGCAGGATGCCGTGTTTGGATTATAAAGTGGATTGGCTTGGATTTAAAATGAAACATTAATATTTGTTGTTTGGGTTTCAACTGACAATGCCTCTTCTGGTCCGAGGTAAAAAGATGAACAGCAAAGGGACAGTGGAGAAGGAGCAATATTCTTTATTTTCATTGGGTCCTCTCTCTTTACATTAAGTAGTCCAGTGAGGAATTTTTTGAATGCTATGTTCCATCTGGTCAGACTTATAGGTCAGGGAACGTCTTTCTGGGTACATTTGTGCAGTGCCCAGCACAATGGAAACCCATCCTAAGTGAGGCCTGGGTGCTCCCATAACACCACCACAAGCTGAAGTGGCGAAGTTTCATGATCCCCATTTGGATTTAGTTATTCACAGGTTTCAAAATGAAAAGCAGACATTGCTCCCCTGGCTAGAGGAGCGGCTGAACAGGTGTTCAGTAAATACAATGGTCCTTACCACAACACAACCATTGCTGCAAACTGATGATCAAATCCAGTCAGCACAGGTAGATCCCTTGGCGGCAGCTTCTTCCACCCCGTGCCACAATGAGAGCAGGGAGTGGGGATAGCACCTCGAATACCAGCCTGGGAGACGTGTAGATGTCTAGTCGCCATCTCTGCCCTGGACTCACTTGGTCAGCTTGGACATGGTGTTCAAATGCTCCCTGCCTCAGTTTACCCACTTGTAAAAATGGAGATATCAATAAATAATAATATGTAGCACTTTTCATCAGTAGATCTCAAAGCCCTTTACAAAGGAGAGGATCATTATCCTATTTTACAGCTGGGGAAATTGAGGCACAGAGGTGAAGTGACTTGCCAAAGGACACCCAGAAGGCATGTGGCAGAGCCATGTAAAGAACCCAGATCTTCTGAGTCCCAATATAGTGCTCTATCCACTAAGCCACTCTGCCCCCATGGTGCCCAGATGCCCCACAGGTGTGCTTGAGGCTTAATGTAAGAAGCTACTTGAGATGCTGGGTGCCTAGACACTCCCCTGATTGGCACAGGATACGAGTGAAGTTCTCATTGTTGTCATAATGGAGTCAGTTCTCCCCTGGCTGCCCTACGCACCTCCCATTAAGGCCGACGCACTTGATGGGCACGTGCCTCCCATTCAGCAAGAGACGATGACCCTATGGGTTGTAATTAGCACTCTTCAAGAGGCAGAAGTTCCTGTCCGTTGTTGTTTAATTACTGTGTCTCTGCCACAATAGACGCTGAGCTTTCCCTATGACCCCTCTCTCACTCTCCCTGTCTCTCTCTCCCAGGCCCTGAGTGACACTGGGAAACATGGAGCAACTTCTTAATTAATTGGGCTAATTAGCCTCCTAGATGACTGGACAGCTGGACCCTATCTCCGATGTGATCTCATTGTGAAGGGAACAATCAAATAACAGTTTGTTGCTTGAGAGTTGATAAAGTCTCGGAACTGCCCGCGATCTGGATCATTTAACCTTACTCCCTTGAGAACACTGTAAAGGATGAAGATGTTTTCCCTTTGACTAATGAAATCCGCAGTAAGACCGGGGCATTATTAGACAGCGCCCGGTAGCCTTGTCATAGGTCAAGGTGTCCTTTCCAGCACGCCCCCGTTTTCCAGGGTTTATAACATGGCTGTTAAACTTTGCTCTGGTCTAAAACCTAGCAGGCCAGGTCTTGGCCCTGAAGCATAACTCTTAAAACATTCAAAAGGCTTTGCCTGTTTTTAACCCTTTGAATCCTTGGGACTCCCATGAAGCTTGATTTTCAAAGATATCAAGTACGCAATGAAGCTGGTGAATGGTGGGAATTCAGCACTTCTGGAATTTAGGCCTGGTGGGTATGTTATATATAATTTTTCTCTATCCTTCTTTTATAGGTAAAAATATATGAATATAAGAGCTCTTCTTAAGCATTCATTTGTAAAGTCAGCTCTGAAGTCCACTACTGACAGCCCTGAGTCAGCCACACAATTAGGAGCCACCAGATACTTCGTTCGTTGCCTCATATATTTTCTTGTTCCATAGCACCACTTCCCTTCTGATCTAGAAAATACTAGCACCACAAGGGTTAACCTAAATCATTTGCTGGGTGTTTTTTGTAATTCTCAGAATAGAACAGGTTGTGTGTGCTTTTCTGCCCTTGGAGAGCTCAGAAGTGCCTTTGATTTACAATGGGAATTTGGGGAGTGAGGAATCCAGATTGAGGATAGTATGAGAAAAGAAACAATGAGACAGAGTTAATTTTCAAAAGCAGCAACTATGCCAGGGTACTTTTAAAATGTTTGCATGAGACTGTGCATTACGGGTCACCGGATTTTATAAAGTGCTTCAGTATGGATCTATGCAACAGGTATTCAGAACCCACAGACTTCTACCACAACCCCATGCATGCCCCCAAGGGCAGATTTTGGCAGGAAACATCAGTAGACAAAAACAATGTATTGTCTTTTTGATGAATTTTTGCTAGAAGAAAATCCTCGTAGAAGCATAAAGTGGGATTCTTTCACCCTGCCTGGATGGCTTTCCTTTGGGGCTACAAGATGCCTTTCCCCAAAGGATATGCTTTTAAAGTGAATTGTGAATGAAGAGCATCCATCTACAGATTTAACAAACAAATAAGCTTGGTGCATTTTGGAAGCAAATTCTTAACAGCTGAACAACGCTGCAGGAGGGGAATGCTAGAAAGCCACAGCAGGTTGGCAGGCTAGAAGCAAAGAAACAACCATTAGCCAACTGGGTAGCAGGAGTACCATCAAAGATGGCTATTCAGTGTGGAAACAAGCACAGCATAAGAAACAACTTCCAGAGGAAGAAGGATAGGAAAGCTTCACCTAGACCAGGGGTCGGCAACCTTTCAGAAGTGCTGTGCCGAGTCTTCATTTATTCACTCTGATTTAAGGTTTCGCGTGCCAGTAATACATTTTAACCTTTTTAGAAGGTCTCTTTCTATAAGTCTATAATCTATAACTAAACTATTGTTGTATGTAAAGTAAATAAGGTTCTTAAAATGTTTAAGAAGCTTCATTTAAAATTTAATTAAAATGCAGAGCCCCCCGGACCGGTGGCCAGGACCCGGGCAGTGTGAGTGCCACTGAAAATCAGCTCGCGTGCTGCCTTTGGCACGCATGCCATAGTTTGCCTACCCCTGACCTAGACTATCAAGACAACTGTTTTGTAGCATGGCTGTAGCCATACTGGATTATAACACAATTTGGCTTGTGCGTTGTAACCAAGCTTTAAAAAAAACAACAACAACTCCAAACACTTGTCTAGCATGGGAGAAGCCCAACATGATTTAGCTTCTTCCACAGTGGCTGGCCAAACTTTTCTAAGGGCTAAATAAAAAGATAAGCCAGCACTTTCAAGGCTAAAACATGCACTCTGGGGCTTGGTCCATGGGAAGATACAAACGAACTGGGCAACTCACCACTCTTCAGCATTTAATGTCCACCGCATATCCAGGAGTGACGCCAGGGTTTTTGGCGCCCTAGGCGGGGGATCTTCCGCCCTCCTGGTCTTTGGGGCACTTCAGCAGCGGGTCCCGGAACGAGTGAAGGACCCGCCGCAGAATTGCCACCAAAGACCCGGAGCGCGGAAGGACCCCCCACCGCCGAATTGCCGCCAAGGGCGGCAAAATGCCACCCCCCCCATTCCTGGTGCCCTAGGCAACCGCCTAGGTCACCTAAATGGAAGCGCCGGCCCTGCACATATCCCAAGAGGTTATGTAGCAGTATAGAAAACATGTGGGCTGAGATTTTCAAAGCCACATATGGGCTTTGGATGCCAAATCCCTTTTCTGACTTTGATAATCTTAGCCATTGAACCCAGCAACTGTCACGCAAGGACAGTCATGCAAGCCACTGAGCAGTCAGGTGTCCTGCAGCCATACGGAATTGCAAGGGGAGTGAATGGGAAAAGATAGCAAGTAGTCAGAGCAGCAAAGAACATTTTTCCAGAGTTATCCTTTTTTGGTGTTAGAGAAATCTGGAGGCAACCAAAATTCAGACACATCACCCATTATTCCATCAGGGCTCATCTACTCAGTTGGTTTGTTCTCTGTGACACGTGCTGCAAGACTAGGCATTCAGCTTTCGTGAGGCCTGTTGGGTTTCTCCAGTACAATCTCCTTCATTTAAAAAGGCATTGAACTTTATGTGCTCTCACAGGAGCAGAGAACGACCAGAAGAGCTGATGCACTGGTGATCTGTGTTTTCAGGAAACCAAACTTCAGCCAAGCAACCCAACAGATTACTAGACTTAAAGGTCAGAATGGACCTATTATCCATCAGTCTGACCTCCTGCAAGACACAGGCCCGAGAGTAAGATTTGCATCAATCCCCTAACTTCTCTCTGAGCTTCAGTATCTCTTTTAGAAAGACATCCAGGTCTGATGTAAAGACTTGCAAGTGAGGGAGAATTTTTTTTTATTACAATGGTTAATTATCCTCACTATTTAAAATGTGTCTTTTATTTCTAGTCTGTATTTGCCTAGCTTCAGCTTCCAACCACTGCATCTAGTTAGGCTTTTTCTGCTAGATTAAAGAGCCTCCACGATCAGAAAATCTCTTCCCCCATAAGTCTTGGTAGACCATGATCAAGTCACCTTTTAAACTTCTCTTTGATAAAATAAAGATTGGTGTGAGCATCTTGGCCCCAGGCATAGGAATATTCTAAGTTATTATTTGTGGGATGGTAGCAGATAGTAATTCCAATAAGGGCCTGCTGTGATAGACATTGTACACATAATATGATACAACATGAAAAGTCTATTATTGCAATTATAAGCAACCCAGCCATCCTGACCAGGGAAGTTGTACATTATAAAACTTTTACATATATTATTCAAAGGATGCCTGTTAAAACATCCAGAAGATCGAACTGACTGAAATGTGCCTGGAGTGTTCATGCTATTTGATGGAGAAACACTGCCACCTTAAATTTTGAAACCATGCTCTCTCTGAACAATTTTGATATAACTGTAGTCAGTCTGGCTGCTGTAGGAGGAAAATGAGGAAAATGAGGAGAAACACAAAAGCGAGTCTCTGCCCCCCGCCCCTTTCTGTCCCTTCCAAGGGCACGTCCTTTCTGAATTGTGCTAAGCTTAACATCGAGTATTTCTGCCAGAGAGGCCAGCTGAAGTCGTTCTTTTGAAATTTTTTTGGTGTCTGAGCGATTCAAGTGTGATTCAAAGTTTGAGCTACAACAAATGGTGCCGGGGAGATATCAAGGAGCTGTTGGGTATGTCCTATACATGAGCCCACCCCAGCATCTTGGATTTTTAGGGAAGTTTGCGCAGTTCCATATTCTCGGACGTGCTCTTATCAGTATTATGGGTCGAAGTAAAACCCTGGATCTGAATACACTCAGGCAACAGAAAAATTCTGATCCAGGTCCAAACTAATACAATAAAATTCTGTAAATCCTAGCAACGAATAGAACAGCACACAACGGGGGTGGGGGTGGAGCCAGTCTGCAGACTAAGGAAACCATGTGCCTGGAGTGTCCCAGAAAAGTTGCTAAGCCCTGTGGAAAACAAAAACTTTCTAGATCTGTTTTGATTGCCATCGTTCAGAAATCCACTGAGGATCCCCAGAACCTATGCCATGAACTCCTGCAGGAGCAGATATTTTCCTCAGCTGTACAGCTCTTTCCAGCCTCATCAAAAACAATGGTCGAGGAAGCACAAGAAAGATTCGTAGTTAGGGACCAAAAAAACATTCAACCCAGAACAAAATTCATGTGGCTAGAGCTCCAGAGTTGTTCTTCAGATTCGGGCTGGGACTGGTGAGAATAAAGAAGCTATAAAGCAAACTGCAGATTGGAATCATTGGAGAATCAAACACAAGATTCCAGTCTCCAGGCAAGAAGAGGGCTTGGAACTTCCTTTACTCTTTAAAAGTTGGGTGTTAAACATTTTAGGACTCCAAGTACTATATCAACTGGCTGAATCCTAAACACGACACATGCTTGTGCATTTTGTGGGGTCAGGTGACAAAGAGAAAGTATTGACAGTAGCTGCACTGGGGAGAGAGATTCAGCATAATACTTAAATAAAAATATATAAATCTGATCTTCCACAATACTGGACGTTCTACCACACAGAACAAAAGAAAGGATTCAGTCTCCTTTCCAATGAGCCTGTCTAGCCTGACTATTGAGCTACCATTTCTCTAGGAAGGGATCAAGAATGAGCATAGGGTAGAATTTGTACCCCAGGGATAACCTCTTGGTCCTGCAGTTCCTAGTGACCGGCCTCTGATTCACTGGCAAAGCACTAAAGCTTGCCTTTTTAACTCGTGTATTTTCAATACATACAAAGAACATGGGCAACAAGGTTTTGCTATGGTCAATAATCCCTGAAATGATGTTTTCAGCAAACCTCATTTCAAGTCTAGAGTAGAGAAGTGATTGGATGAAAGGCCATTATATGACTGCTGTAATTTATTCTACAGAGAGCTAAAACCACCAATTATCTGACATGAATGACACCACTTCTTTTTCTTACCAGCACAAAGGTGCACAGTATCAGTATCCTGAGATCTAATTTGGTCTACGTTAAATTAAACAAACAAACAATGTTTAAACAAAAGCTAGATACAAACCAGCTGGAATCATAAATACTGAGACAGAGCAAAAATTCAAAGCCAAGCCTAACGCTCCATCCTTGATTCACCTCACTGTTTTATTCTAAGAAAGAATAAGCAAACCCAACTGCTGAAAGAGGTGACAGCCTGTCCCTTGAACTGCCTGGGTTGTGCTTCTTAAATCAACAGTGGGAGAACTGGCCTTTTATTAGTTGGAGAGGGCGAGCAGGAATGGAGTTGCAGGCAGGGGTAACAGAAGACAATTTCATGGAAGCTAAGGAAATGTGTGTTACACTGGCCAGAGACTGACTGTCGAGTGATGAACATTTTAGACAGTCTATCATCTTTGGTTTAGTTTTCTGACTCACTGGCTAACATTAGATCTTCGCTAGGTGAGAGGCCGAAGCTGTGTGCCTTGCTCATATGTGGAATATTTATATAGATTTTAAAAATCTATATTGATGAAGTAGGTTCAAACAACTATGGGTGACTGTTCAGTTATATAAGTACCGGAGTCATTTTCTCAATATGCCTGGGGAGCTCACATTGATGTTAAATGGGAGCTTAGTCCCTCTTGGTAGAAACACGTGGGATTTTCATTACCCATTCTAAGATCTATGCCATTTCCCCGCTTTTTCCTGTTGAAGCCCAATTGGTCCTTATTATGAACTAATCATTTAGTGTGGGATTCATGACACCTCACACAAAGCCAGGGCAAATGGGGCTTTCATGCAGGCAGTGGGACTCAAGTGGAAGTTTTGTAGGGACAGAGTCTACCCCCAAGCAATGGGCAAGATGTGGAGTAGCCATTGTTATTTACATTAATCATGTGGTAGCCCCAAGACAGTGCAACAGCATCAGGATCAAAAAAAGAACAGGAGTACTTGTGGCACTTTAGAGACTAAAATTTATTAGAGCATAAGCTTTCGTGGGCTACAACCCACTTCTTCGGATGCATATAGAATGGAACATATATTGAGGTTCCATTCTATATGCATCCGAAGAAGTGGGCTGTAGTCCACGAAAGCTTACGCTCAAATAAATTTGTTAGTCTCTAAGGTGCCACAAGTACTCCTGTTCTTCTTTTTGCGGATACAGACTAACACGGCTGCTACTCTGAAACCTAGCATCAGGATCATGACTGCCAGGTGCTCTAGGAACATATTGTAAGTGACAATGCCTGCCTCAAACAGCTTCAGCCAGCCCGGCTGGGGAAAAGGGCCACCACACCTGTGCAAGGGGGGTTTGTGGTGAATGGATCAACATACTTGTGGCTGGACTGGCCACACCCCCAGCTATTAGACAGATGTGAATGATAATTGGGAACAGTTTAAGAATATTTTTCTAGATGTCCAAAAAGCCACTATCCCATAATCGAGAAAGGCGGCTATGCTGATTATATATAGGTATACAGACATTTTATTTATGAGCTTAAGCATTTAAATGACAGAATAGTTAAAGTATGGCTATGATGGAAGAAAATAATTTGATTGTAAACATATTTTGGGTTTTAAACTTGCACAAAAGTTATAATCAAGAGCCAGAAGGCAAAAGCATTTTAAATATTCTGAAAAGCCTTTATAGTTACATATGCACGCACACACTTACGTCCTGTCTCCATTTTTATTGTATCATTTTTGGAGAGCAAAAAAAAAATAAAAAAAAATCTTTAGCCTAATACAAGTAAATATCACTGTTCCGATTTAGAGAGCGTTTTGTCCAGTAGTTAGAGCAGGTTATTAGGGTTTGTTATGCCTGAGTTTGATGTTAAACACTGTCTAAGATCATAAAGCAAGTCAGAAGCAAACCACTTAGGGCCCTGGTTCAGCAAGATTCATAAGCACATGCCTTGTGTTAAGAACATGACCAGTCCCATTTTAATGCAGTGGGACTATACTCATATGTTTAAAGCCAGGCATATGCATAAGTACCTTGCTGAAGTGGGGCCTTCACCTCTCGGAGTTTCAGTTTATCGAAATGTACCAGGATGATAATGCTCATCAACTGCACAGGGGTGTTACAAGAATTAATAGAGAGACAAGGTGGGTCAGGCAATATCTTTTATTGGACCACCTTCTGTTGGTGACAGAAACAAGGTTTTGAGCCCCACAGAGCTGCTTTTCAGGTCTGGGAAAGGTACTCTCAGCATCCCAGCAAAATGCAAGGTGGAATAGTTAGCACATATTGTAAAGGAGCATTCAAGGCAGTGTGGTGAAGTTGGTCCAAGAAAGGGTATTACTTCACCCACCTTGTCTCTCTAATATCCTAGGACCAACATGGCTACAACTACACTGCATGAGAATTAATACTTAATCCAGCATTTTGAGATCTCTAAATGCAAGCGCTACTAGAAATACATGGTGTCATTTTTACGTGGCATTAACATTGCTGATAGCTTCAAACCAAATTTGATTTTTAAACTCTAAAGCAGGGGTAGGCAACCTATGGCACGTGTGCCGAAGGCGGCACGCGAGCTGATTTTCAGTGGCACTCACACTGCCCGGGTCCTGGCCACTGATCTGGGGGGCTCTGCATTTTAATTTAATTTTAAATGAAGCTTCTTAAACATTTTAAAACCCTTATTTACTTTACATACAACAATAGTTTAGTTATATATTATAGACTTATAGAAAGAGACCTTCTAAAAATGTTAAAAGGTATGACTGGCACGCGAAACCTTAAATTAGAGTGAATAAATGAAGACTCAGCACACCACTTCTGAAAGGTTGCCGACCCCTGCTCTAAATAGCTCAAAGCAAATATCAAATCTCAAGGGGAAAAAAGGGTTAACATTTATGGGGTGGGGATGGATATTTTATATTTTTATATATATGTTTTCTGAAGTAAGTTTGAACGTATTGTCATATCCCCTATTTATCGTCAACCATCATTTCATAAACGCTAATTCCAAGCCTAAAATGAAGGCAAAGCGTTTATGGACTGCCTCAGTTCATTTAGTTCAATTCATCATAGGTTTTTTGGTGCGATGTGGGAGGGAATCCATTCATGCCATATAGTTTTTATTCCATGAGAGTCTAATAGCCTATAGTCGGTTAAGTGTGTTAAAATAAGATGAGTTGATGCGGTCATTCTTTCCTGCTGATATTTTATATCCCACTACTGATCTAGGTGGTTCTACCCTCCCTATCACTGTGACCAGTAAGAGCCTCCCAGGATGACACCAATTGGCCAAGTTCCAGCCGATTTGAAAATCAATCAAAGCTAAATATTTTTGTCTCACATTCATCCGAAGTGACGAGTCAGGACTCCTGAGTTCTATTTCTGGGTTTATTTCCCAGCACTGCAGGAATCACTGGGTGAAGCTTTATGGTAGAAGGTCAGACTAGCTGTTCACAGTGGTCCTTTTTAGCCTTAAAACCTAGAAACTCACTGTATATGATCTTGGGCATGTCGCAACCTCCCTGTGCTAGTTAATCAGCTGTAAAGTAGGCACAAAATAGATGTATAAGTAAGTTTATCCTGTTTAAGTTCTAATGTATTTTAACCCTTTGATGTAAGTTATAGAGCATGGATTATATGCTAGGCAGTCTGTGTAAGAAGCAGCTCCTGCTGGATTTGTTGTCTTACCATCTTCAGTCACCTAGACAAGTCACATTTTTTAAATGTAATTGATTGTTTTTTTTCCTTTTCATTAGTGCCATGCCTGGAGTGGCTGGCTGCTTGCATTGGCATTAGGATGGTCACCATATTGGGGTCACTGGAAGGCTGTAATTAGCAGGAAGGTAACAGCTGTTTTTATGATGTGCTTTTTACATACTCACACTGAACCTTTTAACCCCTTGTCTTGATGTCCCGTTTCCCCTCGGTGGGCGGTTCAATAAATACTAGCTCTCTGCAGTTTGCAAAAGGTGGCAGCAGCAACTAATTTTAAGCTATCCTTGTTGGACCGCTTTGTCCCTCTCTCCCTCTCTCGCACACCTGTATGCATGGACACACACTCTCCCTTCATCGCTGCTCTGCAACACCTCCTGGCCATCTCATGCCTTACATTTCCATGAGCAAAACCAGCAAGCCATGACCAATGATCCTTTTGTAATGCACCCACAACAGGGACTAGGATGACATTTGCCAAATTCATATCCCCTGAAGGATTTAACGGCATCCACCCACACAAAATAGGGGTAAAAGCATTTGTGGAGCTGGGAGCAAAATGCCGAGACCTGTCAGGGACTTAACTCATTAAACTTGCCCCATGTGATCCAGTCCACTGTACAGAGCTCTGGAAAAGAGTTGCTGCGTATTTTGAGAGAAGAACGTGTGTGAGCACTATGCGCCCACAAACGAGAAATATGACATGAAATAAAGAACCAACGGGGATGGGGGGTGGTGTCCTCAAAATCATTGGCTCCATCTAAGCCGAAAACTAGAGCATTTAACCTTCTGTTTGTGTTTCACAGGAAATCTTGCCTGGCTATCTACCGGGGGTCAAAACCAGGTCACCATCACCAAACGTGACAACTGCAGCCAATCACTGTAAATCATTCTGAACTGTGGTACAGCCTTTGCGAGGCTAGGCTGGCCCGAGCCCAGCCCGAACTGATATCCCTGCCACAGTGGATAATGGTATTGGGATAACTATCAGGCAGAAATAGGATTTTTGTTGTTGTTGTTTCTTTCTGAAGGATTGGGAGAAACCCAGTGCTTAAAGGAATGGATTTTGCAATAGCAAGGGCACTTCTCCATCATTATGGCCTCTCGTTGGGGTTGCTATAGTTAAGGTGATGTCAGCCCCACTACAGGATTGATCTACCATAAAACTCCTGCTGGGCTAGAACTTGGCACTTAAAGTCTCCATGCAAGAGGGAAATGAGAGAGTTTAAAATGCTCCATTTCGGAGGGTTTTGAATGATAGGATTATATTTAAACATGGGGTTTTTAATAGAGATTTTCTTATGTTCCTCTGACTCAAACATAGGGGGAGTTGTTTATTCTCAAATAAAGTATCCTAGAGCATCAGGCTTTTAAGGTGAACTAAATTGATTTGGCTCATTTATAATTGAATTATTACAGTCATGAAAACTGGAGGTTGGGCTCAGCCTGCGAAGCTCTCTCCAGGTTGGGACACTCAGATCTGAAATTCTACATAGGGCCCCATGGCAGAGACCCAACCAAACGGAGATAATACTTACTCACTTCTCTCACAGAGGTGTGATGAGGATTATTGCCCTTATGGGGTTTTGAATGTGTAAAGCACTCTAAATACCAAAGGCCAAATCCTCAGGTGGAGTAAGTCAGCAAAGACCCACTGAAGTCAGTGCAGCTATGACAATTTCCACCAGCTGAAAATCTGTCTAAGTATATTATTTGCTTAAGGCTCAGAATTAAGGAGGTGAGAGAGAAGAGACAGGATTCTAGTCAGGGTCTTTTTCAACCCTGTGTCTAAGGCAAGCTAAGAAATTATTTCATAATTGGAAAAAAAAAAAAAAAAGGGGGCCAACAGTGAAGCAAAGTGTTTTTTCCTCTTTATCCCTATAGACTCAAGCCCTCTAGTTACCCCAGGCCTTGCCTACACTACCAGGGTAAGTTGACCTGAGTTATGCAACTTACGAGAATAACGTAGCTGGAGTCGACGTAGCTTAGGTTGACTTACTGTGGTGTCTACACTACACTGGGTCAACAGGAGAAGCTCTCCCGTTAACTTATCTTATGCTTCTTGTTCCGGTGGAGTACTGGAGTTGATGGGAGAGTGATCTGCGGTTGATTTAGCGGGTCTAGACCTGCTAAATTGACCCCTGGTGCATCAATCGCAGCAGTGTCGATCCCCGGTAAGTGTAGACATGCCCTCAGTGCAAGCTTTCCCACATGTGCCTCAAACCAGTTCTGCAAGGATCACCTCTAGAAAAGAATAAGGCATTTGTTCCACAAAAGCTTTCACTCCTCAGCCTTTTCTGCTGAGATTACAGTCAAAGGTGATAGTTGTTACCATTTGAGGTGGATGTGATAGGGACACCTCTCCAGCTATGAAGTGGACTAAGACAACAAACACATTTCAGTCCGTATTAACCTGAACTTACTAAGCAAGAAGTAGTTAAGGATCTATCTGAATTACTGTGTGCGCGATTGATGTGTGTTATGCAACAGTTCTGGTTGTGTGTGCTGTGATGTTGTTTGCCAGCAAGGTAACAGATAGAATTCTTTTCACAATAGATTTACACACACACACACACACACACACACACACACACACACACACACACAGAGTGAGGCATCCCAGGACACATCTGTCATTGTTCTTCTGTATTCATCTGGCCCATATTGCACATCCTTTCCCTTCAGCTCATCATTTGTGCATTAGTTTGCAGATTAGTTCAGAGCTGGCCCCATTTTCTCTGCCCCCTGCTGTAAGTTGTTAATGGAAGATTTGTACCAGCAAAACTACACAGAGCCTGTGTGCTCAGGAGATTTCCACTTAAACATAAAGTTTGCAGCAGGAGAAAGTGGCAGAACACAGATTTCCCTACATCTGCATGGAAGGCAGAAGGATGGTTTTCAGAAAAAGGCAATGGAGTGAGACTCCGAGCCCTGGGTCACTTCACAGCTCTGCCAGGCTACCTGTGGAAACTTGGACTAATAATCTTTCTGTACCTCAACTTTCGATCTGTGAAATGGGGATCATACTTCCCTGCCTCCCAGGCACGCTGATGATGAGGGCCATTAAAATATCTAAATAGTAGAAATGTAAAGGAGAATCTGTTATTGACTCACTTTGGTGCTATAGGAAGGCTTCAGCATAAACCACCCTCATAACACTGTCCAGCCAATGAGGTCTGAAAGGCCTGGAAGATGTATTCACCCTACTGTCCTTCCTCACCCAGTGCAGAAGTCAAATCCACAGCGCTGCAAGGATTCTTGTTGCTTTCATAGATTTTCAGGGCAGATCATGCTATTATAACTACCCAGGCTGATCTCCTGCACAACACAGCCTGTACAATTTCACCCAGTGACTCCCCTCTGGGACTTTGAGCCAAGAATCCTTGGATGCAAAAATATATCAGCTGTTGGAGCCTCTCCATTATCCACGATAAGCTACTCTTTCCAAGGCCTTCCAGATCCTCTAAGGCCTCAGGCAACTAATGAGCAAGACCATCAGCATTCTCCTCTTCAGAGGACAGCCCCAAGTACAGCCTTCAATAGAACTAGAAACAGATATTATCTAGCATGGGTTCATGTTATTCTCTCTTCCCATAAGAGAAGAATAGTATAATTCTTTACACTCCTCTTGCATTTTTCCTCCAGTGCTCTCAAAGCATTTAGCAAACTCCAATTAAGCCTCAGACTAGATCCATATGATGAAGCCAAGTATTTTATCCTCACTGTTCAGATGAGGAGACTGAAGTGCAGAGATGACAAAGGGGAGACTTACCTACAAAGACGCACACCTCCTTCTCCTAAGTATCTGGTTACTCACTACAGCCATCCTCCATACAATATTACCTGTTCATTTTTCCTCTCAAAATAAAACCAATTGCATGGGCTACAGTTACTCACTAGCCCTGACAATTTCTCTGGACTGAGATGAGATTTTTGCAAGTTGGCTGAAACTTTAGTGGAGGGAAGGTAATTTCATAATCTCCTTCTTATTATTAGTTTATTTGTGTTCTCATAGGGCCTCAGTCCCCCATGGTGCAAGGCTCTGTACAACTTGCACCCAGCATCTCCCACCCCTCATGGAACTCAGAGTACTAAAAGGAACAGTGGGGAAAAAGCAGGAAGGGATTTTAAGTCCCTGACTGAGCTCTCTAGTCCATGTTCATCATTAAGTCCCAGCTCTCTGATTGATTCAAGAGAGATTCAATAAACAACAAAAACCCTGTTCTTCTTGTCTGGAAGCCAAGCTTTCAGGAGGTGAAAACAATGCTACCCTTTGCACCCCTTCTTTGAGAAGGACGGGTGATGGGTGACCTCACCAAACCCCTCACAGCGAGACGCTCACTTCTGTATGTGTTGATTAGCTGCTAGAGAGCAGAAATGGACTGGACCTGGACTATGCAGGAATTCTTAGGCTTCCGAGGAGGACTGTATGCCAGGCCAAGGGTGACCCTCAAAAGCGGGCAAACCTGAAACAACGTTACACTTTCCGGTGGGTCAGGTCCTTTTTCTTCCCTTGCTCTGTTCTTTTCTCTCACTGAGGTTTGCATGGGTCTAATGAAAAAACAAGGCAGGCACTGCTTTTACCTTCCCTGTCCTGGATCAGCACCCTGTGCCCGAAAGGCAATTGAGTTCCAGTGACCCCCATGGGCTTATGTCAGAGATAGTCTTGAAAGCGCCACTGAAATGAGACTGCAATTTCTTTGCTGAGTTTTGGTTGGTTGAGCTTAACTATCTGGGGGAGACAGGGGGTAGATTTATTTTATTTGGGGTGATTTTTAATAGAATCATCTCAGGAAACGTTTCACCAAATTTTAATAGTTTTCTTGTTTCTTCCCCCCACAGTGATGGGCAGTGCCCACAAGAACCGCTTTAGCTAGCGCCTGCTCAGATGGACAGTCCTTCCCTCACATAACTAATTTCCTTCTCTGGGCAGAGCAGAGGCAGACGTCCAATGTACCCACAAAGAAGGCTGAGTCTTCTAGTGGGTAGATAGCAGGATGAGAAACCCGTTATTTAGTCTTTATATTAGTGTAGAGCCTAGAAAGTCACAACCATTATTGGGGTCCCATTGTGCACCCCAGAGGGCAGGAGGTGTCCCTGCCCTGAGATGTTTACATTGTAATAGACGAGACAAAAAGGTAGGATTGTGATCCCTGCAGAGGTGAAAGTAAGCTGGTATGCGCCGGTATGCCGTACCAAACCAGCTTCCCCAGGTGGCAATTTAAAGGGCATGGAGCTCCCAGCAGCAGCTGGAGCCCCAGGCCCTTTAAATTGCCACCAGAGCCCTGCTGCCGGAGCCCCCGGTAGCGGCAGCGGGGTTCTGGCAGCAAATTAAAGGGCCCGGGGCTCCGGCCGCCACTACCGCCCCAGGCCCTTTAAAACGGCTCCAGCAGTGGGGCTCTAAAGGCCCGCCCCTTCCAGTTGAGGCCCCGCCCCCTGCCCAGGACTCCAGAGTACCAGTAAGTCCTTTAAGTTATTTTCACCCCGCATCCCCGTTATACAGATGGGAATCTAAGGACACAGCGAGTGACTTCCCAAGTTGATCCAGCAAGAAACTGAACCCAAAACCCCTTCGTCCCAGCCCAACCCCATCCTCCTCTCCCTCCCCGGGACTTATGGGTTGCATTCTGGACACGGCCAATTGAGTCGCTGTGTGACCTCAGGCGACTGGCTCTGTACCTCAGTTCTCTTATCTATAAGAAGGAAAATTTACCTAACTCCTTGCTCCCCCCTATAAGCTCCTATGTGGAAGACACCCCCCGCCCCAAAGTAGGGAAGAATCTCAAAATTCCCTGATTCTTTCTGTGACAGTGCGCTCACTGTCTCTACAGTTCAAACTGGCAGCAAAACGTAGACAGAAGTCTCAGCTTGAACTCCACATTCAAAGTTAAATCTGGACATATTTCTCCTCAACCAGCAACTATGCTCCTAAAAAACCTACTAAACATTCCTAATGTGCATTGCTAACTACATATTGCACCTCCAATCATTTGTATGACAGAAAAGGAACCTAATCCTGAATCTGAAAAACTATGTGATGGAGGATTTACAGTATTAGAAGGCAAACAGTGGCAGGTGTAATTAGGAGAAAAATTTGTCATGCTCTTGACTCTAGGAGAGAATGAAAGGTCTGGAATAGCAAATCTCCCAAGTGTTTACCCAATGTGAGCACACACAAGATGGAAAGCACATTTCCAACCACAGACAGATTAATATTTGATGCCAGAAAGAGAAATGCACGCTGTTCATGTTTATTTAGGATATTGTGAAATACAGTGAAATTTGCAATTTTATTGGATTCGGAGGTTCTGTATTTTTGAAAAGTCCTAAGCAACTGTACGTTGTATAAGAGGCACATATGTTAGTAGTTTAGACATGCCAGCTGCAAAAAATAAGAGGAGAGATTTTTTTAAAAGAAAAAAAATGTATATAAAAAGATCAGCCGCAGGATAAACTGAGAAAACTCCACTGAGCTTTGTGTGTCTCTTAATACTAATTTTAGTGGCGTATGGCTGACACAAAGGCAAATTATATCTAGGTTACTTTGTCAGTCACTGAAACTCTGAAACCTGGTAGTAAAGTAACACACCCTTTAAATGGATTATTCTGGCACACAGCTGTTAGGAATATTTTGTTCTGCCCAAAGATGACATATTTCATGCACAAACCAAGCCAGAGACTTGCATGCCTGTTTCAACAAGGTTTCCAACATTGGAAGTGGTTGCTGGAACTTTACAAGATGATCACATTCGTCATACAGTAATTAGGATCCATTCAACACTCATTAAAGCCAATGATTTTGTGGCGGGTGCTGGCACTATTGTTCCACTTCTCACACTAGTGTTATTCTTCTGCAGAACGATAGCAGAATTTCAGGGCTTTGCAGGTCAGTTCCCCAGTATAAAAAAAAAATTCCCCACAGTGACATGGAATCTGGATATATTCTATGTGTAAGCTCCTTGGTCTACTTACATTCACCAGTCCTGGAACAGAGATGGTCACAAACAGCATGTAGAGAGTCACCTCTTCCAGAAATCACAGCCCAAATACCAGTGGCCCAGTTCCCAGAAAGCATTCCAGGAAGCCTATCTGTCCTAAGCATTGCCTCTACTTAGAGACAAAGGGAGATAGCAGACTCTCCTGCTGCTTGCCAGAGCATGTCTCAATGGACTCTTGCATAAGCTAACAGCAATGTTGTCTGTCTTCAAAGAATGAAAACTTGCACACTAAGAAAAAGAAGATATAAAACTATATGTAACAGCTGGTGATACCTGCCCTAACAACGGAAAGGCTCCAATTGACTTCAATGGGCACTGGCTTTCACCATAACAGAATAAGGGTCCTTATACTGTGACTTAAAGAGAGTTTTCTGTACACTATGAACCAGCTGACAGATCT
The DNA here is from genome assembly GCF_027887155.1 of Malaclemys terrapin pileata. Taxonomy (NCBI): domain Eukaryota; kingdom Metazoa; phylum Chordata; order Testudines; family Emydidae; genus Malaclemys; species Malaclemys terrapin. The sequence goes on along the minus strand of NC_071522.1, from coordinate 7,403,763 downwards.
TACAGTAACTCTAAAGAACAAGGCCAGCCATGGTTGCACTGCCAGTATGGATAGGTGAATGAAGTCCGATCAAATAAGAACTGACTTGAGCCATCACTCATCACTGGAGGGTCTTGTTAGTTTCCATTTTGGTACTACTCTACACATTGATTTTGGCATGGGAATGGAAGCGGAAATCTTGAAACAACACAAGAAGGCTATTTGCCTTTGTGTTCCCAAGCCCATATGAGTACCTTCATTATTCGTATTACTTCTATAGCATCACAATTGTGCATAGCATTTTACAGGTATTTAAAAAAACCCACGAGCTGCTATGCAAACCTGGCTGTGAGACTCAATCCTAGCTTGTGGTTGTCCTGGCAGCCAAGCCGTTGGAACAGACCTCGGATGTGCTTGCGCTTGTACAGCCAAGACAGAAGGAGAACTCATTGGTTTTCCAATGAGAAGATGTGATCTAGCACCTAAAAAATAAACATAATTCCTAGCTGCACAGCCCAGTAGATCAGCTTTACAGCAGGTTGAAATTTTTTCAAATTAAAGATATTTAATCAAAAATGGCCTTTTAAAAATAAATAAAATAAAAGCAGCATGGAAACATTTCATTTTAAAAAATGTTCAGGGGTTCCCCCTCCAATGAACCCTCCAACGTTTTTCTCCCTGTTTTCAATGACAAGATAGAAAAGAGAGGAAAACGCCACGATGTTCAAAATAATAAATATGGGATAAACTCATTTATTTTTGAAGACTTATTTAAAATTTGTGAATATTTTCCCCTTAGTCAAAAGATTCCCTCTTTTGCGCACTTACTGCTATTGGCATCTCCTACTACTTACTGCAACTAATCCATTTATACCTCGCCATTAGAAAAGCACAGACTGGGAGCCAATATTCCCAATTAAGCCAGGACCTCACTGTGCACCTTTATGTACCCACGGTGTCTCATTTTACCCATCTGTAAAATGGCTATAAAATATTTACTTGTCTCACCAGAGTGTTGGAAAGCTTAATTCAATGTTAGTAAAATGCACTGAAAACCTACGACAAAAGGTTTATAGATACAAAGTACTAGTATTATTATTTCAGTGAGCAGCTATCAGAGGAAAGTAATTAAACCAACATTCACTCATTCAACTACGGAGAGCATGAAGAGCAGAGAGACCTGCATGAGAGTGAGGAAAGTTTGCGGAAGACTAGGGTGACCAGATGTCCCGATTTTATAGGGACAGTCCTGATTTTGGGGTCTTTTTTCTTATATAGGCTCCTATTACCCCCCACCGATTTTTCACATTTGCTGTCTGCTCATCCTACGGAAGACAGTCGAACTCAAACGGAACCGCAGGGCTGGGACCCAAACTCTCACCAGAACGAAGAAGCCACCAGCCAAACATCTGCCACCAGTGACTTCCCACCATTCGCCTGATCATTTCAGAGGATGATGGATGACGATAACTCATTGCTGGGAGGCAGCACAGTCCAGAGCTTTGGATGGGAATATTGTCTCATTGTTTCCTTGCACTCCCCTGTCTGTCTGTCTCCATCTGTTGTCATACTGAGCTTGTTACTTCTTTGGGCTGTGGACCTTCTATTTGTTCTGTGTTTGTGCAGCACCTAGCACAACGGGACCCTAGTTCATGACTGGGGTTCCTAAGCACTATTGCAACACAAATAATAAATACAATGAGAATAATGGGGACAAAGAGACCCATATTCTACTCCTATTGCAGCACGTTGGGCAAGCCACTTGACCTCTCTGTGCCTCTGTTTCCCCCCCTCCCTTTTGTTGATCCTGACTATTTAGATTGTAATTATTTTGGAGCAGGTAGTGTGCATGTACACATATGCACGTACACGCAAGCACAATGGAGACACGGCCTGGATAGGGGCCTCTAGGCAATGCTGTGCTACTAATAATTGCCTGAAAAGACAGTTCTGCATTATCTATCTCCTTGCATATTACAGGACTCCGCCCTGCAGCATAGCCCTTACTGAAAGCTATACAACATATCCAAGTGCCAATGAAGAGTGACATGAGCAGAGCATTGTTCTGAAATAAATACCTACCAGGCGAGGAAGGAACACAAAGCTCGCTCCCACCCACACAACTTTTGTCTGGAGACGTTTCCTGGTTAGTATATTAGCATCACCTGGATCTGTGACTGCAAGAGAAGAGATACACGACTCTCCCGCTCATCAGGGGGCAAGGGAAGAGATGATCTGACAGCTTCCCGTATTTCCTTCTCAGCCCACATAAGAGGGAAAAGGAAAGAGTATGACTCCCGCTGCCCCCAGTCCACACAAGGAGGATGTCCTGGGGCCAGCAGAGCAGAGATTCTTGTATGTCATAGCCCCATGGTGCCCCATTGGCACATGGAGAAATGAGTTTCAGAGACAGAGATGTAGTCTCCAGTGTTCAAGGAAGAATAGAGGGAACTGGAGACGAGGAATACTGGGGATGGGAAGAAGTAATGAAAACAGGGAGAAAAGTGGGAAAATAGAAACTGGAAAATGAAATGAGGAGGAAGGTAGTATCTGAAAAGAAAAAAATATCTTCAAAAGAAGCGAGAAAAGAGAATGAGCAGAAAAATCTTAGAAGGTATAACAAATTAGATAAAGGCAATAGACTGAAAAAGGCACAGGGGAAACACACCAAGATGCTGTGGATGGTAGTGGGGGAAAGTGGAACGAAGGATGTGAAACCAGATAAGCAACAAAAATGAAGATAACATAGAAAGTTTGCTACAATAAAATGACCAAATGTACACGCATGTTCAACAGCCCCTATTTGTAAGAACAACTGACCTAAAATGGAAAGCCAGGGGTCAGTCCCCTATTCCATTGTGAAAAGAGGCACATTTCACTTCTCTTAAGAAGCTTGAAATATGAGCACCCAAACCAATTAATTAACTCATTCATCCCTCGAAGGCCACCCAGGGACAGGCATTGCATTTGTGTATTGCCCGATCAGGGCTTCCAATTTATTCTCTCAATAGTTTTCAACATTCGTGGAACCAGGGGTAAGAATCTTTAAGTCTGTGAACTTCAGGGAAAAAATATTAAGAAAACAAAGGCTCTCTATCTCTCTCTCTCTCTCTCTCTCTCTCTCTCACACACACACACACACACACACACACACACACACACACACACACACACGTAAAATGTATATACATAGTGATATCTCCTACCAGCTTTGCATGAGACAGACTTTTCTGTGAACCCCATGAAGCTAAAATTAGTATGAAAATGGTGGTGTTTCATAAAAGAAAGATATGTGGGTGCCCGTAAGTGCCATTTTATTTCTCAGTGAGAGGATAAAGTGTTTTTTCCTACATAATTTTTGATGTAGAGGCTAAATTAGGCCTGAGAAGAGGGACAATGCAACTTTAAACATCATTAGTATTCAGCCTACGTAAGCCAACCAACAGCAGTTATGTATTTTTGCAAGTATGCATATAATTTATTGTGGAGAACACAATTTACATGGGTAGTCGATGCCTGTTTTATAGCCTCACAAATAGATGTATGAACTCAAGCATATAATGGCTCAACCAGCAGGCGCAAATACGTTCTAAATCTTCTAAATGTGCTTCACAAAAATGTAACTGAGGAATATAAAACAGATCAATTCTTGCATGTTATATATTGGTTTTTGATTTACAAATCTAATCTGGGAAATTTCTTTAGAAATGAGTGGAATTTTTTTAAAAAACTGAACTTCTTGTTTTGCAGGATTGTGCCAGTCAAATCCTAGAGGGTTCCCCTCTGCATGTCATTTTTTAAGGTTTAAAAAAAAAAAAAATCAATGGAGAGACAATACAGTATATATTTGCAGCATTTGATTTCATAGCTTCCTATACATCTGAGTGCTAATTTCCGAAGGAAATCCTTTCCCATTATTTACAAGCTCATAACGCACAGACGGTGCTTTATCTCTGTTTGCCCTAATTAGTTTCCCAAAATAATGCACATCGCTGTATGGATTCTTGCACACCCTGGAAAACTGTCAATTTCATTTCTAATTCAGGTGTGTGGGGAAGATGAAATCTGGGGGTCTGGAATAAAACACATTTCTTATGGGATGGAACAATTCCTTATAACCTCCCACCATTTTTCTCATAGTTTTGCTTCCAAGTATAGCAAATCCCCATGCTATATTTTCTCATAATGTATAGCTTGCTATTACCGCTCACGGACAATTTTTATAGAGAGGGTGCCCTGTTCAATAGATCTGTAGCGTCTCCAAGGGGAATTCACACAGGGTTTTATTTATGGTTACACTCAGCTACACCATGTTGCCAAGCGTTCCCCCTTTGGATTTGTCAAAATTATTCCTTCCTCCACCAACTCTCCCCCCCACCCCCTGCCCCCTCGGCCATCATATTAGGTATTAAAGCATAAAGGAAATAGTAACCGTGCCCTGTTTAAGACTCTCGTAGCACTTTACAAACACAATATTAAAGGAAAAAACCTAAATGAGATGTTTAAATATCAGCGAGAGTGAACATTCATAAGTATAGGTTATGCTTTAAAGTACTAATGACCTAGAATCCACAGACAGACTATTGTTGCAAACTGGTCATATATATTAGGAGGTTCAAATAAAGACTATTTTTCGGCTTCCAAAGGCTTCCATCATCACCTTTTCTGACATCGGACCATACACAATTAGCCATACTGTACCTCTCAGCTATCCTTCAGTTTAAATCCAAATTTAACTCCGCTTCTCACACACCGGGCACTCTGCCACACTTACTATCGCGGGATTATTTACAAACAAAACACTGAATTGTGAATCTGAGGCGACAGAAAAATATTTCTTATGCTGAAAGAATTAAATCCCACCTTGTTACGACCTTTCCTGCAGTATTAATTTTCTTGTGCGTGTGTCTCATTTTGGGTCTTTGTCCCACAATTGGGTATTGGCAGATTGAGAGGTATGCAATTAAACTAATTCATTATAAAACACATCTGGGAATAGAACTGGGGCATTCAGCTTCCAAAGCCAATCGGCTCCACCATCAAGCCTAACCAGGTCTAGGCAGCTGTGTCCTCATCCCAGCTAACTCAAAGTTCCTGACACAGCACGAATGCTGATCCAGCTCTTTTCTCAAACAAGCAAAGGTTAAAACAAAGACTTTTCCACTATATGCATTGCTATGGTAATAACCAAACCTTCCTACTTCAGCTACACAGAATGGAGCAGTGACCTGGAAGCGAAGATGTGCAAAACATTTACAACATTTTGACATTCGAGATTCCCCCCTCCTCCCCAGCAGAAATGGGACAAATTTGGAATAACCTCCCCTTTCCACTCTGCAAGATGTTGCAATGTTCCATACACAAGAATATGTAAAAACTGGCTTTTTCTCGACTTAAAAATGGTCTTATTTGCCACCTGAAACCTCAAGATTTCAAAATGACAATTCTAAATGTTATTTGTGCAAAGATCAATTATCTGATTGATAGATGTTCGGGTGGGGGGACCCATAAATTCTCATGATGATATTTAGCAAAAAACCCAAGATGCAAAAACTTTTCATAAAAAGTTTAATTGATAACATTTTTCACTTGCACTATTTTCAGTCTACTGAGAATATGTGCGATTTTTCACAGCTGAAAGTCCAAATCTGGCTCTCATTAAAGCCAATGGCAAATGCCCATTGATTTCACTAGTACACGGTCAGGTCCTGAACTCATTTGTGATGAACTTTGGTACTTGTTGTTCCAGACTCAGAACAAGTTGTCCCCATATTATATCAAGTCCTTTCCTAAGCTAAAATGGTAATAATTATGAATACCCTGAATGATTAAGATTTTCCAGAAGCAGCTTCCCATATAATAACTATTCACGTATTATCAAGCATTATTTGTTTTACACCAACCATGTGCAAAGTGCTTGTATAGCTTGCAGTACTGGGGGGGGGTGTATTTCACTGTTATTACACACAGAAACAATGCGGTCTTTTCATGGCAATTACCGGCAAGTGTGGTCTAACCACAAGATAAAAGAAGAAAAAGTAAGGAATGTTGAAAGGACTATGGTCAAACAATTTATACTCTAATCTCCACTGAGGAAGTCTGCTATAGCAAAGGAACCACAAAAGAACCAATCTGCTTGCAGGTGCTGGCCCGCAATTCATGTGTCACTGCTCTCTGGTTGGGAAGGGGAGGTCATTCAGGAAGATAATCCACTCATGGCCACAACAAGACCACCAATGGATAAGGAAAGGAAAGGAAAATTTGATGAATGAAAAAAGTCACTAGTCTTGATTTTCCTTATTCCTGAGAGACCTTTGTGCTGACGAAAGGTCTTGGGTTGACAGCTGTGAAGTCTGAAGTCCTCTAGCCTAGAAGCGCACAGCACGGTAGAAATGCAAGCCTGACGTTCACTCATTGCCCTGCTGATCCACCAAGGAGAGGAGTCCAGACTATTGTTGCCAAGCAAATTAGTAGTTTTTGAGAGCTGGACTGACCAAACTCCTCGTTGCACATAGACCACAACAGAGCTATCAGATGCAGACGACCATCCACTGTTGCCGTAAGTGCCTGCGTTGGAAAGCTGTAAACAGGAACATTTAAGGAGAAAAATAGGAACATGCCTTAAAAATGCATTTGATATGGAGCCCATTTTGGAGGGTTAGAGTGGAAAAAGTTAAAACAAAATTGGGAACTGCCTATCCAAATTAGGCCCACTTGGCTTGTGTTGCTAATTTTCGGAGTTGAAATCAAACCAGATCAGAGGCTGGCCATTCTGCTAATGTTTTACATCCTGATTCATCAGAGCTTTCGAGCTTTGCTGAATCGGGGCCTCAATGGAAAGTCATGTCACTAGAAATTTCAACCCTGTCCCCAACAAGTCCCATTTTATCAGAATGAAGAGCAGCAGGAATCTCAGATAACTGGTAGTTAAGCCCCTCTTGAAACCCACTGTCACATCCCAGAATTCTTTAGACTTTTTAAAAAAACATTGTATTCCCTTTTTTTCAGCAGCCTTTAGGAATATTTTCAGCATTCAGAAAGAAAAAGTTTGAGAATGAACTTAACGGTGTTAACTTCATGTACGTTTTGGGGTGGGGGATTCACACACAATTCTGGGATCCCATCTCTGCACATATTGGACTTGCTGAAGGCTCCAGAATGTCAGGTGGTCTTTAAAAACATTTCCAAGAGGGATTCTCTGAGATTTTCAGTGGATTCATGTTTGTGATAGTAATGTTGATGGGTTCATAGGTGATTTGAGGAAGAATTTTGGGAGATTGTTTTCTGAATATTGAACTAAGAGGTGACTGAGTGAGTTAAAATGTAAAGAAATGTCTACAGATCCAAAGAAACAAACATGCAGAATAAAGGCGGGGCTGACATTTTTGGTGCTCCTGTTCCACCATTGAGATTAGATCCATGCAGACCTCATTGCAGAACCATTTATCTAAAAAAGTACCATTTCCCACCAATTCTCTTGAGAGTAACTCCTTACTGCCACCTTTTCAAAGGCCCTTGAAAACTAGAACTCATCACAAATATTCTCCTCCACCTGAAAATGCTGACTTAAAAAAAAAAGAAAAGAAAAGAAAAGAAAGCTCTGGCTGAAAACAGATGGAAATTTTCAACCAGCCCTATTTAAAATGTGAAATCACTGTATTCACACTTGTCTGTGTACACCCAAAGGCCCTGATTCAGCAAACCACCCCTATCTAGTAAGGAATTGAAGCATGTGCTGAACTTTAACTTACATGTTTCCATAACCATGTTTTTCACATGGGTCAGAGGACAGATGGACATTTATGTCTGTATTCTCCCCGAACTTTGTTTTGTCATTTAATTTGAATATTCAAAACAGCCCAATTTTCCAGAGTCTTCTGTAACTGTTCCAATGTCCTCTAGCTTCACAGTAATAAAATCTTGAAAACTGTTTAGAGAGATGCTGATTACCTCCAAGGAGCAATGGGCCACCAGTTTATGCTCTTACCTTCAAAGTCATCAATAAGGAGGTTCTAATTGAACCTCTCATATTACCAGAAGTCTATAATTAACAACAACACATCATCAAGTCAATATATGCTTACTCTTTTTGTTAAACCATAAATATTACAATTGTCAAAGATAGAGCTGACCTAATGAATTAAGCAGTTTTGTAAACGTAGGTTTCAGGTTTGTTTGATATAAACTAGTAGAGATTCCCTATTCCTATTCAAATGGCTTCTGTCAAGACTGGGTTAGCAGGGAAAGATAATTTTTACATTCAAAAAGTAAATATGGAGTTTATTGATTGATTGATTACTAACAGGAAGCAGAGATACTGTAAGGAAACAGCAACTCCCATTTTATCAAAACGGGCATTATCCTTTTTGAAAAGAGAAATCTAAGCAAGATTTCAGAGATCTCTGAGCAGAATTCAGGGAAACAGTCAGTTCCATCTCTGAGGGGTAGCCGCGTTAGTCTGGATCTGTAAAAAGCAATAGAGGGTCCTGTGGCACCTTTAAGACTAACAGATGTATTGGAGCATAAGCTTTCGTGGGTGAATGCCCACTTCGTCAGACACATGTAATGGAAATTTCCAGAGGAAATAAGCACCATTTGAAGTAAAATGATAAGCAACTTTAATACAGCGCTCAGCCAGAGTTGTCAGTCTAGACTCTGGTGGTGTCCACCATACAGATTAATACAATGTCTGAAGAAGTCCCAAACTGGAATAGCAGTGGGTTGAGAATCATCAGTGCTGATACCAGAAGAACTGTGCAAGACGAGCATGCTACCGGCTTAAGCTCTGCCTGGCTCTGGAAATCATTGCACCGGCAGTTGCATTGGAAAGATTCCCATCGACACGAGTGGGTTTTGGATCGGCCATAAAAGAGCACACAATTCTAAAGCGGAAGGCAGTGTAAATGGGCATCCAAGGCTGGTTTTCAGAGGTGCTGAACACCAACTCAACACCCATTGGGCATGATGGGAGTTTTGGGTGTCAGCACTTCTGAAAATCAGGCTGCGTGTCCGTGCATATACTACATCGGGGTAGGCAACCTATGGCACGCGTGCCGAAGGCGGCACGCAAGCTGATTTTCAGTGGCACTCACACTGCCCAGGTCCTGGCTACCGGTCCGGGGGGCTCTGCATCTTAGTTTAATTTTAAATGAAGCTTCTTCAACATTTTAAAAACCTTATTTACTTTACATACAACAGTAGTTTAGTTATATATTATAGACTTATAGAAAGAGATCTTCTAAAAACATTAAAATTTATTACTGGCACACGAAACCTTAAATGAGAGTGAATAAATGAAGACTCGGCACTCCACTTCCGAAAGGTTGCCGACCCCTGTATTACAAAATTCTTCCCCGCCCCTTGTCAAGTCTCTAGTGCTTGCTGAAAAATCTGTACACACACACACACACACACACACACACACACACAGAACATGCACTCACTGAAGTCATATCCTGTACGTTCATTACAGTAACAAATGTGTTCTACAGTAATTATCCAAAGGGGAGAGTTCCAAATCTTCTCATCTTGCTCTCTCCTAATTAATTAATAGTTTAAATGTCATCGTGATGGGAAGTGCTCATCAGAAACAGAATCTGCTACCATGATTTACAACTCTGCCTGCAATGACTCTGAAGCAGTGGCACCCTGGGGTTAAATTTAATTCAAAAATGTAAGGCACTTATTGTGCTCCTAACCAGTTTTTGCACAGAAACTCCCCATCGAGTGAGTGGTGTGAATCACGGATGCGGGTGAGCACTTCCTTCCCCTGGTTTTTTTTTTTTTCTTCTTCTCTTTCCATTAGGTTGGAAACCGAAAGATTAAATTAAAATTAGCCGTTTGTCAACTTGTTACAGATTTGTTGCAGATGGCAATTGAGGGGCTAACCTGCTGAGTCGCTGAGCAGAGCTGATCTAAAGAGGGGCCCTTGTACTTATCAAGTACCCGTTGTCAGAGCATCTAATCCAGGCTGGAAATGGAGACGAGTGCTCCAATTTGAGAACAACAATGAATAAAGAGGCCTGCTAACGATGCAGTCTGCTTGTTAGAAGTGACGTGTTCCTCTGGCCCAGAAAGCTTTCCTCCATGTAATAAGCATTTAGTCAATTAGCCAGCCTACCCCTCCTCTTCAAATAATTCTATACCGTAATAATAATAATTTGCACTTATATAGCTTCTCCCATTGAAGCAACTCGGCACATTTTGCTAACATCCGTTAGTTTTGTCTCCACATGCTTGTAGAGGACAGGAAGGTAACATTATCCCAATTTTGTAGAGGAGGAAACTGAGGCACACAGAACCAAAGTGGCTTTTGAAAGTCACACAGGAAATCTATGAAAATACAGGTATAACTCTATCCTTACACGACAGCAGCAGCTCAGTCATCTGCTGACTTACAAATGTTGTCATGCGCTTACACACGATTTCTGCTTAAAACTTAATAGGTGGTTGAGTGTTTTAATGCTCCTGAAAGTGAGCAAGCAAAGCACAGATTCCAGTGATATTGTAGGAAGGTGTAAACGTCAGACCCACACACACGCACAGCTCCTCCCGCACACCTCAACCCTGATGAACATCACCCCCTGCAAAGTTGGCCTTACCTCGAGCAGACACGCGTGACTGTACCAAACCATGCGCTAGCTGCATGCTACGGACACAGGGGAGAGGAAGAATGGGACCTTGCTTGAATCCTTTCTCTAGGTCCTCAGAAGTGATACGCCAAAGCGCTGGAGCATGGAAGCCAGGACCCCTTTAAAATGAACCATAAATGAGCTACTTTGACGCCCTATGGACCTCTGGCTCCCATCAAGAAAAGCAGCACCCGCATGCCACAAAATATCCTGATGCTTTGCTCAAGTTTCACGAGGAGCAACATCTGTGATGGCAAATGTCATGTTCCTCAGCTCACTGTGTTCAAAGGCTCCACTAGCTAAGCAGTTCCTGAGAGCAGGAAAGAGCTGGAAGCCCATTCCAGTCTGGGAGAGTCTTTAATGGCTAGAGGAGAACTCCAAAAGCCAAGCAAAGCCAAAAGCCCAACCAAATGAGTGTGCATTGGGGGAGGGTGTGGCGCTGGGAGAAAGTGGCTCAAAAACTCTTGTTCTCCTGTCCTGCAGTTCAATGGGATCTCAGAGGAAGAAATCGCATTCCCCTGTAGGCTTGATTTCTCTAACACCTTTGCCTCAGCATGGTATTAGTCCCGTTCCCTGCTATAATGTTCTGTTCAGTGACAAGCATCCTTGGTCTCAAATCTTGTGGTGCTCTGAGTTCAAGTTCTGGCAATGACTTTTGCATTTCCCTTTGCATGATTTTCCAGTCACACAGGACACTGAACTGCACCGTTATCGATATGCAGTAATAAAAACCTTTCTATCCAGGACAAGGGCTCACAGCCCCCCAAAAATAAAAATAAATAAATAAAAAGTGAGACCTCTCCTAACCCTATCAACAGTGAGATTTAGCCAGGCTTCTTCGGTCCATCTGCCAACACAAATCTACGTGTGAGGCTAAAAAACCAACCCTTCCTGAAAGCTGCATAGTAATCCAGTTTGTGAAATATTCAGCACCCACAATCAGGCCTAGATTTTCAGAAGAGCTCAGCTAACACTCTGGCACCTAAATGCCAGCCAGGTTTTCAAAAGTGCTCAGAGCGCAGGAGCAACTTTTGTGACCAGATTTCCCAAAGAAGCCAGCATCCGATGTGCTGCTGCGATCTTCTGAAAATTTGCCTCTGACTGTGAGGGCTGAGGTCTTCTGAAACCCTGGCCCATGATGGGCCAAATTCTTCTCCCAGTTATGCTGGTGCAGCCCACGTGGTTTCTGCAAACCCCCCCATGGACTTCTGCCAGTGTAACAGAGCAGAATTTGACACAATGGCGTTGGCTACTCAAAACACTTAACTGATGGTTCAGTTACCAACCACATGTCTTCAGGGCTGGATTAGTTAAACACGCTTCACATCACCAACCCATGTTCTTCCTTCATAATTAAACCTCTCCCTTCAACCACCACCTGCTGTAAAATGATGGAATTATAGATCTTTATTTGTCAGCTTCGCACATTTCTCCCCTTCCCTCACTTTCCTCTCCATGAAACAACTCTTTTATTCACGAACAAGGAGGAAGGGGGCTGTTATTTTTCTCTTTCAGATAAGAGGTTGGCAAAAGACGAACCCAATTCATGTCATTGTATTTCCTTATTGTCTGCATTAACCTTCCCCATGGTTACTTGTTCTTTGTAATGTTACACTTGTCTTGCTGCAACACATGAATACCCGAGCCAATTTTGTCATGCAAATGAATTCAGTTGGATTGTAAATTGTGTGAAGGAGCATTAGTTTATCAGGAACCCGCCTGCATGCTGCGCCCAACTGATTTCTCCTATTCACACCAAGAGTGCAGTGTTTTCCAGTTGATCCTGAATGTCCATTTGAAAGTAGCTTTATTATTATTATTATTATTATTATTTGTAAGGACTTTTACATTTGCATTTCTTTATTTAGTCAGTCAGTCACAATGCTGTATTCCTTTTCTAAAGCCTGATTTATATAATCAAAAACCACCGCTATGCCATCAAAAAATGAAATATTACTGCAACTGTGTTTGTATTTATTGTGAGCCTAAATAGAAGGCTTGTACCGGCACTGGTAAGGAGCGGATATTATAATCTGGGAGCCATAAGGTAGATATCATTGTTGGTATTTCACACTATAAATTGAAAATATATCTACTGAGGTCAGTACCTGTGTTCAGTATGACAGAGCTCCAGCCATAAAGACAAGTCATTTCTGGTCGGGGTTATCACCAATTCAGAAAGCCCACCCAGGACACACAAGAACCACTGTGTCTGCAAAGCAATCTTGCCTCTACAGCCCAATCATTCTAGAAGCGGTGTGGCTAGTAAACTCTTGAATTTCCCATTGATTTTGATGCATTAGTTTTAAACCTCCCATCCAAACTTTCACCTAAATTACAGCAGTGCATCAATCAGAATGCACTGGCTTAACAAAGGAGACTCTGTTCCAAATTCTCATAGCAGCCCGGCTCCTATTCCCTTCATTAGTGAGAATCATGCCCAGCAACTGTAAGTCTCCCAGTGATGCACAGACAGGTCAATGCTGTCCCTTGATGCATCATGCAACTCCCTTGGAAGTTGGTGGGAGCCACGTTTAAATCTTTGAGGGCAAAATGGAGCCTACTATTAAGGGCTGAGTAAGCAATTCACAGCAAACTAAGCAGACAAAGCAAGCCTCTCTTTCAGCTCATGAAGTGTCCGTGAGCAGCCATCTTGAATGTATTTTTCACATGTAGAATGTTCATGGGTGGTTTGTTGAAAGTATTTAATCACTACAATTTTAACTGTGGTTATCAGTGGTCATTGGACGTATAGGTCACTATTGTTCATGTGACTTTAATGCAACTTACTGAATCAGGTTTCTGGTGCAAACGCTCCTGTTGAGAGGAATAGTGGAGGTGCAGGAGGGGGGAAAACGGATTGTGAACATGAGACTCCTGACTTGAGCCAGGCACTTCCATGGGTAACATAGGCCAGCTAAGGTCATTTTGGAGGTCTTAGGCCAGATCCTCAACTGGAGCAATGCCAATTTACACCAATTGAGGATCTGGCCCCTTCACTTGTGCAGTTCCTGATTTCACAAGGAAAATATGAAACCCCTAAAGTGAAGTTTTTGCACAGTTCTTCATAAATATTTCAGACAGGCCCTCAGTACGATTAACATTAGTCAGAATGGATGTTGTGAGGATTAGTTGGCCAAATTCTACTCTCTGCCCCAATGGTGTAAATCCAGAATAATCCCATTAGGATCACTGTTGAAAGGGCTTGGATTAAACTGTGAAGTGCTATTGAATACAAATATGAACCGGTCAATATGTACAAATTTCATATTGCTACTGCAGTTCTACTCTTGATAGAGTCTATCCTGATACAGTATCCATTGCGTCACCTCCATTCCATTTTGTGGCAGCTGGAGCAGGAAAGAAAGAGTGGAATAGAACTTAGGGCAATGGGGTATATGAAGGGTCATGATGGACCCTCATTGCTCTTGGTCTTCAGTCTATATAGCAGCTCTCCTACTAAGAGATGGATAAAACCAGAGACTCAAATCTGAACTCCTCCAATGCGAGACACAGGAAGACAGAACTTGGATTTGAGTCCCAAACCAAAGCCCTTCCTTCCAGTTTTTGTTCCAGATTGCCTCCACGTCCCAAAGGGGGGTCTGGTTTCCTTTTGGTGCTTGGATGTGGTAGAAATCTCATAAGAAAACCCTTTTGGGAGATTTCAGTCCCAAACAGTGGTAATTCTCATGCTCTCTTCTGATTACCACTATTTTAGACTAAAATTTGGCAAGAACAGTTCTGTGCTGTCGAATTGGAACCGGATTCTGAGTTCAGATTCAGCAGTCTGAACCCTAAAATCTGAATTTAAACTGGATCTGAACCACCACTTTGGCTCATCTTCAGTTGCAGTAAGACTCACAGTTATCAGCAAGAGGATGGCGATGATAGAGCAACCTCCAAATCCTCTGGAGTAGCCTGGCCTCCTACTTAGCTCTCTCTAGCCCAGACCCAATTTCACAAGGAAGCCTAAGAAATCGAGCCAACACTCACATTTCCCCAATAATTCTCGGCTAGAATTATAGATGTGTCGATACACTCCTAGCCGTCAGTTTGAGAGCAGTTGAGCTAAACATCACCACACGCAGTAAAACGGGGAGGCTACAACTTTCCATCCATTCAAACCTTAAATAAAAAGGGTATCGATAAATGTAAAAAGTGCTCTTCTTTCCCCAACAGCACTCAAAGATCCAAGTTATCCCTAAACCCTGGGCCCGGCTCTATGCACTCCACCCTAGGTCTCAAAGATCTTTATTTTGGGGGGTGTCAGCTGGATTTCTGATAGCATGGTGGACGTGATCGGAAATGAGAGAGGTTTGGAACACAGGGAGATAATGGAGAGATCTCTATTTTAATTTTAATAAATCCATGACCATTCTATTGAATCGTTCAGTTTTGAATTTTACTGAGTAATTCCAGTGAGGGTTACCTCTATTGTTAACACAATGAAGCCTGTCTGCATTCTCACATTAGCCCCCATCATGAGAGTGTCTGAGTGCCTCACAAGTATCCTCACAACCCTCCCTTGTGAGCCAGGGAAGAATTATTATCCCCAGATTACAGGTTAAGGTTAAGTGACAGGGACTCAGTGGCAGGGCCAGGAACTGAAGCCACTGGGTCCTGAGTCCCAGTCTAGTGTCTTAAGTACAAAATTATCCATCCTACCTTGAAGAGAGGAAGGAGGCTTATGAATCTGTTTTACGGGGCCACCAGCAAATACCACATTGAGTCAAGTAGTTGACAAAACTTGGAATGAAAATTGTGCACAAAGCCACATGTGATTACTTTAAAAGCAGTTGTTTAAGCCAGGAGTTTTCCTCTTAGAGATGCTCATTAGTGAAGGATTCGCTGTAGAATTCAAATCCTCCTACTTACCTGTTTCTCATAATAAAGATCAGATTCTTATTCTGAGGGGAATTAAGGCAGTTTTGCTCTAGCACATTGGTTCAAACTCTAAATTCATAGAGTAACTAGGCAGCTGCCTGGTCTTTGAAGTGGAGAAGGCCTTGCAAGGTCATCCATTCCAGTTCCTTCCAATGCAGGTTTGTTCCCTAGTGTTTGTGCCACCTCGTTTAAAAAGTCTCTAGTGCAGACAGGATAAGGAACAAGGAGGAGTCAAAGATGGGTGTGGGCCAGAGAGACTGTGGCGCTGTTAACAGTGACAGAGTGTAGGAAGAAAAGATCAGTAATTTCTTGTTGTTAACTTTGAATTGATGGTAAGAGGTTCAGGAAGGGATGTCCTGTTGTCTTTACGGTCATTTGCCAGAAACTTCAGGCTGTTGAGATTAATCACAACTCATGTATCAGCATAGTGACTGCCTTGCCAAAAAACTAATCTGGAAGCAATTCTTTGCCAAAGGCATTAGGTCATGGGAGCCTACCCAATGGCTACTAGATACCACAGCTGAAGAAGAGAAGATCTATTTCAATTGTTCACAGCAGACTTGTTGCATCCAAAAAGGATCAAGGGGTCTCCAGCCAGTACCGCATGGACTAGTGTCCTTATTAAAAAAAAAAGCCAACCTGCCACAAATCACAACTGGTGTCCTTTTGGGGCATGTAGCAGAGCATCTCTCATGAATGGGCCATGGAGACTGAACTGGCTTCTGACCTCTAGACACTGTCCATTAAATCATGCTTGCAGCACAGTGGCGGCGCAATCAACGTGTGGAACCTTGCACTGCCTGGGCCATATGGACAGAGGATTTGGAGGCCACAGGACTGCGAATCCGGCACCTTTTACAAGCACTTAAAGGAACATGATTTGCTTATTAAAGCAAGGCACTGGGAGTTAGGACTCTTGGGTGCTATTCCTGGCTCTGCCACCAACTCTGACCCTTGTCCAAGGTCACACCATTTTTGTGCCTCAGTTTCTCCCGTTATAAAAATAATACCTATCTACTTCACAGGGGTATTGGAAATTCATTCCTATTTACAAAGCACTATGAAGGTGCGATTGGTGTGCAATGTATTATTACAGGTTTGACTTAAAAAGTTGAAAACACTAAGAATCGTGCTCCTTCTCCTGCAGAGCTAGCCGGACTGGGAAGGAAAACGGAAAGAGGTGTCAGTCTAGTTAATTATCCTGATGGAAGGGAATACTCTCCGCAATGGAATCCCAGCTCCTGCTATAGAGCACTATAACTAGGGGGAGGGATAGCTCAGTTGTTTGAGCATTGGCCTGCTAAACCCAGGGTTGTGAGTTCAATCCTTGAGGGGGCCACTTAGGGATCTGGGGCAAAATCAGTACTTGGTCCTGCTAGTGTAGGCAGCGGTCTGGACTCAATGACTTTTCAAGGTTCCTTCCAGTTCTAGGAGATGGGATATCTCCATTAATTATTATTATAATTTCTTTGCCTTGTGGATGCTCTGGGCACAACTTTAAAGAACTACCACGTTCTTCTTAAATATAATTGGTTCAGGATTAAAAACCCCCAAACTGGGAGGACCACAGTTTGCAAACAGCTTTGGCCTCTGATTTGTGACTGACATGCAAATAGCTGAAATGGCCCAGGCCACAACCTCCACGCTTGAGAGTTAGTTTTATTTCCCCCCACACACACACTCATAACTCTAGTCTAATATTCACAGATGCTTTCCAAACAGAAGTTCCAATGGAAACAAAAACTAAAGATTTGTAGTAAGGATGGATTTCTTTCCAGCACTCCTTGGGGATTGTTATTTAGTGGGAGATAATCAGGCATTTTAAAGCAATAAAACTTTCAGATCTTCCTCTTCTACAAAGTGCCTGAAGTTCTGAGCTATATTCTACCTGCAGACAGATGTGTGCAGGCAATACAATCAATAGAGAGCCAGTACTGGTCACTCCAGAGTAAAGCTCTCTTTATATTTATTGTCAGTCTTTGGAGTAAATAGGTCTTAAGCTTGTGGTATGTCATTATAACTTTTTCAAAATAATGATGCTGCCTTTAGTTTTTTTGCTATAATTTATGCCCAATGCACTAGCGCCAGTCACTCAATACTGCGGAGTCTGCAGAGGTGGAGATAGCCCTTAATGAGAAGAGGTTTTGCCTTTATCTCCTTTATACTTCAACCATTATCTTCCTCCAGTCTATAACCATGCGGTTACCACTGACAATAATGCTCAGAGGCAACAAATGCTGATGAGTTTTCTATGCAGTCTTCACAATAAGTCTATCAAAACAACCTCGAAAAATTATGAACCCCAGTGACAGACAAATAGAACCGACTTCAGCATGAATTTACAGCCCAAATGCAACGTTCCTTTTAATTCTTCAGGCTTTTCTTATCTCTGCTGTTCCTCTTCTGGCTAGGAGATAACAGTAATTCTTCTGTATGCTATTTTTTTTCCAACTGAGTAAGATGTTCCTCGTGTCTTTCTGCTTGCTAAAGATAAAGGGTTAAAGACCAACTTGTGTTGGTCGCTTTGTGTTGGGGGGAAAAAAAAGTAATCAGTATTCAAGAGATTGTTATCGGAGGTACAGCGCAGAGAACAGTAATTTTGCCTGCTTCAGTTAGGGTTTTTTTTTTTTTTTATGAATGCACATAATGCCTGGAGTGTTGGGGCCAGATAAAAGAATTAGTGGCAGCACAGGGGGACGGAAGCACAAAGTACACCGGAGAATTAGAATGTCTATCTTTGTCTCTTGCAGCTCATCCAGGCAGCCAGGGCTCTGAGCTCGTAAACAATTTAATCTTTTTGCTACAGTTAAAATACAAAGACAGCAAACCTCCTTCTTCCAAAATGGGGGGAGGGGAGAAAAGGAGGTGGTGATTATGGCAGGGAGAAATCGAAAAAGGCTGACACAAACTTTTCTGCCTCGGTTTAACCTCTCCCCTTCCACCATCGGCGTAACTTTCCAGCGCAAAAATGCACAAGGATATTTTATCATTCACTCTTCTCCCCTGCAAACACACACACACACTCCTCAATCTCCGCCACCTTCCCTTTGTCACTCTCTGAGAATTCTTCTGGCTCACAGGTTAAAAAGCTAAACAGATTAATCCATGTAGAGAAAAAAAAAGTGACGTTTCCTTTTTCTCCCCCTCCCTGTAGGAACACGGATTCAGGCTCTGCAACAAAAAGCACAACATTGCTGGTTCTTGCTCTTCGCCCCACAGACAACCCAAGAGGCCCATAACCTGGAAAAGAGGGCTAGTCATACACCATGGGCCAGCTAGGAAAGAAGGCGATGTCTAAGCAAGACAGTATGACTCACACTGCCTGTTGTGTTTTACATTTCCTCTGCTACTACTGCAGGTGTTGGGGCTAACAAAAAATTCTCTTCTCCCGCTCAGCAACGGGATCTGGCAATGTAATCGTAAATGTTGATATTGCAGCAGCTTCCGTGTTTTATAACTAATTCATCATAATGAACAGGCTCCTGGACTGATCGCGGGACTCGATGCAGGAACTCTCGAGTTCTAACCCCGGCTGTGACACCAATGCCTTGTGGCCCTTAAGCAAAGTCAATTAGATTTAAAATTTGGGATTCCCAGCTTGAGACAGTGGGGTCTGATTTGCAGAAATGCCAACCACCCACAACTTCACATCCCTTCCACAAGGGGGGAGGGACAGCTCAGTGGTTTGAGCATTGGCCTGCTAAACCCAGGGTTGTGAGTTCAATCCTTGAAGGGGCCGCTTAGGGATCTGGGCAAAATCAGTACTTGGTCCTGCTAGTGAAGGCAGGGGGCTGGACGTGATGACCTTTCAAGGTCCCTTCCAGTTCTAGGAGATAGGATATCTCCATTAATTTATTCAACTGACTCAATTCGGGTCCTCACTGTCTCAGTTTGACAGCCCCCCCCCCCAAATTAGGCTACCTAAACCAAGTGGATGCTTTGGAAAATATGGGCATTAGCCACGCTGTGCCTCAGTTTCCCCATCTGCAAAATGGAAATAAAATACACGCCCTCCCTCTCACACAGGCACTGCAAGGTCTCGTTATGGTTTGAGAGGATGTTACGTGTTGTATCAACGCTAATAGATATTATTATGCTCACTGGAAAGTCAAATATAGGAGAAGGAAAAAGTTGGATTTAGAGGGAGAAGCCCTGACTCATATACGCCTAAAACGCAGATCATAAAATGTGTGTCCAAGTTTATAAACACAAATACAGGATCAGATTTTTAGACCTGAGCACCCACAACTCCAATGGAAGCTGTAGGCTTTCTGCTTCCCTGAAAATCTTGCCCATACACTATGCAGTATTTAAAGTAGGGGTGGCCAACCTGAGCCTGAGAAGGAGCCAGAATTTACCAATGTACATTGCCAAAGAGCCACAGTAATACATCAGCAGCTCCCCCCATTGATTCCCCCCCGCCCACTCCCAGCGCCTCCCGCCCAACGGCAGCCCTGCCGATCAGCACCTCCTCCTCCCTCCGTGCACCTCCCGATCAGCTGTTTTGTGGCATGCAGGAGGCTCTAGGGGGGAGGGTGAGGAGCGAGGGCATGGCAGGCTCAGGGGAGGGGGTGGGAAGGGGTGGCATGGGGGCAGGGCCTGTGGCAGAGCCAGGGGTTGAGCAGTGAGCACCCCTCAGCACACTGGAAAGTTGGCGCCTGTAGCTCCAGCCCCGGATCGGTACAAGAAGCCGCATGTTAACGTCTGAAGAGCCGCATGTGGCTCCGGAGCCACACCCCTGATTTAAAGGTTTTATCAAGTACCTTTTGACCACAATGGATTTCAATCAAGTGTTGAAGTCTGTTCCCACAGGTCCAGGATGCAAAAGGAAAAAGCATTAGGTATTTTACAAACCACTGAGGCCCTTGAGTTCTTACAGATCTCCTTCCATCATTCTTTTACCCCAGACCACATTTATTTGATAAACTATAGCGAGCGTGGTGTCTTGGTTTTGCTGAAGGGTTGCCCCTTTAGGGTCACCCAGACTTTAAATGCCACATTATACGGAAGATGTTTTCCAGAGCAGCAGTGCTGAAGATTATGGCCCCAACTCTGGAATTCATCCCTTTTCAGGACTGCAGTGAAGCCTGCGCTTAAATTTAAGCACATGTTTATTTCTCAGTGAAGTAAGTGGACAAGCACATACAGTGCCATCCTGAATAGGGATAGACTTAAGATGTGTTTAAGTGTTTTCCTCAACCACAGCCTAAACTCTTGAGACCAAATCTAAACTGGATTAAGCGTACGCCATACAGTGTACACTGGGATGGAGCATTTGCACAATGGTGGCTAGAACCAAAAATAACACACAGGAAACAGGGACTACTTTTACAATCTCCATAGGTAAGGAAGAAGCACTCACCTTTTATGTGAATTTGGTATCACATTTTCCCCAGGACAATTTAACAAGGGGTGAGTTCTGCCCCCACAAATTCATACCACCCACCAGGAGGAGATTGTTCCTATTTTATAGGTAGGTAAACCAAGGCACAGAGAAATAAAATTAGTACTAAGTCTCAGCTGAGGGAGTTATGATATTATGTGTAACTGGTCATGATCCCATAGTTAAGAATGAAGTTGAGTATTATTTCTATAATGTGAATCCCTGATTTAAATGAAAAACTCAAATTCTACATTGTACTTCGCAGGCATGTATTAAAACCAGGAGCCTGACCCCAGCCCCAGCCAAGCTATCCTCAGCCTAGACCCCAAACTGGCATGGGAAGCAAGTGGGGCTGTGTGGAATGCTTACGCTCTCCAGCACAAGTTAGAGCAACCTCAGGGTTGCTCTAATTTGCATCCAGCTGCAAATGGCCCCTCACTTTGATAGTAACACAAGGGCCACTTGGTATAATGATTTAATGAACTATGACAGACTTACTTAGGCATTCTGAGGCACAAGTGAAATGAATTTTCCGGTCTTGCTCTGGTACCTAAAGGCTTCTTGTCCATATCCCAGGAACAAACTCTCCCCTCTCCCAGCTCTCCACTCTAATCAGTCTCTGCGAGAAAGGAACCTGGGATTAGAACAGCAAGAGGTTTTGCAAATCATGCCAGGAGTACATTGGCAGAGATGCATGAAGGAAAGCCGGCCTGGCACCTGTTCATAATCATGCATAGGGCTCTCCAGCTATCCAGTACCATCCACTTTCATGAGTACTACATTCACACACTTTTTTTTTTAAAAAAGGAGGGAAAATAGTTAAACAATGTTAATATGTTTTAAATTAGGGGACAAGGAGACCCAGTTTAAGAGTCAAACACTGATCTCATGAAAGGCTTTGTTATAGAAGGGAATATAGAAGTTAATGAACTTAGAATAACCTTTAATTTTCAGTGTCCCCTCACTGTCAATTCATTCAGCATTCATCGCAGTGGCATTGCTCCTAATGAATGACTTGGTATTCATGCAGATCTCTCAGTATTACTTATCTGTCTGATCTCCCCTAATGGAAAAGCTGATTGTCACTGAGAAGTTATGAGGAAATATTAAAAAAGATCTGATCCACGGTGAAAGTTTCTTCGCTGTAAATGAAACTGCCAGCGGACGAGTGCAAATAAATTTGGGGAGCTTATTGCCACTGCGTTTTAGTGCCATTATAATTTACACGTTCACTGTAGAGCTGCTGATCTCCAATCCAAATGGAACCAAATTATTACAAATGGGTATCATCCCACACGACACTTATCGCCTTAAATATCATTTGACTAGCAATCACAGCCCTGAAATCACGCTCTCCAACCGACCCAGTCCGACCATTGACATTACAGCTCGTTAGTGCTGGGGCAGAAATGAAACAAAAGACTGTCCACTAAGCTCAGGGTTCCTGAAAGTTTGCTCACATTGGACCACACCTTTGTAGAGATCCTGTCTTGTAGCTCCACCTACTCTCCTAAGCACAATCACATGACCCTCACCCATTCACTATCCCTTAACAGCCCTCGGGCAGCTACAGACATTTCTTTAAAGGAAAAGCACTAAAAGGAAAGGATGTGCAGTAGAACCAGTTGAAAAGTGGCAGCCAAACATCCAAGAAACATATTGTCGCTTTTTATTCTTTTAATTACACATCTATCTTATTCCCACCCAAAAGGTTCTCTGTTGGTCACATTCTCCTATATTTTTAAGGCCAGAAGGGGCCATTGTGCTCATCAAGTCAGATCTCCTGCACTGCACAGGCCACAGAACATCACCCACTGATTCCTACAGTATTATTCTCCCTGGATGCATAAGGCCCAAATCACTCTCACCACCACCAGAGAAAAATCCAGAGAAATGGGAAATTCCACAGAGTTCTCCCGTGAGTTTCCACCAGACCATCCTCAGAGAGAGCACAGGGCTAGATTTTGTCACTTGTCACTTCTCCCCCACCCCAAGGGTTTAGCCCCCCAAAACTTGAATGTATCTCCAGGGAGCCAAAGGAAGCAAAGGGGTCTCAGACGCCATGGTGATTGCTGACCTTATAAAAACCTCTATGTAAAGGCACCATGACTCTTAACTCCACAGCTTTCTGCAAGCTAGGACCCACTAGGTTTTCATCCCATACCCCCAGTCACGGTGTAGAATTATAAGCTACATGGGGCAGGGACCTGTGGCTGTTGAGGGTCATGAAGAGTTAGGCCTCCATACCGTACTCACTGAAGTCCATGGCAAAGCTCCCAGTGCACGATCAGGATCCCAGCGCACTGTAGAAATAAAGGCTAAAAGGGTTTAATAATTTAAATTGACAACCTGGTTCTCTGCTCCTATGCGTCATGCAAGTCCTGCCAGTATATACAGTCTGCCAAAAGTTCCTTCCTTCTCCTTTATGTGCATGAGATACTGAGGGAGGTTTTCCTTTGAGAGTCATCAGTCTAGGGGGAAACCCTCCAGCTTGTGACTGGAAGTGTTAATGTATCACGTGGCTTGAGTGTGTAGATTTGCAAGAGCTTGGGTACATCTCCCCTGAGCAGCTTGCAGTCACTCCAGCCTCACTCTGAGTGTTATTTCTCTGACCAATGGTCACCACATCATCATACACATTACAGACACACATGCTTGATGTAATATGTATGAAACGGAATAGGAGTCGAACGGCTACAGCAGCACAAAGGCACTTCAACTTATAGAAGAGCTGGACGACTGCTGCAAAAAAAGTTTTTGTGACTGTTTGCTCCAATTTTTAAATCAAATCCCCTTTGCGCAATCTCCACGACTGCTGTTGGGATGGGGTTTTACCAGCAGGAGTGTTCGCAGAAAGCCCGTTTCATGCTGTAACCGACCAACTGAATGTTAAATTCCCATGGATCAGAGGTGCTCGCCCACCCATCCAAATCACAGACCAGAAACATCATCACTAAAAGGAATTATGGAAGATGCCAGGAGATCGAGTCAAAAACCAATCCACAGGACTTCTCTGGTAAAACAAAATGGTGACTGCTTTCATCGAGTTAGTAAATTTGGAGGGAATTCCTTGGGGACTTAGATGTGGACAAAACCGTCTTACTAGAAAAAGTGCTACAGAAACAAGGATTCACTCAGAGCTACAGCAGAGAGGCATTATGGTAAAACACACAGGACTCAACAGCCAGGGCTCTCATACTGCACTTTCAAAACAAAACCACCACTGACAGCCTGCATCTTATCTTCGCCTATCAGCTCTTGGGTACCAGTCTAGGAGACCTTCAGCCATAGCTGCGCTATACAGAAATGGGAGGAGCCAGGGGTCCAGCAAACATCAAAGGTAGCAAGAGCTCTCTCCGCTTTATTTTCCTTCTCAGCTTCCTTGGGGATTTGGATGGGGTCAAATCCATTCCTGCGGTCACGTGGCTAACGTCAGTTTGCAATGGCAATAGTTCTCTCTCAGATTTTCCCACATCCCTTGCAGGAATATCTGGTAACATCTCGCTCAGAGTTTTAGCCCCCAGTACCACGGTATCCAAGCACTTCCTAGCTAAATTAGGAACGGCTAGGTCCCAAGTGGACTTCATGGAGTCTTCTCCTCTATACCAGGGAAAGCCGAAAAGCAGCTCTACTTGGAACATACATTAATAGGGATTTTGTTTTTTCCCAAATTCTCTCCTTCTCTCCTTTCTAAACAGCCTGCATTAAATAGCCCCTCCAGCTCTTCCATCACTACATTTTCCCCCTCAACAACCCATTTGGCGGCAGACAGACAGTCTAGGGACTGCTGCCACTCTTTCAGGGCAGTTTAAAAGGCCCTGAGAATGACTGAAAATATGCTCAGATATGCCCCCACATGAACGGTAAGGGAAAAGATGGCATCAACGAAAATGCAGACTGAAAACAGGTTGATCTTCTGCCTCCCCGCTTCCACCGCGATAGTCACCAGCGAATGCCTGGATTCGTTTTCAGCCTGTGTACGACTGGCACAACCAAAGCAAACCTGGCCATCGATGGGATGCCTGGCACTTCCCACGACTTTAATCACGGACGGATGGATAAACCAGCCGGATAAAAATAATTCACAATTTCCATCCAGAGAGGACAGGGGCATTCCAAGCTGCCTAAAACCCACCGAAATCTTTGCGTATGATTTGTATATTTGAGCAGGCTTTTGTATTAAGTCTGAGTTGATTGGGAAGATCAGTTCAGATCCATCGCACCAGAATACCAACAGGAGCTGCTCCCACTCCCCCTTCCCTCCTCTCTCTGTAAAATCCTCCAGGGGAGGTGACTTTCTCCTCTCCCTTTGCAGACAGTGTACAGTAGCCAGTCGGATAACGCTAATGAAAAATGCATGTCAATAATTAGTTGTAGCCAAACAAATTTCTTTCTCAGAAAAGCCTAACACCACCTTTAAAACCCCATCTAAGCCCTACGAGTCCCAGTGTAGAATGTTCTGTGCCCACTTGCACTATGCATGGGGCTCCTTCAGCCAGCCACACAGAGCAAATTCTCCCTCTCTCGTGCACCCAGAATGCCAGCCAAGAGCTTTCCTTCAGCATCAAGCCTTCAGCGAGACAACCGCATCGATAACACTGCTGGGCCTGTGGGGGTTTAGACGCCGTTTACAGAAAGGGTTAAAGCCCAAGCTGAAAGAAGTCTGTACATATCCACTACATTAGCTCAGCTTCAATATCCTAAAAGGCAGAAGGCCACCACAGGGACTATTTTTGGCTTTGCCATAGTCTTGCTGGACAAATTTCTCATCCTCTGTCCCTCATTTTGCCCCCTCAGTAAAAACAGGTTCACGGGAGTGTTATGAAGCTTCATTGCTTCGGGATTCTCAAAGCTGGAAACATTTTGGGCTGCTGAAGGTACCAGTCATAATGACACCCTTGGTCAGATCACCTGTGAGGACTGACCCCAGGATCTCTGGATGTAAAAGCATGATCCTCTACTGCTTATGATGCAGCTCCATTATGTCAGAGCAGAAGACAATTCTAACCTCCACATGTGGTCTAGCTATTAGAAGGGGGTTAGCTTGGGCTACAGCGTTCTAGATAGGGACCAGGAAATATACTGGTTAGTTAGGGACCAGGAAATATACTGGTGGTGGAAACAAGCATTGTATGAACGAAGCGTGCATAGATATTTAAATAGCAATTTATGGGACTGCCCCCAATATGGTTGTAGAGCTAAGTCTTCCTTAGTCACTGCATTGATGAATTAATTTGGGAAATGCGCCCTTTAGTTCAAAGGATAACGTCAGTGCATGCACTAGAGGCCAATCAACGAAGGGCTACAACCCTCCTTCGTACCTCAAGGGCTGGCGGCTTGGGCATCCTACAACCTAGGATAGCACTGGGCTCTGTCTGCTGCAGCTGCGCTTGGAACAATGCTCTTTGGGTGCAATCCGATGAACTTCATTGCAGTGGAGTTCCTCACCCCGGTCTTTTTTTGCCTCCCTCCTTTCTCCATCTCAGAGGGCAGGTTGCATGGGAGCTTCGGTAATACAGCCAAATCCATTCTCTTATTTTTCAATTCAGTTGGAATGAAATACAGGAATATTTCAAGTAAAAGGGAACTGTCGAGCAGGGGAGGATAGAAAGGGCAGAAGAGGAGATTTTGGAATTGATTCAACGCCTGCACTTGAAACCAGGGGTACAAGGCCAAACAACCTTTTTACATGATGTTCAATGCCATCGGAGATCATTTTAAGTGCACACGTGTGACTGGAGCTTTCAATACACGCTGACTTTATTGTAGTTATCCAAACTCTGGCTATGAAGATGAGCTGCTGTGTCATACCTGGGCCTTGACCACTTAAGTATGCTCAGGGTTAATCTTCGGTGGCTAAAACCAGAGCTAGACAGTTATTACAAAAAGTCATCCTTGGATATTCATTTAACTTTTTGAATACATTTGATTTCCCCCTCACTCTCAGCCCCTTTTTGCATTGGTTTCCCAGCAATATCCTAGCTAACAAGCCAGAATATTTTGCAGAAACAGGGCATTTTGTGCAGGTATTAGCTAATACTTGTGGAAAGCAAATTCTGAATTCACAAATGTGAGAATTGGTACCAGAAGCCTAATTCTAGAGAGAATCCAGTCACGGAATAGAAACAATGACGAGCATGTTGTTAATAGCAAGCTTCCAACCAGGATTTACGCTCAAAAGTTTTTTAAAAGAATTTTTGTGGAAATTTTATAAACAAGACAAGACAGGTGACATTAGTCCAATAAAATCAACCAATCACAGTTATTCACCCAATGTTTGTTAAGACCCAAAGGTAACATTTCTGGTTAAACGTGCAATCGCTGGTTTTGGATGGTAATCATACACCGTTTTGTCTGGCAAACGCACATAAGTTGCTTTTATCCAGGCACCTGTAGATTACTTGGCAATTACCGCTGCTTGGGGAAACCCAGCTGGCTTGTACGTTTTCCAGATGTTTAAATGTTCTCAGGCCCTTGGAAGCAAAGTGCTTTGCACATCCACCAATCAGCGCACAGCAATTTGACTTTAATGCTGAAGAATCCAAAGGTAGATCTACACTGGGTTGTGCGCGCACTGGTGCAAACCCCCAGTTGTGCACACTGCACTGGTATAAACCCTCAGTGCATATACCCTGCATTAAATAAAAATTATTTGCATTGATGTAAATTACTCCTGCTTCAGTATGCCCTGAAGGCTATCATATGTGGGCTATTTAATCTAACATTTTCCCCTGTTGTAAGGATGTTTTATTATGTTATACTGTCTGAGAAATAAGGCCAAGAGAAAGCCCCCCCCACCACCACGTAGATCAGTCCAGCACCTCACGTCCTATGCACGTGTGAAAAGTTGCAAACAACGTCTAAGCAAACCTGGCTGTCAGCTCTCTTTTGGTTGCCTGTTTGGTGTCAGGCCAGCGGGGCCTGTTTGCACTGCTTTGTTCTGGGGCAGGCAGATGGGGATAGGACAGGGGTAAGCCCTGGCTGCTTGACACATATTGTAGCTTACTCACTTCAGCGTGAAAAACGTCACCTGCATTGGAGGGGTTCCCTGCACAAACACACACACACACACACACACACACACACAGCTGTTAATGAGATAGTTTGCCAGCGCCAGACAAATGCAGACAGGCACCGCTCCTGCTGCTGCCTGGGGGCCGGAGAGCAGGCAAACAGGGCAATGTGGCTCATCGGTGTGCCAAAAGCTTGGTTGGTGGCCTCTATTTGTTTTTCAAAGAGTTTGTCAAGTCCGTTTACACACATCACCGCCGACATGCGCTTAGAGGGGGGGAAGAGTACGTTCTTTGTCTTGTCCCTCACACAGGCAGGTCACACATTGGCGCTATCCCAGGCCCAACGTGCTTCCTGGAGCTGCAAGAGCTCCGGCCAGTTCATTCTAGGCAAAATTCCCCTTCTGTGCAGAAAGTTAGCACAAAGGTCTATGTGCCACTTAGTTAGGCCCTCAAAACAGGCCTTGTGCAGGGTTAATTCCAACCTCGGAGCACACCGGTGCTCATCTTAAAAGAACCTATTATCGGCTTCCAGATGAGCTGGATGTCAAACCCCATTCCTGTACAATCTTTACCCTCTTCTTCTTAAAGAGGAGCTTGTGCTGCAGAAAAGAACACGTTACGGTGAAGCTCACTGCTGTGCAGAGAAACTAGCAAAAGGCTAGTGCGCTACTTAAGATCTTTACTGAGGAGGAAATAGGCCTTTGTCCATTCCCCTGCACAAACGCGATTTCACCCTGGCATGTACACTTCTCTCTCTTCTCCAAGGTTCTGGGCTTTACAAAGAAGTGGGGACTGGAACCATGATCATTCCTGGAGAAAAAGCACCACTAGAAATTGCTACCAGGAGATACATGGCTTTTACCAACCCTGAAATGCTACTCTCGTGAAGAGAAGCAGAATTACACCAACAGGGTTTTACCTCCAATGTTAAGTGCATATTGAAGATTTAAGTAGCAATTAAGGTTGCTCTAAAAGATGGCAAAAAAACATGTTTATTTTCCACAGATAAAAAAGAAAGAAAGAAAAAAAAAGAGCAATTAGGAGAACAGACTGGGGGAAAATATTAAATGGATGTTTCTGCACAAAAAAACCCAGGCTGACAACATTTCTGCTTTGTAAGGGGGAAATTACTGTAACGCGCTGTTTACATAGCAGAAATCAGGGGAAATTATGCTGTCACACTGACATCTGTAGGAGAAGGACAATTTTAAAATTACACTGTTCAACACCTTTAATGATTTGTAACACAAGAGGTGTGGCTACTCCTATTAAATGTGTTGCCAAATCAATAAAAGGCATAATTGGAGTTGTTAGAGCAAATTATAGCACCACCGTTATGTTGCAATACAATGTTCCCTTGTAAACTGCTATTACGGGGAAAGCTGTATTTCTCTCTTATTTGGCTGTTTTGTAATGAGTTGGCATTTTGCTCCATAATAGTTCCACTTTCTTTTATGGAGCTTTCACTTTTACTTTCCTCCTTTGTGCAGCCTATAATTTCCCTTCCCTACCTCTCTGCCTGTTGACAACTGGTCTATACACCTTTGAAAACAGCCCTGAGGTTATAAGCTATATTATTTAACATTATTTGTATTCTCTTTCAATTGGAAGGCCGGGGGAGGCTCAAGATTCACACATTTAGAACCGAAGATGGCTTTAGGTTGGGCCTTTACCCTTCCCAGGGGGAAGGAGGGTCGCAGAGGTGAAGGAGGAATGGGGAAGACACATGAACTCTTCATTTCGAAAGCCAGGTGCAAGGCTCCTGAAGGCCTTCGGTTTATTTGTCTGGAGCCCAGGGCGTGGCCATTGGTGCTGTAACCAGGCACCAAGTCCGCTCTGTGCTTAGCAGTAACACGCAAATATACTTTAACTGCTGAAGTTACCATTTGCTGCCTCAGATCATAGTTGCCCAGAAAGGGCTACTGCACAGCTCCTAATAAGAAGGAGCTAGGTGTCTCTCTGGCAAAAAGCAAGGCCAACAAACGTCAGCTCCTAGATACTTCTATTGATCCCATCCCATCCAAAGCCTTTGCTGGGCTACACAACAGGGCTACTGTCAAGCTGCAAGGTTGCTGCCTGGGTAGTAGTGTGCTAACACACACTCGTAGTTTTCTGATCTATCAGTTCAAAGGAATTTGAGAGATTTACCATTGGAAATCTCAGAAAAGTATCTCTTCAGTTCACAGTAAAAAAAACCTGGCGACTTGATCCTGTTATAGGCTTAACCTAATATGGCACAAGCCTGGCCCCATTTAAAGGAAAATCCTAGGGCTCTTATATTTGGAATACGTGCGGCTACAGACCTAGTAAAATGTACCACACAGACAGAAGCTAATGGAGAAAAGGAGCCAAGCTTACTAGCTTTCTCTCTCCCCTGGGGGAGTTGGGGTGTGTGTGGGGGGGAAGGGTGATGTTTAGTTCAATTCACAGCAAAGCCAATGAGTGGCCTATGCTCTCCTCTGCCACCAGAAGAACTGTACCTTAATCAATGAGATACATCCATACTCAAACACCCACAGAGGTAATGGGCAGGGTAGAAAACGCTGGACAGAGAGGGATTTTAAAAGGGCCCAGAAACTCCAATTTGGAAAGGAGAATTTCAATTCTCCCTACCCATCTTAAGTGGCAACACACACACACACACACACATATCCTTGTAAAGACGGGGCTGCAACCCTCTCTTTCCCTGAATCTTACAGGAGAAATCTCCTATCCCTTGAACTTTACATGTCAGCAGCATCAGGGTTGGTTTTGGCACAACTCACAAGTTAATGGTGCCCAGCAGCTGTCCGTTAGACAGCATCTACCCAGCAGGTCTCTGCTAACTGCCAGGCGCCGATTTTCAAGGCAGGCACCGTCTGACAGAGAGGGGCGTATGCTGCTATTATTGAAGTTATTTTAGGAACACGAGCTGAAGCCATGAAACAGGCTGCAGTTAAATGTAGAATATTTAAATAAATAGGAATGTTACTTGAGCTATGTTACTATTAACAAAGCGTTCTCTGCAGCCTACACATTCCAATAGGAATAATCATTTGATCAAGACTAAACTACATAGGGCCGTTTTGAAATTAAATATCAGGGGAAGGGGGGAAAACAAGAAAAAGTTAAGGAGCTTGATTCTCCTACCAGAGTAATTGACCCAACAAGTGGCTTTATTACTAAAGCATGTGCTTAAATGCCCTTCCCAAACAGGAATATTTGCTTGAATCAGGGCCCTAATCCTGCAGTTTGTCATCCATGTCATGCCTACAAGTACATTGGCATGCACAAGTCCTGCTTTTATTACATTCTTCAAGGACAAACTATTTAATTAGACCAATGGGGCTAAATAAGTCTCAACTACTTTATAGGACATGTGAGAAATCTATTAATTTGCAACCTTATAATAATATTATGAAACATGGCACCTGTACCAGCTTGTGCTTATGCCAGGCCTTTTGTCAGAGTGTCTCAAATGGCTTTGTGGAAGGTAGTTATCCCTATTTAACAGATAAGGAAACTGAGGCACAGGGAGGATAAGCAACTTTTCCCCGTCTCACAATCAGAACTGGAAGGATCAATTATTCAAGAATGAATGCAAGGAATATGCCTAATTAAGGACATATACATGCATGATCTTCACATCACAGCACTATCTATGAGTGATCTTGGTAGGTGTGAATAGGAAGCATACCCAATGAGTAAGGAATAATCAGATGTCCTGAAGTCCGGCTTCCGACCCCAACTAACTACCAGACAGCAGTAGTGACTAGAATACATCTGTAGCAAAAAGAGCACCAGAAAAGCTAGATTTCCTACAGAAGTAGTGAGCCAGGAGAAGGAACATACAGGCTGTAAGATGTACACCTACTTAGCTCAACTCACACTCTGTTTATTTTCATTGAATACAGAGACATATTAGTTTGTTTTCTGACATAATGATGTCCTCAGTGGATTAGGCATTCAGAGAGTAAAGGAGACCCACGGGTTGGCTCTGCATGAGCATCACTCAGTGGATGTTAAGACCGTGTAATTCCATTGACTTCAGAGTTGATTTGCACCAACCAAGGTTCTGGTCCACAGTGGACACCATGAATGGGGATCAGAAGATGTTGTGTGTCCCCTTCCGTACACAGTGGATAACCCTTTTATTGGGAGGGGGAACAGGGAAGGAGGGAAAAAAATATTGCAGCTTGTGTCATGAAACTGCAGGAAAATGTTCTAGCTACATGCAGCTGAAGTACACACCTATATTTAATAAAATAGATTATAAATTCCTCTCAAGTTGGTAAGAAGGAAGTCAACACACGCACCTCTAATGCAAGCAGATACCAGCCTTTACATAAGCACAGCAGACCAACGGGCTTTTGGGGGAGGCTGGGGGAACAGAGTTGTTATAATCGGCACAGCATCCTCCAGGTTAAGTATAACGGCAAACAAACATCTGAAAAAGGTCTCCGTTTACATGTCATGTATTTAGCAGTTTCGGTTTTGTTCCAGGTTTAAAAACCTGCCACAGATTTCAATATAGAAAGGGGCCGAGGGAACACCCCAAACAAAAGTGATCCTCTTCTTTCATATCACCCACCATAATGTGCACTCTCTTCTCGCTGGGCTTAACAGGCATAAGAATGCATTGCTCATAGCCCAAATGTAAAGCAGTTAATAAACAGGCTGTTAATGTGTCAGTCGACAGCAGCAGACACAAGGCAGAATGTCCTAGGCTTTCCCCCCTTAAACTCCCTACACACGCCTCATGATCCTAATTGCATCAAATCTAATCATTTTTATGGGATAAAAAGATTTCCATGGATGACAAAGGGTTACATTCTTAGCCCTGTTGATCCATC
The DNA here is from genome assembly GCF_027887155.1 of Malaclemys terrapin pileata. Classification (NCBI taxonomy): domain Eukaryota; kingdom Metazoa; phylum Chordata; order Testudines; family Emydidae; genus Malaclemys; species Malaclemys terrapin. The sequence goes on along the minus strand of NC_071522.1, from coordinate 7,371,041 downwards.
TAGTAAAATTAGATAAGAAATAGATTTCCAGGCAATGCATTAAAGGAGGGGCAGGTGGAAAGGGGGATGGATAAAAAGAGAGAGGGGAAAAATCATTTACTGCAATTCTGTGGCTCACTCTTTGGTTCAAGAAAGAAAATGTAAATGTGATGCTCGTTTGGCCACAGGCAGCTGCTTCTATCAGCCACTGCAAACTGCAGCAGGACAAAGGGGTAACTCTGGTAAAAGGAAAGGTTAATAGCAAAGCAGGGGAAGGGGGGGGAATCTCATCGAGATGTACAGCACGTCGCAGCCTCGACACTCGGTGATGGGTTCGAACTGGGAACTGACATGAGATATAGAAGTGCTCATTGAAAATAATTCAGAGTGACGGCCGCATTGGCCTGAAAATGGAGAAGGGCTGAATCACCAAGCACTTGGCGAATATGCAGGAATAGGGTTGCCAACTGCTCCTGATTATTTTCAGTAATAGTCTGGATTTTACTGACCACTCCTCTTCCACCCCAACCCACAAATCAAAGAAGTTGGAGATGCAGTCACTAAAGAGGGGAAATTGTGTCCGCATGCGGGGAGATACACACAAAGCACAGAGACAAACATGCAGCTATATCAATATAATACAGCAATAAACGAAAATAAAAATCGATTTGGGCCTAGACCTGCAAACACTTATACACATGCTTAAACTTTACTCATGTGAGTAATCTCACTGAAATCAATGGGACTACTTAAGTTCCTAAAATAAAGCACGTGGGTAAGTTTTGCAATATCAGGGCCTCATAAATTGTGTGTCTATACACAATATATACATATGCACACATTTTATAGTACAGAAAACTTATATTTACTATCTCTGCTTTATATAAAAACAGATTGTGCGTATGTACACTAACATGCATACACAATAATTACAAAAAAATTGTTGAGCTATTTAGCAAATCTTAGGATGCTATTAAAAAGCAGATCAGTAATAATGAGATTTCATTTCTGGTTAACAGAATTAAAGTTCTAACTTGTTTTAAAGCATTGTGAACTGCCACTTCCAATTGCAAATGACATTTGTTTATATTGCTTATAACATACCTCTCTATATATTTACACATCACATGCAATCTACACCCACTAGATATACATACACCATGTGCTTAGATTCACTGCCCTGTTTACTCTCTCACCACCAGATGAGATACATGTATTAAGGTTTTGTTGGAGTGGGTTTCAGATGGCAGCATTATACGCAAGTAGCAAATCTCTGTGGAATCCTGACTATTCCAATGGCTGAAAAATGCTCTGAACAAACCCCACTGTAACTTTTCCCATAGACCAGAGGGCCCATATATTGCAATAAAGCTGATCCAGGGGATAGACAATAAAAAAGTCACACTGGCTTACAGGACTGCCAGTCAGAACTTGTCCATCTATCATGTGCTCATGAGTGAAAGAGAAATTGTATCTATTTATTTATTTTATTGCCATGAATAAGCGTGGAGCAGTGTATATGGTGTTAATGGGAAGGTAAAAATAGATCCTTCCTCAGTTGCTAGTCTTGATGGTTGACATAGACTCTGTGATAGGAATTGTTAAAAAAAAAAAAAAAGAAAGAAAGAAAATCAGAAGCCATTAAAGCTGCCATGCTAAAGAAACAATGATGAAACCATAACAGCACTTTGTATTTAGACTGGATATCCGCCTGCTTCTCCAACTCAGATCTCCCCCTGCCACGCACTTGTATGCATCACCAGTATGTCCCTCACACCCTCCAATATAAACTCAACACTCAAATGCTTAGCAGGTTTACTGACTGGATATAATTCACAGTAGCAGTATAAACCACTACCGAGGTGTCACCTACTATGCTGGACCATCACCTCAACATACCAAGATACAACAGTTCTGCAGCGAGGAAGCCTGTTGCAGAATTACAAAGTCGCTTTCTTCTAACTCTGAACAGGGAACTTTATACAACTAAAGAAAACTGTATTATCCCTAAAGCCACTGGGTCTCTCTCCCCCCACTTCCCTGCAGAATTCGGCTTAGAACATTCTCCAGCCTCTCACCTACCTGGCTTCCTGACACAGCTTTAAAGAAACAGTGCACCTATCCTCTCATGGTATGCAAACCATATAGGCAACTGGGAAAGAGTGAGCAGCCTCAACCCACACAATAGGCCTGTACCCAAATCCAAATGCTATATTAAGCAGCAAATATTTTAACAATCAAACATGCTTAGGTTTCTGCTGGCATGGCCAGATTACTTTATTGTTCAACTAGCTAGTTATTAACTGAACTATATGAAAATGTGGCTTAAAGTTTACGGAATTACTGATTCTAGAACATTTAGTGAGGGACAAACTGCAGCAGACCCAAATTCAGTTTTGCATCTAGGTAGATCTATGGTTGAATAACTTGCCTGCACATTAGAGAGGAAGGATGGTCTTGTGGTTAAGGCACTGGGCTAGGAGCTAGGACACCTGGGATCAGTTCCTGGCCTTCAATGTGATCTTAGACAAGTCACTTAATCTGCACCTCAGTTTCTCCATCTATAACATTTTACTGCCTGTCTTCCACTCTTGTCTGTCTTATCTATTTAGATTGTCAAATCTTTGCGGCAAAACAGTCTTTTACTACCTATTTGCACAATATTTAGCACTGTTGGGACCCTGGTCATGGCTGGTGCCTGAGACACTAGTATAATAAAAGTATTAATAATGGACATTTCATGAGAACAGGCTCTTCTGTGAGATTGGTTTTCTCCTGGTATTCTAGCCCAGTGGCAAAGTCTCATGACTAAAAAGTATTTCCACTTCCAAGCAAACCCAAATTAGAGGCATGAAAAAAGTATGTAATTCAATGTACTAACTTTATATCCTTCAAAAGCAGAGATGGACCCAGACTGCAACTTATGGACTCAGAGCTGAATTCCCAATGAGTTCAGATCTGCGAGTTTTGTTCAGAGCCATCTCTGAACTCAAAGCTTTTTTTTAAGTCGTTGGAGTATTAGGCAAAAGTTTCTCTTTTCCATGAAACCATTCAAATTCTCCTTAAGTGAGATCTACAGATTGAAATGTTGTGGCTCCAACTTATACTCCTCCCCCAATAATGTGGTTTGGTCCTTATAAATATTTTCCCTCACCACAATGCTTCACAATAGGTGACAGTGTTTTGGATGCAATTAATACAGCACCTGCCATGTTAGGCTTTTCCTTCCCTCCTTTGTCATTTTAAAGTGGCCATTGTGCGGGCTTTTCTGAAATTACGTAAAGCCCCACTAGCTAGATGAGGGCACGCGGTATTTATAACCCCACTGTTGAAACACCTACTAATTTCACATAAATCTATGGCGAGTTAATCATGCCTGCATTTTCAATCCAGTTTTATGAGGTCAGAACTGTTGGTCCAGGCCACTTCCCACAACGGAGGCCTGGCTGACTAAATAATGCTGCAAAATAGTAACAGGGGACTCAACAAAACAATAGTGGATGTTGATAGTGGACATAATTCTGCTTCCACTGGCGTCAATGACAAATTCCCACCAGGCCCAGTAAGAGCAGTAACACATCAGTGCACTTGCAGGAGAGAGCTGCGAACATGGAAGAAATTGGTTCCCGCTGCCACACCAACAAAAGGTGGAGCAATAACAGGTTTCAACCACCTTAATTTGTCTTAGCCCTTGTCTTTAGTTTCAAAGCACAATATTGCTGTTTAAGATTTGTCTGGTCTGCAGAAAGACCCATCAAAATGAATGACTACGTTATATAATTAAAATAATACTAATACTAATATCTAGCTCTTACATAGTGCTTTTCATTAGTAGATCTTAAAAGCAATCAGTATCATTTTAAGCCAGTCTCATGATTTTGCGAGGCCCTGTGTCATGGTTTTGGAAATTTGGGGTTGACAAACCTGTGAAGTTCAGGTCACAGGAGCACCAAAGCACCTCACCTAGCAGGACATTGGAGAAATGTACAGTTGAGAGTGACCTTGTGCAGATCACGGAGCCTGGGCACCATTCACCCCTCTTTGTAATGGGTATATTGACACTTGCCCAACTCACAGCAGGGTTCTGATGCTGAACAGTTCACTCATTCAGGTTTGCGAAGTGAGTAGGTCTTGGTTTAAGAGGATCTACTTCATGCCCAAAGAGAATTCCAAACTCAGGATGGTTCTGATGAAGAAGAATTAGCCAAGAGAGAACAAAAATAAATTGTGCTAAGTTTAATAAGGGAAGGAAATGTGACCACGAAGTACAATGCAACATATTGATGGCATACACTGATACTTCCATTTCTGCAAATTAAATTCCTGAAGATTATGAGAACCAAAATTGTTTTAAAGACCTAATTTAGTCTTCCCCATGAATGCAGTTGGTTTTACCTTTACATCACACTCTACTTGGATAAGGAAAGATCACACAGTTACATTTTTCTTCTAGTCACTTTCACTTTCCAGTTTTCATTAGCACAGGGGTATATCTTCCTGAATTAAAATACATTTTTAAACGATCCTATTCATAAAACACCATTGTAAAACCATAATTTCTAATCACAGCTATGTTTGGGAGGTAAACTAAACTGACAGCATCACTTTAAGAAAATTAAAAGGAATACTGACAATAATTTGAGGAGGTATATATGCATCTATCCCCTATGGTGTTCCTGAAAATTACATGATTTTGAAATAAAGCATAATTAATTAAACCTGATATATGTATTATTCTGGAAACAAAACAATTCTACGAAGATTCTAAAATATTCACCAAGTCAAGTCAAAATTCCTCTAGTACAGACAGGAAGATGAAACAGCACTGCCCCTGAGTTGCCTGGATATTTTCTACACTGTTATTTGACTGCAGTGTGCACTTATCAGCTAGCTAACAACCATCTGTTTAGACCTCAGTTCTCCATCCTAATCAGTTCACATTTCCACGCACTGAAATTAAAATATTGACAGAAAATTTCTGCAGGGAAAAGTGAATAGGGGAGTTGAAGCTGTTAAAGGTTTTTTGGCATTAAAGTTTCGGTGAGTACCCTGCCAATTAAAATTCTATTTATTTTACATTTCTGAAATATAAAATATTAAAATTGAAAAAAAATAGGACCAAGGATGTAATTTCTTCTACAGAGGTATGAAAACATTAGCAGCAGACGATACAGAGCAGTAGTTTTTGGAATAGCAGCTCTCCTAGGCAGTATCATAGTTGCGTCAAGGGACTGGATTTTGCTAGGAGTCACAGAAGAAATGTCCTGTGAGATGTGGCTAGGACAGCAGAGTAGAACTCCCTGCAACATGTGGCTGGAATGTCTTCACTTAACCCCTGCTGGGCCTTTGGCATATATAATCGGAGTCAGTTAGAGCCTGCTGAAGTCAAAAGGAGTCTCCCCATTGTCTTTAATGGGCTTTGGATCAGGCCTTCAATGCGTGCACTCTCTATCGGCACACGTTACATAGATGTGCTGCATGCTCTCTCTTTCTCAAGTGCATCACACTCGCTGCACCACAAATGGTGCATTCAGATTCAAGCTTCCCCAAAGCTTGGGGTGGTTTGGATCTGGGGTTTCAGTCCAGGTCCATTTTTGCCATTTAGAAAAATACTTCAGGGCATTTTAGCCAATTGGGAAAGGCAGTTGCCATAGTCCAGTAAACATAGGCCTGAACCCAAACGCTGGACTCAACACCTCCAAGCCACTGGGAACTTCCCAGGATGAATCTATAGATGCACCTTGGGCCCCATCTTAGTGCCGTGGGGAAAAGTTGAAGCAGATCATTTGACTGATGAGCAACACATTAATAAGTGACTGCAGCTATAGGCATCGGAACCTGGCATGCATAAGTGACTGCACATGCACATTACCAATTTGGCCATGTTTGTTTTTCTGTGGTACGAAAAGGCTGCAATCCCTGGTACATTTCATCTGAAGACCGGGAACCTTTTATTTAACCCCTTCACAAGAATCTTTTAAATCATCACTTTTAGGATAGGTCCACTCACTTGTGCTGAGCATTCTCCACTGGGCCAGTGGAATGGGCATATTGGAGACGCTCTCTGTAGGTCAGGCAAGAGTAAAAGCACATGAGATACGCGAGCAAAAAGTTCACTTGAAATTAAACCTTTAAATGACAGGCACTCAAGGAAGAGAGATTACCGTATGTACCATATGGGCTCAGAAACAGAAGAGACTGAACCGGGAGTGCCCCATGTGAACATTTGATAGGATTGTCCGTAAGATTCCTTGCTGGACCACCCTGGGAGTATTCCTAGCCAGGGTGTGGTGGGAGAGGAAAAGCTCTCACCTGGCTGCCATTGATAACAGGACTAGCTTCTTCCCATCATGGGCAGTAGAGACAACCCCCAGCTCCCTCTCGAGACAAGTTTGCAAAAGCACTTTTATTGCAATTATATCATTCTGCTTCCCTTATGTTGCTTATTTGATGGAATATTTTTCCTCCTGGCAAAAAAGTCAGGGGAGGAGGAGGGGAAAAATCAGTGCTTGGTTCTAAGCAAAATTAGGTCAAAGACAGGTTCTCCATCACCCCAGCCACACTGCAGTACAAGTCCTAGCACAGTGCCTGCTAGGACGATGGATATCTTCAAGCCTGACAAATTCTTGGCCTTCCCCGCAGCGGGCAATGCATCTGAGGCTACCTCTAGCCCCTGAAATGCAGAGAATCCCAAGGCAGCACCAAGTAAGAACTCAGCTGTGTTCATACCAGTACATGAGCGTGTCAACCCACCATCCTCCCTGTTGCACTAAACATCACGCCCAGCCCCAATGGCAGTGCTGTTCCCACCAAAGAGCATTCAATAAGGATAACCCAGAAAGCTTTACGCTTACCTACTTTATGCGGAGAACAGCCCTGCATTCACCCCCTCCCTCATGTGCTTTATGCTTGTTATCTTCCATGAAGATTATTGTTCCTATCGCAGATGTTCAAAGAGAGAGACACATGGTCTAGTGGTTGAGCACCGTTTTGGAAGCTAGAAATTTTTAGGAATATAGAACAAGTCAATCCACCTCAGCTGCCCCACCTATACACCAGAGACAATATTTCCATGTTAGATTTAGAGAATATCTTTCATTCACTCTAAAAATGCTAAATATTAAGGCGACTCCCTGAAGAGAAATACATCCAGGAAATACACAGAAAAGCATTTTAAAACTCTGCTTTCCATTTTTATCTGTGCATTGTATTTTTCCATATAAAAAAATGCATAAGAATTATATTGGCTTGCTATAATCGACTGTAACACACTATGTATTTACCCAGTGCATCTCACTACTACACAGGGCCTGTGTGAAACAGATTTCCTCTACCTTTTAGAAGCCAATAATAAATAATGTCCTAATCCAGCAAAGCATTTAAGCACCTGCGTAGTCCCATTGGCTTCAATTCAGGCAATTGAAGTTAAGCACCTGGTAAAATGCCTTCCTGGATTGGAACCTGAATGTGCTGTTTTAAGGACCCAGCAGAAATAATTTTTCCTAGCTGACCAGGGTTATACATGGGTCAGTTCCCATGAGACAAGTTACCTCCTAAAAAGCCTGCTGCTCCCAGGAAACCTTCCAACTGTAGTGACTATCCCCTTAGCGTCTTTGGTGACCCATTTTGAATTATATTGGACCCATGAGGACCTCAGATCATAAGCTCTCTTGGCCCAATCTTGGGAAGTGGTCACGAACATGAAGCCCTGAGCATCCTAGACTCTCCGGGGAGTTGAAGGAGCTCATGACCGACCGGGAGGTGCTCAGCATCTCACAGGAAGTGGCTCTCTGAATTCTTACTTGTTTGTCACTTCTCACTCTCTGTGCAGCAACGTGCGTGCTTTCAGCGTGCTAGGGAATTAAATGAATAATAAAGCAGCTGGCATAATTACCTTCAGTCTGACTTATTTTATGCAATTCAGATTTAACAGTGATGCCATATGAGCAATTGTTGAACATTTGCGTGTGTGACCACGCACCCTTCCTACACACAAAATGTATAGCTTAATGTATTACATGGACAGCGGATGTTTTAAACCAAGACACTTACTTTAGCAGGATTAGTTTATCATTAGATATCTATCATCTGGGGTTCTATATATTAAACTACAAAACCATACTTGTCCCCCTGCTATAGAATTTATAGGTAAAAGTTAGATCTCAATTCTTCAAACTTCTTTAGCCTTCTAATCTCAATTTACATTATATTTTTTGAAAAATATTTTGCCCAAGGTCGCTTGTGGGCCTTTTAAAGAAAAATTAAATTCCTATTACCTCCTAGATCAATACTCGGATACATAGAACCATTAGATCAGGGCTTCCCCAGATCAGTACATGATGGCCCTAGATCTGTACCTTCCATAAAAGGAGGACGGAGGGAGCGGGGGGGGCAGGAGGGGGAGGGGAGGGAGAAGCAGACTTTGCTTGCAGACAGTATTGCTTCAAGTCCTCACAGCAATGTGGGGTCCGAGACCACTTAATACGGACAGCTGTAAACTGAGTGACGGTGGAGAGTGGGATCCCACCACAATCAGTTTATTTCTCTGCATTCATTATTTGCCCAGATCATCCCTCACTAAACACACTTGACTTTGCAAGCTGCCTGGCGTCCCGGCTTCCCTCATATTTTTGGTCTTTAGATTTTTCCCCCGCCGATGCTCGATGCACTTTTCAAAAATTTTGCATAAGGAATTTCCCCCATTTTCCATTTTGGAGGCTTTAATGAACATCAATATTGTGATGGTTTCCCCTTCCTGACACACACACACCCACTCCCCCTATCTCTCCTCCCACCCCACTCAAATTTTCCCCCACCAGATTTTGGTCTCTTCTCTGCAGGCCAGCACCGAGAGGTGTAGCGTCCAGAGAGCATTATGTGCATCTCTCTCTTCTGCATAGTCCTGCTATCTGACATTGAGTGGATTGGGAGGGAGGACGGGGGGAGAGGGAGTAACTGACTTGCCATTATCTCTGCTCTCTTTGCACCTCCTTTTCAGTCTCTCTCTCTTCCCCCCCTTACGAGCTTTGCTCCCGCCTATGAAAAATCAGCAAATAAAAAGTTACATTAACCCCACCCTGACCTCTCCGACATAATACACTGTGGGCTGATGGGCTGCCTTTGGAGCTTCGTTGAAAAGCTGTCATTCTTCGGCATCCCAAGTACAGCCTAGGGAGCATTTACCGGATAATTAATATATTAAATGCATGAAAAATAGTTACACAGGGTCCCCCTCCCTTCATATTCTTCTCTGCCCCCCTCCGCTGTGATCTCTTTCCAAGGAAAGGGAGAGGGATAAAAAAAATAGATACAGCCTGCGCACCATCAATATAAAAGCATCCCCTGAATAGCCATCATAAAAACTGTTCATAATTTTATAGCTTCATTCGTGCTGGAGCACCATAAAGGCAGGCCATATTTTTTACACTCAGGATGCCTCATAAAAAAAACCAACGGGGGGGGGGGGGGAAGAGAGAGAGAAAGAAAGAGGGAAGGAAAGTTGGCATGATCGAGGTAGAGAGATGGTACAGCGGCAGCATCAGCTCACCTGAGGGCGAAACAATCGGAGAGAAAGGTGTACGTTTGTCCTCTCTGACCTGAGAGGGTCTGAATCCTGATGAGGCCATCAGAATAATTATTAATTGGGAAGTCTATCTTTTTTTTTTTTTGCTGACTGCATATTTGCCTTTTACAAGGATGATGGAAGGCTAGTAAAGCGGCCCCTCGTCCTAGAACCGCGTCCTTCACCTTTTTAAGGGGCCTTTTTTTGTATGTCATCCCCCCTCCCACCCCCCAAGTCCTGAATGCAAAATTCATGGACTGAAGCATGGATTAACAAATAAATTATAATGAAGGCAAATGGGTGGCAATAAAAAATAATAATAATAGAAAAAAAGGGAGGCCTCACCTTCACAAGACAGAGGCTGAGAATTATAACAAACTGGCTCATTTATTTCCCTGATGCCTGCTCTCCTGGTTGGGGAGGTGGGTTTTTAAAAGCATTTTATCCTTTATTTCCTGTAATATATTTGGACAAGGCAGCTGTAAATCTGAGTAGAGAGGAGACATCAAGGTGTAGCAGGGAGAGATGGGGGAAGGATGTTGTGTTCATTTGTGGATACAGCCCATGAGCTGTTGCGAACCCAGAATTTTGAGCCCCCATATCTCCATAACACAAGTTTGCCAGGCTGTCTACCTCTGTGCAGCTGTCTCTGTTACTGGGGGACTTGTAGGCAATTAAACCACGGGATTATTTTAAAGAGGAGATGTGCGCAACAGCAGAGGTCTCCCTTCAGAATGTACCAACTGCCTTGGATAAACTAAACAATGTTGCCTCTGTACACCTACCACATTCTCTAGGTATCCCCTAAAGCAAACAGAGGATGCTACAAACATACCACATAGAACATTCATTATCTAAGGCAAAGCTGGCAAATTTAAGGGACATCACTTTATGCAGCATCAGCAAACCAGTTTGGTGACTATTGGGTTACAATTTCTTCTCCCTCCAATCTCAGGATCCACATCCGAACCAGAGCTGAGCTGTGGTGGATTTGCCCTCGCTGGAAATTTTAAAAATCAAGATAGGATGTTTTTCTAAAAAGATGTGCTCTAGTTCAAACAGGAATTAATTCAAGGAAAGCTTATGGACAAGGTCAGACTAAATAAGTCCCTTCTGGCCAATCTATGAATCTGGTCAAAAATAGGTACCCCCCCACCCCCACCCCGGGGAAAATATAAATGAAAAATGAAAACAATTGGTTTTCTAATTTTCAGCAGAAAATGTCCAAATTTTGTCAAAAAGCCAAAAATTCTTTGGTTGCTGAAAAGTGAAGATTTTCTACCAAGAACTGCTGAAATATGTTCAGGTTTTGGCCCCAAACTTTCGGTTTCCTGTTGAAAAGAATAAAACAAATTAAAAAAAATTCAAGGAAAGCAGACACTTTTGTGAAAGCGTTTGTTTAATCAAGAATCCAATTTTCAGTCAAAAAACAAAAAACAAAACCATCAATGGAAAATTTTTGACCAGCCTTAGTCACAATGCCAGTCTCTCGCCTGAACCTCCAAGCTACGGCTCCTGCATAAACAGGGCTCGTTTGCAATTCATCAGACCCAATTCCCAGAGTATGTTAAATGCTCCCACTTCCTGTGAAGCTACAAAGAGGGCCCGGAGAGCAGGGGAGGTTTAATGCGTATGTGAGGATGTTCTAAATGCATTTGACAGCAAGTTACAACACAGTAAATAGGTATAGCCAATAAAGGTTCTGTATATGGGCTAAAGGTGTAGTTTCATAGCATCTTTGTTTGCCAAGTAAATATGGTTCATTTTATACACAAAGATTCTCTATGTAAACCACACACTGTTTACCCCAATTCAGCAAGGTACATAAGCATGTGCATAAATTTAAGCATGTGAGTAGTCCCAGTGAAGTCAATGGGACTATTCATGAGCTGTGAGCATGACTTTTAGTACATGTTGTGAGTATATATATATATATATACACACTATATATACACACACACACACACACGTATTCAGTGAGAGGGCACGCTCATGTGCACACAGGCACACCAATAGCTAGAGGAGAAATTTGTGTTTCAGATGGAAGAATAACCCTTCCTACGTCATTACTTTTAAGTTTAGCTAATTTAGGGGTGGAGAAAAGTTGGGTATCAATATGCCTGGCTCTAACCAGACATACTGTGTATGCCTCCCCCACTCAGCTCTCACCTGGGTCCTGACCAGCGGCTCCACTACCGTTCCTCGAGCTGAGCATGCCATTGCTGCCAAACTGTGTAGTGGATTTAGCATTGACCACAAATGGGGACTAGGTGACTCAAAGTCAGTTTCACTATTGACCTAAAGCAAGTGTGCAGAGACTCAAGCCATTTGGGCCACCCACGTTACCTTTCCACCATATCTCAAGTCAGAGTGAGAGTTGCTGTCCATGGTGCTGAAACAGTTTAGCAGGATGTTTCAATATTCTCTATAATGTGATGTTAACTTTTTATTCCCCTCACACCCTCCCAGAAGTTTGAAATACAAGTTTTCTGCCCTTTCCAATTTTGTCCTTTTCCTTCAGGGCAAATATCAGTTTATTCCCTGCCCCTCCCCCCCCCCCCACTGTGTTCCTGATGTGGCTGAAATTAACGAGACCCTCTCCGCTTAGCGTGCAAGCACCGGCTCTTGTGCCTTCACAGCTCCAGTGGCAATGTTAGTTATCCTCTGCTACAGAGACCACAGGGGGCATCAACAACATTGATTTTGCAGGACCTGCAAAAATATCCAGCTGTTGCTTCTTTTATTTTATCAAAGGCCAAGGGGATATTTTCTCACCTCAGTCGGAGAGCATTGCCCAATAGATAGTTTGGAGATACCATATGGTTTGTCAAATTCATGCATTGGGTTAGCTGATGGTAGGCCATATTCTGCTGAGGTTCACCAATGTTGGTTCAGACCAACTCCATCAGCCTCAATGCTCTGAACAGAGAGTGACTCCATTGATTTCAATGAAATGACTCGGGATTTATACCCATGTAATTCAGAGCAGAATTTGGCTAAATACTTATGCATCCCGCCCATGGATAGGGAATATAAACCGTTTCCTAATTAGTGTGCCCCTTGTGTTGTATCAGATTATCACTTTACAGGGTGCTTCTTACTGATGGAAAGTAGCAATTAAATATCTGAGCCGGAACTAAAAAACACCCACCCACCACAGTCCGACAGTCAACAGCCAAACAACGCCAGGGTGCTAACAATACCAAGAAGCGCGAATACAGCTATTGAATTAAGAGCTGTCATTTACAGGCATGCGCAGGGTGGGGAAATAAATGCAAGGCTGCCTGCAAAGCAACGTACAGCGCTCTCTCATTTGTCTCTTTCATGTTTATTCATGGAGAACTATGACAGAGGGATACGACTCCATTCTGAAGTTGTCAGCATGTGACCTAAGAGTAAGAATTAGTGAGCCCCACACAACGAAGAGACATACTGTGTCTGCCTACCATTGTCAATAATATTAATGCAGGCCCCAGACATGAATAAAGCTTCCTGAAGGAGGAAAGAAAATGTGGTGGTGGAGAGGGGCAAGGGTGAACTAAGGTATTAAATGGAAGAAACCCACTATGCAATTCTGAGCTTAGTCGTACTGGATCATTTATGGGGCGTATTTCCACAGCGGTGCTTGAAATACTTCTCAAGTGTACAAATCCCATCAACAAAGAGGAGAATTTGTGGGCTTTGCTTTCAAGTTACATTTGAGAACCTGGAGTCAAAGATTTAATTTGAGAGGCAGCATCTCCAAGGGTCTCTGCCTCCATCCTCTGTTCTCCTCATCCTCATCTCTCCCATTGGGCCACCTGTTCTGCTTCAGGCAATAGGCCATCTTCTAACCGAGGGGGTCAGGGAGACATACAATTCCATAATTGTCCATTACTGGCATTCTTGAAATCAGGCATCTGGTGGCTGGCCCCTGTGGTGTCAGGATACTGGCCTAGAGGGACGCCCGGTCGGATGGGGTACATTATGTCCCTGTTGGGACTCTGTCAAGTAAGAGTCACTGAAGCTGCGAGTCAGCCAGAGGGGTTGCTAGAGTGTGACACGAGACACCTCCTAAAAGCAAAACATGTTCCATCAGCAGCATTCCCAGCGCCTGGTGGGCTAGGAACGAGGACTTGAACTCCTAGCCTACAGCCATCTCCCCTGCCCAAGTCTGACCAAGCCTGGTTGACTAACATCATAGTTTTTAATACATTGTCTGTTTCTGGAAAACGGTAGTTACTTAGGTAGTTACTACGAGGAAACAATGGCCTTCTGCCATCACAGCTTCCAGAACACTGAGCTCTTCTCATGACATGTTTCACCTGCACTTTATAAACCAGGGGCCCAATTCTGCACCTGGCTTCCAACCAACAAAGGGGGGTTTCTTCGCACAGAGCCAGTTGTAGAATTGGGGGGTGGGGCAGTCTCAATGATCCTGTGGGGAAGGCTGGTAATTCGCCATCTGTACAAGGTGTGTAAGTGACATCTGGAGAGGTTACGTGGTGCACCAAGTTATACAGGATGTGTCTACACTAAGCCTGGGCACTCACTCAGGTTTGAGCCCGTAACTCCCATCCACACACACACAAATAGTTTGATTTGGATCACAAGCACTCAGGTCCGAGGACTCTGTTGGGGGGGTGGGTCAGAGCCTGAGTCCCATTGTGTCATTTTGCAATGTGGACAGAGCTCAAGCCACAGACCAGAGTCAGAAGCTCTGCGTAGCGCAGCATAGAGGTATTAGCATGGCTGAGAGATTCAGGTCCAGCAACTGTATGCCCAGGTTTATGGTGCAGTGTAAATATTCAAGCCTGGGTCCCACAGACCCTGCAGTGTAGACACACCCACAGGCAACAGGTGGTAGAGCAGCAGATGCAGAGATAGGACTCCTGGGTTCCCTTTTCAGATTGAGCCACCAAGACACATGTTCCCTGATTTATACCAATGGTTACAGGGAGGGGAAAAAAAGATTTTCCCTGAGAAGCAAAGGGCGCAGCTTGCGAGTTTCCCTATTTGCCTCCCTCCACCCCAGAAAAGCCTGATAATTAATCCAATCGATCCTAGATACAAACTGCACTAGAACTTAGTCTTCAAATCTTCCTCTTGCTTAGCTCTAAGGGCTCAAGCCTGCACCCATTGAAGCCCAATGGGAGCATGGCCATGTTGGATCCGACCCTAAAGGAGGATCTTCCCTCCCCTCAACATGCCATTAGCACTGAGAGCAGCTTAGCACACAGGGGGGAAAAACGAGCACTTCCCTAGCATGCCACCTGCCCACGGCAGGCTTGTGTCTCAAGCCATGTTATCCTGGCTAGCGTTTTCTCAGCAAGGAGCACAATAAATAGCCACATGCGGATTCTAGTTCTTCTGTTTGCAATTTGTGCCCGTTATAAAATTAACACATGTGTTTCCCTCCAAGAGCTTTTCATTTAAAAAAAGCTACAACAAATATAGTCTGAGTACAATACACACCCACACCCCAGCAAAATAGAAACCACACACACACACAAACACACACACCATTCTTGCAATATCAGTGTAACCTGCTCCGACTCTAGCCCCTTTTATGGATTAGGCTCCCAAGCTGTTGGTTTTTCCTTTTACATTTTAAATAGCTTTCACACGTGGCCTGACCAAGGTTCAGGTAAATTACTGAAAAAGCACTGACTAATTTAAAAAAAATATTTAAGAAACTCCAAGTTCCCTGCCTCTTTTACTATCCTCTGCTCCATAATTACATTGCACTGCCTGATATTTTCATGGAACATTAACCGAAGTCAGGTGACTGCCCCCTTACAGTCTACGCCTATCCGTTACCCATAAGACCCCCATGGACCTTGACATTATTAATAGTCCTATTCATTAAGTATTACTCTTGTAGAATGAGTAGCATAATATTGGCCTGGAGATAGGAACAGGCAGAAGGAATAAGTCAAATTAATTTTCCGCAGCAAACGCCCCGATTCTGTAAATGACATTCTATACTGTTAGCATTTTAAATGTGACACAAATGGCAGGAGATACAATTTGAAAGCAAAATAGTGGAAGACATGGCTCAGGGTGTAATGTGCTGCATAAAAATCCAATAACATCAGTTACATGAAGGAAGGGAATGAACCAACCCAGGGAGGGTTTCAATTTGCATTTGTTTAAAAATGGCAGGTAGAGGGAGCAAGTGGGAAGACTGCAATTTGGAGATTACATTTTTTCCTCCTTTGTGGAGGGGGGAGGAGGTAGAGAAGAGAATAAAGCTACTGGAAGCTCACTCTGTTCAGAGGCCCCAATAGCGGATTCTTCTCTTCCTACCAGTATAAACTGGAACTGCACAATGTTGCCCTCTGCATTTTAAAGTCCAGCTAAGGGTGGCCCAAGGAAAGAATTTACCCGATGGCCCATCTTAAAGGGCCAGTGAAACATCTAGGGGGGGGGATGAGCAAGTTGTGCTTGCTGGGGTTTCAACCCTACTTGGATGAAGCACATTCAGGCTGTTTGTCTTGAACTCCAGCCCTTATTAGGAGAGACGTTGAGAAAAGAACCAATAGAATAAAGGGAAAAAAACATGAGTGAATGATAGAAAAAGACTGTGGATGAAAGGAGAAGGTAGCGATGTATCCCTCCATCCCATTTACCATATCTTGAAGAACTAGATCTGACCCACACCCCTTGATTTAAAAAACAACCACCTCTCACACCATAGTTTTGTGCTTGTTCAAAACCCAGACCTTGGGGTGAATTCTGTGAGAAGGCCCCTGGGCTAAGCCAACACTCCAAACATAAAACCACCCCTATGCCCGGTGTGTCTGATATCCAGAACCGAATCCAAAAATTATGACTTCAGCCCATCTTGAGTACATAGGGGCAGTCACCTGTGGCAGATGCAGAGAGTTTGCCCAGCTTCATATTTCCAGGACGTTCTACACTGAATATTTCTTTCTTCCCTTTTTGCTTTTTGTTTTCTTTTTTACCAAGGTCCGAGTTATAGACCAGGCGGGGAGCTCTGGTCAAGATAAGAAAATGCAAAGCCAGAGACCCACAGGTGTTACACAGGTTGAAGCACTACAAGGTGTTTTCTTTATTAACAGCATGAAAGACTGCCTATTGAACATGGAGTAAATACACCTGATTTCCCCAGAAAGTGCATCATGGAAGTATCCTGGGGGAGAATCTTATCATTTAATCAAAGAAAAACGTCCAATCCTATAATCTATAATTACATATTTTATGGCACATGTTACCTAGAGGTGTTTGTTTAGAAAAATGTTTCTATCAATAAGAACCTGTTGAGAGGTGGGTCAATCAGTTTCTTGGTCCTTGGAAGAATTGCTTATGTTTGAAGAGATTTGATTAGTATTTGCAGCAGTATGGGCTTATAGCAAGTGTCTCCAGGATTCTCCTTTAAACTTTTCGAGGCTATGCCATATCTAAAGCTGCCGAAGGAAAAGATCTGCAGTATCACAGTTGGTTTCTGGGCAAGAAGACGAATATGGTGTATACCATTTATCACTAAAAATCTCCACCCCCAATGAGTGTGTGAGCAATACACATCAATGCAGTAAGATCATTGGTGCATTACATTGCCCACTATAGCTTGCCATGGCCAGGAGACGACTGATATTTTTGCTTCAGAAGTCCCGACCCTTATACAAACTAGAGGAGAATCTCTAATGGCTGTTAACAGCAGACGTATCATAGAATAGAATATCAGGGTTAAAAGGGACCTCAGGAGGTCATCTAGTCCAACCCCCTGCTCAAAGCAAGACCAATCCCCAGACAGATTTCTGCCCCAGATCCTAAATGGCCCCCCTCAAGGATTGAACTCACAACCCTAGGTTTAACAGGCTAATGCTCAAACCACTGAGCTAGCCCTGCCCCTGTTCTATCAGAAGAGGCCATGTCAGCTAAGGTACAAGAGTGAAGACAATGTAGGAAGCAGACCAAGCTGGGATGAGGGAATCCTGGGCCAGAAAAAAGATGGGGAAGACAGACACGATCCAGGTAATTGCACAGGGGACAATGGACTGGTTGGGTCTGTTGATTTCTATGGTCACTTTAGCTTTGTGGAATAGGTTTAAGTGACTCCTGCTGATGGAACATAAGCAAGCTTCTCCCGAAGGGATGGCCCTGGCGCAGCAATTTACTTCGATGGCTGCAAGTGCCGGTATAGCACCCTTTTTGCCTCCCTCTCCAAGAGGCCCCAAATCCCTCCCCCCCCCAACCTTCTTTTCCAACTTTGGTCTGCTGTTTGGCAGAAACCCCAACACTGCTCAGCCATCTCACAAAAGGAGAGGTTCCTTACCTTGTACAGCAATGAGTTCGATGCGCGTCACCACCCATGGGTGCTCCACACCAGGTTGGGAGCGTGTCCGTACACTCTTGATCAGAGATTTTAATCAGCAGCATCTGCAGATCCACTCCTGTGCCCTAGAACCCTCAAGCTCAGTGTCGGGGAAGGGGCAGGCATGGACCTGCAGGCACTGCTGATGAAAATCTGCAGTCAGGAGTGCATGGCTGTGCGCACACGGAGCGCCCCCAGGGATACTACTCGAAGCAGCAACCTGTTTCTCACACTTGGCGGTAGCTTTGAACACAAAGATGGCTGTACCACCCATCCTTTCTCCAAGCAGTATTATCTCCTCCTTTCCTATTCATGCACCCTTGCAACGCATCACATACTTTTGCAATGCATTGAGCGGTTCACATAGTGGATGTGAGCAAATATTTGAACACTGTTCTAGTCAAATCAACAAGACTTTAAAAAGGATGAGAGAACATGGGTCTGAGAATAATTCCCATATAACACCATAGAGTTAATCCCTCCCCACCCCCACCCCCCACACACCCCATTTTGAAAATCACTTCTCCAGTCAAAACAATCTCTCTCTCATTTGCAGTCATGCTGCAGTCCGATACAGAGGCAATTTGCCCTGTCCCTTTAATTTGGAGTTGCTCTCCAGCAGGTTCATCAGCTCTAGCTATTTCTGCAGTATGGAGAATTGTAAATTGTGCTTGAAACCACATGGTGTGGAATAAGCAACTGATTGAGGGAAAGGAGAAAGAAAAGGAAACTAAAATCCAGGCTGTTGGCAGAGCCATAGGAAAAGGTGTTGCCAATCAAGATATCAAGGTTTGTAAGGGAATATGAAAGTAACAGAGGAAGCAGAGAAGATAAACATACAATATTTCACACAAGATTGGATAATGGCATAAAAATTCCCCTCTACCCAAGCAGAATGGTAGATCTGGCCTTCGAACACGAGACTTAAATCGGCCTTCTTTCAAGGCAAGCTTTTAAACACTCACACCAAATTAACAGTTTGTATCATGATTAAGTCCCATACTGGTAAATTAGCCTATCAGAACCCTCTCTCCAGAAAAGATTAGCTTTGCCTAGATTATGCCGTGTGCCACACAAGATTAGGCAACTGTTAATATCTTCCCTTTCGCATTTGGGGGATAAAAAGAGGAGGAAAAGACATCTTTTTGTCTTGGGTATTCATGAGTAAATATGCATATTCATATATATGTGTGAGATTTACATTTATATGAGAAATCACCTGCAAGCTGTACAGTCTATTCTGCCACCCTTCCTACTGTGGAGTAGTACTTACTTCTGTAGAGGACTCATTGTTCGGACTCCTGTGAGCAAAGCTGGCAGAATTAGGCTCTCTGTGATCATTAGCAGAAGACATCAGTGAATTACGAATGGAGGGAAGGTCAACTAGCCCTAGGAAAAGCAAAGCCCAGCAGAAGAGGATATCACAGATGTCCACAAAGAACTTGCCTTCCAAGCCTTTCACATTGAATTCTTAGCCTAGATAAGCAACAACACTCATGATTTCACAAGCTGGAGGCCACAGCTGGCTTGTATGAGATCTCCCAGGTAGCATGTGGAGAACATCGCTGAGTGGCAAAAGAGGAACGCAAAACCCATGTATGCATTCTGGCTAATTTTTACTGGAGTTTCAAGTCAGCACATTGCAAAGTAGCTTCAACCAGACAATGAAAGGAACATGGCATAAAGATATCAAAAGATGGAGCTAAACTAGGACAGAGAATGAAGAGAGGCCAGTTTCCAGACAAAACACTCCATTCGCCTTGTTCGATATATTTCGCCAGCATCTGACTGTTTTTCCTCAGGACCCATCTAACAGTCCAGCCCAGCGCAACCTGGATTCCTTCCCCAGACCCCCAACAAGCAATCAAGTTCTGTATTACTCCATGGCACTATTCCCCCATCCCCTGATCAATCTTTAAATTACAATTCTGCCACGTCGGATCCATCAGCAGTGTTTACACTTGGTTCCATCGCCCCGCGACGAGCGATGAGCACGCAATGGGGGAAAAATTATAATAATATTGCAAATGAAATTGAATGAGTAACAACATTTTGTAAGAACAGAATAAATACAGTTGGTGGTGCCTTTTTTTTTCCAATTTAGTATTGTTTAATATGCATTTAATCAACCCATTCAGTATTATAGAGTCTATGTACCGTGACACCCTCCTATGTCACCGAGGAAGCATTCATAGGCCATTAGGCTAAAGTAATATGTATGAGGAACCACTTTTCCCCAGGGTGTAGTAACTATTTTTGCTCCCCAGTCGTCCCCATTAAATCATTAAACCTCATGACTATGCTTTCTGAACTCTACCCTGATCTTTAAAAAGCAGAACATTAAAGGGCAACTGTCACCCTCCGCTGCACAGGCCTTGTGTTTTATATATTCAAAGCATTAAGCCTTTTGTCAGTCTATACATCATAAGCACTGGAAGACTGTATGCACAAACAGGAAATGTTTATAACTGATGTCCCTTTTATAGTGGATGTGCAAATGGGCAGGACAAAAAAAAAAAAAGCTGAGGATCGGCTATTTTATGGAAGGTGAAGCAACGTGATTTTCCCCAGCTGCTTGCAATAAAACCATCTTCGTTACTTATCTTTATGTGGCCGGTTACAGGAGGGTGAGGGAGAAGAGGAAAGCAAGAAACAATTTGACACGAGGGCAGAGTTGGGAGATTTTGGAACAACTAGGGGGGGAGGGAGAGCTCAGTGGTTGGAGCATTGGCCTGCTAAACCCAGGGTTGTGAGTTCAATCCTTGAGGGGGCCACTTAGGGATCTGGGGCAAAATCAGTACTTGGACCTGTTAGTGAAAGCAGGGGGCTGGACTCTATGACCTTTCAAGGTCCCTTCCAGTTCTAGGAGATAGGACATCTCCATTAA
This sequence comes from Malaclemys terrapin pileata, assembly GCF_027887155.1. Lineage (NCBI taxonomy): Eukaryota > Metazoa > Chordata > Testudines > Emydidae > Malaclemys > Malaclemys terrapin. The sequence continues at coordinate 7,350,296 of NC_071522.1, read as the reverse complement.
TTTATTAGGGTACGGGAAGCTTTGGGGCATTTAGATCTCAGGATTGTTTCCATGATAAAAATCTGTAATTAAAGAGCAGGGGTAGAAAAAGTTACATACTAGAATGGGAGAGGAGGAAATATTTCATATGGCACCATTCTAGCGGATATGCCAAGCTTGTCATTAAACTAGGTGGATACAGTGGTGTTGAAATGTGGCTACTTCTGGGGTAGAGGATAACAACAAGCCAGCAGCAAGGAAATTTTGATCAGATCCTTACACTTGTGGATTCTCATGGGATCACTAGTGTGAACACCGAGCAGACATGAAGTATTCCCTTTTAGAGGCCTCATCTGAAAGAGCCACTCACAGCAAACTGCACGGAGCTCAGTTTATCCATCGCAGAGTAGCGAAGGGCTGAGTTGGCTTTGAACTTGAGGATTTAGGGAATCGGTTGAGGTCAATGTTGAGTGGTAGTGGAAAGGGGGCGATTCCAGCTTAGCTGGTTCACGAGTGCTCGAAAGCTCAGAAGGGAGTCAGGAGACTGAATTATTCCCAACTCAAATCATATCACCTCTCTGTACTACTCCACCCCCGTTTTATTGGGGGGATCAAACAGTACTTCCTATGTCACCAAGGTACTGACCCTTATTTCACTCATGTTTGTGAAGTTCTTCCCTTAAGTGTTTGGCTGGAATGTGTTCTAGAATGATTGTATGCAGTGTAATTGTAGTCAGATTGGTCCCAGGATATCAGAGACACAAGGTGGGTGGGTTGGACCAACTTCTGTTGGAGGGAGAGACAAGCTTTAAGAGATAATACCTCTCCCCCCTTGTCTCTCTGATTGATGGATTGTTATATTAACCAGCATTATACGGCTACAAGAGGATGAGCGTCCAGGCTGTGCCAATGCCCTGGGCACTTTACCTCTAGGCACTCCAATCCTTTGTCTGTCTGATCTATTTAGACTAGAAGCTTTCTGGAACAGGGACTCTCTCTCGCCAGGTTTATGTACAGCTCCAAGCGCAATGAACTCTGTTGGGACCTCTTGGTGCTATGGTAGCTCAGGTAAAACCAGCAACTTGAAAAGGTTTGTGACTATGGAGGGTAACAGTGATTCTAATAAAGAGATTTTCAGGGGCCATTTAGAAGTGGCGGGAGATACTAAGATGGATGTTGAGGGGCAGGGATGGAAGAAAGTTCCAGGCCCTAGGAGTCACCCTCAGAAAGGCACCATCACCGGCTGCCATAACCCATTTCAGCCCAACCCCATTGTATCAAAATACTCTCCCTATCCCTGGCATCTGAGGACACTTGCCAGTTACCTACAGAGCCCGTGTAAAACAACAGGGAATGTTAGGTTAACATGACTTAGAGAGCGATTGTGCAGCTTGCAAAATGTCAGAGCTTTCATCCCGTATGTTAACTTCTGAGCCGGCGGTATCAATCTGCGGCAAAACACAGTTATTTCATCATGACATTAGTTCACCTTTAAAGGCATATGGTAAAGCCTGCTTTGTGGCTTGCAGCAGATGAGCTTCCTATAATTACAATTTGAACTGTTCCACGGGCAGCTCTGTAGATAGTGGATCAGTGATTAAAGCTGAAATCACAGGGTAAGTAGTTCTGTGACACCGGGAGTCACAACAATCATCAAAGACTCAACTCTCTGGTTTCTGATGAAGTGGAGATAGTGCAGTGATTCAAGTAGGGGACTGAGACTCAAGTGTTGCTACTTGGAAGCAGGAAAAGAGCAGACACATTCTTGAGGAAGATACTCAGTGCATGCTATTGACTGGCCCCAAGCAAATCTTTAACCCAGCGTCTGGGAGAGAGCATGACTGTGCATCTCATTGTGACAGGGCCCCGAGGGTCACACCTGAGGATCACAGGCTCCAGTTAAACATTCTTCTTTGCCAACTTCTGCTTTGATGCAAGGGATAATGCAGGCAGGGTGCTGGATGGCCAGCAATGGCACGGCTCGGTGACAGAGCAAGGGGGTTATTTTTTTCGTCAGAGCTCTCCTTCTCCAAGAGTACCCTGTCATCATGAAGCGTGAAAGACACTCACATATCTGAGCCCCACCTGACCCCCCCCTTCAAAGCAAACAGACATTCTTTACATGGAATGAGCTCAAGTCAGCCCTGCTGAAGAACATATGAAGTGAGATGTTTCCCTGGTGAAACTCCATCAGCTTCAGTGGAGTTATACGCGGGATGAATTTGGCTCGTGGTATCGGCAGGTCGGATGCTAATCTCAGGTATTCTGGTGTAAATTCGGACAAAAAAACTCAGTGGAATAACCACAGTAAAACACACACACAGCGTGGAGTGAGATAGTCATTCCAAGCAGAGCGAAACTTCACTGTCAGTGGGGTGAAAAATGCATGAAGTAATTTGAGATTGTCCCCATTTCGCTGTAAGATGGGCAATGACTGGTGCTATATCCGGGCTCCACACGATCCCACAGTAGGAACTTCCAAGTCAGGATCTCAAAGGCCTTCACAATTCCCTACCCTCATATTACAGGAGGAGAAACAGACATGGGGAGTTTAAGCAACTTGGCCCAAGTTCACAACAAGTCAGTGGCAGTGTCTGGATCAGAATTCCAGTGGGACGCCCTGTGCTTTACTTTGGCCACTAGACCATACTGCCTCCACTAGTTGGTGCCTTGCTGGTCAGGGGAAGCACCAACAGCGGGCGCCTGTTACACCAGGAGCGTCCTGCAAATTCAAACAGGCTGAGCAGTGCAGCCAGCCAGCTGTGCGGTTTGCACTGGCTCAGACATTTTGAGAATCTGCTTTCCCTGCTCCTTTAAAGATGAAAGAAGTTTCATCTCCGGGAGCAGGAAGGCAAGTGGAGATTCAAAGCCAGCAACTTCCCCTCTCTGCTCCAAGAAGATCGTATCATGGCTGCTGGCCCTCTGCCACAGCTGGCTTGAGCATTAACAGAGGACAATGACTGATGGGTGCCTATGTGGCCAGCGGCTGAAACCGATCCAGCGAGATACCCGCTCCCTCCCCAAGAGGGCAGGGCGAAGCCTTTGCACACAGCACAAGTACTCTAGTTGGTAGGGTCAGGGTCAGGATTTGGGAAGCATCAAGCCTGGTTAGGGTCTATCCGCCTAGCCCCAATGCTTCCCCGAGGCACTGCTCAGGGTCCCGAAGCAACATTTCAAGGAGGGCCTTAAGGAACTGCGGGACGTATGTCTGGGGCCCCCTGCCCATCACAGCCTCAGTGCAGTGTCTGGGCATCCGGGTGTTTGTGAGCGGTTATCCATACACAAGGAACTGAAGGCCAAATTCAGCAGGGAGCCTATAGGAGTCTGCATTGGGATAACAGACCTTCTCCCAGACTTCCACCTAATATTCCCTTACGCCTACCTACCAATGTGTGACTTAAACCTTTTGTATGTCATGTATTACTCCGGCTCACAAGGGCACGGGCCAGGGAGTCTACACTGAATAGACTGAAGGGGTGCAGAAAAAGCAAGGGAAGGGTGTGAGAAAGAGGGAGCTAAAGCAGCTCCTTATTGTCACTTCCACGGGCCTGTAAATTAAACTGGCTTGGACTCCCTGACTCCCACTCAGCAGCATGCAAGTAACAAGTCACCTCTGAACGGGTGCCGGGCCTTGATCATCAAGGAGGAATGGCGAAGGGCACAAGCGGTGCTTTCCATGGAGCTGGACGAATACCACCAAACTCGTCATTCACAAGGAGAAATTCTAGCTTTTACAAGGGATTCCTTTTGTGTTCACCCCTCTGCCATGTCTGCTTCCAGGGGACAAGGTTAGGCAAACAGATTTAACGGGGAGGGAGGGGGTGCTCAAAGCAGCAGAGAATTTTGATTGTGTCTCACAAAAGACGAATTTCAAATTCAGGATCATGAGTCTCCGCACCTCTTGCGGGCAACCAAAACTCCCCCAAAACACTGGGGGAAAAAAATGAACAGAAGGGAACATGGGCCAAAACTCTCTCCTCCTAAAGATTAACCAGAGTCCAAACATCGACATATTTAAATCCAAAGCATGTATTCTTTTCCCACATTGGACTTTGCTATCTCCCTGTTAGCAGGGTCGAAGAGGGAAGGGTTAAGCTGATCCGAGCTGCAAGCATCGTGGGGCAGCAAGGTCCTTTCCAAGGCGGCTGGGAACAATGCAGCTATCAGTCTATACTTGGCCTTTGCCCTCAGATCATTTATGACTTATTCTTCACCGCGGATGACCACAGCAGCCAGCTCTCAATCTCTCTCTCTCTAGCCTGAAGCAAAAAAGATCTTCCCCCACCCCCGCCTTTTTAAATATCACCCTATTTGCAATTAAAAGCAACTGCCATGTAGGAGGCCTCAAGCAACTCTTCCCTGGCCCCTCTGGGGCCCTCACCTCTCCAAGACTAGACTTATGGCAGGCTATCATTTCTGCCACGGTGGGGGGAGGAAAGCCCTGTTGCATCTGGGGGGAAAGGCTGTGTAAGGCTGAAAGTTGGTGGGGGGGGGAGGGATGTTGGAGGGAGGGAGTGTGGGGTGCGTTTTGTTTTACAGCTTGTGTGTTTAAAAAGGGACACAGACGCGATGGACGTGATCCAAAGCAGGCCTCTCTTTTATCCCTTGTGCCCGTTTCAAAATCTGCATGATTTGTTCTCAGAGAGTTTGGCAAGAAGGAAAAAAAACAACAACGGTGTGTTGTATCTTAAAGGAAAAGGGCAGTCCCAACAGCTTAGTCCTCATGGGCAACCCTACCATAAACAGTAAGTGCAAAGGATTACATAAAACACTGGGCATCTAGAGCGAGCATGCCACTTTACAGAGCTAAATATCATTATCCTCAAGAAAGCGAGTCACTGAGGCTTAAGAGACTTGCCCAGGGTCACAAAGTTGGTCAGTGGCAGAGTTGTGAAGAATCTTCTGACTCCCGGCCCTGTGCTCAGTACACTAGAACCAGTGTTTCTCAACAACTGGTTCCTGGACCGGTGCCGGTCCCTGAGGTCAGCCTCACATAGTTTAGGAAGGCAGCAAGCCAGTCCCTGGTGTCAAAAAGGTTGAGAAACACTGCACTAGACCAGAGCTGCTCCAATAACTAGCCAACGTGAGTGCACTGGAAGAAAAGAGCCACCCCACAATAGCCTGTAAGGGAACAGGTTTCCGCTGCATGCAAGCAAGCAGTTGTTTGTTATTAACAGGTAAGGAATAAAAGACAAAATCCTAAATGTAACATTCCTTGACAGGGTCAACTTTCAAGGTCCTCAGAGGCAAATAACTTGGCCTCCTGGATTCAAATCCTAGCCCTAAAAAAAGCTATCCTCTTTCAGTGATGTCTGTATGGGCCAATTCTGTCTCTTATTCCGATTGGCTCCTGTAGGGCCATGCCACAGACAAGAGAAAATATAAATCTATACTGCTGACCTACTGCACCTACTTTTTGGGGGCAGATCCCGGAGCCCTTACTCATGCAGCAGTCCTCGGTCAGGGGAAGTGGAAGGGTCCCACTGACACCAGTAGAACCCCTTTCACCAGTCTTGGTTTCAAGATCAAACCCCTTAGTGTCCCCAACTACAGCGCTCACTGAATCACATACCACAGCGAGCAAGCATTCTGGAACAGCAGCCTGGTTTTGTAATAAATGATTTCTCAACTGGGCCAGGCAGCAACCTGGAAAAAGAGTTAGACAAATCATACCTGCCAGTCTCTAATCTTCCTGCAGGAAAGTCACCTCCACCACCCTAATTCATCAAAAGGGCAAGATGCCTCTTTCTCTTATAATAACCCACATACGTAACTAGGAGCTGCTGAGATTAGCTTAGGTATATTTCACACTCAGGATCTAATATTTGTTTTCTTTTAGGCACAGTTTAATGTGTTGTTTCAGTTAACATCAAAAGAAATTACTAATTGACACTGCACCCCACTTCACTCATTTAAAAAAAACCTATAAGAATGATCATAAACCTGAAATCAAAAGACTGAGGCCCCATAAACCAACCTTACTCTCACTTACATCAGGATTTCAAACAACCAACAAAGAACAGAGGGACCTAGACAATCGTGCAGAGGGACCCTGCCCTCGTGTTCTTCCACCAGACAGTGTTCAAAAAGGGACACTGCCGAAATATATATTTTTGTTTTAAACCTCACCTGTGTTAGGAAGCTTCAGTGTTTAGCTTTTTAAAGAAGTCTTGGGTCTGATTTACAGAGGTGCTAAATATCCAGCATTCCAAATGAAGCGGGTGAGAGCTGCAGGTGCTCTGTCCATTTGGGGGGAAAACCCGCTCAGACTCCTAATTTATTTGTCGCCATTTACAGTGTTGCCAACTCTCACAATTTTATCGTGAGTCTTGATACAGTTGATTGTTTTCTTAATTCCTCAGCTCCTGGAGGCATGTGATTATGTGAGGGTCTCAACTTTGATTTAAAAAAAAAAAAAATTCTAGCCCTCATGGTTGCAGCAAAAAGCTTGAAGATATGCCCTTTGTACATGCTTAAGGATCAAAAACAGGAAGGCAAATAAAAGGAACCCAAAATGTATTTTATATCTCACCATTTAAGCCCGTCTCATGGTTTTTGAAGTGTGGGGCTGGTGAAACTGAATTAATGATGGTTTGTTTTCTGGATTTGATTCACCAGGAACAGTGAAACTAGTCTGGTCAGTTTCACCACTTCTTCTCATGCACAAGCACATAGCTGCTGTGTGTGGGTTTCCAGTCCTGAATGTTTAAATTTAAACACACACCATTTTTAGTGCAACATTTATAGAAACAAAAGGCACAGACAAGTTTCTGCTCCTCACGGTCCCAATCCTATGAAACACCCTCAACTTCCTCGGTCGTCAACAAAATCCATGGGAGTGCTGGCACCCTGCACCTTACAGGATCAAGCAGTGGGTTTTATAAAACCCTTTTCAAAGGGGAGGAAAAACTGCTAAATAAATAATGGATCTTAATTACTTGACAGTGTTTCTTTAATGATGGGATAACTGGAGTAACATTTTCCCAGTTGGTGTAGTTGGATAACTGAGGGGAAGTTTGAACTCACTTTTTAAATGTAATTTATTGAGTTTGCCTTTTGGGAGGTAAATAACTTCTTTAAAAAAGATACACTGGCAAGAAAGAGCAGAAGGGAAGATGGGTTTTAAGAAGGGTAAAAGCAGGAGAGTTGAGGTTTCCAACATATGGATGACCCCCAGAATGGCTACAAGATGCCAATATACCCAGCCCCCACCTCTCTCACCCCCCCAAAATCTCTCTTACAGCTGCTGCACAATTGATAACTGTAGATCCATAAACAATGAAGGATTTGCAGGATTGTTCCAGCTTTACATTTTTCCAGGATTTTTTTCCTCCCGTTCGCATGAAATCTTATCTCCTCAAGCTCAGAGCACTGCAAGTTGCAATATAAAAATAGCTAGGTTCTCCCAACAAAGCAAGAAGAAAATATTGCTCGTACCGTTTTCCTGTTTAAAATGCCAGTCAGCCAGTTTTAACTAGATAATTTCCCTGCAGAAACTGTGTGTTTCTTTTATGTGTTAATTTTTCTTCCCCAGCTTGCACTTCACAGCATGTACTGACACGTCAGGTGCTAAAAAACAAGCCCTGTCCACTTCTTCCGAGATGACAAACATTTGTGATATGAGAGGCCCTAACACATCTGCAGATTCAGCTATATTGGTGCATTTTGCAGGAAAAGATGCTCTTCCAATGATGCGAATTTTCACAAATATAACAGAATCCATCTTGTATTAACCTTTTTGTTTTTTCATACGGTATTAGAGAAGAGGCCCCTGGCCTGGAAGCATGACAAGAGCTTACACATCCCAAAATGGACCTGTGATTTCCATTAAGAGGCTAGAAAGTCAAGTACTTACATGTCTAGTTTTATGAACTCAAGATGGCCAATTCTGGAAAAGAATGGCTTCAAAACGCCACCAGATAGAAAGTCTCCTGATTTAATCAGAATCGCTGAAAAGAAAGACATGGAAGATTCTCAGAAAAAAAATAGCGTTGGTTCCAGTTTTTAACCACCCAAGTTATTGAAGAAATCATCCCTTGCTAGAATGTAACAGTCATTGAAACCCAAGTGTTTGAAAGGCAAAAGAGTCCAAGTCAAGGTGAACAAGAATGTTTGCAAAGTCAGCTAAACATCCCACAAGCCAAGTTAACTTTGACCCTGTACAAATATCCTGGTCGTACGCCTGTGATTCACCCTGGCTGTGAACATTGGGGCAGCTGGAGGCAAGGCACTAGATGCAGGGGAAAGTGAGCAGAGCCTGGAAGAGGTGAATGGATCTAGAGCAAAGGGCAAGGAAGAAATCTAGAGACTTGGATGGCCATTAGCGGGCCAAGAGGTAGAAAGTGCGGTGAAGAAAAACACGATCAGTGCATAGAGCAGCTTTTTAAGCAGTAGGGATAAAAGCAAGGGACAGACTTTGGAGACAGTCCAGGGGGGAGCCAGCATGTCTGAGAAGACAAGAAATGAAAGCGTTCAATGGGGTATCAATCGCAAGGTGCAGGCAGGATCTCCCTCATCTTACTGTCTCCACAGATGTTCAAGAGAGGTAGCGCAAGTAGGCAAGTCCTTTATGGTGCAGTGACTGAGCCATAGTATGTGGTGAACAAAGGATGGATGGTGAGGAATTACAGCCATTCTGTACTTTGGCGCACTAATGAGATAGATTATCCAGCTCAGATGAATGATGAAGTTCAATTTCCAACGCATGCGGAGAGGACAATTGCATGGACAATTAAAGAGGAGAAAGGTATGTCTAATACTAACCAACTCTTATGTGGTGCTTTTTCATCCATAGAGAGCAAAGCGCTTTCACAAAGTGGTATCACATGGGGAAACTGAGGCACAGAGCGGTGACGTGTTTTGCCCATGGTCACATCGCCAAGAATACAACTCAAGGATCTTGAGTAGCAGTCCGTTGCTCTATCCACTAGACCACACTGCCTTGGGCTATCCTACTGTCTAAGACTTGGTGGCCAATACGTGGTGAGTGATAGTTCATAAATGTGTAACAGGCAAATGGGTCCATACTAGGAATACTGGGGGGTTGGAAGTTTAAAAGGTGTTTGGTGTGTGGAGAGAGAGAGGATGGGCACCGGTCTGGGGCTGGAGACAAGATTTTGAGGATTGAATTACCCTTTCTGTAATTTGGGAGGTTTTTTTGTGTATTTTAGTAACTGTAAAAACTAAAGTTGGCATTTCCGGAACTTTCCAAAACATTTGCTCTTTTATAAAAGTGACATCAGCCTACCATGCCTTGGCCTCTTGCTTGTCAGAAGTGCACCAGTCTCTGAAGCCTCTTGGCTGAGCACAATAAATGCAAAGTGCTGGGACAAGAGTTTCAGATTCAAAAGTTCATGAACAGACAACTCCAGTTAACCTCTCCCAAAATGTCCAAGAGAAATCTGGAGCGGTTTCTGAGATTCAACATCCCCCACAAAAGTTAAATAATTAATTGACTACTTCAAAAGTGTGAAGCCGCTCCTTTTTCCAACACTCCTATCTCCGCCTGTCTGGGCCTGAACCTTTCTGGGTATGCCTGGGTGGAAAGCAAACAACAGGTTGTCGCAGAGGGCATGAGCGGCAGAGCTGAGATTAGACCCCGGGAATCCCGTCTCTAATGCTAACCTCCATACAACACTCCCCACCTTTAGAAAATAATCCTGCACTGGCAGGGGAATGGACTCATTGATCCAGTGTACCATTGTTCATTTCCAATTTTCATGGCAACCTTTCTCCTTGAAATCTAACAGTCACTTTCAGTAGCATGACCCGCTCTGTATGGCTCCTACAGCCATGGGATCTGTCGAGCCCCCCATGTTCCTGTTTTTGTAGCAGACGTTCTGCAAGTAGTGTGAGAATCTAACTTCACTTCCCCATGCCACAGTTTGCTGAGTATTAACATTTGCCTTCATCCCTTTCACTGCTGACAACTGTTAATTTTGCCACGTCGGCCAGTTTTGTAGATTTAACTTTGCCCCCGTACTCTAGCCCGCGTAACCTGACAATAAATCAGCAATCTGGAGGCTTCCCGTGGAATGCATGTGGAGATGCGCATCTTTACATTTTTAAGTAGCCCTTGTCACATCCAGGAGGGGTAATGAAAAAAAAATTTACATTTTGACTTTCGGGTAGAAAATGTGGCGGTGGGAAATCCATCATTTCTCAGGCTTGCTCGGGGGGGCGGGGGTGTATGTGACGTGCTTCAGAGATCCCTCAGAAGGTCCTATGGGACTCGTGAGCCAACAATCTCCGTTGTGCCAAGTAAAAGTCTGCAAATTTCCTTGACTGACACCTGGGAACGGACCGGCAGGCAGTGCCAAAACCAGAGGAACTCCTTCCTCCTCTGCGATTTTTACCCATCTTCAGAATGGATAAAGTAGCAGCATTTGCCCACCACGGACACGATCCAGCAAAGCACTTAAGCACAGGCTTAACTTCAAGCACGTAAATAGTCCCTGATTTCAATGCATCTACTTAAGTGCTTAAAGTTCATTGGATCAAGTTTATGCTTAAATGCTTCATTGGATCCAGGCACTGTAAGGAGGGTCTTACGGTGAAGGCACTGGACTAGTGGTCTGAATTCAATTCCCCGCTCTGTCCCAGGCTGCCTGCATGAGCTTGGACACGTCTCTTCATCGCTCTGTCTCTCAGTTCCCCATCTGTAAAATGGGAGCAATCGCACTTCCATCCCCTAGCTCTTTGTCTATTGAGAAAAATCTCGTCAGAGCCCGGGCTGTCTTTCCCTCTGCTTTTACATAGCGCCTTGCACAACGGCACTCTGATCTCTGTTATGGCCTCCAGGAGCTACTGCAATACCAAGGATTATGAAGCCGGCCTAAGGCTGTGCAACAAGCTCACAACAGAGACAGGTCTAGAACCCAAATCTGACTCTCCCCTGCGCTTTAGCTACAAGATAACGCTGCCTTTAAATTCTTCTTTGGCTCCCTGTGGGAAAAACTTGGTGTTGTGAAGAGTACACAATGGACTCCATTGCGTTACTCGGTGACACCCCCATGACAACACGGCCTACACGAAGATTTCAGCAAAAGTCAAACAAGGGCAGTAATAATGTGGGAGAGCCGTCCGAAGCACAGACACGATCCTTGTGAGAGGGGTCGGGTCAGGGTGGGGAGAAGAAGGGCCAACACTGGCTTCTACACACCTTATCTGAAAAGAGGCTCCTGCTTCATGCTAAAAGAAGCTGACATTACAGACCTGCTAATGTTAGCACTGCCTACAAAACCACTCCCCCTTGCTAGGGCTGGAGGCCTGGAAGAGCACAGCACGTTCAGGGTCATTGCCAGAGATGCCCGTAAGAACCACCTGGAGGCTGCAGATAAACAGGTGGGTAGGACAAATGTTTACATTTCTAAAACTCACTCCGCTGTAGATACCATTTTAGGTTTATCTGTCTTAAAACGATGCCTGCATTTGAGACAGCCCAGAGGACAATCCAAGCCCAGTGTTTTCTGCAGATTATCTCTTCCTAGCATTTCCCTTCCGGGCCCTGCTCGGAGCTTCATAAATGCCAAGGGTGCTTGCAGTGTGCACAAACAATCTGTCCTTTAATGAACTCTGCCAGCTAACTCTAAAGACCTAGAACGCAGCTCAGAGCCAGGCGGGCGGGGGGGGGGAGGGGGAGGTGAGTAACAGCCTCCTTTTGCCCTGTGGATGATAACCTCACATGCATATTATTTCCCACTATAATCCTACTGTTTTTAATTAGCGCACTGCAAAAGGAAGTACCACCATGTCTCCAAAGGGAAAAAGGGGGTGTGGAATAGCACAGAGGATTCTGTCCGACTTTTCCAAAAGCTTAATAGATTTTTAAATGGGGTTATTAACACCACCTATGAATTATTTTAGGGACCTAATTATAAAAAACAAAACCCAGCTAATTAGGTTTCCTGAACTTGCCTTGACATAGGTGAAACAAGATCTCTAAGTGTAGGGGGATTGAAAAGCAAATCACTTCAACCAAAGAATCAATGAGGATTATTGCAGAGCCAAGTGAACAATTACTTCTTTAATTGTTGGAACCCTGCTACCTTCACTTAATGGGATGGATCGGCCGAGTTACTTAACCTCCCCGAGTAACTAAAAAGTATAGTGTTAAAGCCAAAATAGATTGATGCACTTTGGGAGGGTCGCTTAAGGTGAGTTCATGTTGAGGACTGGAGCTTGTGCAGTGTATCACCACCATAGTCCCATGGCTGTACCGATGTGCTACCCAGCAGCCTTGCAAAAATTCCTCACTTGCAGCCAGTCATTCCGTTTCTTTGACTGGTGAATACAATATTAATTTCCCCATCTGCACATTAGAATGTGGGCAAGTGGACTTGGTGCCTGGGCTGGTAAGTTTTTCCAGGCTGTTTTCTTTTTTCGTTCTTGGCTGTGACTTGTAAAGAGGCTCTGGGAGCATGCAGGGACGTGGCACTGAAAAAGTTAAGGGGGAATTTTTTTTTTCTTCAAAGCTGCCTAGGGGATTTAGATGCAAAGTCCCCACTGAAATGGATGGGAACGGTGCACGTAAATCCCCTCAGTGGCTTTGAAAATCTCAGCCTAAAGCGCTTGTCATCCTATATTCCTTATCTTACCACGTCCTCCACTGTTGTAAATTTACCATGTCGAAGAATGGGACAAACCAACGAACAAGAAACGCAGGCTCGAGTTTTAAAACAGCATTGGTTGTGGGTAGCAAGCAGTGTAGATAAGGCTGAGGTTTCGTTTCCATTCTAACCTCTCTCTTCAGTAATCACCTTGGTTGGTTGTTAGTTTTTTTAATCACAGCAGCAGAATGAGATACCCGTGATCATAAAATAAACTGATATTACCCAGGGCTCCCTGCTGTTCTGTGAAAGGGAAGTTCATGAAAAAGTCACGACGCTCTACATAGAACGGACATTCCAGTTTCGCCAATGTTAAGGTCTACTGCAGATTGTGGGAAGGCAGCACTAGACGTCCTGATCTCACCCAAGATTGCTAGTTTCCCGTAGTGGCTGAAGCTTTAGTAGCCCCTCTGTCTACTTCCAGGGCCATTCCTCTGTTCAAGGGAGTGACAGTTTCCTGAGGACTGGCAGAATGTGGAGCATTTGTTAGCAGACTCAGAAAGGACCTCACTGCTGGATAGCCTAATGTGCTAAAGGGATTAGCTTCCAAACGCCAGACCTCACTCACATGCTGCCGATGGAGATGAGCGATTCCAGTCTCCGGGGCCTTAGTTTACTCTTCCTTGATCCAGTGCTAAAGAGATTAAGCTACAGATAGTGTGACACCCACTAAAAACACTCCAGCTCTGTTGCAACTTCCCAGCAGGCTTAGGGGTAACCAATCAACCTGGCCACTCCCCACAGGAAACTGATTTTAAGGATCACCAGTACTTGAATGGACCTCAGCAAAAGAACAGGGACTTCATTGGACCAAACGACCCTGCCCTTTGCATGACGTGATCATCATGACGTGTCCTTTCTGCAGGTTGAAAAAGAAGAACAGATATGGGGATGTTTCCTAGAAATAGAAATGTTACATCTAGAGCCCTGTACAGCTGGCATTGCCCAGAACTGTCAGGACTTCACTTCTGTACAGAAGCTGAATGCGCACAGACCCACTGTGGTCTAATGCTTAGAGCTGAGCTCAGGTTTTGTCCCCGGCTCTGCCTCTGACTTGCTGGGACCAGTCACTTGACAGCTGTGTGTCTCCCTCTGCCTGCATGGGGATCATGAGACTTACCAATCTCACAGGGAAACTGGGAGGATTAACAACTTTTGTAAAGGGCTTTGAGCTCCTCAGACAGAAGGTGCGATAGGGGTGCCAGCTACCAGGAGTAATGTGCCCTCTGACCCCATCTCCTGAGCACCAGCCGGCATTGTTCTATTTCATATTGTTTTGCCCAAACGCAGCCAGGGCGGAAGGAGAAACGGAGCTTTTTCTTCCAGGGCACTGTCAACGTGGGGCCTCCTCCAAGGCATCCTCTGGTGGCTTCAGAGCAGCTGTGCAAGCAGCCTCTGGCCTCAGTTTCCCCTCTTGGTTCCTTGTACAAGCCCAACAGCAGCAGCCGCCTACCTTAGGGTCTGGTTTATTAAGTTAAAAGTTCAAAAAGGAACACAAAAAAAGGTCTCCCCTCCAGCCTTAAGCTGGGCACTGCCGCAAACTCCCCTGATCTGCTCAGGGTTCTTCCTTAGCAGGCTACTCCCAGCCCTTCCTAGCTGGAGCAACTCCCCCGGTCTCAGGATCTTCCCTGCAGGAGTGTGTCTGCGTCTCTCTGATGCCTCCTGAGCTTCCCTTCCCCCTCTGTAGATTCCTGCTGCCTTTCATAGGGGAACAGCAGATCTCTCTCAGATGTGCCTCTTCAGTGAGGAGGGCTGGCTAGGCCCAGGCCTCTGGTCCACAAAAGGGGAAGCCACCCAGCCCCATACATTGATGGGAGTGAAATTGCTCAATGCACAAAGCTAATTTGCCATCTCCCTCAAAGGCGTAGGAGAACCTAATCGGCTAGAGAGCCCTCCTGCTTTCCTTCGCTCTGCAACGTCAGGGTGGCAAACCGGAGGGTTGGTAGGTTTGACTGGGGAGGAGCAGGGAATTATCTGGGTAAGGACCACACACACATACCCCCATCACATTACACAGAGCACCTTACACAACATTATGCATACACGCACATGCGCCCACACACGTAGCAAATTCAAGATCTGAGAAGAGTTCAGGCCATCTAGACTGGACTCAGATCAGCCGCTCCCCGATAACCTGAATTAGGCTTGAACCAAGCCACTGTCCATATATAAACAGTTACTTAGAGAGACCCACGGAGAGTCAATATTGATACCAAAGGGGGTGCGGACAGATACCTCCTCATTATGGAGCCTTATGGATGCATTCCACAGCCAGATCAAACACCAGAGAAGTGCTTTTACACAAGCCAACAAAATGCACACTATGTTGAGACAATCTTGTCTATTGGCAGCTACTGCTGGAAATCAGATTGGTGATTTTTGGAGTATATCGTGGTGTGTGTGTGTGTGTGTGTGTGTGTGTGTGTGTGTGTGTGTGTGTGTGTGTGTGTGTGTGTGTGTGTGTGTGTGTGTGTGAGAGAGAGAGAGAGAGTTAAAAACACACACACACTTCCTCAATATTTTTTTAGAAATGGACAGGTTGGGGAGGGAGGTGAAAAATAACCCACAATTGGGGCATTTGTTTAATTCTGCAGTGTGGGTCTGAGCACCAGACAAAAGCTTGGAAGTTTTAAAGTAGCGGCTCTCAAACTTTTTTACTGGTGACCCCTTTCACATAGCAAGCCGCTGAGTGTGACCTCCCACCCTTATAAGTTAAAAACACTTGTTTATATATTTAACACCATTATAAATGCTGGAGTAAAAGCGGGATTTGGGGTGGAGGTTGACAGCTCGCGACTCCCCCTGTAATAACCTCGTGACCCCCTGAGAGGTCCCGACTCCCAGTTTGAGAACCCCTGTTTTAAAATGACAAAACATGAGACATGCAAACATGTCTGAGAAGACCATTTGTTCATGTGAATATTTTCTTGAGTGAATATCACTTACTTTTATATAGTACCCTTCAGCTTAAAGAGTTTTACAAACTAAATAGTCTCTCTCTTACACACACACCCATTCACCACTGAAATGCTATCCCTGGGGTGAGATGCAATAACTTAATACAGAACCCAAAAACACTACAGGACAGGAAGAGAAGAATACTGCAGGTTAGAGACCATCATTTTCTATGGACTTTGGGCCAATTCTTAGAATTCTTGAGAGCATATACTACAATTAATGTTTTGTGTTCCATTCACAGTTGTTCAGACTTCTTTGGTTATCTTATTTTTAATCCAACCATTGAAGTAAATTTAAGTATCTTAAAGTGTCTAAACTGAAAATAATGCATTATAATGTCTGACAACACATCTGGAGCAAGGTATGTCCTGTGAGGCATGCAGAAGGACATATCAGTAGCAAATCTTTGTATGGGGACCTATGGACTGAAATCACAGACAAAACAAACTTTATACTTAAAAGCAGAGCTAGTGTATACAATTTTGAGATTTTCTGACAAAACAGGGAAGGAAATTTCACAATTTCCCCCCATTTTGGGGGGGGGGGGTAGGTCCAGCTCTACTTAAAAGAATTTAATTCCCGTTTTTGAGTTTAACCCTTTCTGGAACCAGTAACTGGCATTAAAATAAAGAGTATCAGAAACCACCAAAGTGGATTCTGGACACAAACTGATTTACACCATTTTTTTTTTAAATAGCAACTGGCCTTGTAATTTTTAAATCAAATTTTCTCCTGATGTATCTTTAAAGTCCTTTAATAAATGCCGAGATGGTTATATAATGGAGCTGCCACCTATCAGAGCCTGCAGTAATCTGTTGCAATGTCCATATTACAGTGATATAAAAAAATCAGACTCACAGTGACACTGTTCAATATTTTTCAGTGCCCACACCCTTCCTACAGCAGGGGGCGGGGAGAGGGAAAAGGTGTGCTTGGTATGTTACATTATTATTTTTATTAGTATCAGGCAAAATAAAATATCCTTCTCCAGTAATAGCACTAAGCTCACATCAGTCCACAAGCATTTCCCAGTGTTCCCTGCTGTATCTTCGTGTACTTTAAGAGGAAAGAAAAATAAATGGAACTGGCAACGCTGCACAACTGGGTCTGCATATCTTCTGCCTTCCCATTCCTTGCCGTGCTGATTAATCTGAACCCGACTGTCACCTTGAGACCCATTTATGATTCTGTCATCAGATTCTTGCAAACTGATCAGATATGCAGTGAGTGGTCAAGCGGGGTCCCCCACAGGCAGAGAGAGAAGGATCAAATTCTCTGGGTGTAGGTGTGATTCTCAGCAGCCAAGATGCTCTTCTCACTCAGTTCTCTGACACTTCCCTCCACCTTAGCACTACTGTGTAACACTAGCTGGATTTAGTTTAAGAAAATACACCACATTCAGTAAGAGACATAATGGTAATGCACTGGTCCATTGTTTAAATTAAATGATGTTCATTAAAGGAACATCACCTCCCAATAATTAATTTTGCTTTGAGGGGAAAAAAAAATCTACAGACGATTTAATGTACCATGCAAGCCCTAGTAGATGCTCCATATATTTTCTCCCATTCCCCTCCTCCCCGCAGAAAGTCATCTCTGCTAATCTTCCTTTTGCTTCTGAACGCAAAGACAGCATTTGGCAGGAGAAGCTGCACAACAAGAAAAGTACCCTTGTCAATTTCACCCAGTGTTTTCATGCTGACAGCGTTTCAATAAAGTTACGTGTTAGTGTATTGATATCTGCAATCACGTCCGCTCGCACTCTCTGCTCTCCTCCAAGTTACAAAGATCAAGAAACTGTACGTACGTATTCTGAAGACACTTGGACAATGGAATCAATAGAACACTGAAGATCCTTTACAAAGCAGTGCTGTTTCCATGCTGGGATGGGTGTGAAGTTTTTGGAAGTGTTTTTGATTTTTGCTGGAGATTAAAGTCCTAAGAGAGGGTGGCAGGAGCTAAGATGGGAGTTGGATCACAAATAAAATGAGATTTCCGATCATCTGCCCATGAGTGCATGGTACCTCCAACGGGCCATGAGATAACTCGCAAGTCATAGCAATGAAGACTAGAGTCATATAGTAAAAAAAAATCAAGTTCCCCAACAGGGAAGGAGAAGGGTCTAGTGGTTACTGCCGAGGATGCAAGTAGTGCCTTACTCCCTAATTAGCCCCATTCAATTCATGCAGAAATCTTTATGGAGTTAAGTGCTGGTAGCTCAAGTGAAGGTATCAGAATCTGGCACTTAACCTCTCTGTGCCTCCATTTCTAGAAGTCAGGAATAATAATTAACTCCTCTGTGGATACACATATTGGTTTAATGATGGTTATACAAGTTAAGCCAATATAAGCCAGGTTTAAATCAATTTAAGAGAGTCCCTCACACACACCACGTAGGTTTAACTAATTCAGTTTTGAAACAGCACCTTTAGTTAATCTGGGGCAACTTTCTATGTGGATCAGGCCCAGTGCCCAGAAGTCACAAGGGTTCTTGTTAGCAATGGAGTCTGGAAGTGTCCCAGACACAGCATTATTACCTGCACACGACCCTTACACAGGGCCAACTTTCCTCTCTGCCATACACAGTAATCCTGCCTCCTTCTAAGCAATTAAAGTTTGTGTATAAGAGCAGCCACACTGGGTCAGACCAATGGTCCATCTAGCCCAGTATCCTGTCTTCCAACAGTGGCCCATGCCAGGTGCTTCAGAGGGAATGAACGGAACAGGTCATCATCAAGCACGTTTCCCTTAGTGTCCCTGATGCTGAAAATTGACTCATGCTACAGAAGAGGTGCTGTGGAATCCTTTGCATCACCTAGCTGGGTTCAGAGGGTAGGGGACTGCTTAAGAGAAAAACACTTTCCACCTGTTACCTTCATGACACTTCTGCCTTCCCACGATCCAATGGATGGAAGCTAGACAAACTGAAGCTAGACAAGTTCAGACTAGAAATAAGAAGTTTGTTTTTTTTAAATGAGGAGAGTAATTAACCAGTGGGACAATTTACCAAGGGTCGTGGTGGTTTCACCAGCACTGGCAATTTTTAAATCAAGACTGGGTGTTTTTCTAAAAGATCTGCCCTAGGAATTATTTTAGGGAAGTTCTATAGGAGGTCAGATTGGATGATCGTAATGCTTCCTTCTGGCCTTGGAATCTCTGACTCTATGAACTATTGAAGTCAATCTTAGCAGCCAGAGTTTGGGAGAGATGTTGGTTTTAGAGCCAACAGATACACACCACTAACAACAAATAATCAGGAAATAACTTAGGTCAGTCTAGGTCCTTTCATCCTAAAGGGTTGCAAGCAAAGCACTTTATAATATACATATTGCTTTAAGTTTACATATGCAGGAGTCACTTCACTCGTGGCTGCAATGCAGCCATTTCTGAGGTGAAGCACAACAGCTGTTTTCAATACCTAGCAACCTCACACAACAGTTAAAGACAGAAGATTACAAAAATGATCATCGACGTGAAATTATAGTATGAATTTAGGTAGGAAAAAATGCAGTTTGCGACATTAAACTCTGGCCGGGACAATGGAGTGAAACCCCCCTATTATCCTAGCAAAGAGAGCCATGAAATCTTTCAGATGGCCACAAGTAGCGAGGCTTTCCATTCTGCACGGCATGCCTTTCCCACAGTCTCAAGGAGGGTCTGCTGAGATGAATAGCAATGCCGATTACTTTTACCAAGGCTCGGGAAACGGTCTCCCATCTCAGAGAAGTCACCGGAATAGTATAATTGGTTCAACTTTTCGAATGCAAACATCTGCAGCAATTTATTGTCCATGTAAACTGCTGCATTCTGTCTCCATACAAAGTATTTACCCTGCATTAATTTAGTGATTAGATAAGTGGTGGATTGCTTTGTACTGTAATGTGTTACTGTTTCATGCTGTGATGTATAAAAGGAAAATGCAAACACAAACACTGACCAAAGGAGGAGATGCAGGAGCAATTTATTTGTATTACTTTCTGCATTGAGTGTGCTTTGAAATAGAGTGGCCTTTACTAGCCCTTCCTTAGTGTCATCTAAGCACATAGTCATAAAATAATTGTACTTAGCTACCTTTGCAATGGGCTTTGAGATCGACAAACAAAACATGCTGTAAGTGCTACATATCATTATCCCACTTTTACAACAGGAAAGCGGGATTGCGGCTACAGGTTATTATTAGGTAGCGCCTCAAGGCCCTATTTGGGGATAAGGGCACCTTTGTGCAAGGTGCTGTACAAAACAACAAAAAGACAGCCCCTACCCTGGAGAGTTTATAAGTTAAGCATAAGAGAAGAAGCATACGATAGACAGGGGGAACACAAAGAGACAACACTGGCCAGCATGATAAGCAGTGATCAGAGTCGCAGAGAGATTAAGCTTAGTTTTCAGAGATGATCAACATTTAACACCCATTGATGTCAGTGGAAACTACGGGGGCTCAGCAACTCGGAGCTACCGGGCCCCAAATGACTCATGCAAGGTCAGATTGAGCTCAGCGTACGAGCTGGAAATAGAACCCTTATTTCCTGCCAATCCCGTGCCCTAGCTACTGCACAGCTCTGCTTCCCTTAGCACTTGTTACATTGCAGACAGACCTGTACCAGCAACAGTCAATACCGACCTAATGAGATCCACAGCATCACATTGGTCCTGGTGTTTAACATTACATGGTGCTAGAAGCCCCAGTAATTTCAATGGGAACACTTACCGGACATAAAAGTTTAGCCTGCGTGCAAGCATTTGCATGAGGAGGGCCTTAATTTGGAGAGGATTTTCAGTGAAGCAAAGCCATGTTCTCCAACCCAGATTTGGAGAATCCAAAATCCTTAGTATATTTCAGAAAGAACCTAGAAGGGTTAACTTCTCTATTTGTGGACTAAAGACCTTAAAAAGAAACAAAGAGGAAGAACTTCCCCTTGTTCAAACTTCCCTGTAAAATGGACAAGCCTATGGAAGCAGCATGGTCATTTGGTTATTCCATCTCCCAAAGGAAGCTTGGCAACCCACCATTTTTTAAAGCCTCAGTCCCACATAAATATAACAGAGGTAACAATCAGAATGGCAGCAAATGAGTGAGGTCTGACATACTAGCAACGCTAGGTGGAACCTGATGTCTGAGGAACAAAAGCAGACTTGGACATGGAAATATATCGGTTTCATGAATAGTAAGGACAACACTGGCCTAGTATTGTGTGATGACTCTACGCAAAACTCTTCAAGGGCTTCCTGTTCTCAGGTGTCCTGGATACTTTTGTGATAAATGGGCTTATAAATTTACTCTAATGCTGAATTTAACTGTAAAAAGGGAATACAAGTTTGTAAGATGTCACAATGACCTACGATAAAGAAAGTTATAAACAGGTTCAGGAGAACTAGATAGAGAAACTAGATTAGTCGAAATCAAAAAGACCACGCTGAGGCCTGTTGAAATTATGCTGGTTAAAAAACAGATGTGAAGCCAGAAGTTAATTAACCAAAATTGGCATGTCAGATATTAAGCCTAATTGGTGGACAAAAATAACTAGGGGATGGGCTAGTCTTCCCATCATTTCCTTTATGAGACTTTTGGGGGAAAAGACAGAAAAGAACAGACGCTGGCTACTGAAGCAACCCTTACCATCATAGCTTCTATGCCCACCACTTCCTGAGCCCCGGGACCTTCATTATCCTGAAAGATGTCCTGACCAGACCGAGCCAGAGAGAGGGATCCAGATGATATCACCACCCCTACTAGCTCCAGCTGAATCCCAACCACCCTGGGGGAAGAAATGGGATTAGATTTTAACAACTGCAGCGACAGCTCCAGTCCATCTCAGCCATTTCTTTTGACCCAAAAGGACAGTTATTACTGTCTTTAATACCATCTAAGAGACTGTCAGACAAGGGGTTTCTTGCCCCCTTCTAAATCGCTCTCCAGCAAAAAGGAACATAACCAGCGGTGTTAAAATGAAAGCCTTACTTAATGTTTTATATTTCAAATACTTTCAGTTTTCCCTTTTTTCTGTACCTTTAATAAAAGGTTAAAAGGATTTGTAATGGTTTGTTTGCCACGGTACTAAACAGGGTGAGGTCTCTGTATTCCAAATCCAAATCTTGTTGAACACGGTTTCATGTTGGCCAGTGACACCTTTGGACCATATATCCCATCTTCTTTCCTACAACAGCCCCCAAGCCCAATTTAATGCTCTGTTTCCTTACCCTCTCCTCCCCCAGGGATACAATTACAGGACACTAACTGGCACCCATTCAGATTTACAGGTTGATGGGATTGTGACAAATTCCTCTCATTCTTTATAGCCTCCTCTCCTTTCTACCTCCCTGTCCCATCCTGAGGGTCTGCATTTCTTTGCACTGATCTAGGCACGGGTAACCGAAGGTAACTTGTCATCACCCGACAAGTAATGGCAAATGGTTCAGATTACCAGAGCAGGTGGGAGCTGTGATGCTCTATATACACACATACCCTTCCCTTAATGCAGATCACGGTCAATTCTGTGGATGCTTCTAACCAAAATAAAGTTGTTTCCCCATTTATCTGTAAGGGGTGCATCAGACTCACTTTGTTTGGGGAGCCTGACATGGGCTCAAACACTCTTTAAGCTGGAATACAATCAACCCCATTGGAGCAGGTTTGGCAAGAGCATTCCATCCAGCTGAGGGCAGTAGGTGGGAGGAGACTTACACCGAGGTATTATGCATGTTATGTGCCCCAGTCCTATTCTGAAGAGGAGTAAAGTGTAAATATAACCCCACACTAACAAAGTGTGACTGTTTGTCCCCCTCTAGCGGACAGCCCTCCAAAATCCAGGAGGTCTTCAGTTCAATCCCCACAGAGAACCCATCAAGGGCAACTTTACATTAACAAGCAGTATAGCGTTAACAGATACGTTCCTTGAATATTTTTAAAGGTGATTTTAAAAATCCTTAACTATAGCTTTGTAGGCAATGTGTAAATGCAGCTATTTCTTGTGCAGGCATCACGGTAGTATTTAAGCGTGTAGAATGGATTTAAAAAAAAAAAAGCTTCCATCTTTGCCTTCTTGAGATTTTTGAACTATGTGCTACAAGGTAAAACAGGGGGGTGGGGGGTGGAAAAAGCTTGTTTCCTCTCTTCAAACACTCCTGTTAATTTCAAATCACGATCCTGGGCTTTACAGAATGTGGATATTTCCTGCCTCTTGGCTCTGCCTATCAAATCATTATTAATCTTTCTGGTCTGTGTATATTCATTAGATAAACACTCAAACGGTGATGTTGTTTATTGTCTGCTCTGTACACATCATAACCCAGGGAAGACAAGATGAATTTGACAGCTAATGTAAAAATTACAGCAGGCAATACATCTTAGATTTGGGTGGAATGCCAAGATGAGAGTTAATCAATAAAATCCTAACTTAGGTGTTGTATGAAATGGCACTTCATTCATTATTAGGGGTTGGTATAAAACATGATTTAGTGGCTTGAGATATTGGCCCTTCACCTCGGGGACCTATTTTGAAATCCAGTCCAATCCAAAGTGACGAAAGATCCCTCTAGTCTGAGAGCTTGGAAAGGATGTTGTTGCCAGAAATGTATCTGACCTCAGTTTATAACGTATACATTTGCTGGCCTTCACCCAAGGAAATGTTACACTGGAGCTGAGAGGGGTTAAACCAAGATCAGGACACTTTGTACGCTAGCAACTTTTTAAAGGAAAATAAAATTATGGGTGTTTCTCCTTTCTCTCCAAATTCACCTTTCCTCTTGTCAGGAAATCCAACATCTCAACTCTTAACAGACTGGCTTGTCTTTTAATTTGGGTTTCATCCGGTGCACCCAAAACTACAGGAATGAAAGTAGGGTGACCAGGTGTCCCGATTTTATAGGGACAGTCACGATTTTGGGGGCTTTTTCTTATACAGGCACCTATTACCCCCCACTCCCTGTCCCAATTTTTTACAATCTCGTCACCCTAAATGAAAGTCATTTTGCTCTTTGCAGAAATCAACACTAAGGCCTCGACCTAGTCTCTAGGTAAAGCAGCTTTGTGGGTTATACAAGTCAACAGGATGGAGTATATCAAGCACTGTCGTAACCCAATCGGTCCCATGGGGATATACTAGAGATCACACCATTTCCCAAGAAACAAGAGATAGGACGGTGCCCTGCTTGGGTCTGGCCTAGTCAAATTTCAACTTCAGTGATATTCGCCTGTCAGAACAAACCTTCTGGCTCCACAGAAGTCAAACTCCAATATCATACCTGTTCTCTCAACCTTCTCAGACCTTTCGCGAAAGTGCCATCAAAAGCAGGTCACCCTGCCTTACCCATTATAGATTTACTGGGTGTCATAAAAACTGTGTTTCAAGTTTGCAGTTAAGATCTCTGTTTTCTCTAGCCCTGTCCCACCTTAGAACGAATGATGTTTTTTCTGAACGGAAATAAAATAAAAAAAAAAAACAAATAGTTTCTAGCATTTCTACAGGCAGTTGTTTCTCACAAGGAGGAATCCAAACGGTTGGTCTTTTTCTCTGCACTTCACAGTAGCATTAAGTTGGTTGAATTTTTCTGGCATTTTTGTAATCATACCAACAATATCTAATTATATAGCAATTAGACTCTTGTTTTAGATTCACACATACTTAAAGGAATATACCAGAGACAGAGATGCAAAATAAGACCAAGATCCTGCAAAGTGTTAAGTGCATGCTTAACTTTATGTCCTGCAAGTAGACCTACTCTGGACAGACAGAAAGGATGATCCACTGGTTAAAGCAACAGCCTTTGACTTGAGAGACCCATCCTCAAGTCCCAGCTCTACTACTGTCTCTCAGTTCCCCCATCTGTAGAATGGGTAGAATGGTACTTTCCTACCTGACAGCAGTGTTGTAAACACACCAAAGACTAAAGTAACAGAGGCCATAAGTACCTAAAATAAACTTGTGCTTCGCTTACTTTAAGTCTGCAGGATCCGTTTTGGTTTAATGCCTGGACAGCCCACTGATTGAGTGTTTTATTTAGACCCAGTGGGATGGGTTGCAAAGAGACAATTTAAAAAAAAAAAAAAACAGGTTTAGCAATCAACAAAGAAATACATTGTCATTTAGCCCAGCTCCTTATTAAAAAAAAAAGTTACGGATATCACTGGATTTCTTTCCTTGTCTTTTTGCAATTCATTGCTCCAAGAAACTTGGTGAAGAGTTCTGGGTCTGGTGCGCTGTGAATCCACTAGCACGCCAGGAAACCTGACTGAAGAGTTGAAGGATTTAGATGCTAATGGAGTGATAGATATCTGAGCAACTGGCAGCAGTGCTGGGATAGCGCTGAGTATTCTCAGGTCTTGTGTGTGCAGAGAGAGAGAGAGAGAGATCCCTTATCACATTTTATAAGTTTGCCTTTATAGGGCAAATAAAATAAAGCATTTTTAAAACCAGGAAGCATTCCAGAGAACTGATTCCCACCCCCCATGTAACAGTCACAGTTAGAATTCAAATTTAAATACTTTTCTTGTTTAAAAAGAAAAACCCAAAATAATGGAACCGATTCCCTTGTTGGGCACCCATGAAAATTTCAGTTGTCTTTGTAACTGCACTTGTTCCTTGCTGCCTTTTAAACATAAAAGGAAAGTGGCTTTACTGCTGCAGTAAAACTACAGCCCCTAGTCAAAAATCAGTACAGCAGAGCCATTAACCCTGCGTGTGCTGCTATGGCTCCAGGAATGCCTGAAACATTGCCTCATAGAGAGAAGTTCAGTGGCAGATCCAGCGACAGTTTACTATACACGTGTCTTTGAAGTTCATTGGCAAAACTGCTTGCTCTGGTCACTTTGTATTATCCCATAAGAGGCAGTTCATCCAGGGCCTCATCCAAAGCCCGTTAAAGTCAATGGAACGACTTCCATAGACTCGAGAGAGCGTTGGACCAGGTCCTTCATAATTAGAGCAGGTGGCTGAAAGGCAGGAGACCCCTGTTCTACTGACAACTCTGCCACGGACCGGGGGCAAGTCACTTGCCCTGTGTCTCAGTTTCCCCATTTGACAGATAGGGGTTGTACTACTTTCCCATCCCTGTAAACCTTTTTGAGATCCCCAAATAAAGGCTTCTATATAAATGCATTGTTGTTGTGCATCTTCCAAAACACATTTGCCCTCACTCTTAAAATATATATCTATATCTATATATATCACTTATCACCATTGCAGATAAGCACTTGTCTGTAATATTAGCACATACAGAACATGGTAAAGTTCCAATGATGTCATTGTCCTGAGAACCCCAAAGGAGGCACTTCCCCTTCCCCCGCCCCCTCTCCAGTTTCACTGTGTGTCTTGGTGGGTTTTTTACAGAAGAGATAACAATTACCGCTGATGTCGTGGATTAGTGTTTGTGGATATATCAATAACAGTGGAGCTTCGGAACTGATGGCAGAGAACAATCCACTTCCAATTTGTTCACAGTTAACAAGACAGGTTAATATCACAGCACATTTTGAACATCCGAATACTGGGGTCAGAATGACCTTCACTTTGCACGGATAACAGAGGAAAGAAATTCTCATTCCAAACAAAGTCAGGAGTTCACCAGTCCCGTATCCTGTTTCCAATAGTGGCCAGAAACTGGCACTTCAGATAATGGTGCAAAAACACCTCTGGAATAACCTGCCCCCAGGAAAGTTTCCCCATAAGCTAGTGGCTGGCTTATGCTGGGTGGAAGCATGAAGGTTTCTCTCTCTCTCTCATTTATTATTTTTAGGTTATTTATACATTCATAAAAAGCACAAGAACATCCACAGTGATCTGAATCTTTTTGGGCCTCCACAAAGCCCTTGGCATCAAGGATACCTTGCGGCAGTGAGTTACCCAGATTAACCATGCATTCTGGAAGAAAAAAACATCCTTGTATCAGCATAACCATTTGTTGCCTTTCAGTGTTAATGACAAAGCTTTAGCTCATCCCACTCAGTTTTAAAACCCTGCTATGACCTGTATTTGAACCACCTCAGGTTTGATTGCACAGATCAAGGCCAGCTGGGCTGACCTAGTATTTGACTGGAAATATTTCAACAAATACCTGGATCCCGACCAGGTAAGAGGCTGCTCTTCTGTCAATATCGAGCCAGTACCTCCCGTCCATGATACTAGCAAGCACTGCGCTGTTGAGAGCACCATCTTTCAGATGACACAGCTGACTAAGGGCTTGTTTTGTTATAGTTTTCCCTTTGCAGTTTGTGCCGTCTTTGTGCCGTAGCATGGGGCAGCAGGTCTGTTGCCTGCCCTGTCACTATGCTGCACACACCAGGGTCACTTCGAACTTTACAGTGACCCCAGGGATAGATTTGGATTCTCCTGCTCCAGGCCCACGGTTGACTTAAAGGAGAATCTCTGTTCTGTCAGCAATACAGGAGATATGCCAAACACTGTCCAAGAGTTCACATTCTATCTAGCAGAGGCACGTACGCACAAGCCCCCAGCCGGTTTATATACCTATCAGACTGTTAAAAGCACTCTGCGTTGGCCTAACTCAGCTCCCACTGAGGTCAACGCTATACTTCCCTGTTGGCTTCAAACAGGAGCAGAGATAGGCCAACACTGAACGCGTTTGAAAACTCCACCCCTAAATGAACTGCAAGGATGGGATTTTTGGATACTTTCGCTCTTCCTGATTTTTAATAAGCTAAAAATCCCAAGCTGGGAAAGGCAATTCCAGAAGCAGCATCTGCTCCTTGTTAAATTCCAACAGCAATTGACAGTAGAATCTCCAATACTCTTTCCCTGGTCTGGCAAGGAGTTATAGACCACTTCAGGTCGTCTTGGGCTGCTTTCGTTTCCTAGACACTTTCTTTTTTGTTGCTGTTTTATCAATGCACCTTCAATGCCAAAAGAATTTTCACACTGTCATCTCCTTGTGAATAAGATTCTGCGTGGGTCTCTCCTGAGATCTCTATCCATTGCTCTTCACTCATAGTTAAAAGACAATCAGTTACAGGGAACAAAAATAGATTTCCCAAACCAAACATCATAAATCCAATATTCTCCCCATTCTGGTTTAAAGCAGGCACAAACTGCAAATATGACACTGACACTTTCTGGGTTTCTGTGAGTATTGCTGGCCCTCTGAATGGGGAGCACAACCAGTGGGAGAAAAGGAGTTGGTCCGGAGATGTAGCTTCCCTCAAAATAATCAACCAGCAGCTAAATAAGCTTTCTTCAGTTAGACAAATAGTCTAAAATAGTAAAGATCTTGCCATCCAATAACACACTCCTGGTCGGAATTTACTCTGCTTCTACTGTCTGGGACTTTCCAGACAGCTATTAGTATATTTCCCCTGCCACCTTAAATCACCACTTACATTGCAACTCTTCTATTGCATCCCCTCTAGAAAGCACAAACTATCATTTATGTGCAAAGACACGGTGGAGATGCACCTAAGGAAATGGCTCCTTGATACATGTTATGGAGATGTTCGGTATGAGCCCCCCCCGGTGGACTGGTGCTGCCACCCCGACAACGTGAGCCTCAAGTCACAATTCTCACGTTGATAGACACTGCATGTTAAAAGACACTTCACTGTGAATGCACCTGGACTCCCATTGGCTGGGTCTGCCCCAGTCTCATGATATCCACGAGGCACTATATCCTAATAGAGAAAGCCCTGCAGGTGCTGCTTCCCCTTATTATGCCAAGGTCATATGCCTGGCATGGTCACTGTCCCTTCCAAATGCACTCTTCCTAGGATAGATCATAGAATCATAGAATATCAGGGTTGGAAGGGACATCAGGAGGCCAACTAGTCCAACCCCTTGCTCAAAGCAGGACCAATTCCCAACTAAATCATCCCAGCCAGGGCTTTGTCAAGCCTCACCTTAAAAACCTCTAAGGAAGGAGATTCTACCACCTCCCTAGGTAACCCATTCCAGTGCTTCACCACCCTCCTAGTGAAAAAGTTTTTCCTAATATCCAACCTAAACCTCCCCCACTGCAACTTGAGACCATTACTCCTTGTTCTGTCATTAGATGAACCCTAATGTAGACAAGTCTCTGGCAGCCTGAACAGATTTTATTACTTTAGTTAAGGAAGTGTAACTGAAACCAGGGTAAACATGCGTCTGGGTGCAGGAGCCCTGGGTAAAGTTGAATTCCCACTGATGCCAATACTGGTTCACCTCAATTGCTGTTTTAGCCAGCAGGCCGGCAGATTATATATATATATATATACACACAAGTTTCCTAAAACCGTGCATCAGTCACCCATGAAATATGGCACTAGCAGTAGGTGGCAGCCTGCATCTAAACTAAATAAACAGTCATACAGTACTCCACAAGGGTCTACAGGGCTACTAGGGAAATATGCTAAGCATCCCATAAGGGACTTCGTTTCCCCATCTGTGGAACACAGGTATTATGAAGCCTAGTTTCTAAAGCACTCGAGAATGGCCCAATGAAAGGTGCTGGTGAAGTACATTCAGTGCACCTTATTAATCACTTAAGTCTACTGATTATGATGCTTCCATCCGAGCCAGCCATATACCTTCCTATTTTATTTCCTCTCCACGGGCCCGGTCCAAAGCCCATTGAAAGTAGTAGAAAGAGTCCCATTCATTTTCACTGGCCTTAGATCAGGTTCCATCATTGCAATCATAATAGCTTCAAGTGGTAGATCCATGAGTGAAAATTGCAGAGTGCTCGACAAGTACATGCATCAGGACTTTGGAAACTGAATCTCTAGACCTTCCTTCACGGGCACAATTCCTGCTTTTTTCAGCTCTTAGAGAGAGAGAATGAACTCGTTTAAAACAAAAACCACCACACTACCAGGGTAGGATATGAAAGGAATAGACAGGAGTGATTTCTGCTTTGTATCTGAAATCGCTTCGTTGTGCGCAGCTTATTGTTTGTTCTGAAATGGGAAAGGGGAACAATGTCCTTTGTGTGTGTGTGGGAGGGGGGGGAACAAAACAAAAAAAACAAACACAAAAATCAAACTTTGGGCTAGTAGCCAAACTATCCATCTGGCTTTGATACAGGCACCAAAAGGCAATCACTCACTCATTCAAACCGGCCCCATATCAATACCAACTGAACGAAGGCAAGAGGGAGACTGAAGAAAACCAATACTGACTCATCCAGATCAATTGGTCTTATACTAAACGGAACCTGTTCATTTTTAAAAATTTACTTAACTAAACCAACGCACCAGACCTCTATCCCTCTCAGGTCAGAAAGGCCCTTTTAAGAAGAAACTAAAAGAAAGGAATTGGTGTCTCCAAACGCATTCCCAAACACCTAAGAAAACAAGCCTGGAAAAAATGTTAATCTGTCTTTAAATCTATGACACTCAAAACTTTAACATACTCACACAAATATATATTGTACATATTTTGTACAAATATTGTACATATATTGTACATATTTTGTACATATATTGTACAAATATTATTGTACACACAGGGGCTGGGGAGGCACACAATTAAGGTTCCCTACTCCTCAGGGGAAGGATTGTGCCTTTCTCGGTGTTGAGAGTAAACCTAGCATTCTACCTACTGCAATCCAAGTAAGTGTGTAGATCTCTCTCGTACCCCTCAAGCCTGTGGGTTTAAATGTAGAAGGGCCAAAGCAATAGATAGAATTTTTAACCTAGCAAAATAGAGTTTACACTGAAATGTCAAATTTAAATCTACACCGACAACTACCTATGCAAAATTGTCCATTGGGCAGTAGGTATTTAAATGTTAGCTTTGTTTTATTTTGCATCGGTAGCTCTCATTTCAGAGCTTCGGTTTGCAGGTCAGTTTCACACAAGAGCAGAAATGAACTAGGAATGTTTTCAGTGGTATATTTAGAACCATCACTATGTTTAATGCCATGCAAGAGATCTAAGATACAACCATGTTCCATCTCCAACAGCAGAATATTGTCAGATGCAATCCTTGTGTTTATTGCACTATATGTTTTTGCCCTCATCCTGACCAAGGAGTGAAGATTTAGCTCCTTGTTGTTGGAGGATGAATGTTTTTATTCCATTTGCTCCCAGGCTAATATCAAAAGCTCCCAGTACATGGGTTAACCAGATGATCCTTTAATACACAAAGGACCCCCAAACAGCTTAACCTTAACCCATCTGTAAAGATTCCACCCAGACTGCTAATGCTGTCCTGAATCGTGTTCTCTATTATTACATCTGAAATCCGTTAAAATTTCACACCATTTCCTGCACAGCAGTGTATGTAATAATGCTGGGAGCCAATATGTTTCTATAATTGGGCCTGTAGTGGGGCACAGTCCAAAGCAATTAATCCAGCCTCCTTCCTTGTTTGCGCCCGTATAAAGCTGACAGGGTAGAGAGTAATTGGAAACGAGCGGCCTCTATCCCCTACTTTAAATTAATATTTTCCTGTTCTGATTTAATTTCACCCGGTAACAGTGACACAAAGACACGCCGTGTCAAGCACTAAGTAATCTGCAGCAGCTGCCTTCGGAGAAAACTTTTATTCATCAGTAATATACTGACCTGTATATAACTCCACATACAGTACACAATATTCCTGTCAAATAGGCAGCCGCATTTAACTCCGTATAATCAGTGGAGAGGGGAGGAAAGAAAAAAAACATACACCCAAGCATACATACAACAGACACAGGAATTAAATTAATTCTGAGAAATGCACCTTTTCCAAAGCATTAAATAGCAAATATAAAATATGCTCAATCAGGATAACCAAGAATCTATGCAAATGGAAAAAAACAGGAGGCATGGCCAAAAACAAACAAACCCCCCAAAACACACACACACACACACACCCCACCAGACCATTAAATCAAATCGCTGAGAGAATAATGGCTAAACTCTCTCTTACTTGTAACACTCAATTTATGTAGTCAATATGGCTCTGAATGAATGAGCGAAGGTACTAAGAGCACAAATCTAAATTCAATATACATATCTTAGGAAAATCCTCAGCGCAGGCGCGCACATGCTGACACGCCAGATAAAGCCGGCATTGCCTGTGGTACAACAGCGGAAAGGAGAAAACGAGTGTCATTCAGGAGGATTCCGCCGTTCACAATAGACCAAATCTCAGCATCGCCTCGATTATTGTAACAAAATCCACAGCTGCCAAAAGAATTTATGGGGTCAGTGACTCACTCGTGGCTGTTCAAACCTTCAGGGTGATGGCAGGAACAGAACTCAGAGCCTCCAGCTCAAAAAGCACAGGCCCCACTACTACCTAAGTTAGCAGATCTCCTTTAGCTGTTGGCTGTATAAAGCCTATGACACACAACTAAATAGTCAGCACAGCTCAGTGAAAGAGAGTGGTATATACACTTTATACTGCATATGCAGCATTACAACACAGTCGATATTTGATATCATATAGTCTATATTCAGGGGATACTGACCAGGATAAGAATCTTAGCTGTGGGTCTGAACCAGAATCTAAAATGTTCGTGTTCTTTGTGGGGAGTGGAGTTTGCACGGTTTTTTAAATGGACTCTTGTTCATCGTCACCCTGATTTCCTCTAGGGGTGAGTTCCACAGCAGCTGACCAGCGGTCTAGAAACCCCCCCAACCCCCCATGGGATGTAGCTATCACTGGGGGGTCAGGCTGATGCAGACAGAGGTGATGCCTCAGATAAGTTGGGCACAGCCCCTTGAGGGCTTTAAAGAGAACTGAAACCTTACATTTGGCCCAATGTTCAGTGGGAGGAAGTGAAGCGAATGGAGCACTGGACTGATATTCTATTGGCCTGAATAGATGAGTTGCTCTGATCTGTTGGCCTTCAAGTCCAAGACATCATAACATGTAGCCCAAGACTGTAGGTGCAAACATCTAATATGTGCGGGGGACGGGACAGAGCTTTTAAAACAAATGGTTTGAAACCACAACATCTTATGTGAATTTAGATCACCCCAAATTTGGGGATCACAAATTAGGATTTAGCTTTTACACCAACGGAAGCCATCCAAGTTTATCAGAGAGATTCAAGAGGAGCTGTATGAGGTTTACACACAGAAAAGTAGAGTCTCAAGAGAATATTGAGGGATGTGGCAGCTTAGTCCTCTGCAAATCAGCAGCTTATATCCTGTGGTTTAATTTTCTCACTCACTTGTTCTTGAGTTTGTTGAATTTCTTCCTTCTATCCAAGATCATATTTTCATCTACAGGCGATATGTTTAAACCACTGACGATCACCAGCAACACTGGCTGGAAAATTAGCTGACACAGTAGCCTACCTCTAAAAAGTTCCATGTAATAGATATCAGAGGGGTAGGCGTGTTAGTCTGAATCCGTAAAAAGCAACAGAGGGTCCTGTGGCACCTTTAAGACTAACAGAAGTATTGGGAGCATAAGAGTTCATGGGTAAGAACCTCACTTCATCAGATGCAAGACTATAGAATGCCTCTAAGCTGCTGGGCAATCGTATAGTGTTCTACATCTAGTCAGGAGGTTGCAACCATTTCTTTCAGGAGTGGGTCCTCACTTCATCCATCATACTTCAAATATGCAACTACTGCCACGTGCTCCATCTTAGAGCCACTCCGAAATGGAAGCCAGGACAGAAAGCAGATACTCATTCATGAAGAGGAATACCCTGCCCTTGGATGTGACTTCAGTGTTCCAGAGTCTGCACTGGCTGCTCATTGGCTTTCAAGTGGTACACAAGGCGCTGATGTCATCTATTAAGCACGGAGTACCTTGAAACTGCCTACGTGAGAAACTGTCTCTCTCCCCATGCCATACTCCCCAGTCGAGATCAGCAGGGGCAGTCATGCTGAAGTCCCTTGCAGCTGTCAGTATGACCTTCATGAGGACACCTAGACATCGGAATTTGGTCCTAAGAGCCCGAAATTGATGGCTTTTATGCACACTGCAAAACCCAACTATCTGGCCAACTGTTTGTAGAGGCTGAAGTTTGTGGGGTCTGGTGCATATGCACACATGCCAGTGGCGAGGAAGCTACCAGCTCTGCAAAAAATGGGCAAGTTTGGCTCTTGCAGACCAGAGCTTTCCTATGCAGAAAAGCAGCCAATTTTCTACAGCTGTTTTTGTGAGGTGAGGTGTTGGCGCTTTTAATTATTTCCCAAGGTGCTCGAGTGTTGTAAAATATTTATATGTTGAAAACCAAAAGAATACTGTGACAGCAGCAGACTCCTCAGATATTTGCTGTCAGAAACCAGAGCCATCAAAGATGGTTTCTGTTCCAAGATGGATCTAAAATGTTACATGCAAATGTTAACTCTTAGGCCAGTTATTTGCCAGCCAAATAGCTATGCCACAGTAGGTGCAGGCCCCACGTGACAATCACTAACTTTTTTAAATGGCAATCTCTGTAGGTAATGAACCATTTCATCCTCTAGTCCAATATCCTGTCTCCAACGGTGACACGTGCGGAATACTAAAACCCATTAAAGGCCCACACTCGGACCATTCTATTCCATGGGATGAAATGTCTTTCCATTTTCACATTGCGAACCTGAAACATGAGGAGCCTTTTCATTTCACCACAATTATGGCACGGCTCTTTATTGCATGGGATGGTCCATCTCTTTTTAACGCTTCCTCAGCAATTGGCCTCAACAAGATCCTTACAGCGAAACAGCTTTACGGTTTGTTTTAAATGTGTTGCCTCTTAATTTGATTTGATTCTCTCCCTCTTTCATATTGTAAGTAGTAGTAAATAGGAGCAACCAGATACCACCTCACTTACAGCGCTTTTCAAAAGAAGCCAGAAGTGACTTGCCCAAGGTCATCCACTGGGCCAGAAACAGAACCAGAGTTTCCTGCGTCCCAGTCCAGGGCTCTATCCACTATGTCACACTGCCTCCCCTAGGTCCTGCTGATTTCATTCTTTATTTCCATAGATTTTAAGGGCAGAAGAGACCATTCTGATCATCGAGTCTGACAATTTTATAATGATATATGGATATAATAAAATGAAAGAGGTGAAACACCTTGGGTAAGTTATCCTTCACTTCTGGTCCCAAACTGATGTTATAATCAGTTGTAATTCATCAGCCCAGAGGCGGCTGCATTTCAGTGGTAGGCAAAGTGATGCCTTTGTGTAGTTTTGCATACACATTTGTGAAGTATTTGGGAATCCTTCACCAAGCCAGCTATTATTAAGAAATGGAAGTAAAATTCTCCAGAGCAGGGAGGGAAGGGAAGTTATCCATTTAGGCTAAAATCCTCGTCAATATATTTTTCTCCTGGCGAAAGTCTGCATACAAAAGGGGAGGATAAAGGTCAATGAAAACCTGCAAAGGGTGGCTGCAGAAGAATAAGCAGGTGCAAAGAGCACTTTAGCAATTCTGTGGTGGCCCTAACCTTCCTGGAATGACAAAAAAAAATATGCTGGAGCTAGCATTAAAAAAAAACCCTCAAAAGCTTTTGAGCATCAGCCTTGCAGCCAAGCACACCCAGCATACTTCGATTTTGATGTACAGTTTGAAACAAATCAATAGCAGTATAATAATACTCAGCACGCTGTGTAATTTTTATATCATTAGTTTTCATTTTCCGCTCCCCATGCATCAAAAAACTTACAACAGGCTCGTAAAGTTTATTTAGTATTCCATGAATTCCTAATCAGTTTCATTTCATAATGATTCAGAGCGGCCGTTGCCAGGGCCCCGGTGTCAAAAAATCGATAAAACCAACACACTTTTCCTGATGGCGGCTGCGAAAGGATCTATTGTAGGGGAATTATGATTTATGTCTGGGCTGCACCACAAGCAGCAGCAAGCGACAGCCTGGCTCAAGAGCTGAGATGTTCGCCAATAATGATTTATATGCATGCCTCACCCTTCTTCCCCCCCCAACCTCTTCTTACCCCCCCTTCACTCCTGTGCACCACCACGAGGCCCCAGACGCTTTGCATTAGCAGCAGCAGCTTTTGCTTTCCTGTGTGTTGCTGCAGCTGGGCGCTGGTGATGCAGTCCTGTGCGTGAGACCACCCTTTATCCCCCGGCCCATGGTTCGTGTCAGACGATGCCAGCCCCGGCTGGAGCAGAGAGGGCGAATGTGATCTCCCCTCCTGCCCCCCTTTCCTCTATCCGCAGGCTCTCACAGCATTCCCTCCAGCTCTGGTTCCAGATGAGCACGAGGACAGTTCGATATTCAGCTATGTGCACGAGGTGCCTATTTGTCTTGGGGCACCCATTCTGTCAAGCCTGCTCTGGGTGGGGAGGGAAAACGGACAACTGCAAGGGACAGGCTGGGCGGCAGGGGGAAAGGGGAATGAATGGAATGTAGGGTCTGACTATAGGCAGCTGGAGCTGCTAGGCGAGACTTTAAAATATACATTATAAAACAGTGTTAAAGAAGAATCCTTTCTCTGAAGCTCATGAGACTGAGATGGCACAAAAGTTTCAGGAAGTTTGTTGTTATTAGTGGTGTGGCCTAAGTCGCTAAGATACCAGATAACACATGCAAGAGGCACCAAGAATCATCATCGTCATTTTCTGTAAGTGGACAGATAAAGTAAGGAAGCAGCTGTTCAGAGAGACAGTAGATGTTTTGGAACCAAATGTACAGTAGAACCTGTGTGTCCTTTATCAAAATAACGTGCCGGGTAATTCTGCCCAGACTTCTGGGGTGCAAGGGAAAGGCCAGACATACCTCATTATTAGAAGTCCAGTTTGTGGATTAAAGGGAACATCACCATTTAGCTGGTCACGTTAGTTTAGAAATCAATTTGCCACTTTTGCCATTTGAAACACACACACACACACACACACACACACACACACACACACAGTAGGACCTGAGATCCTTGCATAACCTACCCGTGTCACATCATTTCAATAGAAGAGGGAGTCTTAAGCTCAGGTCTTCAGCTCAACTTAAAAATCAGCATCCCCTCCAGCTGGGTTTTGCCTATTGTATTTAGATGTATACAGTATATTTGATTAGTAAGCAACTAACCACTCCCAAGTCCAAAAGGAAGGACACGCTTTAAGAGGGAGGATCAATCTTGAATCATCAAGATGCACCGATTAATCCAAAACAACATGCAGAGGGGGTGGCTCGTTTACATAGGTTGACATTACATCAGCACAAATATTCTATTCCCCCACCCCCAAGCGAAGCCAGCCAATTTCTGTAAATTAGGCAAGGAAAAAAGCTAAATGCAGAGACTACATAAAAAGGGAAAATAGCAAAAAAAAAATAAATAAAACGTGTTTCAATTTAATTATTGACAAATACAGACAGGATCTGCTAGCAGCACTTTGGGCAGTGGTTCTTCACCTTTCCAAACTACTGTACCTCTTTCAGGAGTCTGATTTGTCTTGCGTACCCCAAGTTTCACCTCACTTAAAAACTACTTGCTTACAAAAATCAGATATTAAAAACACGAAGTATCACAGCAAACTATTAAAAATTGCTCACTTTCTCATTTTTACCATATAATTATAAAATAAAATCAATTGTAATATTGTACTTACATTTCAGTGGGATACTTACCATCTGATAGCATATAAAGCGGTATAAACAAGTCATTGTCTGTATGAAATTTTAGTTTGTACTGACTTTGCTAGTGCATTTTATGTAGCCTGTTGTAAAACTAGGCAAGTATCTAGATGAGTTGATGTACCCCTTGGAAGACCTCTGCATACCTCCAGGGGTATGCAGACCCTTGGCTGAGAGGAACATCCTTCCTGAACCAGATAGTAAGAACCGTGCTGTCCCTCATGCATCTTTAATATTCTAGTTATCACACAGGAAGTCATCTTCAAACACGTTTTTTTGGACTGCATGAAAGTTACCACATGGCTTTTCATGGACTTGCCGCTACCACCACTTACTGCACGTAATGTTGGACTGTTGTCTGACACAGTTTCCAAACCAGGTCTCTGTCTCTCTCCAATGCCCAGCTCATCACTAGAAACTCTCATGCAGATGGCAGAGTGGGGGCTTGCAGTGCAAGTGGCTACAGCACATGCTCACTATTTCTCTGCAGCCAGAGGGGAGGCGGGGAGATTTTTTCACAGTAATTTTGTGCAAAGGGTCATCCCTGGTTATTACTTGTTACCTGCTCATTGTTTGTTATATTCACGACTTCTCCTTCCCATCTTCCTCGGACAATCTACCCAGTGTTCCCCACACCTAGATGGCAGATCATTTAGATACAGTTGGAACCATATACTACAACACCTCTTGTTGTCCACCGCCAACTCCTTGTTTTAACTGTAGTTCATTTCTAGCATAAGGAAGTTTAGCAGCAGGAGAGAAGGATGTGATATGTACGTATTATGTCAGAATAGATCTGCCTCCCTGGGTTCTAAGCTTGGCATGACTCATTTCTTGCTCAATATCCCAGGCCATAACATGCCCCTGCGTATGTCTCAGTAGTAGAGATGTCATATAGACTATACATTCCATATGGTTATAACAATAGGCCAAATTCATGCCTGGTACAGCTCAACTGATTTTGCGCTAAGGTGTTAATTAGACACATGGTCAAATTAGACAAGACAGTTGCATACAAACACATCTGTTTCCCAGTATCAGCAACTCCAAACATTCAAAAATAAAAAACATAAAACAATTGTGGGGTTAATTTGCCTTTTGGTTTCTAAGACCTTTTGAGTTCTAATGGGTCACGTTTTCAAGCTTCTCTCTGCAACCATGTGGGCTAGAAATGTTCATTTAGAAACAAAAAACAAGCTGAGATTCACATGGAGTCACTTGTCTCCAAGAGACGGGGTTTTAAGACAGGCACCGAATGGCATGACACTTGCGATAGAAGTCACAAGGGTTGGCAATGCTAGCTTCAGTCTCCACTCTTTGGCAAAGCATTAACCAAACTGGGGAGTTCGTGGCTTAGGTGTCTAGAAAACAAATCTCCAATATTAATGAAATCCTAGTCAGCAGGAACCAGAACTCATTATTTGATGGGACTGTTCAGGGGCTTGGGTGAAATCAAGGTCCCAGTACAGTTCCCACTGGACAATTTTTTATTTATTTATATACACACACGTCACAGGATCATCGTAACAGGCACCTGTGCTGGTAGCCGCAGCAGAGAAGCCAAGGATAGAATGTGCCACAGAGACCAAACTTCTCCTTTCCCACTATAATTGGTCCTTACAGGCTGAGGTCACCACACACATGCAGAGCTACAAGGGGGAGCTTTCTCAGGCCAGTGGGCAAACAGAAGTTTTCATTCGGAAGATGCTGTATGTGAAGCACCAGAAGCAGCATTACACTCAACTTCACTGGCTGTTTGGCAAATAATTTAACATTCTAAGTATTTTTCTCAAGTTATAGCAAAATAAAACAGATATGGGTGCTGTATATTCTCTTGCTACTGTGGCACCAGGTTTAGTCCCTCATAGATTTTTAGCCACCAGGTTTTTAAGTGCACGCTCTCTCCTTGAAATGAAATGCATGGTTTTAAGTAGACTTATGAATTGTTTGCTCATAAGGCATAAGAGAAACCTAAGAAACTCCTAAGACTTTCTGCAGATCCTCTGCACATGAGCAAATATCACCCTTTGAGAATCTCCTCCTTAAAAATACATATTGTAGGCTGGATTCTAGTTGAACAACTGAGCCAAGAAATGGCAGATTGGAGTCCAACTTCAAAGGTGGGAAATGGAGTTATACCCGTATGTCAACAAAAGCAGGCGTAACTTAGAGGGGGAAAGTAGTAAGAAATCAGTTATCAGATGGATGAGTAGAGGGTTGGTGAAAATGGGAACTAGCTAAGCTTACTCTAGCAGGTTACTAGCTTTCCTGCCACATGTTCCTTCCATCCCTC
The DNA here is from genome assembly GCF_027887155.1 of Malaclemys terrapin pileata. Lineage (NCBI taxonomy): Eukaryota > Metazoa > Chordata > Testudines > Emydidae > Malaclemys > Malaclemys terrapin. The sequence goes on along the minus strand of NC_071522.1, from coordinate 7,311,009 downwards.
TCTAGGATCAATTCTGCCATCTTTACTGACACCTAGTACTTCATTCTGCAAGAAATCCCACTGAAGTCAATAGGACTATGGCCGGAGAAACTTGCTGTTCAACTTGAGCTAGGGTGTCAGGATCATGCCAGCAGAGCGAGAGACAGAGTGTGTATGTTACACCACCATTTTCCTCCCCTTTGAATTTGGCCCTTGGAATTACTGTATGAAGTCATTAAGGCCCAAGATCTTATTTGCAAGACATTTTAGATGAAGAAGACGTGGATGTAGAAATAATTAAGCTTTGGTTCACATTAATATGGCTGGACTGAAATAGTTAATTTAAGAGAAAATAGGGTTTTCTTTCCTATGAAAACCAGAAGCTGCTTGGAACTGAGTTTCTATTATAAAGGGATAAAACAGCTAAAATGTTGAGATTTAAGGAAAAAAATAATCATGGGTTTATGTTCGCAGGCGCCCGTGAATATTTTCAGCATATTTCACCATATCATTGAGTGGTGGGCTCCGCTCCTGCTGCCAGAATGGATGTTCCATCATTTCTATAGTGGGCCTGTGTGACATTCATTAAGTGCAGCTACAAAGGGAGAGGGTTAAACAGCACGGCCTCCTTTCTCTGATTTGGTCATACATCAGCAAGCGCTCCAGGTTAAATGCCCAGAATACCGCAGCAGATGGATAGGTAAAAGGAGAGCGGCAGATACTTCACCCCACACTACTTAACCCAGGGAAATGAGTCTCGGAGTCGGTGTCATGGTAAAATATGGAAGCTCACTCAGATAATGTGCAGTTGAAATTTTTTTTCAAGCCTTTACAACTGACTGCACTTTAAGATACCACGTACCCCTTGCTGCAAACTGCCAGTTCGTTCTGCCAATGGTAGCTATTTTTGTGTGTAATTTATCTTTATTGGTGCTCATGGAAGAATTTTAACCCTTGGTTCAATCACTGATCTAAGCAAAAGGGGCAAGTGGTTTGTGCCTCTAACTCCGATACAGGTGAACTTTACAACTCATTCAGGCTGCATGGCGAGTGGGTTATTTTTCCCTACACAAGCATCTCTGAGAAACGGCCACACCAGCCAATTACTGACAAGTCGCACTACGCACCGAGTGTCATGATGCACTGGGCATGATACGGTAGTTAAAAAGTCTATTACAGCAATGGTTAGGAGCTCCAGGTGTGGACCAGGGTCCATCATGGTAGGTGCTGTACAAACCCAGAACAGGGAGATGGTCCCTGCCCACCACTGCCTCAGACTTTTACTCTCTAATAATTTCATGGATTGTTGCGTGCACAAAAGTCTTGATTTTAAAAGTCGTTTTCAATCTTTGATCGCTTCAATGAACAAAGCAAAAGTTCATTTGGGGTTGTTAATTCAGAGCTTTGGAGTACCTGGCACAGCCCCTTGCCACTTATTTTTAAAAAATGTTTTACAAGAACCTGTGCGCAAGCACATTGGGGCTCAAACATTGAGCCCAGCCACCAGAACGTTTGAAACATGAAAATGAAAAGATCAAGGCACAAGACTTCCCACCTTTGAAGATTGGAGGTTTATTTGCATTGAGGTGATGTCACTGTATGGAAAATGCAGACACTTAAATACGTACTTTGCACACGGGAACCGTTCCACTGACTTCAAATGAGATACTCACCTGTGCAATATTGAACAGGTGTGCAAGTGTTTACAAAGCTGAGTCCCAAATCCTTAGTCAGCCAATGAGACTACTCACATACGCACAACACTAAGGACAGGCCCGCCAACGGGGACCAAGGGGGCAATTGCCCGGGCGGGCTGCAGGGCTCCTAGGTGCACGCAGGGTGGTACCGTACCAGCAGCCAGGCGGGCACGTGGAAGCCCTGGCCATGCCAGACGCCTGCACCCAGCAGCTCAGCACCACCCAGCTCAGCCAGCAGCACCGCCCAAATGTCAGGCGGACCTGTAAACCTCAGCCATCCTTTCTAGGGGGCCCATTGACTGTTCTGCCCTGGGGCCCAGAATTGCTGTCGGGCAGACCTGGCTAAGTGCTTACAGGAGCAAGGCCTATATTTCAATTCCCAATATGGGACTGATCCAAGGTTCTTAGACTCGGATCCTCAAAGGTACTAACTCACTTTGATTAGTGCCATCAACTCCCACAAGTTCAATGGGGGTGAGCTCATTCTGCACCTTACAGACTCAGGCCCTAGATTCAGAGGTTAATTTTTGTACCACTGATTATTCAATAGTGCCCAAAGTGCGTTATCCCTCCCATAAACCTAAAAGTCTCTCTAAGTTGTGTCATCTCAATGCACATTATCGGAAAGCAGGAATAATTCAGTATTAAGATGAGGGTGGGAAAACAGACTACTAAGAACAAGAACCACAGCACGGTAGTGATGATAGAACAAAGTGCATATACACATTTTGCTCTATCCCACCCCATCCCCACAAAGAGAAAATTTAAAAAAAGAGAGACATCCAGCTAATACCATTCAAATGAGGACAAAGTAACACATGTAAACATTTTGTGTGTGCGCACATGCATGATCATCCCCAGGGCTATGCAAGCAATTTACGTACTGAGCTGAAGAAATAAATTATTGAATTGTCACTGTAGTCTTCCTGTCCCTTAATAACCATCAGGGAAAAGCCAGAGTCCTGCAACCTCTATTGTGTTTTTTAATATCTCAGAAATAATTGCTAATCAAAGCTTCATGCAGTGGGGCCAGTAGGAAGTGGCTACATGTCCTCGACACAAAATTTTCATGTGAGCTGAAGGAGTGGGAAGTTGTAGGGACACCTAATTTCCACCTTACGATCCAACTCCATCTGATGAAAAAGATTGCCCAGCAGTCAAAAATCAAAGTCACACTGTCCTGGTGAGAGCCGGAACGGTGACAGGTCCTAGCATGCCGGGAGAGCAGGCATGCAAGCAAGTGAAAATTTGGTCTCCACTAGGTGTGGAAAGTCAATGTTATTTTTTTAAAAAATTATTTTAGTAAATGTGTAGTTTTTGTTCTCTTATCATCACTGATTCAGTACACAGGGGTTCTTCTAGCTTATTAACCTTACCAAGCCTTTTCCATTATATTAAAAAAAATAAGATTATTATTCATTAATGCCAGTTCTGTCACATGAAATTCATTCTGCTTTTTATTTAACCTCTGTAGTGACTTTGCCATGTGGAGGAGTGCAAGACTTCTAAGCTTCTAACAGATAAAGGACAGAAAATCATGTGCCTAATCCCTCTCCCCCCAAAAAAACCCCCAAACTTTTCAGGGAATATCTTATCACACCAATATTTGCCTTTAAAAATTCTCTTAGGCATTAAACAAATGTGATATGTGATTAATTAGCAGCTTGCCATACTCCTTGCTAATTAGGTAATGATATGCTGAGCAGCAGTCTCTAAAAATGAAAACAAAGTCTTCTCAGGCAGTTAAATACGTCTGTCAACACCACAAATACAGGCATTTCCCCCTTCCCTCCATTATTTTTCTTAAAGGAAGAAGAAATAGGTCAAAAAGGACTGAATACACTATTGAGGGTAAAAGACCAGTGTGCCCCCAATATTCTGTTTAAGGGACTGTCACTGAAGGCATCATGCTTCAAATACTTGCTGCCAAGCATAGGCCCGGTTGAAGAAAACAGCCCAGTTCAGGACAGTATGTGAACACATTCTTGGCGAGTTAAACATGTGCTTAACTTTAAGTACGTGCCTAAGTGGCATATTGAATAGGAATGCTTAAATGCTTTCCTGAATCAGGAACCTGGATGGAACTACTCATAGTGGTAAACGCTAATGGCCCACATTTAAGATATTTATGCTTCTGGAGATGCAAATAGTTGTGTAGTGGGATTTTCATAAACAACATGTGCAACTCCCATTGAAACCCATTCGAATTAGGTACTTTGGAGGTCGGGGGGGGAAAAAAGTCACACTGGGGGAAATCACACACCCATCTGCATCTTTAGGCACCTAAATACCTTTACGAATCTGACCCTAAGCCTAAGGCACTACTCATGAGTCAAATTGAGTGAACAAGAGTTTGCAGGATCAAGACCCAACTCTGAGATTATAGAATAAATAAATTAGGAAATTTAATGCATTTGGAGAAAACCAACCCTCACCACACACCACCTTCTGCTGATTTTAGGCCCCAACGAACGCCTTGAGTAGGATCAGCTGTTTCAAAGATACGGTCCAACTCTGAAAGGAACACAACACCTCCTAGCGCATGCTGAGTGCTCTCAATATCCACCAACAATAACGGCAGTTGAGGCTCACTCTTGCAGAAGCAGCTCTCCTCATTCAGGAATTCCCCATCCGCCTACACACTGGCTTTCTTCTTTCCTATTTCTCTCATCTGTGGTGATTATTATTCGTTCCTTCTGGAGTCTTCGACTGAGGTCAGGCTATGTAGAAACACAAAGCGAGAGACTCTGCCCCAAAGACCTGACAGCCTCTATAAACGAGACAAACACAAGCTAGGAGAGGAAAGCAACACAGAAAGGTGAACCAGCTGAGCCAAGAATAAATCCCACATCTCTCAATTCCCACTTCAGTGCTTCATCCAGTAGGCCACGCTACCCCTCAGTGTGGATTTCCAGCTTCATCAGAACACACATTAGCATTTCCTGTCATGTGTGTTTAACTGAACAACCTTAATATCACATTAACACGTAGAACATTTTTAGCATGGAATACAGCCACTATACTATGAAATATGGACAGTACTAAAAAAAATAAAAAAAAGTCACCAAAAAGGTATTGTACAATGAGAGTAGCTGACCTGAGTGTCAGCTGCTTGGATTACGCCAGTTCGCAAGGCATTTGAAGATATGGGTTTGTTTGTTTGGCTTCTAATGCAATCTCTTGTGGGCCACTCTGATTTTTAAAATATCACGTTGAGACCAATATCAATACAAATCTGGAGGAAAAAAATATACGCCTTGAAAGAGAAGTGTCAAGGCACAGAGCAGACAGGGATCCCAACTCCCATTAAAAGTCATCGAGAGTTGGGTCCCTAAAGACAATTACGCCATTGAAAAATCATTCCCTGCCCCCGGAGGCTGAAAAGTGCTCCATAGCTGCCTGGAACAACCCGGAAAAATAAGGTTTCTGGTGGAAACACTGGCAGCACTTCTCTTTGTGAATAGAGCTGCCAACGATAAAAGGGTGTGGGGGGAGGAGGGGAAAGGAACTTGTCAGCGGGTGCATTGGTGCCTCCACAGCCAATACCAAGTGTGTGTCAAGGTAACTTATTTCCATGGAGTACCTGATATAGAATCAATACCGTCAACCTTCAGCCGCGTTGAACTTTGCATTGTGTAATGACAACAGATCAAATTGAATTTTAATTCTTTTAATTATAATGGTGCTCAGAGGCCACATCACAAGAGGATTTTGTTCATCCTGGGGAAGGAATCCACAACAAGAGTTGGTGAAAGATGTCAACGTTAGACATTTGCAGAAGTATATTGGTATGTTCTGGGCTTTACCTACTGACAGGGCAACCAAAACCCCGGTGTATGTCTCACTTAGAAAGGGAGGGTCCGCCTTCGATTTCAAGGGTCCTCTCAAAATAAAGACATGATGCACCTATATTCTGTTAAGAATGGGAATGAGTCCACAAGTTCAGTTTTATCTATATATTAAATTTAACCTACCAAGGAAAGGTTAGGGGATTAAACTTTCCAGAAGCTTTGCTCAGCCTAGCAAAAGATCTGGAGGGAGCATCTCAACCTTTGCTCCCTTTGGGGGAACAAGCAGTTATTTGAAGAAGCTTTTTTTGGAACACATGCTGTGGACATCTGTGTCAGCAGACCCTAATCAAGGCAGACCCATAGGGTTGAACCAATTTGTGTTCAAGGATTCAGACTAGAATATGAAATTCCTGTTGGGATAACTAGCTACCTGTAGGGGCATGGATGAGTTGCCTGGATAGATTGTGAACATGAGTGACAGATGAATCCAGTTTTTTTGCCTAGAAGCCTTTTAAAGGGATAGGCTTGCAGAAGATTTCCCAGAAGTTTACTAGGTCGACGGAGAGAATAGCTCTGTTTGGCTCCTAATTTTTAATGGAAGTAAAAATGGTTTGGGAGATTTGAACAAGGGGGCTGTTGGAATCCTGCCAAGGGGTTCATGAAGCAAACCCCGTGGTTGGACTTGCAGGGGTGAGAAGTGAAGCCTCATGCAATAGGACTTGGAAGCTCAAGACGGACTGGCTTCTATCCATTTACCATAAGATATTTATAGAAGACCTGCCATTATTGTGTCTATATTAAGACAAACCACAAAGGTGGGGGCTGGGGGGCAGGAGAGTACACCATCACCCCACACACACTCTTTTTACTCCTTTTCCCCGAACAAATCTGAGGACTCCCTTCCTGTGTTTGTAGATGTTGCTGTTATGGATATGGGCAGCTGTTTCGGGTGGACTGAAGTGGGGCTGAAAGGTCACTGGCTTCCATGGGCCTATCTAGAGGCTGCTGCTGTTACGGATTCCAACTACAGGCCTGAATCCTTTAGCTCAAATGGCTGAAGCTCATGTTTTTGGATCTTGGGTTCAAACCTCACTGCTAGCCCAAGCAGGGTCAGTTACTCAAGGGTCTTTGTGTTCCCAGATATGCCAACAACCTGAATACATAAGTCTGAGTGGGTTCTAGGCAAGTGTTTTACATACTGAATTGTCATTGGCTAAAGTAAACACTTTTATAAGCCTGCTGCGACTTAGTCCTATAAGGCTCAGTTTTCTCTTCCTCTCAAACCAAACTTATTCATAGAATCTAATCCAAACAAGAAGACTGGGGAGGAGGGGAATCATTCCAAACACCATTTTCTTCCAATGGATCCTGAGACTAAAAGCTCAGCATCATCTTGGCAGAAGACAAGTCCTAAAAAAAGGCTAATGTGAATGCTCTAAATTCTTATTGTGGTAAGAGATTCTTCTACTGGAGAGAGATTCCCAGAGCAAAATAATACCATAAAAGCAAACTTGCAAGCTTCCTATTTACATTTCATGGACGTTTTATTCAACCAGGAGATCGGAGGGAGAAGAATTTCGGTGTTTCAACCCTTCTTCTCGTGGATTTTCTTACCATCTTATAAAGATGCAAGGGTTAGTTTCTCACTCCTATCAGAAAGCTGGTGGCTGAAGTTGTCTTGCTAACAGGTTTAACATTTATCATCTCTTGTGTTTATAGACATCTACAAATTCACCCAGCCCTGAACTTCAAGATAGATCAAGGCCTTGATACTTTCACTGGTGTCAGCAGACACCTGCTTTACACCAATGGTTACACTTAGTTGTAAAACTGGTGTAAGAGAGAGGAGAATCCATCCATACGGCCTTGTCTCCACTAGGATTTGCCCAGTTACTGCCCTCATTGTAAACCCCTACTGTAGGCAGGCAGAACGGCTCTAAACCACAATTTGCGTGAGTTTGGCTCGCCCAGGTTTCAAGCATGGCTAAGCTGCACTGATACAATCACAGCCGATAGCAGCTTTGCCTATCCACACTCAGGATTTGCTCTGGTGCAACTACATGGGCAGCTGAAATTCCCAGTGTAGCCGAGGCCTCTGATTCCGCAAGTCTAGTTAAAGCAGGCACTGGAGGTAGTTCAGCCATGGGACAGCAAACAAAGCTGGAGAATTTGGTCTTCACCTTTAACTGGCTTGAGTTCACATTTCCTGAATGCCTTGCACAGGGATGTTTCTCCTTCTATTAAATTGCCTGGAGCTGTCAGTGGTTCAGAACACAGCAGAAACCATCCACAGGAATAGGTGTACAGTTGGCTATGATTGAAGAATGCAAAGCCATTCCAGCAGGGTCCTGCTGGTTGGGACAATGCATTGTAATGGAGATGCCCAGCAAGAACCTGCAGACCCTGACGGGGACCTGCAGGAACAGCTCTGCGGTTTTCAAAGACAGCCGCTGTCCATGCAAGTCTGGCAGCGTGGAATCCACACACTTGAACCGTGGAATGAAAACAACTGAAATAACAGAAATGACTCGGCAGAAGCACCAAGCATTGTCCCTGGGAGGGTTACAATTACAAGTCATCCAGGGGTCTACAAAATTGTTTGACACATGATTTGTCAAGGAGCACAGACCTCTTAAAAGAACATACTTTGCGCATAAGATTTTCATGTGCTGCTTCAATCACTGGGTTAGAGTCAGTGAGATCAGAACACTGGGAAACAAACCATGATAAAGTTCCCATGGTTTTCTAAGTTCTATGCTTTATCCTGCCAGTACCCCTAGTGGTGAAAACTGAATGCAGAGTTCCTGCACAAGTTCTACACACTACTGAAGCCCTGCTGTTTAAGTAGCTCACAGGCTTAATATTTACCTTAAATTCACAGGGATGAATTTCACCCTGAATGAACAAGAGCAATGGTAATTGACGTCTTCGAGATGCACTGTCAACATTTGCTCCACTTGTCATTGACAGAATGCAAATCCTATAGCGAGAGTTGCATTGTGTTTCAAAACACACATTTCTATAAATGCTTAAATAGCCCCAAGTCTGAGTGCTAAAGAGAGGATCGCCCGATAGAGACTTGACAAGTCAGAAACCTGGATGGGATGGGAAGTTCTTGGTGGGCAGCAGTGGTATTAGAGGATGGAAAAAATGTGGGCATCATGTTAAATGCCAGGACTAAAAATCACACCAAGAAGTTGAAGTGTTGATTCTGTGTTGGAGAAGTAAACGCCACATTCTCCTGAGAGGAGACCTCTGCTTCTAGAACCATTTGGCCAAGTTGGTGCAGTTAGATGGACCTTTCTATGTTGTTCTTCATTCCAGGTGCTACACTGCCCCAGTGTAGTTTAGCCTTCCTTTCCTTCACAGCACAGGCTGAGAAACTGGCACTGGCAGGGAGTTCTCAAGATTTGTACCCCTTATGCTAACCTTATTATACTAACAGTATTTTTTTATGACCCATATTTCTCAGCTCGATAATACTGTCCTAATTGTTGAAACCTTTTTGATTCTTTCCTTTTATGACTGATGAAAAAGACAGTGCTGTTTTCTTGGCAAGCTACTGTATTTCTCTCCACCCCACCCCCGCTTTAAGAGGAGAGAAGCCTGTTTAAAACTGGGAGTGGGATATAATATCAAAAGTATGATTTGAGGTTTCCAAGTTCATGAACTTGGCAGCTTACCTCTCTGCCAGAAAAAATATTTCTCTGATTTATTAAATTCACACCGCAAATTGAATGAACTATGTTCATGCTTAAAATCCAATATAGGCCATCATTTCATTTACTCTTCACAATCATTGAGCTGTTTGTTTGGGGGGGAGGGTATTTGGAGGGGAGGGGTTGAGGGGGAAGGAGAAAACCCAGCAGCCATGTCCAGGATTTAAAAAAAGAGAGGTGTCTACACTTCCAACTGCCTGAAGCTGGGACTGGACCACAAGGGATGGATCATCTGAAATGGCTTATTCTGTTCATTTCCTCTGAAGGATTTGGCACTAGCTACTCAAAAGACAGGATACTAGATGGACAGGGCTAGATGGACCATTACTCTGACCCAGTATAGCCATTCTCATGGTCCAAAAATATAAAACCAAGCAACCTGAGATATGAAACAGAAGTCAAGGAATCTGTTTTGCTCTATGTATGATTTTTTTTAAATGACACTTTGGTAATAATTTGGAGAACATAATCTCTTTGAAGAGACACAGTCAACTGGAATGTTTTTTAAATGAAAAGAAAATATATTTTCTAATCGATCCCCATTTAAAATAGTATCTCCTGAATTTTTAGGAATACCACATCTAAAAACATCCCTCTGCCAGGATAAGGTTTTTTTTGCTACCTTGCTGATTCTCCTACAGGGGTTTTCAGATGGACTATGCAGGGGAAAAGTGAAACTGACCTTACCGAGGGCTCTCCCACATACAGATTAAACAAAGTGGATGGGAAATAGAGAAAATTAAAGAAAAACTCACTAATTTTTCCACTTTCAGTTATCCTAAGTGTTACTTGTAACTATATAAAACTTTCAGAAAGATGCAGATTTCAAATTAATGGCTGCCCTCTAAATACAGGACAGATAGGTCTTTTTTAAAAGCAGCAATTGGTCAAATTAACCTGTTTTACCCCGTTTCTGGTCAACATATAAATCAGAGCAAAATGACCCCAGTTGATGGAAAGTTACCTTGGGGGGAGGCTACACTACTAATAAACACCTACCAACTCCCCTCCCCTGCACCAGGCGGATTGCAACATGACTAGCATGACCAGGTTGTAACCATGGAATGTGCTGATTTAATTAAATTTCTGCCACTGGGAGTCTAATGGTGGCAACTGTGAAAACTAAGGCACTTCATGCACCCACACAGAACCCCGTTGACCTTCCATCACCAACAACATCCCACTCTGGCCAGGAAGGTGAAATCTTTTGTGACACAGGGGTGTATCTAGCCCCATGTATTGTTTCCTTCTGTGGCCATTTTACCACATGATTTTTAAAGCTTTGCATGGACACCTAGAACAGAGCATGCTCACCTGGACTGGGCTCACACTAGTGCAGAAAGTTAACACAGTCCGATAAGGAACTTGCATTATAGGGACCAAGAGAGGTTGTAACTGATTACAGCATCCACCCCATTGTCCCCATTTGAACCCCAATTTGAAGATCCTTTTAACATATTCAGCTCAACCCGGTAGCGCCAAACACAAACTGCAGTGAGCAAGTTGCCGTCTCCCTACACACCTCCTGAATTGTTCTGTTCTACTCCGCCTCAGAAAACAGGGTCGTTTCTTTCCACCACAACTAATTCTCCTACAATGAGAGAAATGCAATGTTCAAAGCAATAAAAGCGGGAAAGAGGAATTATTTTCTGCACCATTCAGATAGAAATGAAGCCGAGAGTCAATTCCCCACCAGCCACCTGGAGCTGTGGTATGATCCTATAGATCTTTGGATCAATACTGCATCATGGCTACAAAACTGGAAAGGGGAAAAAAATGAGGCACAAAATCGAGGAGTGTAAATTTTAACTAAATTAGTTCTGTAAGGGTTTCCCTCCCTCTTTTTGAAGAAAAAAAGACCCCCACCACAATCAACAGGGGAGGGGAGCCTCCTTTAAAGGAACAGATTTGATTCACAAGGTCGCTCCCCTCCCCCAGCCCCCAATTATGCTGAGAAGAGACGCCTGTAAGTTTTCTGGTTTGATTATGTGTTGAGAGGGATACACCCCATATTATTTCTTAATGATTCACTAAATTGCCACATCTCCACAGGAGGAGAGGTTTAAACTGGCTACCAGTTTTTCTGTCCACCCAGGCATTTTGTTACACACTATAAGTTTCTGCCCACACAGTGAAGGGATTGAGTGGCGGGGATGTTTGTTGTTGTCCTTGGTTTGTATAGTAGGGCTGTACTGAGGCATCTCACATGGCTGTAGGACATCAAAGCCATTTCAAACACACAATATGACATGCAAGACCCAGACATGCAAGATTTCCTGGCTGCTAGGTGTCCCGATTCTCCACAGATGTATTAATTGTTCCTGAGGGGCTATTACACAAATACCAGTGACTCGGTCACAAAGGACAGAGTCCCAGAGAAGGAGCTTCAGGTGGCAAAGGCGAAGACATTACTGTGTTTTTAACAACACTGTGCTTTCCCATCTGGGAGTTCACCAGGTTTCTTTTCATAGAATCATAGAGATGTCGGGCTGGAAGGGGCCTCAAGACGTCATCTAGTCTAGCCCCCTGCGCTGAGGCAGGACCAAGTAAACTTGGACCATCCCTGACAGGTATTTTTCCAACCTGTTCTTAAAAACCTCCATTGATAGGGATTCCACAACCTCCCTTGGAAGCCTGTTCCAGAGTTTAGCTACTCTTATAGTTGGAATATTTTTCCTAATATCAAATCTAAGTCTCCCTTGCTGCAGATTAAGCCTATTACTTCTTGTCCTACCTTCAAAGGACACAGAGAACAATTGTTTGATGACTCTTATAAGGTCTCCTTCCCCGCACGCTTTTTTCCTCACATCTAAACATGCCCAGTCTCCTTAACCTTCCCTCACAGGTCAGGTTTTCTAAACCTTTTATCATTTCTGTTGCTCTCCTCTGGACCCTCTCCAATTTGTCCACATCTTTCCTAAAGTGCAGCACCCAGAACTGGACACAATACTCCAGCTGAGGCCTCACCAGTGCCAAGCAGAGCAGGCCTGGTGTCTTATATATGACACTCCAGTTAATGCATCCCAGAATAACATTGAGCTTTTTTTCAAGTGCATCACATTGTTAACTCATGTTCGGTTTGTGATCCATTATAACCCCAGATCCTTTCCAGCAGTACACCATGTAGCCAGTTATTCCTCATTTTGGAATTGAGCATTTGATTTTTCCTTCCTAAGTGAAATACTTTGTACTCTCTAGGGCTAACCCTGGCCTCGATCCTGCAGGTAGCACCAGGGAATTGGGGTAGTTCTGCTGGAGGAAAGTCTGCACAAGGCCAGTGGAGCCAACTCTATAGGGGATCCCCGTGTAATCAATGGAGGAGAAAAGGTAGGACTAGTGGAGGTGCCACACTGCAAGTCCTCCAGCAATTCCCCTTACAGAGCAGGAGCACAGGAGTCATTGCAACTACAAGGCAGCAATGACCACCGCACCCACGAACCCAGAGGAAATCAGCTATGAGGAGAATGCACATCTCTGCTACGAAGTATAAACAATCATAGTAATACCTTATCTGCACAGGTCAGGTGAGCCATCGTCACAGGAAAGACAGATACTCCAGGGCCTTGAAATCCTAGTGACGGCTGTATCCACTCCTAACAACCAGAAGGATGTACCTCACAGAGTTCAAAGGGGCTCATGTCAGCCTTTCCAAAAACGACAGCTCCACACAGCCGTTTGAATTGATTAAAAAAAGGTGAGGTGGGGGGGGGGTCCAGTTAATACTTTCCTCCTCCATTCAAAGAGAGTTTAGCTCCTAATGCTGCCAGCCAGCCAACCCAGCTTCCTCTGACAACATTCTCCTCAGGAATGCTGGTGAGGCAGATTACTTAATTTGCCACACCTGGTTCATCCCTGGTACCTTGACAATCAGGGCAGGCAGCTGTGGTCATTCCGAAACCACAGGGAGTGTTTACCTTCTCCCTGCCAAAACATACATCTTTCAACTCCAAGTGCTTTACGGTATGTATACAGAGCCAAATATGGCCATGTTTGAGATTATGCTGAGAAGCATACTCCATCCAGTTAGAACTGCAAGGAAGATTTAGGTAACCCGAATGTAATTACACAGCTTGGACTGTGGTCAGTAACATCCTTATTCTTACAAACAGTGTCATGGGACCTTTAATGATCACAACTGGTCAGGCCCTCAATTGTAGCACTTTCAGCAGCCCTACTACCAAGCTGGGGTGGTAGCGGCGGCATAATACAGACTCCACTCTACCAGGATCATTATTTAGAGCATCTAGCTGTTTTTGGGAGAGCTCATTCAAACACTAGTCTGGCGGACCCTTGCTTAGTCTGTCAGATCTTGCAGGATTGCTGAACGAGGCTGGAAGACTGAAGAGAAGGTGCTCAAGGAGTTACCAGGTTCCAGTGACATGGCTGATCTGGGTGGGACTACAAAAAGAAAGGGGATGCTAATGCAAAGGTGGCAACAATAGGGAGATAATGCGTCTGCTTTTATCCCACCTGGATAAAGCTTGAAAGATCTAGGGTGGCTATTGTCCAGCAGTTGGAACTGATTTCCTCTAGTTTTGTTTCTGGAAATAAAGTAAGCCCTAAGGAAAGGGATGTGAAGTGACCTGTGGTGGGGATTTTTCTTTTTCTTTCCCCAGCTGTGATGCTTAAATAAAGCAATAGCAGATCCTAAGAACCATTCATCTAATTCTAATTTAAGGTAGGCTTGGCAAATAGCATCAAATCCAAGCCTCGTTATCCATCATCTATTTTGAGATCATGAAAATAACGATAATATTCCAGGTAACTGATAACTTTCTAACAGAAGCATTATTAATTGGGGGAATTATCAGTATGTGCATAGTTTTGCTGCACAGAGCCAAACTTAGTGTTGCCAACTCTTGCAGTTTTATCAGGAGTCTTGTGATTGCTGGGGTTCATTCTTAAAGTCTGAGCTTCTGGAGTCCACTGAATGCGTGAAAATTTCAGCTTTTTTGCTTTTCCTTTTAAAAATAAGTTTTCAGCCCTTGTGGTTGCAGAGGAAAGCTCCCAGACACGAACCTTAAAGGCTCAAAAACCGGAAACCAGATAAAAAGAACCTAAAATGTTTGTTTTTTAAAATCATGATTTTAAAGGGTATCCCATGATTTTTGAATGCTTGGCAATAGTGTAACATTGAACCAAAACCTTTAAACATTTCCCTGGGATGATTCTCCGATTCCTAGCTATACACTGGCAGTCATTAAGGCCCCGATCCCGCAATGAGCTCACACAAGAAGACCACTGACTTAAATGAGGCCCATTTTTATGGCTTTTGTTGCAGGGCCTTAATGAAGGGCAATTTACGTAACCCTAACTTTATTATTTTGGTACCACCACGCACTTCAGCTAATAGAGATGAAACTTCCAGTACCACTTTATCTTTTCTCTTTTATCCTAACACTTTGTGCCTTCTTTCTGTCACTTCAATAATAAATCATCTGGTTTTGTATGATTAGGGTTATGAACAGCTCAGTGCTCGTACAGTGGAACATTAGGACAGGGATACAGATGCCCATAGGACAGAGATAAGGATTCATGAAAGAGGAGACTGGGCTGACTTGAGAGGAGATGTTTAAAATGCATAAGTGAAGAGTAACAAAGTGAAAATAGTTGATGAATATTTTAAGTGGCCAAATATTCAAAGTAAATATATATACACACGCACATGAAATGAAAAGGATCAATCCTTAACGCCCAATCAATCTTCAGTTTAAATCACTGATTGGATTAATCCAAATTTAGGGCTAGATCTTCCAAGGGGCTGAGCCCCAATCCAGCAAAGGACTTAGGCCTAGATCCTCAAAGGTATTTAGGTGTCTAATTTCCATTGAAATCAAGGGAAGATAGGTGCCTAAATACCTTTGGGGATCTGGGCCTGTGGCATGTGACTTCACTGGATTACTCACGTGTTTAAAGTGAGGCAAACGCTTAAGGGTTTTGCTGGATTAGCTCCTCTGGGCTCAGCATCTTGCAGCATTCAACCAATAAGGAGGAGACAGTAAGTATGACTCTAGGAAGGGTTTTAGACAAAAAGGACCCTTGTTTAACATTGAAACATTATCTCATGGTCTCGTGATACATGATCCACACAACAGAAAGTATTTAACAGGAAGCAGAGCAGAGAGACTGTAGGTCACGGGGAGTTAGGACTCCTGAGTTCCAGCTCCAACTCTACTACTGACTTGGTCTCTGACCTTAGGCAAATCACTTAGCCTATCTTTGTTTCAGTTTTCACCTCTGTAAAATATGTATGCTACTGTCTGTCTCACGGGGGGGGGGAGGGGGGGCTGCAAAAATAGGGTTAATGTTTCCTTATGGAAAAATTGCACAATAGGGATGAAACCCTTTAGAAATTAAGTAAAGTTCTATACAAATGACTATTGAAACATATAGAATTAAACAGAGAAATATATTTTCCTATAGATTTTTTTTTAAATAGACTTTTCGATAGGAAGAAAATAACTTTATAGAATAGTTCAAAAATTCTATAGGAAGGTTATTATTCCCCATTGACTCCTGCAGGGTATGGAAAATGGCTCTAGAAAGGAAGAGGTTAATGGCAGTGGGGACCTTGGGCTGGGTGCAGCTAGATACTAACAAGAAAAAAATCCATATATTTTAATTCCTACTTCTTAGAGACCCCAAGACAGGGAAACATTCCTACTCAGGACAGCATTTAAGCACATGCTTAAGTCCCACTGAAATCAATGGGCCTAAGGCACGCACTTGACGTTAGGCACGTCCCATAAGGAGGAAGAGGTGAAAATGAGTTTCTCTAGTTGTCAGGCTGGCTGCTGAAATGATGATTTGAGTGCTGCTGGGATTTTATTGCAATGCATACTTAATGAATGCGTTAGGGTGCTTCGAGCCTTGGCCAGGTGTTTTTTTTATCACTTTAAATCTAAAAAAATAAATACACGTGCTTTCCAGAACTGGGGTCAAAATGATTTCCCTATAGGCAGTCATTTGTTCCTTAATATTTAAACCTTTCCAAAGGGGGCTGTGACAGGGCCGTCTCATCCCCCCTGCTGGAGGCATGGGTGCCCTGACATGCCCTGCTCCAAGAAAACTCATTTGGGGCATGCTCCCAGTAAGATTTAGTCCTCCAGAGGCCTAGAAAGGCCAAGAGGGACACAGAACAATAGGGAGCCAGCAGGCCAGTTAAAGTTTGGCCTGCTTCCTGTGAGGGTAGTGGTGGGTGAGACTGGGATAGTGGAGGAGCTCCCCAGTGCTAACCCAGAAGCAGGTCAGGTCCTGATCTTAAAGCACAGCAACTAAGTATCCGTCTTTTATGTTTGTTTGTTTGAAGATGTGGACAGATAGATTCTGAGTTGGTTATTGTTTAACTGTTTAAAGACTATACTGAGCTTATGGCATGGACCTCTGGATTAGCTACCACACCTTGTAAACTGAGGCAGGGTGTGTCTGTCACGCCATGCCCCGACACCAGGGAACTGTGAGGGGAACTGTTTAGAGGGCCTAAGGAAGTGACTCACTCAGATTCCATTGATTTTCAATAGAAGTTGGGTGCTCGGCTCTCTTATGTGCCTTTGAAAACCCTACCCTTATTAGTTGACCGTATTTTAAACAGATTTCAGACAGATACATTGCTAAATGCAGCAACTAGTTCACAGCATCTGTCTCCTCTGGAGAATATTGACATGACAGAAAAAAAATGGAAGAATTCATTCCAGACCTTCCTTGCCTTTACTAGACTTGGGGTGCGGGAGAGGAATAGTCCACAATTGCACTAGCACTTGTGATAGCAACGTTGAGAGCGCTAGTGTAGACAAACCCACCATGCCATCTAGATCTTGTCTGAACAGGGCTTGATGACGGCTAGCACTGATGGAACAATGGGATATTTCCCAAAGGAGTCTCCTGCAGAAACTGCCTAATGCTTAGTCGTAATTATGCTAAGTATCCACCCACAAAAATTTCCAACCAAGAGAGCTACGGCCAGTCACAGTCGTCTCCCTTTCTCCCCAACACATGCATGCCATAAGAAGAACCACCCAGCACCAAGAACCACATGATCTTAACCAAAAGCATTTAAAGCTTCTGCAGACTACGACCATCTCACAAATACTTCTAATTAATGTGTTCCAATGTGCAGTGTGTGTAAACGGGCTGTTGTCAGTGCTGTCGGTCTTTTGCTATAAGCCTCAGACCTCTTTTAGTTTCACTCAGACGTACTCTGACCTCTGTCAAAAATTAATTGACAATAAGGTCTCTCCCAGTAAATGTTTGCAACAGCAACAAAAGAGTAGGTAATAATATGCCTGCTATGCACACAGGAGGCAAAATACTGGTTTAGATTTCTATGGTAATTCCTTCAGATACAGTCCTAAGCTTTGGGGACTTTTTAGCTGCTGAGTTACTGTAATATTTCTCATAAGAAATCTTGAAA
Organism: Malaclemys terrapin pileata; assembly: GCF_027887155.1. NCBI lineage: Eukaryota > Metazoa > Chordata > Testudines > Emydidae > Malaclemys > Malaclemys terrapin. The sequence continues at coordinate 7,293,413 of NC_071522.1, read as the reverse complement.
TCATACATCTATGTTCCCAACCTAAAAACTCCTTGGACATATTCCTGTACCTAGCTAAAAGCTAAACCTGTATTTATTTATTTATTTGCCACCGCACTCAAAGACAAAGGTGGCCAGCACTCTGTGAAATTATTGTTTTCTTCCCAATGTAGTCACCACAGCTGAGGACTTAATGCTTGGCTATTGTCTGCTATCCTTATTAACATAAATATTGCAACAGTCAGGCGGGATACAAGTCATACATGAGATAAGATCTTGTCTGTTTCTGGTGATGTGATCTCAACACCAGACAATTAAAACAGCTGGAGTATTTTGTAATCATTGTCATATCAGATTACTGTGCTGATGCATACTTTAAGTGGGGAAAGTTATTACATTAGTGCATGAGAGGGGAGGAAAGGTCTAAAAGAATACTGCAGCACTAGTGGTTTATGGAGACATAAAAATTACTATGGACAGTTATTCTGAGGGCAGTGTAATTGTACAATAATTCTGTTTACACTTGTCCATCCTATTTTTCCTATAGAATGTTATATATGAAATGTTTCTACAGGACTGTACAAGGGATGATCATAGAAACCTCAGTAGATTGCTTTTCCTCACTTTTACTGATGGCACTTTACAATGTACTCTTCCTTGCAGAGAGGCTGACTTTGGGTAGTCAATATAACATATTCCTATAAGACTGTCAGTAGGATTGGTAGGGTAATTTGCAGTGGTTTTGTGGATCTGCAAATTGAGAATCAGCCCTTGGAGGATTGAGGTTTCAAATTTAATTTTACACTAATTCTAGGCATTTTTTGAAAAACGACAGGCTTGGGTTTATTACCTCGAATACAATGTTATTTACTTCTCTTCAGGCTCTTTTTATTGTTTTGTTAGGATACTGGGCTAATGTTCCTCTGTCCTAACTGCTAAGCTGCACTGAACGAGGGGATTTGCATGCACTGTGCCTGACAACAAGGCGCTAGGCTGCAGAGATCACATGCAAATGATCCAGTGTTTGGTATTAGAAATGACAAAGAGAGGGTCTGATTCTGATCTTGCCCACACTGACGTAAATCAGTAGTAATCCCTCTGATATCAATGGAGTTGCACCATGGAAAACTGATGTGAACAGGATGGAATCGCATCAGATCCACAATAGTTCACAACAGTTACAAAAAGTAATGTACAGTCATTTCTGGCTGTAGGTAGCAGTGGGCTGTGCACTCAAATCCCTTTTAAGGGAAGGTGGATACACCAAAGAGAGAGGAAAAATGCTATGCAAAGTTGGAAAATAAGCTGTTGAGTTTTTTAAAAATACGGAGCTCTCCTTTCACAATGTATTTTTTAAAAACACTGTAATAAATCCACTTCTCAGCTATCTCTGTGCTGCACCCCATGACCACGCAGTACTTCACTGCAACCCTAAGGACTCAGTACCTTCTGCTCTCAAAACACAAGCCTCTACCACTTGAGCAAGAAGAGACTCCCTATAAGCTGCTAGTAAGATAGGGTTTATGACACACAGAAGAGCAGTTCTGATTCTACCCAGCAGAGGGCAGTGGTTTCACACAAAAAATAGACAGTTTATTACAATGCCAATGTTCTGCACTCCTACAACACTTGTTACCTGACGATCTCAAAGCACTTGATACAGATATCAATACATTTTAGGCTCTGCTGTATCTCAGTTGCAATGTAATGAGAGTTTAACACAAATGAAGATAACAGCCATCTTTCTCATTTTTATTGATTGTCAAGATACTAAGTGCAATTTCTGCAAAAGCTTGCCAGGAGATGATGATTCGACTGACATTGAGTTCCTGAAAAAGAAGACACTGCATTCCGGCCAAACAAATGGGATTTTTTTCTTTTATATGATTATTGTTATTTGTATTATGGTTCAGCGTAGAAGCTGTAATTGAGCTCAGGACCTCATTGTGCTAGGCGCTGTACAAACACACAGTGAAAGACAGTCCCTGCCCCGAAGAGTTTACAGTCTAAATAATTTCCAGGTTCTAGGATTGTGCACAGTACATATAACCTGCTTTGCTGAAATAAGTCTCCGATTATTATTTTTTAGAGAGGAAAAAAATTGGAGAGTACTTGTAGAAATGAGCAAGGTTTCACCAAGTGATAAAGGTAGTTATGCTCCCGTAATGAGGAGAAAGGGAACTTGCTATCAGGAATTAATGAGATCACAAAGAACAAAGACGACTAACAGAAGAGGCAGGGGAAGTGAAGGTTTTTAAAATGTCCCTGCTGAACACCAGGAATAATAGAGTGAGAAAAAATGGAGTAGATCCCTGTGGTAAAAACTATTAGAGGCGGCGAATTATAAAACTATTAACCAGAATGTAACTCCCAATTAAAAGATGATTTAACACTGGAATCTGATGGATGAATTTTGATTAAATGGAGAACTATTAGGAGCCCTGGGAAATGGACTTCTCCTGCCAGTTCTAAAAGTTAAAAGGCAGTTTGATATAAAAATTTATAAATTAAGGTTAATTACTTTAAATAACATAGCTGGAAGCAATAAAAAGAAATTTATCATATTCTCTGGAGTTTTAGGAAAATAATATAGATATCTGCACCTCTCAATGGAAAATCGAATTAGCCTCCCCAAGTACAGGTCAAAAAAGACAAAGGCAAAATAAACTATCTGACAAAGGGGGCTGCATGAAAAGTTGGTTGAGTCAGAGCCCTCACTTAGAGAGAAAACTCCTTTTCTGGTGACACAATGATGCTCTTTCCAGGAGAGGGAGAACAGTGTCTTCCCGTAGGAAGCCTTTCCAAGGCAGGCAGTGCACATGAAATGATTGCAAAGCAAGGGCAGCACATGTCCTGGGACACAGTGGGTGTCCAGAGATGCCGTTTGGTGCTCTGTCATTGGAAACTGATTTGTGTCTAACAGCAAAAATTAACACATGAAAGTAAAGCTGAAAACCAATCTATGGCAGCAGTTGGAAGACTCTAACCAACGTGAGAAAACCCCACCCCTCCGTTGTTTCTCCAAGACCTTGAAGCATCTTGAAAAATATTTCTGCCTAAGCAAGGAACTGTCTCATTAAGAAAGGCTTGTCTGATTACCAACGGTGTATCATTTTGGAGGGAAGGCAAGGTATGTATTGTACAGTGCAAGGTACAGAGACCTTGACCTGACCAAGCCAAAATACTTCTAAATTGCAGGGCAAGGACTTTGGGATGGAGCTCCGTCATATCAGGTTAGGTGATTTCTTCTCCACCTTCCTATTTCAACTACATAGGTATTTTGGCAAAAAAAAGAGAGAGTATTTGGGGTTTAAGGCATGTATTCAAGACTCATTTATTTTATTCTTTGGGCAGGGTTGCCCTAAAGGGGGTCTCTACTTCACTCCTCCCTAAGCAATGGGTTGGATCCTCCCTCCCAGGGAAGACCTGAAGGAGGTGGCTAAAGAAAATGAAATCTTTGCTAGGACACCCTGCTGGTGTTTCTCCCTGATCGTTGCCTTGGGAGTCCATGGAACGAGCCAGAAACCTGGAAGATCTCCAAGGATCCATATGGATCCCAAGGAGTCCCCAGGAAGCTAGATTTATCTGGGGAGAGGATTTGCACCAAAGTGACGGCTCTTCCTACAGCAACATCCCCTCTCTCTGCTGCCTGGCAATGTGGTTCCTTTGCAACCCTGTTGCCAGGGGTCCTCCTCTAACGACAGCCGCATCAAGGGTAAGGGCTCCACAGATCAAACAACACAGGTTAGGTTCTATCCGCTTTTCCAGGTCAGCGCCACAGGGCCCGTTGTCAGTATGTATCTTGACCCCATGTAGAGTTGTCGGAAGGGTGGAGGGTGGCTGACCCCACCACTTCCATGCAGGCTGGACAAGATAGGGGTCTCCTCTGCATGCTGATGTTGAGATAATGGTTTATTTTTAGTGCTGCACTTTCATGAACAACTGAATTTCATGGACAGATCGGGAGGGAGGGAGGAAGTTTGCATCTCATTGACTGATCCTATTATCAGCCACTGGATTTGGCTGAGCTCTGTATAATGTCTGTTAGTCGGAAGTCTGGCAATTCTGATGCCATCCAACGCCAGACCTGTCCCACCACATGCACACCCCAGTGAACCTCCCATTTCTTTCCACTCCCAGATCAATCCATCACCTCCTTGGTTTTTTGTGCATACAGTGAAATCTGTATTCCCAGAGACTTCTGTTATTAAGCAACCTCCTGTCTTAAGAAACTACCCCTAAGTATCCCCAGGCTTATTGGGCTGATTCTGGTCTCACTAACTCCGATGTAAACCTGGAGTAACTCCATCAAAGTTACTGGCATAAGGGCAGAATCAGGTCCATACCTGGAATCCAGGAATATAATTCCACTCCGCTTTTATCAGAAAATCTCTTTGGTAAGCAGCAATCAGTTTTCTTGCTGGCCCCTTTGAGTGTTAGAAACAGATCCTTCAATTTCCCACCGCCCCCCGCCCCTTCCGTGCCAGTCCTCCCCTGCATTCTCCCACCCCATGTCCCTTTCTTCCTTTGTCTTGTCTTCTCTCACCCCACACCCCCCATACAATACAAATGAAGTGCTGCTCCTTTAAGGCTCAGTGCTTGTAAGTGATTACTCTTGGCCATCACTTTTTCTATATCAGAAATGTCATGGTGAAGAATCTTCAACCTTGACTCTTACAGCTGCCCTAATTATAGGACATATTTTTGGTGCTGTGTCTTTATTCCTTTCTGCGCTGGCACTCTGACCCCGGTGCTTCCTCCGTCGTGCTTGTGTTAACAAGGTTGTCCATTCTTCAGTTTCCTCACTCTGATTTGTAACTCGGAATTACCATATCTGGCTCTCACTCACTGACAACCGTCACTTTAAATAGGCCTTTTAAAGTTAATACGATGTCCATTCTAAAGCGGAGTATTACTTTTCAGTGATGTTAAATGAGCAATTTAAGGAGCTAAACGCATTTCTTTTAAGAAAAATTAATTTTTATCTGCCACTTAATTTATGAACAGCTCTAACCCTAAACAAATCTGTCATACGGCTGCTGCCATCACTAAAAAAAAAAATAATAATACAAGAATAACGCTAGGTGATTGTGTCAAAAATAGAGCAGAAATATACAAATTACTCATAAAAACATGTCTCACCAGCCCCCTTTGGGATCTCAGGTGCTGGCTCCCATTAGACAGTGCTCTTTTCCAACTCCCTGCCGTCCAGTGAGGGGAGCATTGGCAATTTGTGAACATTCAAATATCTGCTCCCTGGTCTGTGCCCTCCCCACTTCTGGTCCCCCTTCCCTCCTTCAGAGGGTGTCCTGGAATTCTTTGCTGACAGAATCCCCATTACTGGGATTCAAATGACACTCAAGGGACCAGGTTCTTTGCTGGTAAAAACTGGACTCACTCCGTTGGCTTCAATGGAGTGATGTCTGTTTATGCAAGCTGAGGATTTGGCCTGTGGGCTCTGAAGGATATATATATCTGAGATTAGCCATGGTGATTTTTGCTTATGTGCGCAGAGTCAAACTACAGCTAAATTTGAGGGATCATGAAAGAATCTCACCCATTCCATGGGTTATCGCTGGAGACCTTAGAAAGAAGGCAGTTCCTCAATTATCCTCCAAAACAAAGCATGGATCCCTCGTCCATTTGAGGAGGAAGAAGAGAAAAAATGGTTCTGTGATGAAAACATACGCCTAGAGCCAGGAGATCTGGCCTATGCTCCTGGTTCTGCCACAGACCTCCTTGGAGATCAAGTCACTTACACTCTGGCTGGGATGTTCAAAGGAGTGCAAAGGAGTTAAGGAGTTAGGGACCCCATTCCCTTTGGAAAACCCGCCTGCATTTCACTATCTGTGAAGTGAGGTACTACTACTCCCCACCTCTCACAGGGTAGTAGTGACGCTAAGTTTCCTCCTGTGTGGTAAACGTGTCAAGCACCACAGGTGGAAAGTGCAGCAAAAGTTCCAAGTATCACCGCTCCTGCAGTAAGTCCACATCTCCAGCCAAATTAAACAATTCCAACCTGCCCCTGACATTGGTCTCCACGTGGATCAACATGCTGGTCCTAATGTTTTCCCCCGGCTTCTGAAAGGTCAGAACGACAGTATATTGAATCTCTAAACAGACTGAATACACAGCCATGCTAGAGCACTAGAATCCATGAATAGCCAAGACACTGGAAAGGAGGTAGGGGGAACCCTCCTCCATGAACTCAAATCAATTAGCTGGGACTAAAACTGTAGATTCTTGTAGAAGAATAAAAAAATGGAAAACACCAGGCCTCATTATACTGTCCCAGAAGTGCCAGAGGGGAAAATTATCCTTCATGATGATGTTCTGCATTGATTAGTCAAACATGCAGGAAATCATATTAAAGATGTGACACCTGATGCGGAATCAGAAGAGCTGTGCACAGTGGTAGCACGTGGCAAAGTGTGTGGTGAACTGGTGCATGCACTGATCGAGGAAAATAAACACAGGCAGAGGAAGGGGAGTAAGGAATCTAATGGGATGGGAAGAAGGAAACATAAAGAATTCCCTCATGGAACAATCCTATAGATTTTAATAAGTATCAAACCAATAGGGGTTGAGAGAAATTTCATAGGGTTCTGTAGAAGTTACTCCAAGAACCTCTAGAATTTAATAGCAAATGAGATTTTTTTTTCTATTGGTGTTTGTTAATGATCCTATAGAATTCTGTAACGGGAAGCTAATTAGAAGCATTCCAGTTTGATATGTAGAGTAGGTGCTGCTGGGCCATGGACAGAAATCAGGCATTCTTGGAAGGATGTGTGGTTGAAGCTTGCAGATCTATAGTGTAGGCACAATGGTCTTCTACGGTAAATAATGCTGACGGGTGAAAAGAACCATTGCTCCCCCACCACCCCAAAAGGTAAAGAGATATAGAAAAGATCCACGGCTAGTGCAAACTGATGCAGCTCCACTGACTTCAATGGAGCTACACTGATTCACACCAGCAGATGATCTGAACTATAATAATGTCTATTAAGAATGGGGGTGGAGGGGAAACAACCAAACACCCAAAACCACTAAGGGCCAAGGGTGAAATTCTGGCCCCACTGAAGTCAATGGCAAAACTCTCATTGACTTTAATAGGGCCAAGATTTCACCTGCTGTTTCCACAGAGCTCAGAACTCAACAGCTCCTATTATTCTCAAAGGGGACTGCTGGGTCCTGATTTCTTTCCACAGTCTAGCCACAAATGGATTGTAACCAACGGCAACCTGGTTTTGTTTTAGTTTTGCCATTTTTCAACTAGCTCTAAACCAAAGTGCACTATCTTCTGTCAAGCATGTGCACTGATTGGCCAGCCTGTGAATTGTAACAGCATAGCAACATGAATAATGAACTAGATGCTTTTTCTTATTCCAGCAATGTTCCCTTTTTTCTTGTTAAATGTATTCCTAGGAAGGAGTTGTTGGCAAAATATAATCTGGTCTGCAATGAATGGAAACGGAACATTTTTCTGACCTAAACATAGTAAATATTAGACCTGGCCAGAAAATGGAATTTCTTCCCATGGGAATTTTCACTGGAAAAATCCCAATTCAAAAATTTTCAATCCGGAAATAATGGCTTTCCCCTGGGAAAATCCAACCCCGTTTCCTTCTGAGCCAGGACACAACCTGTGACTGTGACTGCAAACCTGTGACTGTCAGAAGCTGAGAGACTCAAAATTGCCCTGTTCTGTTCATTCCCTGTGAAGCATCTGGCACTAGCCACTGTCAGAAGTGGCCTAGGTGGACCACTGGTATAATCCAATATGGCCGTTCTTATGATAGTGCTTTAGTTTTAAAATGTGACTGATCCACAACATATCTATCCCAACTTTAACCATGTGTGTAGTGCCATTGACTTCAATGGAAATACTCACTTACGTAAGTACATCGGCCGAATCTGGGCCAAAGAGCATACAGCAACATGACACAACCCAAGTGATGAAGAATATTATACCTAGTTGAAACTGTATAGTATACAGGAGCGGCTACTTCATTTCACCTTTTCTGTTCTCTCCCACCCCCAATTTCTCTTTTTTGCTCTTCGGAATTTTAGGTTCATTCTCTCTTTTTAATCCTTTTCCATTCTGTGCTGGGTTTTAGAGACTTGGATTGTTTCCTTCAGCTTGTCTGCCTTGTTTCTTAGTGTCTACTGTACCTTCCACTCCCTCATCCCTTTTAAAGTCAGATTTTATCCTTTCCCAGGGCCTTCAAAACCAGACCCATTATTAGATTAATAAAATGTAGAGCCACTACAATCCTGTGCAAGTATCAGCCAACCATAACCAGCAACCCTGGGATCTTCTAGTATTTCAAGACTAATTTCTGCGTCAACGATAACTAAATTCCATGACATGGATAGCCTATGTTGTTTGGCAGATTACACCGCAGGAAGCATTGCAAACATTACTTCAAGGGGTTTTAACGCTGCTGTACAAAGTGCACTATGATAATAAAATAGCGCAATGTCTAATTATTATGCAAAAAAAATCCGTATGGTTAAGTAACTTTAACCCCTTCCCTGCTTCTGACTCTTAGCAACAGTTTTTAACAGGACATATATCTCAATAGCTAAACACAAGAACATGGCTGGGGTATATTGTGAGGCTTCTGCCCATATAGCATATCTTTAGCAGAAGAAACATATCCATAAACAGATTGCTACCCCAAGTCTTCCCAGTTCAAAACGATGCTTGCTTTCCTTCCTACTGACGTGCTTATCACTCAACTTGTTCGCACAGCAACCCTCAGTCAAGGGCTGGGCCATGGTGGAGCTTACCTCACGCTCCCTCTGACTGCTCATTTTCAGTCCAATGTTCTTATTACATTGTGAATAGCACGATTTTTTCTGCCTACTGAACCACAGATACTGAGAGTTCTCACTATAGGGTAGAGGAAAGATTTCTTGCCCACTCACATACACTCCCCATTTGCTTATTGCTCTTTCAAAAGGAACTTCCCCCTTCTTTGGCTTTAGTTTCGTCTCACATTTGATAGTTAGACCTATATCTGATTGTTATAACCCCTGATTCCTATGTGGGTAAGAAGCCAGCAACAGAGCAGGTTTCAAGATGCTTTATAACCCCACCTGGCTGCATTCAGACTGGAACATTTGAACGCCAAACTGAGCAACTGAACTCCAATCAAAAGTGCAGTTGAGGTGTAACTAAATAAAAGACGGATGCTTTAAAATCCCCAGGGCCAACTCAAGTACTGGTGGCAAAGGAATGGATATTCTTGACCTGACTGGGCAATAGCAATTACTATCAAATTTAAATGGAAAAATAAAGTAAGCCATCCAGGATCTAAAAAACATGCAGACGAGGTCATCAGAAGCCTGAGCAATTACTCAGAAATGGCTGATGAGTTTATAAGTGGAGATTTCAGAAGCACTGATGGGATATAGTAGCACAAAGTCCCATTGAGAGTCTTGAGTCCCGTAGGCATTTTGGAAAATCCCACCCTATAACAAGTTTTGATTTCTCCAAAGCAAAGACCAAAAAGACTATCAGCTGAGCCTTTTCTAAAGCAGCTCGTGATTTCTGGGAGCCGCAATTTGGGGGGGGGGGGCCAACTTGACACTGTAAAGGAGCCTGATTTTCAGAAATTGATGTGCAACCTGCCCTTTAAAAATCAGGCCCTGTTATGCTGTCTCACATCGACCATGCAAAACTCAAGGCTCCCATATTAAAGTCACCCAATCACAGATGGAGAACCTAAGGCTCAGAGGCTGAGATTTTCAAAGGGAATTGGGTCATCCTTACTAAAATCACTAGTCAGTTTTGAAAATTTAAACCAACTTTTTTTTTCTAAATAAATATGGCATGAGCACTTCTTTTATGGCCCTAAGCCATCCAGTGGCCTACATCCATATGGGGCAGAAGCAAGATGCTGACACTGATTTATCTGTATTGAAGTTATTGCATAGGATGCCATTAAGCAACCAGTTTACAGAACTCATGGTATGTATAGCCACTGTTATATATCAATGTGGCCAGCTGGCCCTATGTTTTCTCATTAAGGTGTGTTGAAAGTAGACAAGCACAGGAGTGTACTCTGGCTCTGAGTTCTTCAGAGCTAGCACTGGTAACTAGCAGCAAATTCTTTAATTGATGTTAGCTCTGCATCAGTACAATTCTTGGTCTTCCCTTGCTTCATTGAGTGCAGTAAGATGGAAACACCCTGGGCTCCTGGATATGGTTGAACAACATGTATGACTGGTTTTCGCAGAAGGACAGTACACAGCATTGGTTGATGGTGCTTGAGTGCAGGTTAGGTCACTGATCAATGGTATCCTCCGAGGCAAAGAGAATCAAACTAAACCAGAGGTGCCTTTCTCATCGTGAGCAAGCTACTGAGCCAGGGTGCTAGAAACGCACGGAGAAAGTTGACTGCTTTGGCATAAAGTCACAGAGAGCTCACAACCAAAGGAATGGCCTTGGAAGAACAAGAGAATTGGCTGTGTTCTCCATGTTCAGTTCATACAAGGAGTCCAGCTAACATGATCCTCTTGGTAATTCCCTGAGTAGCATATCTAGTGGGAGGAAGGGGCCCAATATCCATATATTCAGAGGTTCTGCTAATGTACACAAAAATATATAATGAGCATCAGTAGTCTTCATTACTGTGCAGCCAAGAATTATGGAGATCCTAACCTTGCAAGCTGAATAAATTATTGCCAAGGGATTATTATGTATTCTAACAATATCTAATGTTCCTCTTTGTCTCTCATAAATTACAGGGCATTCCGTGACTCTTAGGATACACACGGTCTTAGGCAAAGCCACTGTATACTCCTTTTAATAAATACACACACACACACACACACGACTCAGTAACAGCTGTAATCAGTGCTCTCACAGACTGGGAGAATGTAACTGTTGGCACACCTTCGCTTGTACCTGGACTGGCGTCACCACTTCATTTGAACCACAGTTAAAATGCGAGGTAAAGAGGAAGCTGGTCTTTTGGTCGCATAAGAATTCTGCTGGTGTATCCCCAAGTGGCGCAGAGCCAGCATCACATCTCTACCGCTCTTCATAGAAGCAACACTATGGTAGCGACTCCAGGATTGTTCAGTCCTTGGCCTCTTTGCTGAGACTGCTAACTAGTGCCATTTGTGATGGGGCGGTTATGTGATCCGGATGCACGTCCAACGAGGGTAGCGTGAGATCATCGAACTCAGTTCACCTAGGCTACCAAAAAGCCATCATACACTAATAACTGCCAGTCACCATCAGCCAGGGGCACCAACAGTTTTCAGGTTCAGATTCTCAGCTGGTATAAATTGGGGTAGCTGAAGCGATCTGGCCCTCAGGTGATTAGCATGTAGAATGCGGCTCAAATACCTTATTTGATGTATTTGCCGTTTTTTTTACCAAGTAGTTCATTCGACAAATGCTTTTGTCAGTATCTCAGCGGCTCTGTAACTGATAGAATAGTATTGGTCAACTGATTTAGTCAAGGAGGAAAGGTAACAATCGCTGCATACCTTATCTGACAAACTTCTTTTAAAAGCATTCAGCAATCTCTAATAGCCACCTAAAAATAAAAAAACTCGGTCGGAGCCAGCCCCTCAGCTATCCAGTTTTTGCCTCTCGCTATTTATAAAGAAACTAAGAATTAGTTAATTTGTGTTCTTCAAATGAAACTGCGAAGAAACATAAAAACTCTCCCATTCTATTCACAAGGCAATGATGTCCATCTCGATTGTTCTCTCGATTGTTCTCCCCCAAAGTTCCTTTTCGTTCTTAGAATACGATACACACACACACACACACATGCTTTCTTTAATGCTAAGAGCACAAGAAGAATACTGCACCTAATCCCTGATAGGCCGTAGTTATAATGTACATTAAAAAGGCGATGAATAGACCAGTCAGAAAACACAAACTAAGAAGGGGGATATTCTCATGGTGCTATTGATTAAGTGTTTTTCAGAACAGAAGGAATCATTTTTAACTGGCTTAAACTATGATGGACTCAAGTGGAAAATGCAGGCAGAGTTAGCAAGCAGCGTAATGGACTGGGCATGGAACTAAGTAACCTCTTAGCATGTTAGAGGTGGTGGTGAAGGGTTTTTTGTTTTTGTTTTTGTTTCGTGTTGTTTTTGTATGGACGGGGCTGTTTAGATGCCAGACCCCTTTCTTTTGAAAGTGAGCTCCGCCAGCAGCTGAAGATGATGATGAGGGAAGGGGAGGGGGGGAGAACGGGCCCAGCCACTCAGTTACATGATCTAAATTCTAATCAAACATCATTTAAAGCATGTTTTATTTCAGCCTCTGGAGAGATAGTCCCTCCTGACTCCTCACCATGGCAACCGGTGTCTCATTTCAGAAGTGTCATGCCACATTATCATCTTGCCGGCTCACACACTCCCGCCTGACAAGTTCTCTCTGCCCCTTGCGACAACCATTCCAGGCTTATGCTGTTTATTTTTGGTGTCAGGCTGGCCTCTGCAGATTGAAAGGCAACCTCGCCCCCTTGAACAACAAGCATCACACCCCATTTGGTGATAAGAGATAATTTGAGAAGATATTTGCTTACATATGTATAAGCAATTTGCTGTATTATGAAGCCCCTGTGTGTGTGTGTGTGCGTGCACGCACACAAGCCTGTTTGTGCAAGTCAGAAGGAAATGCAGATGCATAACATGCCATGAGAAGGCAAACAATTAATTGTGGTTCCCAGATATTAGATTTCAATCATCAGATCCTGTTATTCGCATGGAACAATATGAAATATGTGCTGAAATGCCATCCTAGTCCCTTTCTCCTCAGAGACAAGTACGCAAAGCCAGGCATCGTCTCGGCACAAAAACCGCACAGTGTCCCTGCAGGGCTGCAAGATGCAGCAGCAAAATAAATAAATAAATAAGCACAAGCACAAGCACGCACACGCACACACACACACACACACACACACACACACACACACACACCTTAAAAAACATTGGCTAAACAACAGAGTCATTTGCTAAAGAAATGTGCTGGGAAGACAAATATTGCCCCTTCGGGCCAGACTGATTTCATCTACACTTCAACAATTTGAAGCAACACCAGTATAGTCAATGGAGCTACTTTGGATTGAAACCAGTGTAACCGGGATTACAGTATAGCCCCTTTTCTCTGCTTGTGAGCCACCCACTACAGATCAAGATCCTCTGGGCAGCGACTGTCTCTTCCTATGTATTTGTACAGCACCTGGCACAATGAAGTCCTAATGTATGATTGGGGTTCCAAGGCACTGGTGTAATACAAATAATAATAAGGGAGTATTATTACATCCTCTTTCTTATTTAAAAGTTTGCTTATTTGGCTGGCTTAGGAGGGAGACAGCAGTACTGTTGTGCTACCTGCCATTCAAAAGACCCACAGGTGTAAACAGACATAAGACTAGAGCTGGGTGGCAAATTAAATGTTTTGTTCCATGGGAAATTTTGTGATTTCAAAAAAAAAATTTCCATTCTGAAACAGAATGACAACAAAAAGCAATTAATGTTTCCCATGAAACAAACCTCTGGGGGGAAAAAAACCATTTCAGGTCAATTGAAACACATTGTTTTGATAAAACTGGAAAATTTTGCTCTGATTTTGACTTTTTAAACTTACATACAAATGAATTTCGTTCCAAAAAGTTTGTTTTGAAATAAAAAAATCAAAATGGTCCGTTGTGAAAACCACACGATCTAAACGCTTCATTTAGTTAATTTTTTTCCCAAATGACCTTTCCTCGATATTGATACCTTTTCTAAAGGTGTCAATTTAGATGAAAATAGCATTGAAAAAAATGTTTCACCAAAAAATTTCCAACCAGCTCTGTTAAGGGCTTTCCTGTTGGCAGAGACCAGCAAGTTCATGAGTGAATTGCCCTGGGATCACTCAGAGATGAACAGGGATCCAGCACCATTTGCTAACTAGTGGCAGTACAAAGAAGGAGCAAAGGGACTGATGCCAATGATTAAAGGTCAGATGAGATTCCATAACTGCTACCCTGGCTGGTATCTCTACCCGCTAGGATCAAATGCAGAACAATGCCTGAAGGGAAGAAGAGAACAAACATTCTGAGCTGGCACCAAAAAGAGGTTCTTTTCACAACAATTTTATGCCCAGAGACAATCTTGGTCTAGTGGTCTGAGCTCAGGCATAGGAGCTGAAAACTCCTAACTTTACTCTTCGCTTTGACGCGGATTCCTTTTGTGTCCTTGTGCAAATCACTTAACCTTTCTAGATCTCAATAATTTTCTCATGTATAAAATGAAGGTGATAGTACTCATCCATCTGATAGGGTTATTCCAAGGATTAATTAGGTTAACATTTGTAAACTGTTTTAAAGTACATAAACTGTATGTGACAAAAAGACTGAAGGATTGCTCTAACTGGAGTTAGGAGTCCAAATTCTCTGAATAAACTAAACATTTATATCAGATAGATACCTACATACTATATAACTGCATACCATATGGTTGTGGGCCTAATTTAATTTACATTAAGACTTGTGTACTTTGCTCTGGCAGTGTAAAGGGGTCTGAAAGTGTTTTTACACTGGTAGAGTGAGGTGCCTTAGTATAAATGAAAATCAAGCCCAATGTGTCTGAAATTTGAATCTGGCTCAGAGGATGGGGTGGGTAAACCTGCCAAAACTGAATGGGTAATGCAAGGCCACAGTTAACTCAAAGGTGATATTGGATCAAATGGGGGTCTGACTTTGCAAATAGCTTTACTATTTTTTAAATAACCAAAATGTTTACTTAGGAATAAGATAAAACTCTCAGAACACCTGGTTCATGTAGTATTATATCTACTTTCTGGTAATTGTAATAGAGGAAGACAGAAGGCTTATGATTTTGAAACATTTTTAACAGGAACTGGTTGGAGAAACGTCAGCAGAACCATATTCTGTCAGTTCCATCAAAATCAGAATGCTTTGCAAAATTGGATCAATTTTTCTGGAATTTGCCTCAGAAGAAAACTAGGGACAAGTTTGGACAATGTTGAAATGTTTCAATTTTTCATTTTGAAAAAAAAACTTTTTTCATTTATTTTTAATTATATTATATATTATAATATAACCCAAGAGTCAATATTGAAACAAAAGGTTTTCATTGAACCAACACAATAATTTTTCAGAATTTTCCTTCACAGAGAATTTCAAAATTTTTGTGTTTGGTTCTTAATCAGAATGAAGCCAAATTTCAAAAATCTCAAAATCCTTTGCAAATCAGAACTTCTGTCCTCTGCAGCACTGTACTTGTGACCATAATATACTCATCACATGATGCACTAATGCATCGGCTAGAAAGCCAGCATTTTAAAGACATTAGAGAAGGAAAGTAACTCTATTTTAAAACCATAAAATGGGGGAAATGAACAAAGATTACGAAGTGGCAGAAGAACCACATGTACCATAAAAGCTATAAGCATTGGAAACACTGCAGGAGATGTTTAAATGGATTGAGAACCTTTCTTGAACAGTAAAAAGATGGGAACGTGTTTTACAACAGGAAAATAGCATGAAGGGAAAGAAATAAGGAAGATGAAAATGTGGTTATCACAAAATTCTACCTATTCTGCATGCATACTATGGGCTAAATCACACCCCCAGCTATGTATATGCAACTCCCATCCGCTGTGCAGTCTGGACTCCTATAGGAGTCACATGCACATATTTGGAGACAGAATTTGGCCCACTGTATCAAAAAACACACAGCTGATGGTACACCAGTGGTAGCAAATCATTACAACATTTCAAAACTTCCATGCTATGCAGGAAACATGCAATATATTTGGAAACAAAAAAGAAAAACAATTAAGGTCTTACTTTCTAACAATTACACGCACAATTATACAGGCATAACCACACCCACAACAAAGTGAAGATGAGTGTGCACCATTGCATGCACAACGTCCATGATTGTGCCTTCACTCTGAGTATTTCCACTCACAAATGGCCAACTATGTATGTTAGTGCCTATATGTATATGCACATACCAAACTTGCACAAGCAATCACAGTTATTGTGTCTATAAATTAGGCCAACACTTGATCATATTGGCTATCTAGAGTTGTTGTTTATTGGTTTGGATTTTTTTTTTTAATATGATGCCTTCTTTGCACTAATGCGGCCTTTGTTTATAGGCTGATGATGTGACTCCCCAATGTTTCCAAATAGAAAATTCATCATAAAAAAGGAACCACACAATCAAAGAATTCTGCAGGTTCAAGGAGCAAGTGGGGGACTATTAACCTACGTAAGCTTGACAGGAATCACAGTGCTTTCCAATTATGCTTGCAATTGCCTACGCATTTCTGCATGTGCAGTTTAATACCCATCTTTATAAAAATCAGCCCCTTGTAAATCTCAACTAAAAAAAACCCTCTTTTATTCAATTGCCCCTTTCCACCAACAAAAAGTATTAACATGCAATAAAAGAACACACTCTTTAAAGAAGACATTACTAGCCAAGCCATGCAAACAAACACTTCACCACTTTATAATCTCACACATGGAATGAACATCATCGTTCCCTTTGGTGCTTTAAAACAGCAGCTACATAAAATGACTAAAACGCGTAACAGCAAACCATCCTCTTCCAAAATCCCTGAAATAAAACAGAAAGCTCTCAGTGCCTCCCATCTCTGGGTGCCTTCTTCCTCTCCTGTACACAGACTGCGGCTCTAAATAGTCTCCCCCAATCTGTACGTGAGAACCAGAAGTTTGATGTGTCACATTTGATTTGCCAACTCCTTTTTTCAAGTAAGTCAAATGGTGTCATTATTATTAAACATCGAAGTAACTAGGCCAGATCCTCAGCTGATGAAAATGGACTCCGTTCCACTGAGAATCTGGCCCATTTATTTCAATGCCGTTATTCTAATTTACAGAGCCACATCTAGCCCTGAAGGTTTAGTACGTCGGTGCAATATGTTCCCAATTGTCATTTTGATCTTGCAACCCTTATTTATATAACAGACCAAAGATACCGTAGCTATTGGGTTCACATTGGAAAGATTTCACAATGGAGCCAGGCCTTGGAGGGCTTCACTTTGCAGTGATTGGTGTGAATGAGTCTTCATGTTTCAATCTTCGTGAGTTAGGATTTCAAACACACCCAAGTTCCAAAATGTACTGACCCGGGGTTCATCTTCAGGCTCAAAGCTGGTTTTAACCCTTTCATTGCTGATCTAGCCCATGCAATCCTGCTGTCATGCCCTAAAAATCCCCACTGAAATTAGTGCAATGCTAGGAAGTACTTAACACATTAAGCTATACAGCAGGTTTGTTCTACTTGGACGTATCAGTGACATGCAAGAGCAATCAAAGGGGTAACAGATAGGGATAATAAATTACAGGGCTAACAATGAAAATTCAGAAGATGACACATTGCCCAGCCAAAGTACTCTTAGCATGTACAACCACTGGGTGCTATCTTGTAAGCTATGGAGAGACACTCGTTGGCAACATTCCACATGGGAGCTTCACAGCAACCTTCCGTATTTTTGTACCCAACCCCAAAATGTTCCCTGGTGCTCCATAGAAAGGTATCTTTCTGATATCCTTCTAAGAGGAAATTTGCTCTTTTGGGAAAAAAGTCTCAGACACAGGACAGCTGGGGATTTTTTATTTTTTTTTTACTGGCTGTGCCACTCACTTGCTGGGTGACTTTGGGCAAATCACTTCACATATCTATGACTCGGCTTCCCCCTCCATCTACTCCTAATGGGCATTGTAATACTCATCTCAGAGGAGCAATGTGAGCCTTAATTCATTAATGTGTGTGAAGCCCTTTCAGAGCCTCAGATGGAAAGAACGTAAACCCTAATGTTAATACCCACAATAACAATGTCATCTTGACATTTGGCATCAGGGCATCCACGTCAGAGAAGTCCAAAAATAAATAAAGCATTAGAGGTCTTGGATGGGAGTCTAGGGAACTAACCCACAAAAAGGGGGTTTCTTAAAAGAGAGGAAGGGTGGCCTAGTGATTGGGGCACTAGCCTAGGATTAATGAAACCTGAGTTCATTTACTTGGCTTGCCACAGAACCCCTGTGTGACCTTGAGAAAGGGAGGTTGTGGAATCTCCATCATTGGAGATTTTTTAAGAGCAGGTTGGACAAACACCTGTCAGGGACGGTCTAGATAATACTTAGTCCTACCTTGAGTGCAGGGGGACTGGACTAGGTGACCTCTCGAGATCCCTTCCAGTTCTATGATTCTAGTTACTCAGTTTCTCTCTGCGTCTTAGTTCCTCATCTGTAAATTGGGGATGATCTCATTGGTATTGTGAGGATATATACATTGGGAGGTATTCCAGTAATGGGGGACACAGATATGCATATTTTTAAAAGAGGCACACACCTTGTAACAGATGGCGACATACATCTGGGGGGAAACGGAGCTGTCCAGCTTTATCGCCTAAGAGCGGAAACAAAAAGAACCGAACCAGCCTTGATGGTGAAAAATGTAACGTGAAAGTCGAAGCAGAGCTGCTGTGGGCTCTTTTTTGTTAGAAATGCTTGATTTACAGCAAGGCTGTAGTTTTGCAGGATAATAAGATCAAGTTGGTGGCAAAGGGGGGAAATAATATCTGAGCTTTGGGGAGAGGGGGAAGGAGGTTGGTGAAAATGCTGATATTTACTTACTGTAAATGTTGAGCCTATAAAATGTTCCCTCACATAGCAGCCTAAAGTGCCAGGCAGACAACAACAGCAGCATGCTTGAATGAAGTTGTATATTGTTCTGTGAAAGCAGCAGCTCACAGCAGAACTGAGATTAATAACAACGCGGGTCTTCTCGGTGTAACTTACAAGAACATACCAACACTTTCTGATCGCGTTTGAGCCGGGCAAAACTGCTAGATTCGGCACTACTGCAGCTACGGACATGAATGTATCTTTTTACCAAAAGTGAGAGGGAATCAATTTCCGGGGTGCTGTCTGAACGGCCACAAATGCTAGCAATACTAAGACAAAGGAATTTAGGCCTGCTCATAAAACATGCCTCTCTCAATAAGAGATGTTTGCAAGGAAGCATTGCCTAGTGGAAGGAGATGCAAACAATGTTTAAAATAGCACTGCAAGCTCAACCTCACACGGGCTGTTCCTGAAGCTCAGCTAACAGACTATCTTTGCTGGGGATGCTAGAGGTGACCTAGGTTCTAGCTCTACCTCTGGCATCTTTTTATAAAATGCATTTGTTAAGGGGCATTAATTCTTTGGGGCTTAATGAGGCGTGCGCATCTTCTGGTGCACTTGAAAATATGGAGCCAAATTCTGCTCTCAGTTCTGACAGCATAAATCTGGAGAAGCTCTGCCAAAATCAATTCATGCTGGGGAAATGGAGAATAAAATTTGGCCCCCCCAGTGCCTAGCTTGTGACATTCACTCCCAACACGGCCTCTCCTTTCCCATTAGGGTGACCAGATGTCCCAATTTTATAGGGACAGTCCTGATTTTTTGGGTCTTTTTCTTATATAGGCTCCTATTACCCCCTACCCCATGTCCCGATTTTTCACACTTGCTGTCTGGTCACCCTATTTCCCATCCACCGCCGACAGCTCAAGAATGAGCTCTTTGGCTTCAGAGGAAGCTTGAGAGTAATAAACCTGTTCTATTTACACAACAGAAACGTTTGCATAGGACTGCTCTGGACCGAGGTTCTAGTCCCACCACTAACTGCACCCAGTGTCTGTCTTTTTCTTAATTGTCACGTTTGTCTATTTAATGAGGTGTGTAGCAGCCTCTAGTGGTGGACAGTAGAAAGCCACACAGTTAAACTGAACCACTGTACTGCGAATTTGGGTGAGATTTCTTTTTTCTTCTATGCGATGGATGGGTTAAGCCATTTCTAAAGTCCGTCAGAGACCATTTACTTGCCCAAGGAGGTGACTCTAGCCCTTCAGAGCACAAATTTATCTATGGCAGGAGGGGAATCCTCGGCTGGTTTTTTAACCCCGCTGTAACACTCTCACACACGGCATGCAAACAGCGTTTTCAGTTGTCATTAGACTTCAGCGGCAAATACTAGCCTCCTCTACCACCAGAGTCCGAATTCCAGAATCATCCCCTTCTTCCACAAATCTGAGCGTCAAGGCAAGTCTGGGTCCTCAGTCCACCTCCACCACTTCTCCCAGGGCAGTGGGTTCCATTGTAACTGAGGCCGTCTGCAGCCACACAGGAGGGGTCAAGATGTGTGGCCCTCTGTAGTGAATCGGTTCACTGACCCCGTCACCTTGGGTGAGACATTTAACATTCTACACCTCAGTTTACCCATTTGTTAAGATGGGGATGGGAAGAATTCTATGGTGCCTACTCCGGTTTGAATCAATTCTCATGCAGGCAATGCTCTCAGTGGTATTGTCTGGGGTTTTGCCTCTGGAAGGTGTTGGTAAATGATGAGTAGAGACCTCTACATTTTCCCCTATAATAATATTTACTGTACCTTCTGCAGAGAGGCTGAGAGGTTCCTTTCAGAGTTGCAAAAGCAATCTGAGATTGGTAAAGTAGGTAGTGATGCAACTGTTATGGCTTGTTTTCACTCTGCTACACCCTTAGGGTGGCTGGCCAGTAAAGGCAGTGGCTATTTTGTGAAGCAGAGTTGATGTGTCATGCAGCAGAGACCACACTATGTGCTCTCTCACCAGGATTTTATTCCTCCTTGTTTAGTCATTTCCCTTCATCTAAGGACTAGGTCAATCACACTGGAAAGTTCTATATATTGTAGAAGAAACTATAGAAAGTGCTGAAGGCGAAAGAGGCTCTGTGAGTGCAAAGTAGGGCTCTCTCGGACAACTGGGTGGTATTCGGGCTCCATTAACGTCAATGAGACAGTATTTCAGCCACTATTTTTCGGATCCCAGACTACTCGTCTCCTTTCTTAAGGCCTGAGCTGAAATCCACAGACAGACAAGCCTTTATTCTCTCTGACACTGAAAGAGGGGTGAGGTGTGGGAGAAAAACTGGTATTTAACTAGATTCCTCCCACCTCTCCTCTCCCTTTGATTTTCAAGCTCACATCCAAATACAAACAAATCCCACAACGCGGTTACAGTCTCACCCAGAATGGTGTGTCATCCTGTCAGTGCTCCCCTCAGATCCCCAGGCCTGGAGCAGCTGGATCTTCCCACTGGCTCAGCCGTGTAATTTTCTGCCACTTCTTAATGAGAGTGCAATTTTTAAGTGGATTCTTCCACAAAAGGTTAATGAGAAATGGCTTGGGCTTGCAAGATACAGCTAAGAAGGGCCAGATACGGGTTCTGATGAAAAACGTCATTGCCGCTTTGTAGAGATAGATAATGTATTGTGACACAATCTGCTAGCGGATATTGGTTTGCAAAGGCCACTCTCTTGTAGCCCGGATCTAGGCTCCTATTTAATCTTCTTTATAATAAAGGGTCTTTTCCTAAAACAGAGACAGAAGTTTCAGTATACAGAATTCTCAGGTTCTTCTTCGCCTTTCAGTTATCCGTTGGTACCCAGACAATAGGAGTGCTTTAGAAACAGCTGAGATCCCATACTAATGAATACGGGATGGGTGGATCATTGCAATATTTTTTTCTCCAAATACTTATCCAACTGTTCAAAAAGTAGTTTCTTCTGGTTACCATTGGGAGTGCGCAAGCCAGACAGGCCTGATTTACCACTCATGACTCCAGAATGCACTAGTATGAAGACTCCTGGCTTCCACTCCCAGCTCTGTATGTCGCATCAGTGCCAGCTCTATATATTTGCCATTTCCCTCTGTTGATTTATCTCAATTCAGTCACTTGCAGCACTTCACTTGTTTTTCCCCAATGCTAAAATTCAACCTCTCCTGCCTCTTTTTTCTGGGTCCCAGTTTATGGTTTATGACAAACTCGAGTAGACTGTGGCCACTCCCGCACTGAGATGCACAGTATCGCTAATCAACACGAAGTGTCAACCAGTAGGAGGCCCCAAACCATTTCTTTTAGTTTACATCACATATAAGCAGCACTATATCAAGTCTACTAACTCAGGCTCTGATCGTGCAGTCCTTTTGCAGGCAAAACTCCCATTGCTTTCAGAGGAGTTACACCAGGAAGGATATGGGCTTGGTGAGTTTGCAACAGTGTATCTAAGGGTTTGTCCACATAGGGACATCCATGAAAGTTAATCCAAATTAACTAAAGCTGTGAATTTGAAGTGGATTAGTGAACACTGTTAATCAGAACTGAAATGGCCTTAATTCAGTTTAGTTTAATTCACTTTGGAAGTTAGTTAATTCCGATTAATTTTACTGGCTGTCCCTGTGTAGACAAGCACTAAGAGAATAATTTGGTCAACTGACTGGAACAATAGGGGCAGAATTTTGCCCTCACATATGTAAATTCAGTTCCCTGTAACTCCTACTCAATGGTAAATTGACCTTTGCATCTAGCTGAACTATCCAATGGCTTGTTCTTTGTTAAACCCTTTTAGATTTCTAGCTCTTCAACCTGTTGGTCCTTCTCACTCAGTGGCTGTCCTACCACATTTACTCCATTGTTAACCGCAATTTTGAACCATAACGAATCCCTCACCTATGGTTCCTCCAAGGTCATCTCTGTTATTAAAAAGGCGTGTCTACCCTACTCACACAGGAGTAAATTTTGAAGAACTTAGCCTCTTGGGGCAAAGTGGAAAATATGGACATTGAAAGGGAACCCATTCAATTGTCATGTGTTTCTTTCACATTTGTGTATCACTATTATTAACAGATGTGCCTAGTTTCCTTCCTCTCCTCCCCCCAGCCAATCCCCCCCAATAGATAGTCTTATCTTTTGTGGAGTAGCAGGAGCAGCTTGGACACTTGATGGAAGGTGGAAACCAATAAAAAACATTCATGAAAATGACCATTTCAAGAGAGATAAAATATCATTATGTGAAATGGATTTGCTGGCACTGCTCACCAAATTTAGCACCTATTAAATTATAGAAACCATTATTCCTCTTATACAGAAAATTCTGAAACTTTCCCTCAAAGATGTATTTTATTGTTTTAAGTGGGGTTTAAAGCCATTTTGTTCCTTGTGATAAATCTCTGCATATGAATTTTCTTAGCGATACAATGCATTCTTGTTCTGCTAAAAGCCTTACTGATAAAATACAATAGGACAATATGCCCCTCCGCCACGTGAAAAAAAAATATTAAGGGGTTATTTTGCAGCAAAGAGAGGTCTTCCCAATGGGGGTGTTTGTGGTGGTGGGTCTTGAACTTTTGGTTTTCTCCTGATAGATAGGTTGCTGGTTAGTAAGTTGAATTTCCCCATCAGGAGTGTTTAACCAGCAAATATTGATCAATATTTACAATGCTCAGTGGTTTGAGCATTGGCCTGCTAAACCCAGGGTTGTGAGTTCAATCCTTGAGGGGGCCACTTGGGGCAAAATCAGTACTTGGTCCTGCTAGTGAAGGCAGGGGACTGGACTTGATGACCTTTCAAGGTCCCTTCCAGTTCTAGGAGATGGGATATCTCCATAATGTACTTAGGAAACCAGTCTTGGTAAGTGATATAACTTATTGCACTAACCTTTCTAAAGAGATTATCAACTTACATCATTCCAAGTCTCCTTATATAAGGAATCCTGGGAAGTCCTCAAACCATGTTTTCTCTGGATTATTAAATTCTCTCATGCTTTCCTTCTGGATTCTTCATTTTTCTAAACTTTGTCTCCCCATTAGCTAAATTGCTGGTCTGTTTGATTAATAAAATTAATGTCTGAACACATGCACCAATCAAATTGTGTTCTTTAGGAGGTGTTCTTTGGTTGAATGCTGGGACTACCAGCTGTCAAGGAAGGAGTATCCTGAGAGTCTACAGTCTGACTTTTTCTCCTCTAGCTGGCCATTTGGCTAAGAGCCACCAGACTAATTAGCCAGAACATTAAAGCGCAAAGGCAGTCAAGTCATGGAAAAAAGTTGCATGGGGAGAATGGGGTGGGATGAAGAAGATGCCCTGCGAAGTGAGAATGGCTTTGCAATATTGTGCTGTAGAAAAGCTCTGCTAGGAATCCTTTCGAAGGATGCTGAAGGAAACTACAAGTCATAACTGCTTCCTACTGGATGTTATAGTAGACACTTGTGCAGGAGAACTAAAAGCATGGAGGGGAAATGAGAGGAAGACCTGTCCCATTTGATCACTTGAGCATAGGAGAAACGAAAGGATGTGGACGCACCTTCACAGCCTTTTTTTTTTTTTTTTTTTTTGCTTTTTAACATTAAGAAACTTTGAAACACCTGCAGTGGGAAACAAAAGGTTAATTAAAAAGAACCCCAGTCTTTGCACTAAGCGGATTGCTGGGACTCCTGCCAGCCTGGGAAGGTTAAAAAGCTCAAGCATGCGTGGGCTGCGGGGGGAATGGCTAAAATTTACAGCCAGCTCCCTGGAAAGTCACAGTTCAGCTGTTCTCCCAGAGCAGGTGCTCATGGGAGCGGGCCTGTCCCTTTCAAAGCGTGAAGATTGATGAAGCCTTCGGTCTCACCAACTGTAAATATACAACCAGCCTTGTCAGAGCAGGTTTGTAACATCACTCGCTGACAGCAAGAAATTTTTTTAACCTCCTAAACACACACACACACACACACACACACATGCACGCACATATCAAACAAGGTTTTCTCAGCAAATAGAAAAAGTCAGTAAATAACACTGTGGGAAATACAGTCATGTTGTGGACGCCCAGGGCAATAATGTGCAGAGGGCCCAGGTGAGTCTCGCTTTAATTCTGTCCTTTAGAAAACAAATAAACAAAATAATCTTCCTTTGAAATCACAATTTATGGCTGAGGCCTGCAAGGTGGGCTGAGAGACGATGATGATTGGGTGCCAATATAGGACCTTGGCTAGATTAGCTACATTAGATAGATGGCCGCTGAGGGCACTCAGCAGTTTACAGGAGTGGCCCCATGAAGAACAAAAATAACATTAAAATGACACTTTGCCCTTTGTCTGCCATCTGAGGATCTCAAAGCACCTTGCAAACATTAATGAATTAACTCTCATAACTGCTCCCTGCATGGAGGGAATGTATTATCCTCATTAGAAAGGAGAGAAAACAGACATAAAGAAGCTGAAGCTAAGATTTTCAAAGCTGGCCATCAGAGTTCAGTGCCCAACTCTCATCTCTGCCTAAATGACTCGTCCGTGGCCACGCAGTAAGCCTGCGGAAAGCCAAGTATCCTGACTCCCAGTTTAACTTACAAGACAACAAGAAACAAAGGATGGGAGGAGCTGGAAGCGATATCAAAGGAGGCTGGTGCATGGATGGTTACCCTCTTGGTCTCTGTTTCTTTGCTTTTGCGTTGTGTGTGTGTAATACACATCCAGCTAGCCCTCTTCTGAGCCATAATTAATGGGCAAATTTCAGGCAAGCATCATGGCAGAAGTGTGTCCTCAGGAAGTGTCTGAGTGAGCAGGGCCGGCTCCAGGCACCAGCTGAGCAAGCTGGTGCTTGGAGCGGCAGATTGTTCAAGGGGCATTCTGCCCAATCCTAGGGCGGCACGGCCACTTTTTTGTTTGTTTGTTTTTTGTTTTTGTTCTTGTTCCGCTCCGGCCGCCCTGTAGGGGGCGGTGGTGCGGAGAACCAGAGCGCCCTACAGGGCAGTCCTCTTCCTTCCCTTCCCGCCGACCGGAGCGGAGCCCTCGTGGCAGGTGGCAGGAGGTGGCGCAGCCCTGGCCGCCCCCTTCTCTCTCTCTCTCCTGCCCGCTTCCTCCTCCTTCCCCCTCCCCCCCCCCCCCCAGCCGGTCCCCCTGCACCTGGGCTCCGGCCGCGCCACAGGTTTTTGGTTTTTTTTTTTGCTTTGCCGTTCTGGCCGCCCCGGTTTTTTTTTTTTTTTTTTTGCTTGGGGCGTCCAAAAAGCCAGAGCCGGCCCTGTGAGTGAGGAGAAGGCAGTGCCCTTGAGGAGTAGCTTAGGGTGGGTG
The DNA here is from genome assembly GCF_027887155.1 of Malaclemys terrapin pileata. Lineage (NCBI taxonomy): Eukaryota > Metazoa > Chordata > Testudines > Emydidae > Malaclemys > Malaclemys terrapin. Next base: position 7,267,505 of record NC_071522.1, on the reverse strand, counting down.
TCTCAGCATCTGGTTAATCAAGCAAATGGCTCAATAGCAGAGGTCAGGTCAGATGTTCCCCAAACCCATAGTTATTGGTGCTTCTGATGATTAAAGAAGAACGATGCAAGAGTAAGATATAACACGTGGTGGAGCACTCCAGCCCCTGGGATAAGGAGGCATGGGGGAGGGAGGACAGGATTAACCCAGAAGGAAGGCCCAATTTTATCTCCCTTCAATCCTTCTTTCAGATCTAACATAGAGACCTGAGTTAGAGACAGAGGAGGAGACTCCTGAATGGTGGATCCCCTCCTGGTCTGACCCTACACTAGAAAAATAAAAGCGTGGGCACTCTTACTTTCTCTTAGGGAACTACTGCCTCTCTGGAAGAAATCACCTCCACCAATGGACATCTAAGGGGCATAGGAACATCCGGAAGAAAAGCAGAGCACAGATGGGGGCTGATCCAAATCCTATTGAAATCCATCAGAGTCTTTCCATTGATATCAATGGGCTCTGGATTAGGTCCTGGATGACCAAACTACTTAGACAGTAGGAAGCAACACTGTTATTCCCGTATGTGAGTGTTTCTTGATAATCTAGTACTTGAATTCACTTCTGTCACTACAGTACCTATGGCTGATTAAACCAAAATCATTCTCCAGTATTCTTTGCCTTTTTCTTCCCCTAGGAAATTTTTCTCGGTTATCATTTCTCCAAGGCAAAATTTCTAGGTAATAGGAACTTGTTACCTCATATCCTAAGAAAAATGTCACATGCTTGATTTTATGCATGGAAAGAGAGGGGGGCGGGAGAGAGATTAAATTGACTATCTTAAGAAATGCATAACAAAATTCTGATTACCCCAAAATTTTGCCTTGAAAAGAAAGTCAGCGTTTCTTTTCCGCTCCACTGCATTTGTTTTATAACTTGCTTCTGCTTATTTTTAATAGATCAGCCAGAGACAACACTTCTTCCTCTTCACCAGGGCTTGCTGAAGCATTCCTTGTGTACCCAAAACTCCCATGCAAGTCAGACCCCCGATCATTTGTTTTCAGTTTTTTAAAGCCCTCTGTTTATCGCTTATATCAGTCTCTATCTTCCCAACATAACCACCTTGGCTTTTGCAGGCCTTGCTCGCATTTAGAGTGATCTGGGAGGAATTTCAATGGCACCCACTTCAAAATATTAAAAAAGAAAAGAACAGAACAATGATCATGGAACTAACATGACATTTGCAAACCATCATATTGTTCATTCTGTTTCTATGTTATATCCCTTATCCCCAATTCTTTGACTGTCTTGTCTATTTAGATGGTAAGCTCTTTGGGAGGTAGTGATTGTCATTGTCTCTTAACATATGTCACCTAACACAAAGGGGTCCAAATCTTGCTTGTGGGTCTGTGGCTTTACAAAGAATAACAAATAAATACAATAAACAATAAATAATAAATACTACTCTTTTGGCTGCAGCAGAAATCTAACGATTCCAGTGAAAATTCCTGGGGATGGAAGTTTTTCCACAAACTGTAAAAAAAGAAAAAAGCGATGTACCGCAAGTGGTGAAAAATAATCACACAACTCTGGGTGCAAGTGCTCATACAAATGGTACACACCCCTGGCTCAGACAAATGATACATTCCTCCAGAAAACGGCAAGGACCTGTTTCCATTTTAGTGAATGGCAAAACTCAAAGAGATTTCAGTGGGAGGTTGCAATCCATACCATACATTATGCACAAAAACCAACTGCAAAGTAAACTCACTCTGCCTCACAATTAACATTTTCCAGATACGAACACCACTGATGTCTCTCAGGTGAGCCAAAATGGTTAGAACAATTTTTCCATCCGACTCAATAATAACCTTCAACAAATAGCATTGCCGTTCTCCTCCTGTTTTCTTCTGCTTATCCCTTCAGTAAACTCTGCCTGCTGATTAAAATCCCCAGTTATTTGCCTGGCTCAGCCATACCACTGTTATTCCAGGGATATCATACCCCGCACTGGAAACATGCAAATCCAGTGCAGCCATTGGAGGTCCAAATATCCCCTCTACCTCTAGGAGGATCTGTAGGTTTGGGGCTCTAAACCCCGTGTATTTTCTTTCATAGGGGAGGGACATAAAATGCCACACTCCCTAAGGATGATCCAGAGAGAACTCCACGGGGGAAAACAGTCGCCTGTATCCTCCAGGGGGTTTTCCCACATGGGGGACAATCTGCATTGTTGTTACCATGCACTATGGGCCTGATCCAAAGGCCACTGGTGTCAAGATTCCCATTGACTTCGAAGGGATTTGGATCAGTCCCCATGCTACCAGGGTTGCTAATGGCTAGATCCTCAACTGATGAAAACTGGTGCAGCTCAGGCTGCTCCGATTGACACCAACTGAGGTTCAAAGCAGGCGAGAATCAGGCCCTCCATTCTGAGCTTGTTAGTTTTGCCATTCCAATTCTAGCTACCCAGTTAGCCCCATTTCACTGTCTTCTCAACCTGCCTCTTTGCTTCTATATTGTCTTTTCTTCAGCTCTTTTCTCTCCTCATTTCATTTTCTTTTTAAATCTGAAAATACTTTTCTCCTATTTTTATGCTTTTTCTACTGTATATACATAGCTCCATTACTCTGCCTCCATTTATCCATCTAATCTATCCATCTATCTCACTTAGATGGCTCTAGATCAGTGAATCTCAAACTTTTCCATGCTAGGGAACACAACCCAGCCAGATTCATCGCCCATCTAGACAGGACTGTGCCAGGATCTCTCTCTTCTTTAGCAATCTAAAAAGGACAAGATGGTAACAACCCCCAAGAAGACACCCCTGCTCCATAGCACCCATCACTGTAGTACTGAAACCATAGCATTCACCCCCAAGTCTCTTATCATGTTTTCCTTTCACCTTTATGCCCTTTCCTTCTTCTTTAGGGTCCTGATCCAGCACCCACATGGAGCTCCACTGATTTCAATGGAGGTCTGATTACCTGGAGTAAAGTGCAGGGTTGAAGGTTATGTGAGAGCGATGAAATCTGGTTGACCCCTGAAGATCTGATGCCGAAGCGTCTCGTTTTGTTGTTGTTGTTTTTTTGCAGTGCTCAATCTGATCAAGTTCCATCAGAATTTAACAACTATGTACTGGTCTGAAAACATCCCTCTGCTCTTTTGGTGATACGTTTATCCTGGAGAAATTTGACTCACTTTCCATTTAATTGTTTTAAAATCACAATTCTAATAATTGAAAACGGGGTTTAATTGAAGATCCAGCTCATAAAAGGTAGTGCAGTGTTAAAGCTTCATTTTTACAAGCTGTAACTCTGTTAACGGAGTACATTCTACATTGGCCAGGCTTAGGAGGACAAATGAGGCTTATCCTTGGTGCAATCTTTAATCCATCCAGCATTTCTCAGGTCTTTGCTCACATCCTACAGCCACTTTACCGCATTGTCTGTAAATGTAGTTGAATTAAGTATCATCATGTTCGTAGATGGCTGGAAGGCTTCGTGCTAGGCTACAGAGCCTTTCGCCTGTAGATTGCCCTTTCCAATCCCACCTACGATAGTAGGGACCAAAGGTTATTACTGTTTCATCGCCTGTTCATAGTAGGTTGAGGGGTCTTGAATCATTTCTCAATTGGCAGGTATCCATAACGCAATCTGCACCCCTGATGGTGTCACATGGTGGTACAGGCCTATCGTGGAGATCTAGAGTTCAGTGACACAAGGCGAGGGTCGGTACAATGGCCTTCCCAGCAGACAGGACAAGGATGGAATGATCCTGCTTTATCCCCTCTCTTTGTCTCTTTTCTGTGAAAGCTCTATGGCTGAAGGGTGAGAAATGCAATCCTTTTCTTCTCACTACAGACGGGCCCCCCTGACTTTCCCTTCTTCTATGCCTGTCCCTTTGATCCCTCCTTTGTCTAGTGGTAGGCTCCAGCCAGTCCTGACATCATGCCATGTCCTCCTCTAGAGAGTACAGAGATGAACTACCTGTATCTTATATCAGGGGGGTAGCCGTGTGAGTCTGTATCTACAAAAACAACAAGGAGTCTGGCGGCACCTTAAAGACTAACAGATTTATTTGGGCATAAGCTTTCGTGGGTAAAAACCCCGTGAAAGCTTATGCCCAAATAAATCTGTTAGTCTTTCAGGTGCCACCAGACTCCTTGTTGTACCTGTATCTTAGATACCATTTCATTTAGCAGATACTTAAGCAAATCTTCATCTGTCCAGCACTATGCCGTACAATTCAACATGGGCCCAATCCCGGCAGATTCTGAGCCCCTTTGAAGGTGCTGATTGCCCACAAGTCCGATTAACTTCAAGATGATGGAAATACTCTCCGTTTGCCCTTTGACTTTTCACTTAATGTGTTAAGACTGCCCTTGGGGGATTGGGGATAACCTGGTATCAGGCTCACAAAGTGCAGCCTTTCCTGCATGGTACCCATAAACTGGTATTTAATTTAAGTTTAATAGGAAAGTTATTGTATGTTAAATAAATACTAATTGATTATTTCAGATATATGTGTTGAGGGTTAACAGCTATGTAATAAGCTCCTCTCCATTAGCACAGCTGTTAAACATCAATTAATATGGGTTTTATAATCAATTGATATTTAACATGCCTAAAGTTTCCTAGTAGGATTTAATGGGTCAGCATTTGTATAGTAGCCAATACCATAGGTTGTTTTTTTTTTTTTTTTTTAAGGAAAAAATATTTGTTGAAGGATTTACAAGTAGGTGAAAAGTTAAGAATCTGTTAAACCTCAGCAAATCGGCTTTACAAAATTAGGTATGATATGAAGCGCTGTATTCTGTCTGACGGTCACACTCATTTGCACGCCAGGAAGTCACCAGACTAAAAAGAGGATGTAGTTCAGATTCCCTGCTAAACCCAGGGAGGAACCATACACAGACGCCCATGGCAATAGAGTAAAGTCCTAGGGAAGGACCCGGGGGCGGATGGTATAGTCCATTGTTTCAATGAATGCTCTCAAACAGTAATGGATCCCTAATCCTTCCCTACTCTGCAGATTGCCTCTATTTTGGGAGTGGTTTTGCTCAGTGGCAGAATTTGGCCTTTCAATTAGGCCTTGATCCTACTCCTGCTGTCGTCATTGATCTGAATTCTTTCCACTGAGTCCAATGGAAACTAGGTCAGGCCCCTTAAAGCAGGATTCTGCTCTCCCTTACACAGGTATGAATCAGGAATAACTTAATTAAAATCAATGGGGCCTGGTTCCCCACTCTCCTGTACCTTGTGTAGACATTTACACCTGTGCAAAGTGAGCACATGGTCTGTGTAACAAGTGGCTAAAGTAGAACACTAACATTTTGCATCCATTTTGCACAGGTGTGAATGACTATATATGGTAGAGAGCAGTGGAGAACTAGCCCCAGTGGAGTTCACCAGTGTAAAACTGTTGTGAGTAACATCAGAAACAGGCCCTAAACAAGAGAGAACTGCATTTCCACCAATCTTTAATAAGCGCAAGACACAACTTTGAAATTCTGCACTGTCCTATCTCTTCCTACAGCTAGCACTTTCCTGAAGGAGCTCCCCTTACTCAGAACATTAAGCAATATACAGACGAGAGCCATTTCTGGATCGTCATGTGATCCTCTACCAACTTTGTTTATTATTCCAGACCCTGTCTACACTGGTGTCGGTGTGGAGGCTACAGGTGGCTACACGCCACGGTGAAAGCCAGACTGCGTCCACATTGCGGTGTGTAGCTAGTGAAAGGCTTCAGAAGGGAGGAGGCCATGGAGAAAGGTTCCGACAGTGAGGAGCTTCCAGAGCTGTCCCCCACTGGCTCTCCCCCATCCCCGCCAGAGCCTTTCATTGAAGCAGGGACTCTACAGTACTTGGGTGTGTAGAGAGCCGTATAGGGCACATCAGAGCTGGCACGAGGCATAAGCAACTGATTAGGGTTCGGAGCAGCTCAAGAGAGTCCCCATTTAATTATCAATATGTGTTGTAAATATTCCTGCTTAGGGCCCCCAATGGGCTAAGCACCAGCTCTGGGGCACATACCCACTAGATTCAGACATGTAGGGCACTCTACTCACCTAAACTGTGCCTCACCATCTAGACATGCCCTAGCTGGGTGGGTAGTGACTGTCCTCTGTGCACCAAAATAAGTGTAGACCTACCCTCAGATACATGCTATGGTGCCTAGAGAGGAGATAAGCAACAAGGGAACCACTTGTAAATGACTACAAGAGAAGTACTAGGGCCAAGATTTTCAAAGCTGACCAGGGGATTTAGACACACCATTCTCATTAATTTTAATAGCTATGGTGTGCCTAAATCCCCTCACTGGCAATGAAATCTCTAAGAGTTTAATCCCTCTGTCCATCTCCCACCACTACACGGACACACAAATGAATCATGTGCAATCTGTTTAGTGTACACAGGGAGAGCACAAGGAATTTTTTAATGAAAGGAACACAAATCATACCTCATTTACCACCATTCTCTAGCAGTATTTCTTCTATAATTCCTCACTGCCAACTTTCAGACGGTTTCATGGTATGAGAGAGTTTTGTACAGTTTGCCATAAATTCATGTAAATTAGGGGGATTGTAAATGGGGATTGTAAATGAGCCTAAAAGTATCCTTTCCTCTTTGAGAATGTGCTGTTCTATTCCCGCATTCTTCCGTACCCAGCGACAGTCTCTTTCTCATCCCCACAATCAGATATGCCCCTCCAAGATTTAAACAATCTCACTAATTATTAATATACCTCAATTAAATTACAGCTGAGCTAGATCAAGTGGGCCAGGTTCTCATCTCAATGCTATCACCATGGCATGCAAAAAAAACCCATTAAGGCTTTAATTCAATCAGTTCAGCACTTGTTAAAGGCAGCGCTTGACTTGTCTGTGGTAGACTTTTAAACATGTTACTTAGTACACGGTAACTAAGCCGAGTTAACATCACACCTTAAATCCTAGGCTAGACACGGCTATTCTTCCATATTTGTTCAGTACTGCACGGTTTGGTAACAACTACTGGCATTTATTTTTACAGAACCTTATGTAGGATAGATAGAAAGACAAAGAAATAGTAAGCGTGTCTTACTACGTGTTTGAACAATACCCAATACAATGGGGCCCCGATCCTGATTGGGGCCGTTAGGCAATAGTGTGATACAGATAACAAACAAGTGAAGAGAGGGGAGAAAGGTTTTAATGGAGTTTGCCAGCAGATATAAGGTGCTAGATCTTCTGTTGAAGTCAATGTAGGTACACCGATCTACACCAGCTGGGAATTTTGCCCAAGAAATACAGAGTTAGGCCTAACTTGATCTTGGCATCCTTGTCAATTTCTCTTTAATAGCAAACTGCCACTCTGGAGCCTTTCCACCGCCTCCCCCCAACCCCATGCATTGTCTCAATCACAATATTTTGGTTCTCAAATGGTAATTGGCAGTATCATCCTATTATCACTTATCCTTAAAGCCTGAATCTTTCGTTCCTAATGATTTTCCTGTTGTGCACAATTTATGTCCATTAGTTCAACAGTGTATTTAATTTTCTTTTTTAAATATTCCTTTTTTTCAAGTCTGAGGGAAAAACAGTACTTAAACCAGAAAGGGCCACTGTATAATGAAAAATCTTAAAGGAGCAAAGGAGCTAATTACCGGTGACATGTAGTTATGAACTGCAGTACCAGGTGTCTCTAGGGTATACAGCAAACAGACTAAAATTCTCCTTATAAGCATTTTATATAGATGATGATACTAATGAACTTAATAGCATCACTATCCAAGGACAGCATCAACTTATTGACACCTTATATTTTGCAGAAATAGCTTCTCTTTAAATAGTGCACCCCTGCTTTGAACTGGAATGGTTTTTAAAAGTGTCTTAGCACACAAAGGCAAAATCTTTTTTGAAACAGGGTAGAATTGGTTGGTGATTATCACTGAAAAGCTGGCAGCCACCAGCTAACCTTCTAACAATGAAATATGGGAATTTACCTTCATGCTTCAATGCTTGCTATTCAGCTGTCTACCAGGGTCTAAATCAATGGTTCTACACCCTCCACTCAAGGTTTCTCTTTCAAACGCTGCAGATATGACCTTAAGTTCATCATCTAAACAATGCAGTTCACGTTTAATTTCATTAATCTAAGATCTTCCATAAAATTGCAATATGGCACCATACCTTTCAAGTACCTTCATTAAAATCCATGTTATTTCTAAATCCTATGCATATCTATGAGGTCATACGGTGTTTTATTAAAATGGGTTTTTGAAAGGCTCAGCTCTTTTATCATCGATTGTCATAAGGTAGCTCACAATAAAAAAAAAATAATAAAACCTCCCCTTATCATTTAGACTAGGAACAGCTGACCCAGCTCAGTAAATTACCCCTTCCCAATTTTCACCCTTCTTCCAAGACTTTACATTTGGAGGGGAGAAACAAATCTTACTAAAACCGTCTTGTTCGTGAATATTCTGTTATTTATTAAAGGTAATGTAGTTGCCCTTTTAGAAATTAACCATTTCATACAAATCTAGAGGCAAGAAAAGGTGAGATTATTTCCAGAATCTGCACTTTCCGGCATCATGTTCTCTGACTACAAGTCGGAGTGTCCTGATATTTTTGTAATAATGCATTGACACAAACTATCTACTTGTATGTTGCATCCCTTTCATCTGACCTTTTGTCTGTCTTGTTTATTTAGAATGTAAGCTCTTTAAGGGCATGGACTGTTTTTTATTATGTTTGTCCAATGGCTAGCAATGACCTCTTATCCTGATTGGGGCTATAGGTACTATCATAATACAAACAAACAATAAAATAATAATAATAATAAATAAACTTAGCTCTCTAACCTCTTTAGAGTACAACCTCTAAGGCCGGGTTCTGCAAAGACTTCTGTGCATGCTTAACTTTACATACATGAGCAATCCAATTGATGTTAAGCACTCGTGGAAGTCTTTGCACAATTGGAGTCTAAGCTCCAACAACTTGTTCCTGATGCTCATATTTTTGGGTTGTAGGGGAACAAACTGATGATGCTAGTTGGCTTACCTGTAAGTGCCTCTAATGCTTTTAGGCCATCCACAGAATACATGGCCACTTTCACTAGATAAGCTACAGGTTTTTTTGTCAATTGTAGTTGCAAGCACATGTCTCCCAGCAACTTATGCAGGAGGTGAACGTACACACTCTAGGGCAGAATGTGTCTCATCTTTGCATCATCCTTAAGAATTTTTTTCACGTCTCATTATGTTACCTATGAAAAGAGGGGAAACAACCTACCTTTTATCATATTGCTATGTTCTAATAATGCATCAGCACAATAGGTTCACAATAATATCCCCCAAAGCCTCCCATTAAAAAAAAAATTTTAGAGCAAGAACAAGGCTTCTCAAAATGAGAGAGACTCATACATCATGGGAATTTTAGGGAGAGAGAATGTCAGAACAGACTAAGGGTAACATTTACAAAAGCGTGAAAGTGGTTTAGGAGCCTAAATCCCATTTTCAAAAGTGATTTAGGCACTCATGTGACAGATTTTTAAAGGTATTTAGGTACCTAAAGATGCAGACAAGTGCTTAATGGGATTTTCAAAAACACCTGAGCATCTAGCTCCTAATGCTTTTGAATATCCCCCTGAGTGCCTATTTGTATCTTTGGGCGCTGAAATACCATTAAAAATCTGGTCTTAGGCTGTTAAGTCCCTTAAAAGCTTTTGAAAATGTGACCCTTAGTATCAGTTTCAAACACAGCTGAATTATTTTTAAACTTCATCTACATCAGCAGCTCCACAGGATGACAGAGCAGCCTCCCCACAGCAGCTATATGCCCCCTCCCCACGTCTGCAGGAGTGGGCAGGGATGAAAGAGGAGAGCGTGGAGACTTGGCTGCCCTGCCCACTGACAGCACCGGCCAGTACAGCTGCACTAATGAGCCAAGGGAGAGCAGTTCTACAATGCAAGACTTTGACTCAGCCTTCTCACTTTGCTGGTAGAGAAATCGGGGCCAAAGAGGTGAGATCAGAGAATGACTCTGAATATGACCACATAAACCACAGGAAGCAATACATTTTCAGTTGATCCTCGTGTGGCATTTTTAAAAAAACTGCTATTATTTTCTGCTCTTTAAACAGACCTGATTCAAAAACACTGATAACCTTTTGCAAAAAAAAAAATTCCAAAATAGTTCTTGTTCTACATGTTTCTAAAAGGGCATATCGTTTTGTTTTTTTTAATTAATGAACATTTTACAATTCTTGTTTTGTTTTGCAGGTTTTCCTCCTTTTCTTCCTTTTGCCATATTGCCCCTGAAAGGAGAATGGGAGAAAGAAAAACAGTAAAAAGGCAAAAGAGGAGATAAAACCAAAAACTGAAAAGCAGAAAATGGAAAAATGTTCGTTTCATTGAAATACCTGAATATTTTTTGTCAAAGCTTTTTATCAAAAAATATTTCAACTGAAAATTTGTGACCAACTCTATTTTTAAAATAGCTCTAAGGTGTTCAGAGTGTTCCTGTCCCAAATAGCTGTTAATAGGGTCTGGGAAAAGCCACCACATTTTGGTCCCTGCCCTGCATTTGCTACTCAAGCAAAACTCCCAGTGAATTCAATAGTTCTGCCTGAGTAAAGGCTGCATGAGCAGACCGCCCTGAAACTGTGAGCCTTGCCTAAGAAGGCACTATAGGCTCAGACCTGGCATTTTAATTCATTCTCAGAATTGCTTTCCCTAAAATATGGCACTTGCAGGGATGCCTCCAGCTAAACAACGTTGCTCAAAGTTTGTGGGGCAGCAATTCACTGGAGCAGATTGGTGAATCTGGCCCTTACCAAACACATTTTCAAAAGAACCAGATTTTGAAAAAAGTTGAGCTCCCATTCAGGTGCTTAACCAAAGGTCACATTTTCCAAAGCACCCAGCAGCTGTCACCGCAAGACCGACAGCCACTTATTTTGTGGCCTACGTGAGAAAACTGAACTCTTCTGAAAATCTGACCCTATAGGTTTTAAATATGAAACAATTAAACAAAACTTGGGGGGGGGGGTTTAGAAAAAGGTAAAGTGGCATTTTTATGCCAAAAGAAAAAAAATAATCAAAGGTATTCGCAATTTTTCAGAGGCATGTAAAAAAAACCACCAATGCATTGACACGAGATCTAGAGACACCATGGTCCTTGCTGCCTATGTCCATAATAGTCCATTGTACTATTTTGCTTCTGTAACTGTACAGCAAGAGACACTGCTATTGAGATGTCATTTGTGGCACAGCTTCCACAGTTAATATTAGCTGATGACTTCAACCTCGCCTTCCCCCTCTTTCTTCCATAAAAGAAGTACTCAGGCTGCAGTACTGCGGCTACCGTGTAACATTACTCTGAAGAAGCAATTACAGCAAACAGAGTGAGGAACTAAAGACAGGTCACCTAAATGAACTGAGGGAAAAGTACACGAGAAAACAAGAAAATGTCTTCATCACTTTTCAGGCTTCAAATTGGAAAAACAGGGATCAATACAGCAGAACTTCATTTAATGGTGTGAAGAAAACAATCCAGCACAAGACAGGCAGGAATCACTTATTACAAAACAAACAAGGCAATTAGAACCAAGCAAGAAATACAGGTATGCGGAGCCAAATATTCATTCCATTGGCCAAGGTTTTGAAGTGGGGGGGAGCCCTTAAGTGAGGATTTTCCACTGTTGTTTTACAAGGTGAAGGCACGTGAAATATGAAACAAAAAAAGGATTTAATGGGCAGCAATTTACTCCTTTGTTTTCTCTTTTTCTTCCATTCATTTTAATGTTTGTGAAAACGAGGGCGGGTAGCACTGGCTAGTGCTAATGCTAAGCCAAGCACAGACAGGTGCTCCTCAGGCTTTCACTCTCCCTGAAGTTCCACCAAAGGAATCGCAGGCCTGACCTCAGAAGAACTGCTAGAAGGAAAATAATGTTATTGAGCCATAGGTTCTGATTCCTCACGGAGGCACAACAGAACATCTCCTCGTCTGGATGTAGTTCCAAGAATTGCCCAAGCTCGCTGGCCGAAGCAAGGGCAAGAGACTAGAAGTGCCTGCTTCCAGGTGTCGGTCCTATCATTTCAAATGGCCATCGCTAATCAATTTCCGATGCGTTTAGGACTTTTAAGGCTACTCCTTATGCTTGCACTGAGTCTAGCCCGGACTGCTCAATGCATCATTCTGCATGGTCATTTTGAAGATTCAGTGCCAGAACCTCAGCTGGTGTAAACTGGAATAACTTCACAGGTTTCAGTGGAACTAAGCGAGTTTAACCAGCTGAGGATCTGGCCCAGAGACTGCGCTGAGGCATTTGGCTCACTATTACCTAGGGTGACCAGACAGCAAGTGTGAAAAATCAGGACCGGGGGTAGGGGGTAATAGGAGCTTATATAAGAAAAAAACCCAAAAATCGGGACTGTCCCTATAAAATCGGGACATCTGGTCACCCTACTATTACCCCTTTGACCTGCTAAACACACAGAACAATACCAGGACTATTTTCTTTCAGCCACACACAGTAGGGATCAGATCACAGCTCCACATGCAGGTGAGTTGGGGGACAGCAGGCAGAAGGGGAAGTCTCTGGAACCATATCACAAGTGCGCTGGGGAAGTGGGCAGCAGAGCAGAGGCAGAAGGCACCCATGCAGGTGGATGGGAAATAGAGATGAAAGGTGCCCAAGGACACCAAGATGGTCAGCAGTAGAACCAGGTTCGACCTGGCTCCCAGCAAGAGCTCAATCCTGTAAGCCACACTACACATCTTGTACATGAAAGGTACCAAAGTCAAAGCTGTGATTACCATTCTCTGTAATATTCATGGCAATGGAAGGGGTTTTTATAATAGCACATCACCCGCATCTGAAAAAGTGTCAGTGTTAAGTCCATTAATGGCTATTAGCCAAGATGGGTAAGGAAAGGTGTCCCTAGTCTCTGTTTGTCAGAGGATGGAGATGGATGGCAGGAGAGAGATCACTTGATCATTGCCTGTTGGTCCACTCCCTCCGGGGCACCTGACATTGGCCACTGTCATTAGACAGGATACTGGGCTAGATGGACCTTTGGTCTGACCCGCTCCGGCCATTCTTATGTTCTTATGTAACCAAATACAACAATCAGCCAATGACCTCACTAGCAACGAAAGGCACAACAAAGCAAGTCTGGGCAAATCATTGTGGGTAGAACTAGCTCACTCGTTCCCCATTAAAACACTTAGGGGCCTGATTTGTGTTCCCCGGGCCAGTTTAAATCAGGAGCAACTCCACAGAATCATTGGAGTTACGCCAGCGTGGGAGCAGAATACGTTGCTTTCATCATGACAATGCCAACAAATCAATCCATCTGACGCTTCTATATAAGGCCTCCTCAGAATGCAAACCACATTCCGTGTAAATTTCAACGGATCAGTATCTGAAAGAAAAGCCACTAAATCCAGTGTGAAGAAGTCTGCATTAAGGGAAAGAGCTGGTAGCAGGAAATCTAAACTGGAACAGGGGAAAAATAAGAAGCTACTGAACTCCAGAGTGTGCGTTGTCAGGGCTATACACCTGAATACAAACAGCTCTGCCATGCTGGGATTTTATTACCTTTACTGCCAATTCCCACCACAGCGTTCTGTAGCATATTAAATAGATTAATAGAAGTAACCTAGAGGGAGTATAAAAAGTGCCAATCTTCACTTATGGCCAAGTGCCACTGAAATGGAAAGAGAGAGAGAGAGTCTGGAGCTGACATTTGCAGAAGTAACGCCATGTTATTAAAACAAATTTGGCATGAGGGAGAAATATGTTTGCTTTGCGATTAATAATGGCTATGGGAGCATATTCAAAATCAAATATTTGTAAGGCACCACATTAGCATTCTCCCCTCCCCACAAATAAAAATACTGCTTACATTATTTAAATCACAGGCCAGGTATTTAAAAGGTACCTGAGGTGTGTGGAAGATGTTAAGCCTACATCTCAAATCTAACTTTGAATTTCTATTAGTCTTTAAAAAAAAAAATCTTTAGCCACAATCTCTAGATGCATTTACAGAAAACTGCCAGGCATTGCAATTTTTCTGCCCTCCCCCCCCCCCCCCCCCCAAAACATTGGTTGTATTTTCTCCCTTTATTTATTGGACTGCTAAATGGATTATTTCAGTAATAAATCAGGCCCTTTCATTACATTTTTTAAGGTATTGTCACTGTTATGAAGTACAGTGTGACATCAAAATTAAGCTCAGATTGTATTACCACCTATTTTATAGATACAGAATTACTTGATGGATTTTTTCCAGCAGTCTAAGCACTTTGTGTCTTTCATTCAAAGAACAACAGGCTCCCTTGCTTCACAGAATCCCCTCCACCCCCCAAAAAAAATTATGAAAATTTCATACCGATTTTTTCATCAGTATCTTCATATTATGTTTTAAAAGTGCGGAAGGTTTTTTTTTTTGGGGGGGGGGGGGGAAGGTTGTTTTGTTTTGAGCCAGAGCTCATTACTAACCCAAATGAAAGAAGTTTTAAATATGAACAAGAAGTGCTTCAGCAAAAATATCCAGTGGGTCTGATTATTTCTAATTTATACAGGTGTAAATCCAGAGTAACTCCACTGAAGTCCATGTAGTTACCTCACAGTGTAAAACCAGCCTAAATGTGATCAGAATCAGGCAATGTCTCCATTTTACTCCTTTTACATCAAAGGCTATTGACCCGATTCTGATTTCAGGTGTAATGCCAGAGTAACTCAGCTGAAGAAGATTTTAGTTGCCCATTGGAGTCAACAGAATTACCCCAGATGTAAACGAAGCCAATATTATGGTGACAATTCCACTGGAATGAGAGGCTTGGCGTAATACACTTTTGTTGGGCAGGATAATCAGAATGTGTTTAGACTCACCCAATTCCAGACCAATCTCTCCCTATGATAGCTCTGAATTTCATTTCTGAAAATTCTCTAATTTAGAGTGGAAATTTCCATTATTTTGTTTCTTTGCCTTTTTTAAAATGTTTAATTTAGTTCCTGTGAAAGCTGCCAGTTTCACAGATCTGGAGACTAACGTCCTTTTGGCACAGAACAGATACAGCAGAGGCAAGATAGCTTTGTAGTTCAGGCACTGGAGTGGGAGTCAGGAGACCTGGCTTTAGTTCCTGGGTTTACCACATTTGACCTTGGGTGACTCACTTAATCCCGCTGCATGCTCCATCTGTAAAATGGGAATAATAATCCTTCTCTCCCTCCCAGGGTTTTCTGGGAGAATATATACATTAATATCTGTGCAGGACCTCAGATACTACAGTGATAAGGGCCATATATTGAGGTAGGTAGACAAAAGGCATGGGAAGCAGGAGTGAATCCT
Source organism: Malaclemys terrapin pileata (assembly GCF_027887155.1). Lineage (NCBI taxonomy): Eukaryota > Metazoa > Chordata > Testudines > Emydidae > Malaclemys > Malaclemys terrapin. The sequence continues at coordinate 7,252,184 of NC_071522.1, read as the reverse complement.
TCCCCGCACTGCTCCTGCCAACAAGCCTCAATCTTGAGCGATAAAAGGATAGCTTGGCCTCCGCACAATCCTTTGGCTCCTTGCTAAGTCTCCCAACAAGAATATCCATTGATTCGTGGAAGTTAGGGATTAAAAGAGCCTGTTAGATCACCTACTCCAACCCCAGATGGATGATAGCTCAGATATTAAGGCCGCAGTTTAGGGAAGCATCCTTATTCAGGAAAGCACTGTAAGTATATGCTTCACTTTAAATGTCTGGCTCCTTTAAAGACAACGGGACTTATATGCATGCTTAAAGTTAAGCATGTGCCTAAGTGCTTTTCTGAACTGGCACCTAAACAGATATTATACTTATCCTGGACACAAGGCCAAGAGGAAGTGATCATTACTGTCAACTGTATTCATTGTGTTGTGATGTGGAGACATGTCTACTAGGAAATGAACTGAAAGCCCCAATTCATTTAATATAGGCCAGTGAATAGCTGTCAGGTGGATATGACTTTTAGTCACTACTAACCTGGGCCATGTGTTCAAACCACTGACCTAGATGTCAATGTCTCTTTGTCCTATTATCAGTCCCCTCACCTCTCCAGTCACCATCGTTATAGGATTTCTTTGGTTTTTAAGCAAATAGTTAAATTTTAAGGGTATGTTTTTTCAAGGTTTAAAAGTGGAGAATTTTTAAAAATCCAAATTCTGTGAAACTTCTTTTGCTTCTTGCCTACATTAACAATAAAGTGATTTAAAAAAACAATAGCGGAATGAAAACTGTGTCAGAAGCGATGGATATAGAATACATCACCCACAAAGCTATTCTTTTTTTAAAACCTTCTTTTAACCACATATTGGGCACAATCTTTCTTTCAATCACACTAATACAGATCAGGAGTAAATCCACAGAGCCAAGTGGAATCGCACCTGTGTAAAACTAGTGTGAAATCACAATCAAGCTCACTAGTAGCCAGATTTTCAAACAAGCAAACCTTTCTGGGGCCAGGTATTTCAGTGCTCAGCACCCACAACTGGAGACAGATTTTTCAACAGAGCTCAGTCCCCATTGTCAGAACACATGTGCTTTTGTCCAGCTATGCTGGAAGGACAGGAGACACTGGATGTGGTTTAATTAGGCTTCAACTTTATTATTAACTGTCTGGGAGTGCCCAGCAGATAAAAGCGTTCAGTGCAGGTAATTCCACATCTACTCAGGGGCTTCTGTCAGCCCTCCCCTTTTCCCATCCTGGTCCCCAGCCCACCCACAGCTGAGACCTTAACATCTCCCGCCTCGAACAAGGGCTAAGGGGACTATGAAAGAGCAGGGGTTGGCTCCCAGCCATGCTTCTCCTGGGAGCCCCAAACCTCCATCCCCCCTTTCCGCTCCTTTAACAAATACCTCCCTTAAATCCTTTACCAATCCATTTATCTGATCACTATATCCCCTTCCAACAGAGCACCTGCACTGGAAATCTGCCCCAGGTCGACACGAGTTGCCACATCATAGCCTAACTCTCGTTCCATGTTCGCCCCAACTAAGCCACCCCCTTTGTCTAACCCAATCTGGCGGTAAGGGAAGAATTTCTTCCCAGCCACCCAAGAAAGGAGCGACTAGAGTAATGCTGGTATTGCACTACTTCCATGGATAGGACCTGCTCTACTTTGTCCCGGTAAAAGAGGACTTCTCCTGCCTGGCATGTACTTATATAATATCTCCTCTCTTCTGGTCACCTGGGGGGACGGGTCAGCATCCCCACGCTGACCTGCTCTGCAGTTGCTGCAAACTCACTCCATGCCTCTATCCCTTACATAGGTACACACCTTCCACCAGCAAGCCAGACAACGCCCCCACCGCCGCCCCCGCTTAATGGGCAGTGCAGTCATTTCGACCCTCAGCGGCCTCCCTTGTGACACTTGCAGCCCAGTTTTCAGACGAGTTCAGCATCTATTGTGCCCGGTATGCATCCATTGTGCCATTTTAAAAAAAAAATTTAAGCTCTTCTGAAAACCTGGCCACTTCTTTTGGTGGCTAAGTGGCAGCTGACTCCTTCACCAAATCTTGTCCCGATTGCTAGTGTTAAGCCCTCTTCTGAAAATTCTGGCCTATAGGTACACTTTCCCCCAGTGTTGCAGTGGATATTTTAGAAGATATGTACGGTACACTGACGCTTTATGGGTCTGTAATCCAGTCCTGGATCATGTCACAGATTTGCAGCACGTGTCATTCATCTATCTGTGCAGTCCATGTAGCTGGTAAATTGAGAGTCTGGAAGCTGATATATAATTTAAGCCTTCTTTTTCCCCTCAGCTTCTCCAATTATCTACGGCTTCAATTCTATTGCAAAGAGTGCAGATGCTGAACTGAAAACCTGGATCCAAGCACCCTCAAAATTAGATTACATTCAGATCTAGATCCAAATTATACAGCTTGCCCATGACTCTGTAACGGGCCAAACTCCAGGAAACTTGGAGTCCTACCCAAAGTTGGCAGTCTCTTGGCCATCCCTAGGGAAAAACCACAACTTACCTATAAAACTTTAGGTTAACCTTTTGCTAAGCACAAAGTGGATCAGCTATGAACTCAGAGCCTTTTAGTGAAAGAAAAAAGATACCTTGGAGCATCCCATAAAGAAAACAACTATTTGTGTCTTGAAACTTTTATTGTTCATTAAAGACATATCACAGGACCAAGCTGCTCAAGGAGTTAAATGTATTAAGCAATTTACAATTAATATAGAACTCATTCCAGAGATATCTACCAGAGAGTACAACAGGGCAATTAACCCACTAATACACTAGGCTATTACATCGCTATGTCTCTTATTTTAGCCTGAGGTGATTTGAAACGCATTGGATTAAAGGATATTACAGGAGATAGCATGAAAAATAGCTTAATGTAATGAGCCATCCCGTGATGTCTGCTATTAAAGATGATTTGCAGTTGAAAACTACAACATACAGTAGTTCAGCCATTTAGAAACATGGGTATATTTAACCCTTTTCTATACTGAATCCTTAGGTAAATCAGCATGGTGGTTTCTCCCTCCCTTATCCCACCTTCAATTCCTTTATCTGAGGATTATCAAACACACCTTATTAAAGTACAATGGTATCTTTGGGAGATTGGTGCCTCAGGTTGATAGAAAACCAGTAATCTGCTAATAACTTTTAAAAATAGATCCCCAAGAGAATAAATAAGCTCAGACCGAGGGAGGCTATTTGACTGTCAAGGCATTTGTGAAATGGGAACTTGTAGCAAATTTCTATACTAGCCTTAGGCTTGTCATATCAGTTTCAAATGGTAACTCGAACAGAACTGAGAAACAAAAGCACCGTATCGTATCATCTATCACTAGCCATCTTATTATGGAAATAACGGCACCCAGCTAGAAGCGGGCTTAGCGGTTTGAAAAAGTTCCGCCCTTTGGAGCAGACATGCCACAAAGACATCTTTGAGAGAGAAAGACTATTGTGGGGTTGTCTGGACCAATGGTGAGTCACGGCTCATCCCTATTTCATTTTTTTTCCCTCCAGAAACCGGACCCAAGTGGTCCATTATGAATAAGAGCGTCTTAAAATACAAAAAAACCCTAAGGACCAAAGTCTGTTCTCACACCATTCTCAATCCAGAGTCACGCCAATGGAGTGACAGCACTGTAAGTGAGATCCAGATCTATTTCTTCAAACAGGAGCAATAAGACCCTGGCACTTAAATGTGAGGTCCCACTGATCAGGATGGATCATCAGACAGGTGGACCCCCAGCTACAGCTGGGCAAAATTTTCAGACAAATAGTTTATTTGCAGAAAAATGCAGTTTCAGGTTAACCAAACTATTTGTGAATTCAGGTTGAAATCCATCCAAAATAATGGGGGAAGGAATTAGAAAACGTCAAAACATTTCATTTTGACATTTTTGAAATGCAACATTTGACTTTTTGTTTTGAAATGAAGTTTCAAAAGTTAGATAGATTTAATTTTTATTTTTAAAAGGTTAAAAAAAAAATCCCAAAACTTAACATGTCATTCAACCCCAAAACATGTGTTGTTTGTTTTTGGTGAGAAAAAAACAAAACATTTCTATTTTGGTTCAACGCAAAACAAAAACGATTTCCGATTTTTCAGTTCAGCCACCAAACTGAAAATCCAACTATTCGCTCAGCTGTACCTAAGACCTTGGTTTGCTCTGTGGGTATAGTTGTTTCCCTTAAAGACTGGTGGCTTAGTGGGCTAAATGCACTAGACTTTATATTTATTGATTTATTTTATTTCTTTAGATTTAAATAACAGTGGGAAAAGAGACACCTATAGAATTGTTTTAGGGGCCCAGACACATATTTAATCTTGTAATAGCATAATACACCCTCCAATGCCAAAAAAACAAACATTCAGCAGGAACAAATCAACAATGCGACAGTGAATCAGCCCACATTATCTCTGGGAACAAACCCTCGACTTTCTCAAAAATCCCAATCAAAGAAATGGCTTTGAAGGTCACCAGACTCTGGCTACTTCAGACCAAGAGAGTGAGGTCCAGAACCCTGGGGCACTCACAGCAAACGCCTTATCAGTGGCCCTATCTCCTGGAGACCTGTTTTCAAAGCCACAGCTAAAAGTCAGTTTGTTCTTTGTTTCTTTGCCAGTTTTATACCATACTTCGAAAGAGGGTGATGTTTATTGTGCTTCTTACACTGGGTGTTTCTGTTCTCTTTGTCTTTTGCCAATTGATGCCCTGGCACTAGGACAACTGACCTCAGTTTCTCAGGAAAAATGCAATACTAGTAAAATGATACACATATAGTATACACAGAAATATCTTCCTCTTCTTTCTGCATCATGCCGTTTCACCTGAATTGAGATAAAGAGCCAGGCAGTTAAAGGTACTTAGGTGCTTGTCACCCACTGGGAGATAGGTGCCTAAATACCTTTAACAGTCTGGCCTAGTATCTTTTAATCCATACAATACCTCTGGATATTTCTGTACATGAGCTGGCTTAGATTCCACAAGTCCCATTCAATTTTTTTTAATAATCTCTATTTGCATAGAAGCAGAGATGGTTAAAAATGCCAATTATTTTTCACAAGACACTTAAAAAAAATTCTTCCCCTTCCCCCCCCCCCCCAAAATCCAGAAAATGTCAAGCAAAGAGGAACATTTCCTGCAGAAATTTTCACGTTGGTTGAAAAGCCATTTTTCATAGGGAAAAAAGGGATTTTGACCAAAAATTCTGAGCAGCTCTAGGGACTATTGGAACATTCAGTAAGACTGGATCAGACCCACAGTCCATCTAATACAGAGGCCTGTCTCTGTATAAGAACCCCACAGAACTTTACAGAGATAACAACATAAAAGATGGTGAAGTTAAGGTGAGCTTGTATAGTTATATAGTAATACAGTGTGGACTGCTATTATGTCTCTCACACAAATACAGTCACTTATTCTTAATTACCCTCCCCCTGCTCTAATATGTCCTTTCTCGTCTTATTTTTGGAGGAGGTCCCATGTCATTAAGATATGAAGGATCTTACCTCTTCACTTCAGGCTGCCCCCCTAGCGGGCCACTGCTTTGACATCTTAACTTGAGGAAGCCATTCCCTGCCATCAATGAAGCTTAGTGAATCAGCCAGCAAAAGGTGCTCAAGAACAAGGCCAGCATCCAAGAGAGGACTGCCTTGAACTGGCGCAGTGGAGAAAATCAGGAGGAGGCTTACCGCTTTGGTTCTCCTGAAAGGAAGGGTGTACATTTTAAAAAATACATAATTGTCCGACTAGAGCTTTCAACACGTGAGATAATCTAGGCTATCTAAGCAGCATTTCTATTGGGTGCAATATAGCAAAAGCACATCGTCCCTCTCATAATATGGAATAAGGATAACAATACTGAACAGTTCGCATTTACACAGGGCCTTACATCCAAGGATCTCAGACAAATGTGAATGCACCGATCCTTATAATACAAGTGAGTAAGTATTATTATCCCCATTTTACAGACAGAGATAAGGCACAGGGCAGGTTAGTGGCTGGTGAGTCTGTTCAAAGCGAGGAACAGATCCTAGATATACCCAGTGCTGTATCTTAGCCACCAGATCATCCTTCCTCCCCTTCTCCGCCATCTGCTGCCTATGGGACAGTACAATCCATCACCCTCCAAGCGCACACTGCACTATAGCTTTCAATAACTAAATCCTCTGCCATAATCTGGGTGATCTTAATGAAGGATTTGATTTGTGTTTCAGGGGCATGTTTCTGCCAGCAATTCAGCCGCCTGGCCTTCTCCAGGGCAGCACTCTGCGTCTGAAAAATAAAATAAAATAAATACACTTTGTTGGGTTTTTTGTTTTTTTTTTTAAAGGATGAAATGAGGATTTTCTTATTTAAACAATAACAATTGGCAGTATGGAACAAACCAAGCTGATCACAATTATGGGTAAAAATGTTTGCGTTAAATGCTCTGTAAATTAAGAATAACTCCACAGAAGTCAATGGGATTACCCCAGAATCACACCAGTGAAAGGGAGAGCCAAATTGGACCTGTCTGTTGGCCCTAATTTCTGCCTTGACTTACCCCCCACACCCCATGCAACCTCAATTATTTATGTCTTATTTATCTGGATTTGTAATACCCTACAATAAAAGAGCTCCCCTCCAAGGCTCTCTTTACCCTAGGCAGTCTTTTACAAGTACAAGTAGAAATAAACAAAACCAACAATTATCCCAAGATCAAACCAAATCCCCCCCCCACAACATAAATTTAACAAATATTAATTAACCACCTTACAAAATACTCACCAAAGTCCAAAACTGCTTTTACCCATCACCCATACCCTTACAGATGAGGGAGAAATGATAGGCCCTATAGATTTCATGGGGATGAACGTCTAAGTAAAATGTGACTTATCATCTTACTAACGTGAATAGATAGGGTATAAAAAGTCACACAGAATACTGGGGAGGTGGGAGATTGTGCATGAGCGTGTGTGTGCATGCGCGTGACTAACGGAGAGAGTGTGTCTGTGTCCACATATTTTTTTAAGCTAGTCTGTACCATGAAAACATATTTTAGTTCCCTTATCAGACAGTGCAGGCTACTGAAGATCATTCATCTTTTTTCCCTTGGTTTTGGATGCCAACAATGGGCGTGACTCTTATTTAATAATAATAATCTAATTTATGATTATTACTCTTAGTCTTTCCTTGTATTCTCCTGCCTGTCTGTATCTATCTAATGTCTCTTATCTTTTAGCCTGGAAGCTCCTTGGGGCAAGGAGCATTATTTTGTTCCGTGTTTGCGCAGCGCCTAACCTCACGGGGTTCTGGTCCAGGACTAGGACTCCTCGGCACTATGGTCATATAAATAATAACATTGTTTATTACTGTGGCATAAGGACCAACCAAGAACAGGGCTCCACTGGGCGAGGCACTGTACTCACACAGAGCAGCAAACAGTCCTTGCACTGTGGCGGGGAAAGGGCATAATACACAAGCTGAATGAACAATGTGATGTCAGCAAACATCATGATAGTTCCCAGATTTTTTTGGGCTGGGGGTGGGAGTTAGGAGGGGATCAGCTAAATGGAAAGAAAAGTGAAGGGAGCGGGACACTGAAAGGAAGGGAGGTGAGGGAGACAGGGGAAGAGAGGCAGGTGTGGAGTGAAGCTGAGGTGAAGAGACTGGGAGGGAGAGAACAGCTGGAGCAAGCTGCCAGTCAGCACAGGGCACAGAAAGTCTAGTCAAACCAGTAGAAAGTTCTCTGACTCTGATCTCTCCTGCACTGGTGTAAACCAGGAGTAACTCCAATGAAATCAGCAATGTCAGACCAATACGAGTGAGATCAGAACCAGACTCAATACGTTCCCAGACAAGCCTTTTGCAGCTGGGCCCCCATTTACTAGTTTCTGCAGTTGGCCCACAACACACACACAGTAAAAGTATCGCTGTTGCCCTTGTTCCTCGCCCCACCACTCCCTATAGTTGTCATCCTTATTCATTACGTCATGTCTACAGCTCAGGCCCCCATCTCACGAGGCACATGCTGTAGGCGGGCTCTTGTGCCAGTGTGCAATCCCCCTGACATTAGTAGGGTTCTGTGGGGACACAGGAGTCCATCCATATGCGGCTCATTGCAGAATCAGGGCCTTAGATTGTAAGCTCTTTGGAGCAGAGACCATGTCTTTTTATGCCGTCTGTGAAGCGGCCATCACACCTTTGAACACTATGGCCTTGGCTACACTTACCAGCTAGTTCGACGGCTGGAAATCGAAGTTCTGGGTTCGACTTATCGCGTCTAGTCTGGACGCGATAAGTCGAACCCGGAAGTGCTTGCCGTCGACTGCGGTACTCCAGCTCGGCGAGAGGAGTACCGCGGAGTCGACGGGGGAGCCTGCCTGCCGCGTGTGGACCAAGGTAAGTTCGAACTAAGGTACTTCGACTTCAGCTACGTTATTCACGTAGCTGAAGTTGCGTACCTTAGTTCGAATTAGGGGGGGTAGTGTAGACCAAGCCTATAATAGAACAAATAATAATGACAATAATTATAGTAACTAGAGTAATAAGAAAAGAGCTGTCCAGATTTATGGCAAATAGCAAATCAGTAAAAGGCATGCTCTGAAATTTAAAAAGTATATAGGTATAAAGCCTCTGAAATGAGGATCATTATCATCATGGTTTCTCCTTTGAATAATTTAGAAGGAATAATATTGATAAGCAGGGGGCGGGCAGGAATAAACTCAGCACAAGAATCTCCTGATCTCCTGGGCCAATGGATCCTGAACTGAGATGATTCTGCATTGAACTGGAAAAAGGAAAACAGAACAAGCCACTTCCCAAAGTTAAGCACACACTCAGCAGCATTCATCAGGGTTTGAGGTAGAGAGGATGATGTTTTCCACAAAACCTCACAGGGAGGGAGTGTGGCGGAGGGAACTCTTTCTAATCAAAGAACTTGTCACTGTCACTTTGGAGGTAGCAGATGCCATGAACAATAACTAGGATTCTGTGCCTTTGAAATGCATTATTAACAGGTTACATTCATTGCTATCTCCCCTCCTCTAACAAGCTTTCCTTTTTATTTTACTCTGGGCTGTCTGTATCCCAAGTGGCAGGGAAACCTGTCATTTCTTATTTTCTTCCAAAGGAACAAGTGATTTTGGAGGAGAGGAGAGGATGACCAGCCCTTTCTGACCTTTTCTCCTTCAATTTCACTCCTTTCTTCTCCTCGAAAAAAATGGCAATCACACTAGGTGGAACTGACAAACTCATCTCTGTGTCAGACTGTTACATATACAATCGCCATGTCACTTGGCATCAGGAGAGAGAGAGGAGGTATTGACAGTAGTGTGGCCCCATGATGAGTCTAATCTGTTAGTAGATTTAAGCTTTCCTTCTGCATCTCATGCTCCTTCAAGTGTCTACTACTTGGTGTAGGGTGAAGTTATTCAATTGTTGGGTGTTTAATTTTATACCAATGAAAATCTGCAATCTCCCTTTTTTAAAGTGGGTTTTTGTTTGTGTGTGCCCCTGCAAATTTCCCCCGTGAACAATTTAGATAGTGATAATTTGCACCTTTCATCGCAAAGGATCACAAAGCACTTCACAGATCTTCATGAATTAAATCTTACAACATCCCTGTGTGGTAGATAAGAGTAGTTATCCCCATTTTATAGATGGGGAAACTGAGGCACTGAGGCAAAGTGACCTGCCCAACATCACACAGAGTCAGTGGCTGCAGTGAGGTAGAACTCAGGAGCCCTGACTCCCATTCCATTGCTTTCATCACAAAGTCACACTCCATTGAAGGCTAAGTCATGGGAAAACCCATTAGATTGGCCAGACCCCTCTCCACCCTACCTATTAGGCCTAGCACAACCATGATTAAAGTTAGCGGAGGAAAACAATTAATCACTCTCATTTGGGGCTCTGAGAACTTGAGCAAGACAAAATACAAACTACCTGATTCACTTCTTTAAGGCTGTAACATTTGGAACGGTGAACCATTTTCCTCTCATCAATTCACCCTTCCTTCTCTCCAAAGCAGAGTACAGGGTCACGCCGAGAAATGCCTCCATTGACCGGAGCCTTTCATGCTTACTTTTCGTGAGGAGTCAATGGGTCTACACAGGAGTAAGGGTGACAGGATTGGGCCCACCATGTAGGGCCAAGAGAAGGTGAGGGATTAAAGCAGGGGTCGGCAACCTTTCAGAAGTGGAGTGCCGAGTCTTCATTTATTCACTCTCATTTAAGGTTTTGCGTGCCAGTCATACATTTTAACGTTTTTAGAAGGTCTCTTTCTATAAGTCTGTAATATATAACTAAACTATTGTTGTATGAAAAGTAAATAAGGTTTAAGAAGCTTCATTTAAAATTAAATTAAAATGCAGAGCCGCCCGGACCAGTGGCCAGGACCTGGGCAGCGTGAGTGCCACTGAAAATCAGCTTGTGTGCCGCCTTTGGCACGCGTGCCATAGGTTGCCTACCCCTGGATTAGAGGGAGAGTCTTGAGAGCAGATAAATGACACTGGCGTATTTTTTAAGCACAGAGGCATCAGGAGACAGAATGAGGGGGTCTTTGGGAGGAGAAAACTTAGGTGGCTCTGTTCAAGAAGGTCCTTAATCACGTGCCTATCTTTAAGCAAAGTGGCTACTCACATGCTTAAAATTAGGCTTGTACTTAAGCATCTACAAGGGACGCATCCTGAAGCAGGGAATTTGCCATTGACTTAATGGCCACAGGATCGGACCTCGTGAAAGAGAGAAGGCGGAGACACAGCCAGAACAACCTGTTCTAACACTTTCCCATCCCAAAGCAGCCTCGCAAAATTCTACTCGCATGATCACCTAGGGCAAGTCGTCGTTTTTGACGGGGGAGTGCACGAGCCGAATAGCGACATTGGTCATCCTCATCACCATACCGATGAAAAGGGCAGAGACGATCTACCGCTCTGTGTTTGTACAGGGCCTCGCACAATGGGCCATGTTCTTGGCTGGTCCCTAGGCACTACCATAATAAGCATGATTATAGCAATAAAAATGACAAGGGCCATTTAAGTATATTTTGTGCTGGGGCTGATACGTCCATAGGCTGGGGCATCCTGCAAAGCTCCTATGTTTGTCTATATTTGCCGTTCTGCACAAATTGCCCTATGACATCCAACTGTTGTATAATTTATTTGCTTGTTTTGATATTGAGTGTAATTATGGGCACATAAGCCAGGTGGGGTTTGCCTATCAGAGGGCAATACCTCTGCCTCTCTCTGCCTAAATGCACTGGACTGATACATATTACCACCCACTGCACTCCAAAGATCCAGTCCTTACCAATAGATTCTAGCCTAGGGCAGAATGCCGTCCAAGCTGCCTCTGGGTCTGGCCAACTCACAGAGGTTCAGGAGAAGAAATCAGCGGATTTAAAAGCCACCACTGTGAAATCAAAATGTTTTAGCAAACATTAAATTGTACAGTGTAGACAGTGATTAGCAATTAGCATTTGACTTGAGTTTTTTGGTTTGGTTTGGTTTTTGTTTTGCATTTAAAACTAGAGTATTATTAAAATTTAATCTGAATTTTTAAAAAATTACTCTTAGAATCTCTTCACTTAAAAAAGAGTAGAGCAAACACTGCAGCTTTTTTTTTTTTTAAAGGACAAATCAAATTTTTAACTCCCACCCCCTACCTCACCCTAGGTAAAGCATCATTTTAGTTAAATCAATGTAAATAGTTCTGCCTGGAATACGTTTATTCAGGACTACATATTCCTGGCAGGCATGATATGCACTGGATAATTATTGCTAATATTGAATGGAAAAGCACAGGAAGATGGGGGGCTTTGTTCAGAGAGAGAGAGAGAGAGAGAGAGATTTTTCCACAGAAAACTCAGTTTTTTGAGGGTGGGAAGGATATTAGGTGGTAACAGCAAGAGCATAGATTTTTGCACTCCTATAAATCATTATTACTGGAATGTCCCTGAGGGAATTGGGAGAATGAATCAGTTTTACACACACACACACACACGCAAACTTTTGTAACAGAAAAGAAAAGAAAGAAAAGAAAAGAAAAGACCTAACTAACTTTAGGAACCCTTTTATAATTCCCTTCACCTACATCACGAATTGAACATGCAAAGGAGGGGCGGGGGGGAAATGAGAAAGGAGGGAAAAAAATATTCCGCCCAGCATGCAGATTATCATTTGAAAAGATTCTGTTGCTATGTTTTTGTCCCTGGGTGATGAAAATGAAATTGTCTGATGTGTGCGCCGTGTTAGATTTACCTTTGCAGGGTTCACCCACAATCAGTAGAGAGGGGTCATGCCACAATATGTCATCTCACAGCTCCATCACACCAACTCCAATTTATACGAGGAGGTATTATGCATTTCAAAGGAACCCCCTGCGCGTGGGTCTTGTTACTGATCTATATCACAGCTCGGCTGAGGGAAGATTAGTTCTGCTGCAAAGGCAACTACATGTATTTGTTTATTATTATATTATCCTTAAAGATGCACTATTCCCTTTTTTCTACATGTCTAATTTGGAGTGTGCATTAAAAATTTCTGGATTTTTGTGGGGGTGGTGGGGGAGTAAGAGGTGAGAACATTTTGTACTCTCCCACAAGGATACCTAAATAGTCTTAAGTCTCCCATGTGTCCTACTCATTAAAAAAAAAAAAAGAAAGAAAGAAAAAACTATTTAAATGCAAATTTGAGTTTTAGCTGGGGACTCCCCCAAAAGCTTCTCTGGAAGCACCAGGGAAATAGGATTCAGAAATCTAAAATGGCTGACAGCAGTTGAATGCCCACAGAAAATGCTTCCCTTCTAAATACCCTCTTCCTCTTTTCCTCCCAAACCCCACTATCCCTAGGTTCTTCACTTCCCAGCTTTTGCTGTACCATGCCCTGGTACAGCCTGGCTGAATCACACTCAGCATTAGTTATCACTGTTCTCCACCATGAGTCTGTTTTACCTGAGGCAAAACACCACCCCAGCGAGTTAAAACTGATAATATTAGCCTTTCAACTTGTGCTCGCTGTTGCTTTAATCAACGTTTTCTCAGAAAGTAGACATTTTTGTCCCTGATAAAGGCTCTGAAGGATTTAATGAGGACACAGAGCATTACGGAACCTGGGAAGCCACGACGCTTTATGTAAATCCATATGTATTTCTGAACACAGCTTCACATTGAGGGAGGACACCAGATCAACACACAGAAAGAAAAGAAATCTCAACCCGCAACCAATAATTCGATGCAGCCTTTTATCTTTGATGTCAGATTTCACGTGACCTGCAGCCTCTAAAATCCAACAGGTCCTGGAAAGTTTTCATTGCTAAAAATCATATTAGTTTGATGAGAAAAAGATACGGCACATAAGGAGAATTATTCTAAATGGCTCACCTCAAAATCCTGCCTGAAATCTTTATGGTTTTAAAAGTAAAGCTGCCAAAGCAGGGAAATATCTCATTTCTCTGCCTACAGGTGTAAGTAGCAATCTGAAATATGCATATACACAGAGCCTGATTTGTTGTTATATGCTCTCCCACTGCCTGCAGTACAGTATATACCCATAATGTTCCACCGTAGACATGCTATTACACATAATATGATCACTAACAATTAGTCAGCGAGACAGCGATATCTCTCAATGTGTTACTAAGAGTCCTTACGAACAACAATATAAACCTGCCACTTAGTCCTGCAGTTTCATATAGCGCCATAGAAGTGCATGGTGTATCCCATGCTAACAGAAAAAATAAGGTCCCCACCCCAAATTTACGAGGACTCTATATGAATCTTGGATGTTACAAGAAAGGGTTGTAAGATCAGACACTAATTTAGTACTATCATAAGAAAAGGTGCCTCGTGAAAATTAAGGGTTGGCCACCAGGGCACATAGTATTAATGTATTATTTACACATTTTTATTGTGTATACATTTATCATACTTTTGTATAATTATGGTATAATTATATAATTTGTTATAAATAATAATTATGATTATTACTAGGCCATATCCTGAGGTCCACTGAAAAAGGGAGAGATTATAGGGAAGGCGAACAGACAATGTATTCCTGAAAGACGTGTATTTAAAAAAAAGATAAACAGAATATGCCTGTCTTAACCCTCTGTTTCAGTTGTCCATACAGCTTCTGTACTGACTGTAATGACACTGACATTCTGAATCTCTCCAGTGGCGCTTTGGCTATCCCTGCACACAAACGATGTATCCTACTCATGAAAAGGGATTGATACAAATGACAAGGAATACACACTAATGCCCAGTTGTGCTGTCACTGAAGTTAATGGGAATTTTGCCCCTGGTTTTTCAGTGGAGAAAGGAATTCAGTGCTGAGCCCATCTTCCTCTGTAGTCAGAGAAAAATAAGCCCGGTTCAATTCCCTGCTCTACCCCAGACTTCCTGCACAACAATGGGCAAGTCACATCATCACTCGGGGTCTGTCCACATTGCAGTGAGCCTTGTGCTAGTGCACTACAAATAGCAATTTGGACTTCCCAGCTCCTCTCAAGCCCGCCTGACCCACTAGGCTTTGGAGCTCAAGCTCCAGCCTGAGCCAGAACGTCCACATTGCCATTTTTAGCCTGCTGGCTCGAGCCCCATTAACGCAAGTCTAGGAGGCTTGCCCCCAGCTGCAGTGTAGACAGACCCTCGGTTCCCATATGTAAAAAAAGAGAATAACAGTTCTTCCCTACCTCCCAGGTGCAGTGTGAGGAAAACACATGGCAGACCCTGCAGCGCTCAGACCCTATATTAATGGCAGCGATATAAGTATCTTAGATAGACAGACCCCCCCCAGAAACCACGTTTTAGCACCGATGGTTCTGATCACACAAGTTACTGATTACACTCTAGAGGATCAGGCACTAGCCTGAGGATCAGGAGATGCAGCTTCTATTTCTGGCTCTGGCATTGACTTGCTGTGTCACCTCGGGGAAGCCACTTCCCCTCTGTTTCCACTCCCACTTTTTGTCTTGTCTATTTAGACTGTAAGCTTTTTGGGGCAGGGACTGTCTTTCACAACTTCTAGCAAAACAGAGTTCCAATCTTGGTGAGATCCTGTATGTGCTACTGTCATATAAATAATAAACAACGTTTCTCTGTGAGGCACATGTTAAGAAGCTGATGCACAGTCTTTGAAGGGCAACGTCACCTAGTGGATAGAGCACTGGACTGGGACTCAGGAGACCTGAGCTCTATTCCCAGCTCTGCCCCAGGTCTGCTGGGTGACTTTGGGCAAGTCACTGCACCCTCTCTGTGCTTCAGTTTCTCCATCTGTAAAATGGAGTAAGAATACTAAACCTCCTTTGTAAAATGTGTGGAGATCTATGGATGAAAGTGCTCTTATCTAGCTAGGTATTAATGGTCATGTCTTAGGTCCAGCAGGCCTGACCTACAAGACAAAACTTAAGAAAAGCCTAACCATGTGGATTTTTTTTTTATTTTAAAACGACAGTTCACACATTCCAATGGCAACATCCTCTGCTCCAGAGTCCCATTGCGATGGAAAGTACTGACGATGCATTTTACAAATGCAAGTTACGAATTTATTATCCTCTGAATTACTGTATAAATATTTCAGAGGGGTAGCCGTGTTAGTCTGAATCTGTAAAAAGTAACAGAGGGTCCTGTGGCACCTTTAAGACTAACAGAAGTATTGGGAGCATAAGCTTTCGTGGGTAAGAACCTCAATTCTTCAGATGCAAGTAATGGAAATTTCCAGAGGCAGGTATAAATCAGTATGGAGATAATGAGGTTAGTTCAATCAGGGAGGGTGAGGTGCTCTGCTAGCAGTTGAGGTGTGAACACCAAGGGAGGAGAAACTGCTTCTGTAGTTGGATAGCCATTCACAGTCTTTGTTTAATCCTGAGCTGATGGTGTCAAATTTGCAAATGAACTGGAGCTCAGCAGTTTTATACCTGCCTCTGGAAATTTCCATTACTAACATCATTTGGAGAGGGGGTGTTCTTACACCAACAGAGAAACTCCTGTCAGTGGACGCTGCACCCACACTAGGAGGCTATGCTGGCATGGCCATACTGACATCGCTATGACAACTCTATATTGTAGATATCGCCTGAGTAACTAAGCCCAGGTCTACACCTACAACTTAGGTCCACCTAGTAAAAATTCACACCCCTGAGAGAGTCATTCAAATGACCTAAGACCCAGTATAGGCACCACTCGGTTGATGGAAGAATTCTTCCATCAACCTACCTACCACCTCTCTCGGGGTGGATTTAAAATTTTTATTAAGATGATGTTAAAAAAAAAAAGTGAACAGAGTTTGAGCCTAGAAGTTTCTGGTTATCAGGGAATAACATACAGATTATCGAGGGTGCAAAGTCTGGTTTAAGATCAGGTGGCATAAGGTATACATAATCTGCAATATCCTCGATTGGGGGTAAAAGGTTGATGGGTCAAAGTACAGGCATTGAGATATAAAGGTATGAAGTTCATAGAGTGGCTATGTTCGGGTGTGGAGTATAATGAGTGGATATGATGATGAGGATGGATTGACCCTCATTTGGTGAGATTTAATGTTCAGGGAGTTTATGGTTCCAGTTCATATGATCCAATGGAGAAAGTCACTTGGTCCCTTTCTCATAGTCAAAGAACAATGTCAGTCTGGCTCATGCCTCCTGGTACACTTGGTGGCCGGTGATGTGCTTGATGTAGATGTCCCTGGACCATCGGCTGGTGTCTGAGACCATGAGGCGCCTACTACAGTGACAGAAAACCCCCTTCCATCGCTATAGCAAGTGTCTACCCTACAGTGGCATAGCTACAGTGCTGCGGCTGTGCCGCTGTAGCACATGCTGTTTAGAAACACCCTAAAGTAAAACAACAGGTTCCCATCTCCTCTGGAATAATTAGTACTTTTAAAGACAAGATCAGAAGCTTGTCCCAGCAGTTTAGGGACAGTTGTGAACATTTTCACTAGGACGTCATTGGAAAGATTCTATGGCTTATCGTTTTGTTCTGCCACTTTTTTATATAACTTTTTTTTTAAATAAAGGATACATTTTCCCCTCTTATTCTCTCAAGAGACCAGCCTAGAGCAAACAATTTATAATTGCTCAGGATTTATTAAGGTGGAAACGTTTCACGGCCATGCATAATTTTATTTCCCTCTAAAATGGTCTTTTATACTAGGAGTTTGACTCAGGGATGTGTGGGGCCCTAAAATGTGTGGGCATGTTTAAGTGTGCGGTGACTCTCATTAACTGCTCAACTAAGCACATGCTTTAGTAGAATACAAGAGACAAGGACTTATGTGCCCTTTAAAATGTGAAGGGTGAAAATAACCGTCCTTTTTGGTAGGAGCAGTAGATTGGTATCCTTCTCCACAAATGAAAACGCTGCCGAAATCAGGCCAATGTTTCAGTGGCTGTGTTTTTCTTACACACAAGTAGATCCATTTCTAAATATTGCAAGATAAAGGTATTGTGAGAGAGGACAGGGCACTGGGTAGTCAGTGTGGGAAGAACACATGTGGGAAGGCAAAGTTCCACATCTATGGCTCACAGAACAGGGCTGTCTTCAGCACGGGGAGTTTTCTGTTGCACTTTTTTATTTACTTGTCGTTTGTGGGCCGGTTTCTGATCCTCTTACTCATGTCTAACACTGTACTTACTCCATGAGTGATCCCATGGATGTTAATGGGACTTTCTGTGACGTATGGTGCTATTCACCAGGAATAAGGGCATCAGAATCTGGTCCCATGTTAACAGCATGCCTAGATTTTTTGTTATAATTATTGGGCCTGAATTTCAGCTCCCCACAATTCCTGCTCATGTCACTGGGAGTGCTCAGCAACTGAGAAAGTCAGGCCTATTGTCCATTAAAAAAAACCTCTTGATGACTTGCCTGTACTTTGCGCCTGAGGAGACGTTCTATCCACTCATCAGTCTCTTTATGTTTATTCGCCGCAGTACAACTCATCTCGCATGATGCTGAAAAGCAGCATTCTGGAGTTTAAAATATTTTTGATCAACAGGCAACTCCGCACCCCGGCACATTAACCCAGTGATAATTAGCAATTGCAATCAACAACTGTGCATGTTTGGCTTGTTGCAACTTATATTTTGGCAGGGGTGACTTGCCTTATTTTCCTTCTCAGCTGTCACACCAGGTCTAAAAGCCCCACCCTATGCATGACAGGTTTGTGTAATAATGACATTGCAGTGACTGGCATTGGCTTTTTAGGAATCGACACACTGAATACTAACCACCTGGCTCTCGCCGTGATTCCTCCACAAATCGGCACTATGCGCTCTGGACCAAATCCCATGGCTTCAAATTACCGTACACTGGTTCAGTTAGGAGTGCAAAATTAAAGGGGATACACGTCACCCCTTTTGCTGTTCCTGCAGAGTGCTAGAACGAAAGATGAACAGATAAACTTATATGAAAGAAAATGAGATTATTAATTAACTAACACTGGAATCGGCTCATATTTCACTTTTAAGTGTACAGTCCTTTTACGTGGAATTTCACCTACCCCAGCGTTTCAATGTTTTGTACTTTCAGCACTGTATTAAAGCAAATGCAAGGTTTGAGAGCTGACTGCATCAGTGACACTAGTGGAAATCTAGGTATGTGTACAGGGCCAGATTCTCATCTGGTGCAAAACAATGTAGCTGCATTAGTGTCAATGAAGGCATGCCAATTTACACCTGCTAAGAATCTGACTCATAGTTTTCCTAGGGTTTTCCTACCAATCACCAATGCAAATCAGGTTACACAGATACACAAATGTGCCAGCTGCATTATAGTTGGCACAACTTTGTTTCCAGAGGCCTAATTCTGCTCTCGTTTAGTCCAATGTAAATTGGGAGTCATTCCTTTGAAGATAATGGAGTTTCACCGGTGTATAACTAGGCTAAGAGATCGAAATAGAGTTTAATGCAAATGGCCATTCTGGGGGAAATAGTGCTCCCAACAGCTCCAACGTGAATTGTTAAATATTTTCGCTTAAGTGAAAAATCTTTGCAGTATGCCTCATTAAGTTCCCTTCATAGCACAGATAATCATTGGAAAAGAAAACTCAGAAACCTCGGGCCAGTTTCTAATCCCATTTATAATGGTGTAAATCCAGAGTAACACCAAGACAGATGCTGATCGCTCTTGCACCAGTGCAAACAGGAGTAACATGAGAGATCAGAATCAGGCCCAGTGATTCCATTTGATTTCACTCTGGATTTACATTTACACTGAGATGAGACTCTGGGCCCATGACTATAGCTGTCTTCACACTAGTATCACACAAGTATCTTTTTGTGAATGATTTGAAGCATATGGGTGATGGGTGGGTGAAGGGATTAAGCCCCTCCTACCCTCACGTTCTTTGCCACTGAATTTCCCAGAGTTCCTATTAAGAAAGAAAACTGTCTTCCCCCCTCCATTTCTCTCTTGTTCTCAGCAAAACCACACTCATTTCACTACTTTGAAAGCTTATAATATGATGGGTGAAAACAATTAAATGAAATAGACTGGTAATACCCATGGGAAAACATTTTTAGATATGATATTACAATCTTGTTTCAAAATTGGATTTTGCCAAGAGGAAATACAGTTTATTATAAAACACATTTTCTTTTAATTTAATTATATAATCTTTGACTTCAGAAAAAGGATGCTTAAATCAGACCCATTTAATTTTCAAGTGTATTCACCCATCACCTAGGGCAAATTGGCTTAAATTAGTAGGTGACTATATAAGTTCTAGATATGTGTCAGACAAAAATTTATCTGTGAACTCTGTACAAAAGACCATCTACATCAGCAGCACAGCAGCAAAAATACAGGGATTGGAGAGACAAGTTTTGGAAGAGCAGTATTTGCTCTGATCTCAACAATACCGGTTACAAAACCAGATTTGGGACTTTTTTTTCTTTGTTAATGTTTTGCCAGATCAGTTCATCACGCGGCATGTCTGCACTATGCCAATAAAAACTGATGACCTGCAGTTAGTTTCTACCAGGTGCATTAAATTCCCATAACGTGAACAGATCTTGCTAAGTCTACCATAGCCTCTTCTTTTGCAGAGATTACATTTCCAACCTAATGACAAGAGCAGTTTGTTCAGACATTGTAGGCTCGAGCAGAACAGTCATTGAACTCTTCCTACCATCTGTCACGGTGACCCAGGCTACCAGAGGCACATTGCTAACTGTAGGCTTGCAAAATAGCTGGAGAGGGGCAATATTTTGTGAGTTAAGTTTAACTAATCCCTTCCCATCCCTTTTTTTTTTTTTTTGCATTTCCATAAAACATGATGGACACCTCCGAGAGCAGAGTAGAAAGCTGGATGAAGAGAGGGAAAAGGTGCCAGCTTCACCGGGAAGGCTAATTGCCGCAAAGTAGAATTGAGGTCATTTATGCTGCGTTCTTCTGGCACCTGCCTGCTTTACTGTTGTCTTTGCAACAATCAACACAGCACTGGCAGAAAGCATTTCTGGCTCTATTAAAGAGAGATAACCTCACCTCCTTTCCCCTCACCAGGCTGCCCCCTATCCCCCTCACCTGCCACAGGAAGGAAAAGTTAGGGTAAGGTTGCCAAATAGTAATAATTCTTTGTACTAATGCGGCACCTGTCATTCCTGGATTTCAAAGCACTTTAGAAAAGTGAGAGCTATTCTCTTCCTACAGCTAGAGAAACTGATGACAAAGAAGTTGTGACTTGTCCAAGATCATAGAGTAAACTAGATCCAGATCTCCTTATTCCCCCGTCATCATTCTAACTACCGGACAGTGTTGCCTTTCATGGAAAAAAGCCACAGACGCTGATGGAAGGCAGATGACTTTGCACACAAACTAAATTTTATTTTTCCACATTTCCATTCAAATCAAAAAGGCGAGCTACAGATGCTGCAGCATCAGTTTGGTCTTAAGGCCTGCCATGACTATTAATATTAAAAAACACTTTACTTATTGACACCTGGGAAGAATCTCATGAGCTGGTAGGTCCTAAAGACTAGAAAATTAAAATGCTCATTGAGACACAAAATTTCAAAGCACCTCCAAGTGTGGCATTTATAGAAGCAAATATGTGCATGTGGATACTGCACTTTGCAAGTCAAGACTTTACGGCTGTTCTACTGCTGTGATAGAGTACAACGGCTTGCTATGGTATTACAGACATTTCCACTGTGAAGTGAAGATACTGCAGTGCAGTCAGCAGTGACTTTTTAAAAGCACATAAGTAATCATAAACAATAACACACATGACATCTTTCATCATAGATCTCTAAAGCTCTTTCCAAACCATACTGGTATCAGGTCTCATTTTGCCCATGTAAAATATGTGCTTACATGCACAAATGCCAGTTTCTTCAAACTAGTGTACTCACAAATTTTGTGTCCACATTTCTGGAGACCTATTTAAAAAACCTGGCCACGGGTATGTACCGGTCAAGTACTTTGTGTTGCAGAATTCCTGAGCTCTGCTAAGCTCTCAAGCAGAACAAGGTCTAATTTTGCATCCCTCCAGCGAAGTTTGCTCAACCATCACATCCATCCACTGAATGGTACACAACAGTCCCAACTTGTCAAAAAAACCTGGATGACTTTTTTTCCTAACAGCAGCCATGCCAGAAACCCAGCCATAATCATAAGGAAAGAAACCACAGCCAAATTAAAGTGCAATTTTATGTTTATAATTTATTGCATCCCGATGGAGCTGAAAACAAAAATTAAAAAATTAGACAGGTCCTTGGCAAAAGATATTTTGATTCCTAAAAGCTGACCTCTAAGCATGTAGCACACTCCTAGTGGGCAGCTTTCACTACAGGGTCAGTTATCTCTAGCACTACAGAAGAGGAAAACTCTTAAAAAGGGATCCCAATTAGTGGGCAAGGCAGTTTAAGGGCAAACACTAAATAAACTCAATCAATTCTCATCAGAAAGTCAGAGGTAAGAATCATTTTTTTAAATTATAGATGGCAAATTTAAAATTCCTACGGCCAAATCCTGAAGCTCTTGCTCACTGGAGGGGAAAAAAAACGAGTGTGTAAAGGACTTCAGAATGTGGTTCCTGGTTTGTATCCCGCAGTCTGTCTGCTGGACTGGATGGGAAATTATAGGGTCCCAATTTTACACAGGTACTGTATTCTTTGCCTAACCAAAAGGTGCTGTAAATTCCTAGATAAGAGTGCTATGTAATTTGGATGGAGATTTTCAAAAGCACGAAGGTGAGTTGGGGCCCAACTCCAGTTGACTTTCAATCATTTGTAAAACATTTGGGTTGTTAGATATAGATACATGTGTGTACACACGTGCAGATGACGACTTGCAACAGGTGGTGGGCACCTCCCTCCCCTTTATTTTTGAAATTCTCCCCGTTAGCTACTTAGGGTCTGATCCAGAGAGGTACCAAGTACTCTCAACCCCCAGTGACTTCAGCACTTTGCAAGATCAAACCTTAAATGGACAAACCTTGACAGTAGCTAAAATGCAGATGTATTCCAAGTGTTATGAAAACACATGATCTCAGCCATGGCTGGCAAATAAACATTACAAAGAGCTGTTTCAAATCTTTGTAGTAGCAAATCTCAGCACTTAACTAGTAATGCAATAAGTCCTATCAAGAGCACGCTGAAAGGTGGAATAAATTTCATGGAGAACAATGCTGGTGATGTATGCATATGACCAACACACAATAAAACTGTAGAATGGTAGAAAAAAATGCATACAGTCAATACAATAAAATCAGCACAAATATAGGCTGTGTAAGCAAATAAATCTAACTATCCAAATATTTTACAACACACACACAGAACACAATTTTCCCCCCAGAAATCTTAGGGTAAAAAAAAATTATACTGTTTTGCATCTCGGTGTATTGTAAAGGCATCAGCGGCTGTCTGCACAAATTACCATTCATCTAGGCGTTGTTGTGGAAATTTTCAAGGGATTTGCAGTAATTATATGACAAAATGCTTGCAAATCTCACTCATTGCTGAATAGAAACACACGGGTCAAAGATTGAACACTCTCAGCTTGGTAATTTGTAAATGTCAATCAGACTGGGGGCCACTGGAGGCATATAGGCATAAGCAGTGAAAAGCATAGCGATTCCGTAGCAACCAGAAAAAGGCTTTTCAATACAGATTATAAAAGGCATAGGATAGTTTTACTTTCCAGCCTTAAAAAAAAAAAAAAAACTAACTGATCATCTTGCACCAAGAGAAGAGGGGAAAGGAGGGGAGATAGGAGGAGGGGAAGTAGAGAAAGGGAGGAAAAACAGTTTAAATAAAATTGGTGAGATTAAATTAACTGATACATACATTCGCAGTGGTAGATCGTTTGCTCTGTAATAAATATGGACTCCTATCTTCCCTTCTCCAAGACAGCAAGGAAAGCAAAATAAAATTAAAAGCTATAACAATAAAAATTATAAATGCATTGTGGTCCCACAGACCAGCAGCCTGTAATGAAGGCTGTTGCAGAGTTGGTTAATATGTTATCCATTCAGATCATAAATAGGTAGAAGGAGTCAAGGTGAGGGGGTTTTATTTACCCCTCCTCCCCCTTGTGCCCCCTAAAAATCCTCCCCACTACAGGATGTACTTAGTTTAGGATTTTGGTTTACAAGATAAAGCATCAATTGAACGTACTTCCATTTTGCTGAAAGTGGGATTTGGAACTGAAATGTTTTAAACTCTACAAAAGAAATAATCCAAGCAACTACCTCTCCATGGGAAATACGTTTAAGTGACCTGATATGCCTCGAAAGAGAAGCATCTTTTATACAAGACAGATATTTCAGACACAATTACATACGAGATCCTGAATGGGCATTGAGAATTCAAGGCAGTTGCCCTCAGGAGTCGGTGGCTTTTTTAACAGCATGCCCTCCATTTCAATGCTAAAAGAATGACGTTTTGGTTAAAAATTGCAATGGTTAAAAAAAAGGAACAAAATGACAGGATTCCGATGTCTTGTCTTAACAACTACTACTAGCAAGACCAGAGGAATTCCCCATTGATGCTTCCCCAATTCCACCCAGAAACTCTACAATCCCAGGAGTCTGAATGGAGAGATACATCATGCAGGACACCATTGAAAACTTCTGGCCATGTTCAGTCCCTTCTGGCTATTTATTAGAAAATGGGATTTTTCCCTCATTTTGTCCCACTGTCTGACGACCAAGCCCCCTGTGATGCTGATCACAAGACACTGAGTCCCTCTTATCCTGATTTGTTACATCAATGAGAGATCAGTGAGAGTTGGGAACATTCTGAACCTACCTGGAACAACTTCTTTGCATTAGGACTCAAGGTCCCAGCAAACAGTGAGGGGCAGAGATGTACAAAAAAAATAACCCAGCTCTTTCGCTTAATGAGAACAGTGACTTTTGGTTTCAATCACAATGGGCTTACGTCCCCAGTCACCCCCTAACTTTTGCTTTGAATTTTTGGGTTCAAGTTGCTTCTGCACCTCAAAGTAAAACTGAGTCAAAACTACAGAGTTTCGTATCAAAAGGACAGATGGGCCCGTGCCACAAAATTCAAATTTGGCTCTGGATCAAAATCTGAACTTTCTCAAAGTTTTGTCCTGGGAATTTCAATTTGGGCCCCTTATAGAAAGAGGCCCATTCTGTGGAGTTTGGTGGCTTGGGGTGGTTCTGTATTCAGGTTATGGCTTGGGGCTTATTTCTTGTCACAGTCATGTGAAAGCATGAATCAGCCCAGGTTTGTTCAAAAGGGACTTGATCCAAATTCCACTGGAGTCATAAGAACATAAAAATAGCCATACAGAGTCAGACCAATGGTCCATGTAGCCCAATGTCCTGTCTTTTGATAGCGGCCGGTGCCACATGCTTCAGAGGGAATAAAAGAACTGGACAATTATCAAGTGATCCATCTCATTGTCCAGTCCCAGCTTCGGGCAGTCAGATGTTTAGGGACATGTAGAGCATGGAGTTGCATGCCTGACCATCTTAGCTATTAGCCATTGATGGATCTATTCTCCTTGAACTTATTTAATTCTTTTTTTAACCTAGTTATACTTTTGGCATTCACAACTTCCCCTGGCAATGAGTTCCACAGGTTGACTGTGCATTGTATGAAGTATTTCCTTTTGTTTGTTTTAATCCTGCTGCCTATTCATTTCATTGGGTGACCCTTGGTTCTTACATTATGTTAAGGGGTAAACAGTACTTCCCTATTCACTTTTTCCACACCATTCATGATTTTATAGACCTCTATCGTAACCCCACTTCGCGGTCTTCTTTCTAAACTGAACAGTCCCAGTCTTTTCAATCTTTCCTTGTATGGAAGCTGTTCCATAATCCAATCGTTTGTGTTGCTGCCTTTTGTCCTTTTACCATGGATTCATATAGTGGCATCATGATATTTTCTGTCTTATTTTCTACCTCTTTCCTAATGGGTCCTTTCCATAAGACTCTTTCCATTGACTTCAATGGACTTTGAATAATACCCATGGTTTCCTAAACTCAGCATCTCGGTGAGTTCAGAATGAAGTTCATTATGAAATGTCAAACCTGGCAAGTTGTGTTTGTGTATTTTTTTTTTTTACTAACATGTCACAGGACCCTAATCATGGGACAGCAACTACACGCCAGGGATCAGTTTCAATAGGGCTAATACGTTCTCTCTTTCTCTCTCACTCACACACACACACCCAGCACCATTATCTGGTAGTCTCCCAGAAGTACATGAGGACCCTGATTCAGCAAGGTACTTAAGGACGTGCATCACTTTAAACTTGTGAGCAGTAGAAGTAGACTGCAGTAGCACAGTTCTTTTGCCTACAGTTACACATGCTTACTTACCTTACTGAACAACATCTCTATATAGATGGAGACAGACTGAATTAGCCTTTCACCTCTGGAAGTACTTCTTCTGGACTGGGTTTAAGGCTTGTTGGTCAAGGAGAAGTGGAATGGAAGCCTGCTCTAACCATGCACAGAGGACTTCAATCTCCAGTACTGTCAATCCAGCCCCCTTTCATGAACAATAAATTCACTCAGAGAAAGATAAGGATCTAAAATGCACTTCTACACAAGCATATTATTCTGTAGTTAAACCAACCATTGAATGGCCTCAAAACATAAAAAACATGTTCCTTGGTATGTGGTGACTACCAGGGCTAGAAAAGTTAAAATAAACAGAGCAGTATGCAGTGGCACAGACAGAAGATTAATGCATAAATCAAGGAAATTCTAGAGAATTTTGTGAATACCAGACATGAAGGCTATAAAATATATTTTATTATAAAATACGGGATTTTTTGCCCCACGATTCCAAGAAAAAATAACTGCCATAATTGCTTATATGGCGAATATCACTATACCTTCACTACAGACCACGAGGTCAAACCCTGACAACAAATGTGGGTCAGGAAGTATACAAATCACAGAAATAAGGAGCAAGCCCCCTCTTCCACCCATTTGAATTGGGGGCTCAAGAACATAGGAGAGCACGGCCATTTTCACTAGCAGTAAATGATATGGCAAGCAGGCAGAATTGTGAGGGACAGGCCATTAATGTCTCATTGTTTCCTTCTTCTTCCCCCTTTGTCTGTCTATATCCAGTTGATGGACCCTTGTCTTATACCTAGATTTTAAGTACTCCTGGTCAGAAACTGGCTTTTTGTTCCGTGTTTGCATAGCACCTAGCACAGTGGAGTTCTCAGGCATTACTGCATTACAAATAATAAATAATAATATTACCCATGCTGAGAGGCCAGAGCGCTATGCTGACTCTGTGCTGATTGTCCCTGGCAGCCCCAGACTGAGCCTCGGCTCCCTCACCATCTAGGTCCCTCCTGGAACCTGGTCATCTTTCTCCAGTTCCACTCACCATACTACACAGCTGTGCTGGGTATAAAATCGTTACAAACCGCCGCTCAACCTGCAGGATGTTATCTTCCTTCTGTCATCACTATCTTGGGCAGAATCCCATTCCATTAAGTGAAACTCCAATCAGGAGGAGCGAATTTGTAATGGGAATGGGGGTCCAGGAAGCAGCAGCCTTCCTGCTTTCTTTTCCTCCTTCCAAAACCCCAGCTCAGCAGTTGCATGGGTTTGCCTCAGGGACTCCCAGCAGCCACGCTACTGTGGAGTAACTGTATCTTACCACGGGTCTCTCCTGGATAGGACTGGTCCTGGCCCTTATTTAGTCTCTCTCTATCTCAAATCAGCCATGCTTTGCTTAAGAGACAACTTTCCCTAACTTGCTTGGTAGTGCACATATCACATAGATTCCCTAGATACTGGAAGTTAACCGTTGATGTGGTTAATATCACTCCATAGTTTGTACAGCTCCTAGCACAATGGGATCCTGCTCCATGACTGGGGCTTCTAGGCATTAACACAGTACAGATGCCCCCGACTTACACAATCATTCCGTTCCGGAAAGCCTTGCATAACTCAAATTTTGCATAAGTCGGAAACGTATACCCGTACGTTACGCAAAAATGTCTGCAACTCAAAAATGCTATTTCTGGCTTATGGAACTTTTTCCGTAAGTGTAAATTTGCGTAAGTCGGGTCTTGTGTAACCCGGGGAGCATCTGTACAATAATAATAATAATGATAAAAGATGCTACCTCTGCTAATTGTATAATATTTTATTTGGTTCTTCTTCTGCCTCTATGCCAGGACTCATGGGAAATATACCATACCACGTTTTTTCTAAGTGTGCTTATGTTGTAAAGGTTTGCCAAACAAAATAGTAAATAAACCCGTAAGAGTTGCCATGTGTTCTTGCAACAGAAGATAACAATTGTTTGTTCACACACAAAGTCTACATTCTTCCTTGGCAGTGTCGCTGTATAGTAATTAACTCATGCCTCTTGATCCAATCCTGGCCATGGATGATTTCTGACAGAAAGCATTTAGATATTAGTTCAATATTATAACCCGTAACTTTTTGGTGTAAGTTTCCTCCTCCACCTGGTTTATGATTCTTGCCTTGTTCACCTAGAACTGGAAACAGGAATGTGCAGTTGTTTCCTATCCAATTATTTTGTGGGGGGAATACTTACAGCATTGAAAATCTGATACCTGCTGTTGTAATTAGCTCCACCCTCAACTGAATTTAATGAATCTGAGAAAAAAATTATGAAGTACCATAAAGCCACGAGAATCATAAAAAGTATAATAAAATTGAGAATAGCTATTAAGTTATAAATACAACCAATACATGCAACATCACTCAGATGGCAGAAACTAGCTATAAAATAAAGACACTTTAAACCCTCATTCTACAAGTGACTAAATCTCTTAATTCACAAGTCACACTTTCCTTTATGGCATCCAATCCTATTGTCTGTATCAAGAGTTTTATAACATAGAACTTCCTGTAGCAGCTAAAAATATACACACAGGACAAAGGAGTTCATTCATTCCTTTCATATCTTTTACAATCTCTCAGCAAATGGTTACCCAGGTCTCATCTTTGTTCTTACAAAATGTCTCACTTAACTGATTCCCTAAATACCGAGGAAGTGCAAAAAGCACTCTCTGGAGTTATTTTATCACATGAGAATGGTACGGGGTGGGGTGGGGGAAAGGAGTTGGCGCACGTTAAAAAAAAATTCTGGAGTTTTCAAATACATCAGACTTGAAACCCTATTGTCCTACAATATACACAGAGCCCAATTCTGCTCTCGCTTACATCACTGTAACTCCACTGAGTCAACTGAGTTACCCTAAACTGACACTGACGTAACACAGAGCAGAATTTGGGCCAGAGTGTTCAATATATAAATACTGGACAAGATTCTGATCCCACTTACATGTGTCAATGCAGAGTAACATCACTGACTTCTACAGAGTTAGTATTAATTATTATTAATTATTATTATTTGTATTACCATAGCTCCTAGAAGCCCGAGTCATGGACCGGGACAATTTGAACAAAAAAGATGGTCGCTGGCCCAGAGAGCTTGCAATCAAAGTAATTCTGCTTTACAACTATTGCAACAGAGATGAGAAAATGGCTCATTAGACACCTGTCACATTACATAGCATTTCCATCTAATGAAACCAAGGTTTACATTACGTAGGGCCCAATTCTGCCACACATACTCATAACAAGTAGCATCTTACTATGTAAGTAGTCCCTTTGAAATCAATGGGACTATTTGCATAGCAAGGTGCTACTCAATGTGAGAAATGGTGGCAGAAACAGGTTCTATATATTCACTTTATGTATTCCATGTTATCTTGAACACAAATAGTACTCGGTTAACAAACGGCTGCCCAAAACTGCTGCATTCACTTTTACAGGCTTTAAAAAAAATAATTTACAGAGTGGAACAATAATATATTGTGCAACAACAAAAATAAATGTTTACAATGCAAGTGTGTTTCATTTCGATCACTATAACCTTAAAAGCAGATAATTACTTGTCAAGATTTCCAATCATTGTGAGATCACTTCTTGCTTTTATTTACTTTAAAAGTCCTGCATATTATGAATATTCATTGAAATAATTTAAAAGCCCCACTCACAGCCCATTATGTTTACTGTTAGCCCAATAAAAACAAATACGTTAATGATAATATTTATATGAGAATTTAATATTATTTCACCTACGTATTGGCTGAAAGTTCAGCTTTCCCTTAAAGTGTAGTTAATTTACTGAAAATAAGTAACCACTATAAAAATATGCTGCGGATTATAAGTCAGAGGCACATGCCTCTGTATGTTTGTTTTCTGTGCTTCTGCATTTCTGAAAGGATTTCTGCTGAATTTCTAATTTAATTTTTGGCGACAGTATTAGAGCAAGAAAAACTACAGCATGACTTTTCTTGGAAATATTAAAAATATGTGATGGATAGTTTAGTGCAATTGTTTCATAAAAAGATGACTAGACAAAAACACGAATGCCCGGCAGGTTGACAATGAAACTTGACCTGAAAAACCTTCTTATAATCCAACAGACATTGGAAAATACATTTACCAAGGAATGTATTCTAGCTTCTTTTTAACAAAACGAAATGAAATGAAATAATATATGCACCTGCTTTACCATAACAAAAAACAAGCAAAACAGATCAAGGCAGCTTTACTAGCTTGTTGTTCAAAAGGTCCATAGCATCTTGACTCATTGTGGCTTGTCTTATTAATGCTGATTCACTAAGATACTGGATAACTCTGGTGAGTCACTATTTACAATGGGCTATCAAAGATACACAAAGAGAAGAGAAGGGAACAACAATCATCAGAAAAGTCTATGAGGATAATTTACATTAATTTTAATATAGACCATACGTTACTGGTCATTGTTAAGTTTTAAAACAGTTTGTTAATATGTACATGAGCTGCTGACCATTTTCCACCAGGACTGCTTGTACTTATACTTCATACTGTATCATTAGAATTTTAGAGATAGTATTAACCATAACATTTGTGAAAAAGACATCCATACCACCTAACCACGTGAGATGGCTATTTGACTTCAGCCCTCCCATAATTAAAGAACTTTTTCTGCTTGTAGTGATTTCAATTAGTTTTGCCACTTATTAAAATGGAGACAGGATTGGGTCCCTAATATGTATTCATCATATTTTCCTTAATGTTTTCCAGCAAGCCTTTAGTGGTCTCTAACTTAACACCTTTATGGCATTTAGACTTTTTTTGCTAGAAAGGATCGGTTGGACTTACTGGTAATTTTCCTTTCATGGATTCAACAAGATTTGGGTTTTTTCCCCGCTCTATAATATATATAAAATATATTAGGATGCAACTCAAGCACCGACTTGGAAATAACTAACAGTACACAAATGTTTAGCCAACTAAAAACAGGGGTGAGGGGAAGGGCTTGTATAATAGAAATGCAAACTACTGGCTTTCTATTTTTTTCTTTCTTACACTAAATGTGTCTGACAGGAGGTAAGCAATGCCAAACGTAATCTGAAATTCATCAACACAAATGGCTGCCGTTCTTGAGTGGGCAGTAATCAGAGGCTGTGTGGCAGTAATTGGCTGCTACAATCTATCTCCTCTCTCACTCAGTAAACATTCCACAGCATTAGACAACAGCAGAGTTAATTTCAATACGCCTCTTGCTATCAAATGAAATTGGCAGGGTAAATAGGAACCACTGTTTATTTGCTACTTACCTCTGTCTTGTTCAGCTTAAATACTGAGTAAAAGCAAGTGCCATTAGGTCAGAAAGAAATTATACAGCCAAACATCTGGCTGCAAGTGAAAAAGATATTAAAGATTAAAAGAGAGAATGAGAGAGAAACATACCAGTGTCGTTTTATATATAGGTAAATAATAATTAAACAAAATCTCAGTCAGAGACTTTCAGTTGTACTTGAATACTAGAGAAATATTAATTTCCATATTTCCTAAAGTTATATCTAATGTAATAAAATAATTTTAGATGGGAATGAGTTCTGAAATAGAAATGTATTAAGAAATGGTGAGTGATGTATTGTTTATCCATGTGAACTAATGAAGTCACAAACATCTAGCAATGAAGTACTGGGGGGAAATGTTATATGCGTTTGATGTCTTTCTGTCTGAGAGGTATATAATAAGACAAAGGATTGAAATTGTTTCTACTTCGACAAGGAAATCAATCCGGCTATGACAATTTATACCAGCTGAGGATTTGTCCCTGTATCAAAGTTCTAACATTCTCCCAGACTGGGCCTAAGCAAAGTTACGCAACTAGTCAGAAGGGACTAGAGATAAAAACAGAAAAGAAAATAATGCATAGTAACTTTTTTGTTTATGTAACTTGCTGAAGGCAGCTTCTTCCATAGGTTTAATCTCTTCACTTACTTATTAAGAAACTATTGCACACCTCCAGGCATGCCTTAGCCAATGAGGGGCTTGGTGAATAAAAATATAATTCTAATTCTGTTTTTTCCTCCCGATTTTGTACACCTTTATTTTTGCAGTAAGGGAATTCATGTAAGACAAAGGGAGAACAGAACATTAGCTGTGATCTCCGACTACATTATCTATACCTGCCAGTAAGATGTTTCTTAAAAAAAAAAAAAAAAAAAAAAAAATCAGTGAAATGAAAACAAAATGTACTGAAGAGCCGAATCCTATTCCTGTTGTAAAAAGAAGAACAGGAGTACTTGTGGCACCTTAGAGACTAACAAATTTATTAGAGCATAAGCTTTCGTGGACTACAGCCCACTTCTATACAGACTAACACGGCTGTTACTCTGAAACTATTCCTGTTGTGTCAATGACAAAGTTACCATGTCCTTCAATAGGCCCCAAACCAAGGATAGAAAATAAAATGTATGCAGGAAGCAGATATGTATTTTTACATGTATTTCTTTCTCAGAATTATACCCAGTGGCTACTCAGGAGAATCTTTAGGAAAATCTCTAAGAGGTTTCTGGCAATTTATTGAGAGTGGCTCATTATTTTTATTATTAAACCCAATAATGTTTCCGAGTATAAAGACACATGGAAAGGGAAAGGGGATGGTTCTTACAAAGTTATTTCTAATTATTTTCTTTAATTAGAACAGTCTGGTTATTGGGGGAAGGGTGAGACCAGTAGGCCAGATTCTCCGATTCGCCCCTTGTATTATCCCACTGATGTCAATAGAGTTACACCAGCGATGAATATGACCC
This sequence comes from Malaclemys terrapin pileata, assembly GCF_027887155.1. Classification (NCBI taxonomy): domain Eukaryota; kingdom Metazoa; phylum Chordata; order Testudines; family Emydidae; genus Malaclemys; species Malaclemys terrapin. The sequence goes on along the minus strand of NC_071522.1, from coordinate 7,219,604 downwards.
TGCCCGTTTAGCCTCAGAAATTGAACCATTTACCCATTTGAAAAGGCTTAGTCAGTGGAGGTCTAAAGCTATATATGAGTGTTTGGGGCAAAGGGAAGGGCAGCTTGTCTCTGGTTTTAAACTATGGGGCCAAACAGAGAAATTCAAAGATCCAAAGGAGATTATTTAAAGAAGAAAAAAAAAAAACAATCTGGAAAGGCAGATCTTGTCCGCTGGATAAATGACATATCTTTTGAGGTTGTCCTCTCTAGCTGTCTATATAAATAAAAAGGCTCCCCTTTCTCTCCATTTTCCCCCCACAGAGCAGACTGTGCTCATTGTAGCAGTAAATGGAGTTCTTTAAGAAGGTGTAAGGAAGCTTTTTGTATGACGGCTATGATGCTGATGGACACCATAGATCACGCTGAAATACAATGAAGTGCTAACGCTGGGCCCGATCCTGCTTCCCTGGCACACCCACTGGGAATTCTGAGTGCACACGGAGGACAGGCTTGGGTCCAAAATGTAGAAGTAGACGCTCTAGCCTGCATGTGTGACTCTGACAAGATAGTATCAGAGGGGTAGCCGTGTTAGTCTGAATCTGTAAAAAGCAACAGAGGGTCCTGTGGCACCTTTAAGACTAACAGAAGTATTGGGAGCATAAGCTTTCATGGGATCTGAAGAAGTGAGGTTCTTACCCACGAAAGCTTATGCTCCCAATACTTCTGTTAGTCTTAAAGGTGCCACAGGACCCTCTGTTGCTTCTGACAAGATAATAAGCCAAAGCCACTACATTACATAAATCATACTCAAAGCAATATCTCACCATTCAGTGTACAGCCTGCACTTGAGTTGTGTGTCCACTACACATTCACAGTTACCTCCTCAACAATTAAAGAATTTTCTTTCTCAAATAATTGAATTATTCCTAATTTAAAAAGTAGCATAGGATTGTGCAGTAACGAATTGTCATTTTAAATTATGAAGTTACAATCCTGCAGACAAGGGGTTTTGTTGTGGTGGTTGTTGCTGGTTTTTGGCTTTTATCAAAGGATGTTTCCCTTAGCAATTTATGAGAACCCCTCCAGAAACACTGCTGTATGGTAGAGATCGAATAGCTAGATATCTAAGTGGGCAATTAGAGAGTTCGCAATGAGATGTCTTTAGTGTGTCTGGAGCTTCAGCCAACTCCTACTGACCTCAGTAGAAAATCTAAATGAAAGTTGGATCAGGCCCTTAGTGCAGAGCAAACATGAAATCCTTTCACATACACAAGTAATATCATAGAATCATAGAACTGGAAGGGACCTTGAGAGGTCATCTAGTCCAGTCTCCTGCACTCGTGGCAGGACTAATTATCTAGACCATGCCTGACAGATGTTTGTCCAACCTGCTCTTAAAAATCTCCAATGATGGAGATTCCACAACCTCCCTAGGCAATTTATTCCACTGCTTAAACACCCTGACAGTCAGGAAGTTTTTCCTAATGTCCAACCTAAACCTCCCTTGCTGCAATTGAAGCCCACTGAAGCCCATATCCTCAGAGGTTAAGAAAAACAATTTTTCTTCCTCCTCCTTGTAGCGACCTTTTACATACTTGAAAACTGTTATCATGTCCCTTCTCAGTCTTCGCTTTTCCAGACTAAACAAACCCAATTTTTTCAATCTTTCCTCATAGGTCATGTTTTCTAGACCTTTAATCATTTTTGTTGCTCTTCTCTGGACTCTCTCCAATTTGTCCCATCCTTCCTGAAATGTGGCACCCAGAACTGGACACAATACTCCAGCTGAGGCCTAATCAGATTGGAGTAGAGCGGAAGAATTACTTCTCGTGTCTTGCTTACAACAGTCCTGCTAATACATCCCAGAATGATGTTCGCTTTTTTTGCAACAGCGTTACACTGTTGACTCATATTTAGCTTGTGGTCCACTATGACCCCCAACCCTCAGATCCCTTTCCACAGTACTCCTTCCAAGGCAGTCATTTCCCATTTTGTATGTGTGCAACTGATTGTTCCTTCCTAAATGGAGAACTTTGCATTTGTCTTTATTGAATTTCATCCTATTTACTTCAGACCATTTCTCCATTTTGACCAGATCATTTTGAATTTTAATCCTATCCTCCAAAGAACTTGCAGCCCCTCCCAGCTTGTTATCATCCGCAAACTTTATAAGTGTACTCTCTATGCCATTATCTAAATCATTGATGAAGTTATTGAACAGAACTGGACCCAGAACTGATCCCTGCGGGACCCCACTCATTATGCCCTTCCAGCATGACTGTGAACTACTCATAACTACTCTCTGGGAATGGTTTTCCAACCAGTTTTGCACCCACCTTATAGTAGGTCCATCTAGGTTGCATTTCCCTAGTTTGTTTATGAGAAGGTCTTGCAGGACAGTATCAAAAGTTTTACTAAAGTCATACCATGTCTACCGCTTCCCCCCTATCCACAAGGCTTGTTACCCTGTCAAAGAAAGCTATCAGGTTGGTTTGACACTATTTGTTTTTGACAAATCCATGCTGACTTACTTATCACCTTACTATCTTCTAAATGTTTGCAAACTGATTGCTTAATTATTTCCTCCATTATCTTTCTGGGTACAGAAGTTAAGCTGACTGACTGTAATTTCCTGGGTTGTCCTTATTTCCCTTTTTATAAATTGGTACTATATTTGCCCTTTTCCAGTCTTCTGGAATCTCTCCCATCTTCCATGACTTCTCAAAGATAATCACTAATGGCTTAGATATCTCCTCAGTCAGCTCCTTGAGTATTCTAGGATGCATTTCATCAGGCCTTGGTGACTTAAAGACATCTAATTTGTCCAAATAATTTTAACTTATTTCCCTATTTTAGCTTCTTCTGTTCCTACCTCATTTTCGCTGGCATTCACTACGTTAGACGTCCAATCACCACCATCCTTCTTGGTGAAAACCGAAACAAAGTAGTCATTAAGTACCTCTGCCATTTCCACATTTTCTGTTATTACTTCCCCCCACATCCATTGAGTAACGGGCCTACCATGTCTTTGGTCTTCCTCTTGCTTCTAATGTAATTTGTAGAATGTTTACTTATTACCCTTTATGTCTCTGGCTAATTTGATCTTATTTTGTGCCTTGGCCTTTCTAATTTTGACCCTACATACTTATGTCATTTGTTTATATTCATCCTTTGTAATTTGACCGACTTTCCACTTTTCATAGGACTCTTTTTTGAGTTTTAGATCATGGAAGATCTCCTGGTTAAGCCCAGGGTGGTCTCTTGCCATACTTCCTATCTTTCCTACGCAGTGGGATAGTTTCCTCTTGTGCCCTTAATAACGTCTCTTTGAAAAACTGCCAACTGTCTTCTATTGTTTTTCCCCTTAGACTTGCTTCCCATGGGATTTTACCTACCAGCTCCCTGAGTTTGCTAAAGTCACCTTCTTGAAATCCATTGTCTTTATTGTGTTGTTCTTCCTCCTACCATTCCTTAGAATTATGAACTCTGTCATTTCATGATAACTTTCACCCAACCTACTTTCCACTTTCAAATTCTCAACCAGTTCCCCCTATTTGTCAAAATCAAATCTAAAACAGCCTCTCCGCTGGTAGCTGTCTCCACCTTCTGAAATACAAAATTATCTCCAATACATTCCAAGAACTTATTGGATAATCTGTGCCCTGCTGTGTTATTTTCCCAACCAATGTCTGGGGAGTTGAAGTCCCCCATCACCACCAAGTCCTGTGCTTTGGATGATTTTGTTAGTTGTTTAAAAAAAAACCTCATCCACCTCTTCTTCCTGGTTAGGTGGTCTGTAGTGGACCCCTACCATGACATCACCCTTGGTTTTTACCCCTTTTATCCTTACCCAAAGACTTTCAACAAGTCTGTCTCCTATTTCCATCTCAATCTCAGTCCACGTATATACATTTTTAATATATATAAGGCAACACCTCCTCCCTTTTTACCCTGCCAGTCCTTCCTGAGCAAATATCCCTATAAGGGTAGGTCTACACTTACCTCCGGGTCTGGCGGTAAGCAATCGATCTTCTGGGATCGATCCCAGAAGTGCTCGCCGTCGACGCCGGTACTCCAGCTCGGCGAGAGGAGTACGCAGCATCGACAGGGGAGCCTGTCTGCCGCGTCTGGACCTGCGGTAAATTCGAACTAAGGTACTTCGAATTCAGCTACGTTATTAACGTAGCTGAATTTGCGTACCTTAGTTCGAAGTGGGGGGTTAGTGTGGACCAGGCCTTAGACATGCTAGTTCCCCGGACTAGGGCATTGGATAGTCTTAAACACTGCCAATAGCTCTGGCATAATAAACTGATGCATAGCCATGTGCAGTTGTGAAATACAATATATACATCCTAAATAAAATGTCCCTTTATAGAGAGACATTCCATGGATTTCTTAGTGCTCATGGAAGTAAGGAACTGACAGAGAGCAGGCACCGTTCCAGGCGAGCAGTATATGCACGCTTCCCACACACAGCTCTGCCAACGCTGCTCAGTTCTGAGCAGTCACATCCTCCCTGCTATTCCAGTCTTGGGGCTCCAACTGGGGAACAAATAGCCCTTCAGGATTTGCTGTGCTGTCTCAGAGATGGGTCGTTTGCCCACATTGTTCACCGCAAACAAACCCTCCATGGATGTACAGCATAAACGGGAAGAGCCTTTCTATTCAGCATTAAAATGGTAGTGATCCTCACTCCACCTGGGGTGGATGTTCCTCAATGGGTTTAAGAATGGTTAGGTGAGTTTAGCTGGCACCTGCAACTTTATCAATGCAAGCTAAACCAGGTTTAAATCAAATTAAGAACATCCACACCGGATTTTGCACCAGTTTAAAATCACACTTTGAGTTAAACTAGTGCAGCTTTGTGTGCGGTCCAGAACATTAGGGTAGAAGCTGAATACCACTTTCCCATCTCAAACATTAATCATTTGCTCTTACTTAGACTGTCAGCTCTTTGGGGCAGGGGGAATCTTTCCATCATATACCTTGCCCAATGGCAACTCGATCTCTAATCTGCACCTCTAAGTACTTACCACAATACACAAAATATTAACCATTTGCACATGTAGGGCCAGGCTCTCCTCATCTCCTACTGGTTTTACACTAACTTCCATGGGGTCTTTCCAGATTTACACCACTGCAACTGAGAGCAGAGTTACTTCGGATTTGAACAGGGTTTGGACCAAACTGCTTCCTACCTATAAACCCAACACAGTTAACAGAATCACAGGCGGGCACCACTTTAAGCCAGGATAAGGGACTACAACCATAGTTAAATAGGAAGTTGAAGATATGAAGATACTTATTCAGTGGAGCTGTAAACTCACTCATTTTGCTGCATTTACATGAGAGCGCCCAACTGGGGCCCTTGAAGAGACCTGCCACTTGTACACCTGTCCACTATCCTCTCCTTTGGCACATTGCATGAAACCCTGATCAAGGCAGGGATTGCTGAATCATTATCTGATCGTCATTCTGCTCCCAAAGAAAGGTCCCAATCCTGCAAAGGTGTAAGCACACCTAGGCTGACCTTTTCAAAGGCATTAACTCCCATTGATATCAATGGGACAATTTGCATTATGTGCTCCTAGGCCCCAAAATTGTTCAAATATTTCCACCCTTCCACAGCTGAACTGCTACCGCATGCAATGGGACATTTAAATCTGGAATTATAGTTAGTAAACTGGATTTCTTTAAAGGATCCACAAAATTACAATGCTAGAATTGTATTATACACCAGCAGGTTCTGTAGCTTGGACAAATTATGGACTCAATCCTGTACTTTTGATTCCTAAATGATTCCCATTGAATCTAATAATGGTCTTGTCCAAGCAATCACTGAAGACTAGCACCCTCCATTTGTACAAAATGTGGCATCCTACCATAGGTGAGCATGTTGCTTTAAAGGCAGAACAGACAAAGACCTTGATTATGATGTCCCTCACAAAGTGTTTACACTAATCTAAATCTACTGACTTCTGTGGAGTCACTCCTGATAAACACCAATATAAACAAGATCAGCATCAGACCAAAAGTCCCTGCCCCAAAGTTTGCTTTACTTTAATGAATAACCAGCATTTGGGGATTTGAATCAGAAATGCTGCTTTCGTTTTGGCATGGGACAATTAGAAGGGGAAGGGATCAGGGGGACTGGTGGTTAGGTTTTACCCCTTTGAGGGCTTCCCATCCCTCAGGTATTCTTTTATCCTCTGCAAAGATCTTATGGTACTTTATAAACACTAATGCATTCTCATCCATTCATTCATATTATCCCTAACAAGTAGGTATTATTGTCCCCAGTTTATATGCAAAGAGAAATTGAGTGTGCTACCCAAAGTCACCCAGCAAGTCCATGTCATAGAACAGGAACCGAGCCCAAGAATGCTGACTCCCAGTCCCCTGCCCTAACCACTGCAGGACATTTCTTCCTTCTTGCTGTGCCTACTTAAGTCTCATTAACCTCATTTACATTTTTGTCTACATCTTGCTTCAGTCTAGCTAGTCTACCTTGCTGGTTTCATTTGTGGTTTCACCTTGCTGGTTTCATTTGTGGCTCCTCTTCTCCCTAGTTTCGAGACGCTCCTTTTTGTGGTTGTGATTGTTGACTGAGCCTATGTTCTGGCCGGAAGATTTAGTACAAGAAGAGAAACAGTCACCTGAGCATCAGGGCAAAAGGGCTTGAAAAGTAGCTGGGAAATGTATAATGCATTTCTTACAGCAAATAAGATCTGCACATTTTATCTGCACCTACAAAGAAGCCATGTTCGATATGTACAGAGATTTTATGAGGGAATGTATGGTGTCCCTTTATGTCATAACAGAAAATACTGGAGAGGTTCAATGCTTAAAAAGCTTCAGAACTAAAGGAAACAGCCTAGAGGCATTTCAAAAACAAAAAAAATAATGATTGCCATAAACTTGTCCCGATATTACAGTAAGTCAATTTGGATGGCAAACTTCTAGCCTTCCGAGCAGGTTTCATGTGCTGCATATTGGTCCTCAAAATCAAGAGTAAAATGTAAACAGTGTTTGCCTTTTAAAACAAATAAATAAATAAAAGCTTGATACAAAATGTAATTAGGAATGCAATGATATTTACAAGAGATAACCTGGCTCCGGATAATTGTATCAGCTGATAGACCCAAAGACGTAAGTGATGCCAACATAAAAAAGCCTAAGAAAATTATTCTGTATTATCTAAACTGCACCCAGCTTTCAGCCTCAACCCTGAAAGTAGTCAGCATTCCTTGCATTATAGCCTGGAAACATCCAGCTAACAACCTCCTCTTCCCCACCAAGCTACGTCAGCACGGAGGAGAATTTCTGAAACAACCAACTGCATATTTTAAGCACTTCCTTTTAATGTCAGAGATGCATAGCAGAAAAAAGGAAAAACAACTCCCCACCAAATAGCTTCATCATTATTTTACTTGCCTTTTCTGGCATCATCTTAATTTGTTTGTTTGTTTGTTTTTTGGACAGGAAAAAATACAGTAACATTAAGGGCCACATTTTCAAATTTAACAAGTAGGGTCAGACTTTCAAAAGAACTCAATCACCAATGTAGTGAACACTTTTGAAAACCTGGCCATCCGGGCCACAATGGGATCTGCTGGATGCTCCACACTTTGGAGAATCTGGGCCTCATTTAGGTACCTAGTTGGTAGCTGATTACTTTTAAAAACCAGTTGTAGGTGCTGAACGCTTGAAAATCTGGCCTTGAGATCTTTTGAAAACCTGGCCAATAGCATCTTTAATGCCGAGTTTGATCCTGCAGTCCTCACACAGGCAATAATCCTACTAAAGTCAGGCCCTAAAAAGTGACAAGTCATTCTACTTAGCCACTCCTGGAAGAATCCCACAAACGTGTTTAATTCTACAAGGGTTTGATCCTGCATTATTGAGGTCAATGGGTGCAGAATCTGACACCTTATTAGAGAGCATATCAAATTTCCAGCCAAATCATTAGAAAGAGGGGATTGTGCCTATTTTGTGGAGATTTGTTGACGTACACCTTGTGAAGTCAAACTTAATCCTTTCCAGTGTTTCCACTGCAGCTGAGGGAAGAGAAAAACAATCCATTAAAATACTACTCTTACTACTAATAAATTAACCTATAGTATAATAATAAAATATTGCTTTTATGTAGTCCCCTGGTCCCATGAGACTAAATAATATTTCAAAGATGTTTTTAAGATGAATAAAAATGGCATTTTATTATTCAATTAAGCAGCGATCACAACTTGGTATAATGAACTGCAGATACTAACAGAATTAAAAAAAAAAATAGGGTCACGCATGCCTTAGAATAGTGAATAATGGCAAAGGAAGAAGAAAATGATGAAAATTACATGCAAGAAAACAAAACAAAATTTAAAATGTCTTTCTGCTCCCAAGAAAAATTAAACCACCAGACATAAATTCTTTGAGCCTGAAATAAAATGATCACCGCTGTTCCCCTATTGCATCCCCTTTTGCAGCAGCCTGTTCCCCCACTCAGTTGTTTCTTTCAGGAAATCAGAATCTATGCTGCATATTTGCAAACCATCTAATAAAGAAAAAAAATCACCGGTTTTCTGAAAGCACTACAAATATTTTTTTTTATTTCAAGAGGCATAATAAATTACTTTAATTGTGATTACTGTTCTACCTCTTCAGGCCAGCTAAATAACCCTATTATACCTAACATGGCTTCAAAATTTTCTATGGCATGAACTACAAGCGAAAAGAAACAGAGCAATTTATTTGTTTATTCTCATTCTCGTTGTATTCGTCACAGGAGAATCTGCACCCAAGCATCCTTCTTGCCGCTAAACAGAACAGATTAAATGGAATAAAGAATAGCGGGGAACTGGGGGGAAAGACTGCCTTTTTCAAAATTAAGTGCTCCCCTCTAGGAAAGAGCAGATTGTAATTTGGGGTGTTAATTTCCAGTCTTCTACATTCTCCTTTTCTTGTTGTTTACTCTTATTTCTACGTCGTTACATTCATTTCACTTTCCTATTTCCCACTTTCCACCCTGTACCCTTTTGTTTACCGGGTTCCTCTCTGTGTGTGTCACAGTGTCCTGCATTGCAGTCCTAGGTTGCATTGTCTAGATGTACATTTGTTTTGCTTCTTTCGGAACAACAACAACATCCCATCTATGAAGAGCTGCTTTTGGCTGCAGGAAAATCTCCTGGGCAGTGTTAGAATATTCCATTAAGGCTGCTTAAGAGCGGTTTTTGCCATGTTAGCTATGGCAAAGAGGACTGAATTGTGGGACTGACATGCATTCAATTTGTGGCAAGACCATCCCTCTCTTTAGAACAATACAAAGGCATCATTTTTCCTCCTATCCTCCTAGACATCAAAGTCCCAACCCATTATGCACTGGATGACCTAACAGGTTTTTTTCCCCCCCATGTCTAATTTATATGATAATCGCATAAAATTATATAGCCACTGTAAACCCACAGGCTCTCTCAGTTTTACCCTACAGCACTTTAGGTTACATACACTGTGTGATGAACACATCAACCACTAGATATTGGGCCAAACTACAAAATTCAGATCCAGATCTAAATTTCCCCAGACACTAGGGATTGTTTTGGATCCAGTGTTTTCATTTGGTCCATTATGGTGACATAGGCCAGCTGGAAAGTTTGGATCCAAACCTGAATCAACATTTCCCCAAAGTTCATAGATGCTCAGATTTAGGGTTGTGATTCTGGCTCATCTCTTGTTCTAACCAGGCTCAAATACTACACTGTCGCTTCTTTGTTAACACTGCTTACATGCTAATCTACAGCGTATTATCCTGTGTGTGACACACCTCTGGCCCCAGGAACTCCTGCCCTTTATTCTCCTTGAAGAGACACACTCCTACCATAAGGTACTCCTCCTTTCCTTTCATACCAGAGAGATAAGAGCAGTAGTCAGAAATGCCCTATTGGTTCTGAGTAGCCACTAACACCTCCATATTTCAGCCCGCCCACCCCTTGGGGGCATCTAGTCTCTCTTCGATGGGCCAAATTCTGCCTTCATCTACACACATGCAATTCCCATTGAACTGTACCGAAGTATCTGAGGCCAGAAATTGTCTTGATATGTGTGCGTAACTTGCTTGAATGTGAATTGAAATAATACACATCAACAAAAGAATTAGAACCCAAGACAGCAGCCTTCCCAGTGCTCCTTACCCCTCTGTCATACCAGATACCAAGACGTGCAAGAACTTGCACATTCATCTACCCTAGAACTGACACCAGAGGCCCCACATGCTGTCTCCACATTTTTGTTTTTCATGCATTTCCTGAAATGTGGCATATTTTATTCCTAGGATTCTTGCTGCAAAGCAGATAAAAACACAAGCAGGTCTTGCAACAAAGCAGATAAAAACACAACACCCTCCCCGCCACTTCTTTCCCATAGAGAGATGAAAGGCGCACATAGTCGACCCCTTTGGCCAAAACTGTCTCAGAACAAGGGAAGGTATCATCTCCTTCCAGCCCCACATTAGGTCCTCTGTGCATTTGAGACGTGGCCTTTTGAAGGCACACGAGGAGCACAGAATAGAAGGAGATATGCTCATCACATATACAGATTGGGTCAGATTTACCCCACAGACACCATGGGACAGATTCACAGCTGGATAAATTGATTTCAATGGCCCTATGACAAGTTACCCCAGCTGAAGATCTTCCCCCAGAAGAACATTAAGGCATTGGAAAGATGCTACAGATTGGAAAGGTGTGGGGTTGTAGACCTGGTAGCAACTGCTATGAATGGAACAGGAGTCATTTGAGGTAGCAAATCAGCTGGAGAAGGAATTCAAGATATCACAGATCCCACTGTTAACCTCTCTGAGAAAGAATCGTGTATTAAAGATATGTTTGAGGAAGAGGAGATGGCCAATTGGCTGGAAGCCACTATGGAACGAATCTGGATGGGTTTCGAGCACCTGCAACCCCCATTGATAGCAACAGCTATCAGTGAAAGAACAAACACTGGGCTTTTCATCTGAGTTTGCTGAGTATTTTTGCCTTGCTACAGTACATTTCTCAATTTGGCCAACAAGCCCATCTCTCCTTGTTATACACAGGAAAGGGAATGGAGTTTGCTGATAGTGAGGAAATGAACCAATCTGAACTGCTAATCAGCAGGTACTTTAGTAAAGAAATAATTTTAAAATAATAAATAACTGTAAGTGAGAATTTTATTCCCATGTTTTGGTGAGTAATACATTGTTATTTGCCTCCTTTTTAATTTGCATCGAAAAGCGTGATTCTGCTCTCACTGACACCAGTGTGAATATGGGGTGACTGCATTCAAGTTACTGGGCCCGATCCTCAGCTGGGGGAAACTAGCAAAGTGCCCTGATCTGGCCAATGGCTCTTCAGTGGTGTAAAACCAGTGTAAAAGCAGAATCAGGGTATTGGTTTCTAAAGCTTGGTTTCCTGTAAACACTCTGGGCCTGATTTTCCCAGCTCACTGACTCCAATTTAACACATATAACTCCACTTACTCTGGACTAGAATGAATCCCTGTCTTAAGAAAGACTGTGTGTTCCATTCCTGTTCCCACATTCATGTCTGCATTGATTATGCTTTTGAGTACTAATATTTAACATTTATATTATAGTGCTGACCAGAGGCCTCATTCAGGATCAAGGCCCCATCAGGCTAGGTGCTGTACAAATACATAGGAAAACACAGTCCCTGCCCTGGAGAACATATCCTTCAAATGATTCACTGAGATCCCAAAGTAACTGAATGTATCTCCTATCAGCCCAGCCCAGGATGACATGACAGGTGTATCTTTTCCAATTTCTCTCTCAGGCACTCAGTATTTTGCCATTTCACTTTACATCCTCTTCCTGCGACACTAGCCCCATATCTCCTTCAGTCATCCCTCATTCTCCTATGCTACTCAAGACACGCTCTCAGCCTACATACCCATCACCTGTTATCGTATTGCCTGTCCCGCTTTAACCTTTCACTGGTTGTCATCTACATTCCCGTCACTCCTTTTGATTTTCCTAATCCTCTAGCCAGCACGGTCACCAACACTGCAAGTCTAATTCTCCCTCCGCTTATTACAGATTATCCCCCTATGAAGCCCTCATGGTAGAAAACAACAACAGTGCGTGGAAGATGACTTTCTGTTTTCAGATTGCTACTGTTTGCCCTTTTCAGTGGAAGTTCAGTTCGTTCCACTCAACATTGCTGTTTTTAACGCCCATTTTAATGCATTTGGTTTAGTGTCCAGGGTTATAGGGGTTTTGAGTATGGGTTGTTTGCATTGTTGTTGTTGTTTTTAAATACTGGCCTTCTGGTCTTTAAAATCATTCAGCTCAGGCAGGGGAAGCTTGGAGAGTCTAACGCCCAGAGATGGGCGTTCTGGTCACCTAATAGGGATATGGTGCAGGTTTGGATACATTTTTGCAGCCTGGTGTTATGAGATACAAATCAGAACATTGCCCTTCCTTACCAATCCCACCGTGCTGAACAGTTCTTCTGCTCCAGCCTCTGCCAGCCCGCAAAAGGGATATTGACTAATATAACAGCGCCACCTAGTGCTTTGTGTTAACTATTTCCTCAGTGCTGAGACGCAGACATGGAAGCCTACACTACAGTCCATAAGCTTGGCCTGCTAATTTGACAGAGAAGGGGGGAAATTAAAACATATTAAAGGTGTTAATAAGTGACTTATTTAAACGGAGTATCACATATTGAACATTAATCACTTTGCAGTAAAAGTGTAATTAAGGAGTCACTCTGCCTTCTGGGGAAGGCTCGCTTGGAAGCCGAGGGAAAATGGTCTCTTTATTAACACAAATTATTTTATTTGGCTAAAGGTAATAATTCTAAGTGAGGTCAACGGGACTTCTGCACACGAGAATGGCACTATTGCCCGGCCAGTGTTTCCATGGTGACTGAGCTAAGTTCATCCTCCACACGGTAATGGATTTGCTCTCTTACCACCGGTTTGAATTGTTTCTGAGAAAAACAGCATTAGATCTGTCAGACGCATCTTCTCCTTGCCAGCAAAGGAGAGAGGGAAGGGGGTGGGGAGAACTGAAGACATTTAAGAAACACATTTAAGCAATACACAGGACTTAAAAAAAAAATTTAATAGTAAAACATTTTCCCCTTCCCCTCCTCGTTTCTGGGGCTCTGCAAGTTCCTAAGGAATAAATGCTAAGAACAAGGAGGGTAGTGAAGTGATGATGGACGTGGTGAAAGTGGGAGGGGAAGTGAAAAGTGGACCCAGCCTCTATTAACTAACCTTAAAATAAAATAAAATAAAATAAAATAGAAGCCAAATTTCTCTGTTGAATTACACCAGATACCAAAGCAGCGGTTCTTGTAAGATTTAAAAATATAGGGGCTTTTAAAGATCTAACCCCAGTCTTATCTGACATGATGTTACCATTGTCATAAGGGCAGCAGGGAAATGAGGCTGGTGTATACACAGATTTTGTACTGGTATAACTATGTCAGTTGGGGGGAGGGGGGGTGTATGTTGTTGGAGTTTTTTTTTTTTTAACCAATATAGTTATACTGGTACAATTGTGGGTGCAGTTATACTGGTATAAAGATGCCTTATGCCAGTATCGCTTATTACCCTTCCCATGCAGGAATAAGCTACACTGATATAAACACAGTTTATTCTGGTATAACTAGATCCACACTGGGAGGGTTGTACTGCTTTAACTATACCGGTATAATCAAAGAGGTATGGACAAGGCCTGACAGAGATATCAGGGCTGACTAGGATTGGTAAGATCACTTCATTATCACTTGTTTCTTTCACTGCATACAGCAGTCACATCCTCAGCTTGTGTCAATCGACTTCAGTGGAGATACATCAGTTTACATCAACTCAGCATCCTGGCCCAGAAGCATGGATCCATGCTTATGGAGTCCGAGCAGACATGGTGGGAGAGGGGCTGATCCTGCTTTCTGTGCAAGCAAGAGACAGAATGTTGTTTTTTTCTTTTAAATGCGTCACTGAGAATAGGGATGGAAAGACCCAATCGCAACCCGAGGAAGCTACCGAAAATGTAAGTTGCAACCTTGCTTGTATAGCTGCTTTAAAACATATGCTATTGCTTCCCGGTGATAATATAATACTCCAATGAAAAGGCTGGTGGGCCCGCTGCCGAGTGGTTTCCTTTTTTCCCCAGAGATCATGGCCACTATTTTATGGAGGGTATTGGGGAAGACACCTCCACGAGGGGAAATCAGGCTATATTTTGCACCAGCTACTCACAAAGCAGAAGGCAGCACCATATTTAGGAAGGGTGACTTTTCAAGAGACTTTGCTGTTTCTCTTTCATATACGTCTTCCTCCTCCATGAGTTCCCCATTTCAATGGGCATCTTAACAGTCAGCCTGTCACTTTTACCCCATGTGACAGAGAATTTAATCAACCACTGCAGGTGAATTCTACTCTTTTTCCTCACTAAAGTTTTCAGTATGGTAGGAATGATATTTAAAGAGTTTGACCTGGACACACAAGGACTTTTAATTGTTTTCTAGCACAGTTAAAGCCTCACATAGTTGCAACACAGTTCACATCCTCACCTAACATGGTTACAAACCGTGTTACAAGGATAAGATATCCTGCTATCGACTTCCTGGAGGGAAAGTCTAATAGTCTATAGCATGATTTTAGCTTGCACAGTTGTTGGGAGGGAAAATACTCCTTGACCACACTGGACACTGAAATTTTATTACAACCCTGCTAGCAACAGCCATGCTGGAACAGTGCTGTCAATGGGACTTAAGCGGAAATGAGTCATTCATTACCTGTAAATACCTTCAGCTCCTTAAGATACAGAGTCTCCTTTATAAACAGAGATCAGCATGTTTAGGATTATATATATATATAAAATCAAAGCCTCATAAATATACTAGTAAAAACCAAAACCAACTTGGACTGTAAAACCATGTTTTCCCACGCACATATTCATGCTCGCAGAACTCATGTGTTATTCTGTCTCCTGCAGATTATTGTCTGAATACAATGGTGATTTATCTGTCTCCCGTGTCATGTCATTCGTTTATGTACAGTATTATACATAGAACATAGCATTCAGATTTTACTATTATTCTTACCTTTCAATGCAAAAGATAAGAGTGTAAATCTCAGAGACAATGGATATGTCAACAGAGTTGATCTAGTGTTACAAGTTGGGTAGTTTTTGGTATGTTCTCTCACCTTGAACGAAGCAAAAGCTAATATAATTTTTCTCCCACCACGCACTAAGAATTGGCTTATCATGGAATCAAACCTAATTTAATTGTTCAATGGCTTAACAAAGTTGACACAAGCAGTGTGGCCGATGTGGGGACATTAACATCCTTTGTGTCACTGAAAAATTCTGCCAGAAATGAGAAAAAAAACAAATTAATTCAGATATCTCAGGCGCATCAAGTATTTCCTTTATTTCCCCTTCCCTCCCCCCTCATTCTTATAAATATGTCTGGAAGGTTTCTAAACAGAATATAAAATACCGAACCTGCTTTTAAACTTTAATCAGTGAACCTCAACTTAGTTAGAGTCAGCAATAAGGAGAAGATAATCAAAGGACAAAAAGAGTGTAGAAGAGAAATAGAAGAGATTGCCTGTAGGTGATTGGTACAACTCCAGCCCAGGTAGGTAAAAGTTGAGAAATTTTTTATATCTGACAGCAGCTTGGTGGCCTATATGAAAGGAATCGATGGTCCCAGTCCCATTCCTAAAGTTTACAGATCAGGCCATAAAACCACAACTGACAAGTCTCTACAGAGAGCATGAGGAGTGGGCCAAGGAAATAGAACTAGACTAAAGATTAGACTACTTCTCCCTGCAGGCAAGGCATGCCATGTGAGGTATCAGGGAAAAGGTTATGATCGGCTGAAAGTCATCGTTCTATCTAAATATGTACATCTTTAGTGCATATGTGTTTGTATGGTTTTCACTAAAATATGCTGTGGGTTTGGGAGGCACCCAGATACTAGCTCTACAGAGACAATGACACGGGAGGTAACCTTTGCCTTTCTCCTGCCCCCACCTATGCTTCAAGCAACAAGGACACTGAGAAGACTTAAGACTCCAACAGAGGAGACTAGCCCAGGTTCAAGGGTGAAATCTGTGTACTATGAACTGCAATATCCAGGAGGGTGAGAAAAACTGCTTAATCTAGATGTTGTCCAGTCTAATAGGATTGAGAGTTTAGACTCCGTGCTTATATTTTATTTTATTTTGGTAACTAACTCTGACTTTTTGCCTATCACTTATAATCACTTAAAATCTAGCTTTTGTAGTCAGTAAACTTGTTTTACTGTTTATCTTACCGGTGAGTATGTATGAAGTGTGTGGCAAAACTGCTCAGGTTTGACAAAGGCTAGTGTATATCCACTTTCCATTGATGAAGTGGTGAACCAATTAATAAATTTGCACTGCCCATCTTGAGCAGTGCAAGACAGTATATTCCTGAGGTACAGTGCTGGGGGATCTGGCTGGTGCCCTTCTCTGTGTGATTCATGAGTGGCTCTGGGAGCATTCACGCAATCTAGCTGGGTGTGGGGCTCCACATGTGGTTGTGCTGAGTGATCACAGTGCCTGGAGGGGTTTGCTGCTTGTCACTAGCAAGACATTGTGAGGGACAGCCCAGGCTGGAGAACGTTAAGGGGGCACAGTGGTCCCACAGTCCCAGGCTGCACCCCGGAGATCCCGTCGCAATCATCACAATATTTCCCACCTAACAAACCAGACAAATTACATATGAAAAAATATTTTAAAAGAACATAAAAACCCAACATCAATTCTTGCACATTTCAAATGTAAAATACCTTTCCGCCATACTACCCAGAGAAACAAACAGTCTATTCACAAGTTACAGCCAGTCCCACATAACTTATTAACACCTAGTCAAGATTAATCAAGCAAAGAAAGCTAAAGCGGGTCCCTAATTAGTTGCTGATGATAACTATATTTGTCATTCTCTCCCAATTAGTCTACTGTACATTTAGGAGTTTAATTGCACCTTGTTCTTCATTTAAATGTCATCACGTGCATATATTCTCCTCATTCTTTAGTCAATTTGACAAAAATTTGACATTAAATATAGATTATCTTTAGATTTTCATAATTAACACAACTGAACTGTCTTAGGCCTAAATATTTCTTCTTAAACTATAAATCTGGCCAGTCTCTTATAGCCATATATTGTAAAGAACTACAGGAACTCAGCTCAATATTTCTCCTAGCACAGACCTAACAGGCCTGTTGTGTAAACAAATACATACACAAACACACAAGTACACATTTCTCTCAGCACTCATGAGTATATGGTACGTGTTGAGGTGCCTACATTTAACAGCAAGCTCGAACATGATCAAGTGCTATAAAAAACTTGCCTCATGTACCACTGCCAATGTATCTCTGACCTAAATCATCTCCTATTATTCTATTCTGTTCTTACGCCCCTCAGAGCACTTGACATGCAGTAGCTCCTGCCTAGTTTCCTAGGTCTCTCATGGGTAGAAAGAACACCTCCTGCTAAATTGCACCAAATTGTGGCATGGACAATGTCTTCTAGGCACATGGGGCTTAATTTAACTCCCATTGAAGTCAATGGAAGCCTTTCCACTAATGGAAGTCTTTCAGCTATGGCTGAAGGTGCTGCCCAGTGACCTGAGCTTCTGTGCCCAACTGTTCAGCTGCTGAACAAAGTTAATAGGTCCACCATATTTAACGAGACTTTGCCCCTCTGAGAAACAGGTTAAACAAAAAAGAATCCCATTCGTGATATAAACACTCAAAGGTTGTTAAATGCAATGCTAAAATACCACCGAGGTGGCATGCAAACATCACCTTAAAAAGTAAGGTCTCTCATCAGCTTCATCTCTATGTTTAAGACAGCAGAGTAGAGGTGCAAGCCACAGAGCACCTGACTCCAGGTAAGAAATGAGGGCAATGAAATGGTCTGCAAACTCTCCCGGTGGCTCAGCACTGAATCATTTAGAACAGTGATCTCTGTAATTGTGATACATCAGGAAAATCTGCAGTATTCAATGTCCCTAAAAATGTCTGTGGGGCAACTGTTTAGTTTTATAGAGAGCTGTAAGAAAAAATTCAAGGACACTGGCTGGCTCGAAATTGCTAAGGGGCTGCTTTTTTGTCCCCTGTTATTTCCTTAACCAGGCCTATCCTATTTTTAGCATTTAGAGTATTGCAGCACAACAAGAGGCAAAATAGATACAAACACACAGGGAAACCAACCTTCACATGTGGGGAGAGAAAATACTAGCTTGCTTTAAACCCAGAAGTCTTCCTCTCTTGTGTTAGGAAGGTTTTTAATTGAGGGTGTTGGGCAGCTGGCATTCTCTCTGACTTTTTAGCTCCCAGACTAACTAAACACAGGTTGTGCTGCCTAGTGCCAACCACACAAGGCTAATCCAAAGCCTACTGAAGATAATGAGACTATTTCCATCGATTTCAGTGGGCTTTGGATCAGGCTCAGACCAAGCAGTTTTGGGATGGACTGCTGCCTACATAACAAGTGTCTGCTCTTGTCTCACTCAGGTTGTGGTTACAATGCTGTTCCGAAATTAACAAGCCTCACCAGAAGGAGCAGCTGTTGATTAGAATGATGTGAAATATTTAATATAATGTGAAAAAACTACAACCAAAATGGGGGGGGGGGTTTCCTGCTTTTCGTTATGAATGTGAAACTGAACCCACTTCTGTGAAAAAGTTGGCTAAATAATAATCATATCTCTTGCTTTTAACTCTTGTTTTTCACCCACATCACTGTATGATGGATCAACTGGCAGATGCGACGGGGGGGGGGGGGGTGTTGTTTGTTTGGGGCTTTTTTAAAACAAAAGAAATAACATTTTCAAAAACGTGTCACATAGGAACCAAAGTCCCATCTTCAAAAGTGCCTAAACTACATAGGAACCTAACTCCCATTGGAACTTAGGCTCCTAAGTGACTTTGGGGCAGATTTTCAAAGTTATTTAGGCATGTAAAAGTGCACCTAGGTACCTAGTGGGATTTGCAAAAGCCCTTGGGCATCTAACTCCCATTGAATTCAATGGGAGGCAGCATTTCTGAATATCAGGCAGTTATATTTAGATGACTAGATATGGATTTAGAAATCTAACATGAGGCATCCCAGTTTGAAAATTACAGCCTGTTATTTCTGTAGAAATATTTAAACAAAAACCAATTAAACTCCAGTTTAACTCCTTCCATTCATATGCCAAGCAATTTGCTAGATCGGGGTAGGCAACCTGCGGCACGCAAGCTGATTTTCAGTGGCACTCACACTGCCCGGGTCCTGGCCATCGGTCCGGGGGGATCTGCATTTTAATTTAATTTTAAATGAAGCTTCTTAAACATTTTAAAAATCTTATTTACTTTACATACAACAATAGCTAAGTTATATATTATAGACTTCTAGAAAGAGACTTTCTAAAAACGTTAAAATGTACGACTGGCACGTGAAACCTTAAATGAGAGTGAATAAATGAAGACTCGGCACCCCACTTCTGAAAGGTTGCCGACCCCTGTGCTAGATGGTGTGAAGAACTCCGAAGAGGTCTAATTCAACGCTCCTGTAATGCTATAACAGGATGACCTTTAAGACAAAGCATGTTCAGTGTTATACCCAGAAAGTATTTAGTTCCCAGGCATCCAGATTAAAATATATTCAATATATTGATGTTCAGGAAAAAGCTATGGCTGAAGCTGCTGCCCAGTGACCTGAACTTCTGTGTCCAACTGTTCAGCTGCTGAACAAAGTTAATAGGTCCCCCATATTGAGGAAAAATCACTCAGACATACCCCATGAGACCCACCGTTCAGTACAAATAAATACAGCTGCTAGGACCCAGGTATAATCAACCACCACTTACTGGGACTCTCTGAGCACCTGAATATTAGAACATTAGGAGGGGGTTACTGAGCTTTGATGCACACATAAGCACGACGTTTTTAGGCTTGCACAATCATTACTCTTTACAGTTCCCACAGTAAACAGCTCTTGCATTGTGCAGGAGGAGCAGTGTTATTTATTTCTTCTAAACGGCTCCTGTGCTCCCTTTCCTTACACATCAGCTGGCAGACAATAGCAAGGGATTGATTAAACACAACATCCAGGCCTTACAAATAATGCAGCAATGGATGGCTATGCAGGGAAATTCTTTAAACCTGACTTCTTTTTTTTTGTTTGTTCCTTTTTAAATAGGAATATGCAACCTATGTATCACACAAACCACTGAAACTCCTGCCACCACCACCAGAACCGATGATGCCCTTTGCATTATATAGGGTGGCAGGTGGGCAGGTGGCTGGGTGTAGGGGACGTGCTGCCTCATGTTCCATCTGACGAAGTTTTCATTGTCACGCATAACATCAGGCTTTGGGAAGTTTAGCTACATCAACCATCTGAATTGCCTTCGCCTAGCTGCATATCATGCCTGTTTACTAATCTAGTTTATTAGACAAGTCTACTTATATACTGTGGAAGCTCATAAGGCTAGTGACCTGAAATTCAATGAGGAATGGAAAGAAAAAAGGCATTTGCAAGTCAGTCATGGTTCAGTGTGGTTTTTTTAATCTGCAGGGAGCTCGATCTCCAGAATGACTAATCATGAGCAATTCCCAGTCATTACCTCAGAATTCAAAACACCACAATGTGCAATGTGAAGCCTCCCTCTTGGTATATACATACATCCTCTCCACACGGACAACCACAAAGGGCAGAGGAGTCCATCTCACAAAGGGCAAACCCATCTGGAGAGCAAAGCACGGGTGAAAACCAGTGTTCGCTGACTGAGCAAGGTGGTGAGATAACACCCATGTGAGAGCTTCCAGAACCCAGAATTGATATGACAAGGAGTGGGTGCTACTGACCCGAAGAAGAGCCAGTATCATCCTAGACTCAAAATAAACAAACAATACCCTTTCCCTTCCATAGCACCTTCCATTTGAGGATCTCAGACCACTCTACATCCAGTAATGAAATAAGCCTTATGAGACACATGCCAGTAGATACATCGATATTATTAGTCCATTTAATTCAAGTATGGGGAACAGTGGCACAGAGAGGAAGTCCTGGCAGCGCTGGGAATAGAACATGGACCCTGCCTGACTCCCAGTTATGGTCTGTAGCCACAAGACCACCCACCCCCCTGCCAAAATCAATATCCCCTGGTGTGTTCAAAATCAAGTAATAAACACCCTGACACAGACTGTACCGACATCCCAAATAATATTTTTGATCGATTGCAACTGAAAGCCAGGGGAAAAAATATATTGTATCTAAAGCGATTCAAATATTTACCTCCTTCTCGCTCTTTTCATTACAGCAGTTACTGAACATTTAAAACATGCTAGCCAGATTCTGAAACTCCATATGAGTGACTTGAGAGATTGAGAACGTACTCAATTGTCCTTTCATATTCATCCCCCCTCCTCGAAATGTTTTTGAATTTGTGTTAACATGTAACAAGGGGCGAGAGTTCTGGTTTAAAAGACTGATCAGATGAGTGAATGTCACAGACCCTCAGTAGCTGCCTCACAAGCATGCAAACTCACCAGCTATCAAATGCAGAGGTATCTCTCACTGCTCTCACTGTTTTATTGGAGCAACACATTCAATTGCTCGGGAATCAATTAAATAAATAAATACATAGCTAAGCACAAAGACAAGCTGGGCAAACATGAGATCCAAGATAGCAAAAATATTTGCATAGACATTGAGTAGACTGATAATTTGCAAAGGCTGATACAGTAGAATTTAATCAGATGTCATCTTCCCTCACGCACCGCCCCCCAACCTGCAACACATGAGCCCCAGGATAACCAACAGCTGGTCTCAATTGCTAAAAGCACTAATGTCACCAAGTACATGGTAAGTTATTCTGTTAAATAAACAGAGCTAAGTGCAACTGCTGATGGCCAGCAGCTCCTGTTCCCCGCACACCCCATAAGCAGAGGTCAGGTTTAAAAAGGAAAAAAAAAAAATTCAGAAAGCTACAAGGTCCTACCTGTGCCTTATGAAAATCCTCAACGCACTGAGAATCCCTATTTCCTATTAAAAGAAAAAACCTGTCGGTCTGCATATTCCCTAAACGCTCCGAGGTCCTGCAAGTCCAATGCAAGGCAATATAGAAACTCATTTTCATGAGAGGAGGCTGCAGCTGAATGAATGAAAGTGGGGAAAGGAAAGGAGAAGGGGAAAAAACATCGAGGAGTCAAAAAGTGTATTAGAAGCAAATTTGGAAAGAAATCAATGGCATGTAATTAGATTTGATTTTTCTTCACATTTTGTTTAGCTGGGGGTTATATATAGAATCTCTATATAAAAGGAGTGAAGAGATTAAACTGTAGAGAACAGGTGCCTGATCATGAGACTGTGGGCACTAAAGCATGACAGTTCCATCATCGCTGTCAGAAGGCACAACAGAAATAAATAAATAAATAAATAAATACAAGAGAAAGGAGCACTGGGAAGGGAGAGGGGTTTTTTTCTTTTTCTTTTTTACTGCTGAGTCTCCTTCCCACCCCCACCTTTGTCCATGCAAAAGCATCTAGTCAGCAGGAAACAGGAATGTACTGGAATTGCAGAGCTGACTTCTTCCAGGTACCGTCATTGGAGCAGCACGCCTGGCCTCCTCCGTGTGCCTTCAGCCAATTCTCCCCCATGCACCTTCCTGGGAGCAGTGTGCCCGTCCCCTTTGGCCCAGCCTGCCCCATGTACCCCAGCTGGGGCAGCGTGCCCAGCCTCCCTCACAATACTGCACACTCATTTGTATCGCCACGTGAAGTAACTCCACTAACGTCAACGGAACTACACTCAGATAACAGCAGTGTGGGAGGAACACCGGGCCTAGTGACTCCCAGTGAGTTACTTGAGACCAAAAAATCCAGCTTCGGAAAAATATAAAGTAGTTTTAAGGGTGCCTTCGATTCGTTAATATTCCATCCAGGACCAGCAGCCGAGGAAGGAAATGGGAGAGTAGGCTAGAGAGGTCAGGATGGCAGCAGGAAAGACTGAGGCAGCAAAGGAGAGGCATGAAGAGAGGTCTGATTTATCAGCTTGATTCTGCAAACATTTAGCACCAGTGGGTAGTAAGTGGTATGGCTTAGATCCTCAAAGGCATTGAAATCAATGGGAGTTAGGTGCCTAAATACCATGAGGATTTGAGCTGTGTGCCTTCCGTGGGACACCCCAGAGCAATCAACATTTCATCCCGTCGGAAGTGTTTGCAGAATGTGGCCTAGAATTTTTTTTTTTTTTTAATATGCAAGAACGTAGGGGTGCCCCTGAAACCCATCCCTATTGACGGGAGTGGGGGGGGGGGGAAGGTTGCCCGCGATAGGACCGCAGGATCAGGCCCATATTTCATGAACTGAATGTTATGTCACTTACTAAAGGACAAGGTGTTGGCTCCTACTCCTTACTCACATTGCCTAGCACCTTCCTCTGCACACCGGTCGTCTGATTCCAGCCCGGCCACTTGCAGATTATGGGGCTACTCGGCATGCGCACAGGTGACAAAGACTAAATAGACCTTTGTTTTATTTGTTGGTACTTGTCCTAGCCCTGCCACGAGTGATCTCACAAAGGTCAAAATGCTACACTATCGGCCAGATTTTCCAAAGTGCATTGCATCCAAACTCCCACTGAAGCGAACGGAAGCTGCAAGCGTTCAGCATCTCTAAAAATCAGGCCACGTCTTAGGATATTTATAGAGCGTATTATAGAAATAATCGTTACAGTTCTACAACCCTCCCTGGTAGCTCAGCTGGAAATCACACAAAGCAGGAAAAAGACACAGCTAGAGTATCCCCAGGTCCCACCTTTTCCTACACCTCCTTTTACCCTCCTGTTGGACACTTTTCCTGCTACAGCCCTGTCCGTATGCCCCTTCGTCGCATAAACTGTAACTGCTTACACCCTCTTGCACCAATTTATGGCAGTTTATTGATGTGAAAATTACACCTGCTCTGAATTGGGCCCCGAGTCCCTCTGAATGGGGGGAGAAATACCTTCAGATATACCAGGACTCTAAAGCAAGTGCTCTGTAATGTCCCTACCCCTGAGCATACTGGATCCTCCAAGGAGATCGAAAGCCCTCCAAGGTAATCCAGAACTTCAAGTTCCTCCCAAGGTAATCCCGAACCCCCACCCTGTAGCCACACACAACACACTCCCCAAACCAATCCAGAATCCCCCTGCGTGCGTGCACACGCGCGAACACATCCTCCTAAGGCGATCCAGAATGTATGCACACATTCCCACGGCGTTCCAGAACCCCTCCAAAATGATCCAGAACACCCAGGCACTCTAGAGCAATGGAGTTTAAAAGGAACATCCTTACACACTGTCATCTGGGACTGCAAGAAACAGGAGGAGGATTGCTCAGTTATTGTAGCTCTGAGAGGGTGGCAGGTGTTTGGATGTTGATAACTCTCTCTCTTTCTCCTTCACTTGCAACCACTACATTATCCTAGAGTCACAGATTTTAAGCTTAGAAGGGATCATTATGGTCATTGAGACTGGCCTGAAAAAGTAAGCTTGGAATTGATGGGCTCTGGGCCCAGCTTTTTGCATCCTCTCCTAGACCAAACAGCATTTTTGTCCCAGTGTGTTGCATAACAGTGGGGTGTCTGGGGGAATCTACCATGCAGTGTCTACTCTGACCTTTGTGGTGCCGGATGACATTAACGTACCATATATTTGAGCTCCATGCGGAAGCAGATTGTTTTGATAGACAGGGTAGCAGATTACAAGGCTGTACAAGACGCGAGAGTTGTCAGGTTCCGAAAACACAGGTCCCCATCTTTTGAGCTGAAAAGAGAATTTATAGATTTTAAAGGACCATTGTGATCATCTAGGTCTGACCTTTTTCACAGGCCATAGAATTTCACCCAGTGATTCCTGCACCAAGCCTAATAACATGTGATTGAAGTGGAGCATACCTAGAAAGAATTCAAGTAATGGAGAATCCACCACATCCCTTGGTAAGATGTTCCAAATATTAACCACCAGCAATGCTGTTAAAATGTGTGTCTGTATTATCCATAGTAGGATTAGAGTTCATACTATTTGTGGGCTGCAGTCTATAGGGGGTGACATTATCCGTATTAGGAATGTTTCAAGAGCCTATCAGTTTAGTCTCTCTCTTTTTCTCACACACACTCTTAGGCACATCTGACATTTCATCTGTTATAGGGCAGTAACACACACACACACACACACGTATGAGTTCAAAACTCTCACTGGAAGGAGATGCTGTTATAATATTCTCCTACCTTCTATCTTCTATTGAAGTAGTCATCTGCATCAGCACCTCCTGAGTTACCTGAGTGAGACATGGGTCAGTTAAGTACCGTTGAAATCCACTTCCTTTACAATCTAACAGGAAAAAAAGGAAAAGTTCTTGTGATTTGAAAAGTAACATTGGTAAATTTCAATATGCCTTAAAAATATACGGGCTTTTTCTAATTCCCTCACACCCACCTGAATCAGGGAGTTTTATGTTACGTTTTGACAATTAATCTGAACTTCTGCCTTTGATTCTGACCTAATCTGCAAGCTCTCTAAGTCCTCAGGGTGATATCTTTTGGCACACACACAGTTATTTTCTATATAAATACAGTTACATGTGAAATGCTGAAAAATGTTCCGCCCTCCCACGATTGTATTTGATAAAACCCATATTGATTGTAAATCTCAGCAGTCCTTACACACTGGCACTTCAGCTTTTTAAAAAAAAACAAAAAACCTAGCATGTTTCACCTGCTTACTAAAGACCTTTCTTCAGATAGACATTTTGACATTGGAGACAACATTCTTCCCACATAACTTAAAGGAACAGACACAGACTATTGGAAAAGAGTGGCTAGGTCTGAAAATCTCCATCTTTCTGACTTCTGCTGCAAGCTCTCTGGTGAAATATATTTATACACACCTCTGTATCTTGATATAGTAATTCTTTGTGTAAATATTTATCTAATTCAATTCCCTCAGAAAACATATGATCGCATTAAATGATAAAAGACATTATTTTCATATATACCCCCAAAAATATGTATGCCAAGATAATTTGATGCAGCTGTAAAGTTCTTGTAGTATGTAATTCCAAATCAGCATATTTTCATTGCTTTATGCAAGACTTTGCATTCAGATAGCAGGGATATGGGATGGAGGAAGAAAAAGACACTGCCTGAGGTCAAAACAGAGAGATAGCTAGTTCCTTCTCTCCACAGTACAAGAAGTATTTGTGCATCAATTTCTTTTTCA
Source organism: Malaclemys terrapin pileata (assembly GCF_027887155.1). NCBI lineage: Eukaryota > Metazoa > Chordata > Testudines > Emydidae > Malaclemys > Malaclemys terrapin. Next base: position 7,193,330 of record NC_071522.1, on the reverse strand, counting down.
ATAATTGTATTCTGTTCTGCAAGATATCACGGGCATTTTCCTCTTTAAAATATGTTATGTATCAAGATAGAGAGGCCTTGTGATTATACATGCATATGCTTGATTCTCGTTTAACTTAAGCTCCTTTTACCACTCTGGCAGTGTAAAGGCTCCCGCGCTGAAATCCATAACATCAGCAAATAACAGTTGAGAGTTACTTAGATTATAAACTCTTTGGGACAGGGACCAACTCTTTGTTCTGTGATTGTACAGCACCTAGCACAATGGGGTCCTTGTCCATAATAAATAAAAATACTAAATAATACTACAGAGTTATCTGAAGATGTTATAGGGTAACAAAGTCTGATTTGTAAGGTGGTATCACTATTCTGATTTCTGCAGTCCCTAGGCATAGAGAGGTTTAAGGTATGTAACCTCAGAATTTCCTTCAACTTTCAGTTTAAATCATGCCCTTAACCATAAATGCTAAAAAAAAAAAAAAAAAAAAAAAAAACACTATGTTTAAATTATAATTCACACAAAGAGAGAGGGATACTCGTATAGGAGTGCTCTATAAATGAGAGATGTCCATATACACACAGTTTAATAAAATGCGAGTAGAGGATGTTCAAGAACATAAGTCATAGTTCCTGATTTTTGTAGGACCAATACAACTTGTGTCCTATAAATGGTTTCTTGTGTGTATTCTTTACATGGCGGTTTTAACACATACCATATGACAGAGACAGGGAGGTGAAGTAATATCGTTTATTGGACCAACTTCTGTTGGGGGAAGGAACGAATTTCAAGTTTCACAGAGCTCTTCTTCAGGTCACAGAATAGGAGTGTGATAAATTGCACAGCCATATGAAAAACTGCATTTGAACATGCACCTTTGATCACCTCCCGTGCACTCTGCTCAATAATCCATCCCACCCAGGATTTACCCTAACACTCCAAACCACCAAGCAGCCTCAAAGAGATACCTTTTTTTTAAAATACATCTGCCACAAAAATGTTTCCTTCTTTCTTTCCCAAATGTGAAATTTTTCAGCTTTCCAACATGGCATTGCTTCCCCTATTTTATGTCACAGGCTAGCCAAAATTCAGGATCCAAGGGGTTGTTAAGGTTAGGAGGAGAAATTGATGCTGGAGTCAAGTCTCTTTGATGCAATCCTGTCTATTCTTAAAAAAAGGTGTCAAAGCCTGGTTCCCTAAACACAACAGGAATCAAACAGCAGGTGACAGTTTCCTTGCACACAGTTCCAAACCACTTTCCAGCCAGCACCTAACCCAAAAGCTCTCTCTCCTTCTAGGCTTTTCTCAGGGCCATATGCCCAGTGCTTGTTCTGGCTATGTCCTTTGCATTCTGCTGCTTCTCTCTCAGCTGTTTCTTCTCATGCTTCTCCAATAGAGACAGACACACACCTCTCCACCAAATAACACCCAGCAAAACCCATGCAACCCACATGTGCCTTTGTTTTGAGTGGTGATATGTACCTGTAGTTTGTCATGGTCATAAAGTTTAAGGTCAGAAGAGACCATTGGATCATCTAGTCTGACCTCCTGTTCTGAGTGGACCCTGCTATTATTTTAGCTACGTGGTTCCGTAGAGGGGCTTAATTGTTTCTTACATTTATTTATAATGAAGGGTGGATGCTACACCCACCATTTTCAGCAAGCTTTAACTCAACCCATAACTAGGAGCCTACCAAATTCATGGCCATTTAGAAAAATGCATTAAAGGCCATGAAATCTGGTCTCCCCCTGTGAAACTGGTCTTTTTTGTGCTTCTACCTATACTATATAGATTTCACGGAGGAGACCAGCGTTTCTCAAATTGGGGGTCCTGACCCAAAAGAGAGTTGAAGGGGGGTTGCAAGGTTACTTCTGCACTGCCTTCAGAGCTGGGTGGCTGGAAAGCGGCGGCTGTTGGCCGGGTGCCCAGCTCTGAAGGCAATGCCCCGCTAGCAGCAGCACAAATGTAAGGGTGGAAATACCATACCATGGCATCCTTTCTTCTGTGCTGCTGCCTTTGGAGCTGGGCAGCTAGAGAGCGGCAGCTGCTGACTGAGGGCTATGCCTTCAGAGCTGGGCTCCCAGCCAGCAGCCGCCGCTCTCCAGCTGCCCAGCTCTGAAGGCAGCGCCGCCGCCAGCAGGAGCACAGAAGTAAGGGTAGCGGTACCACAATCCTCCTCCAATAACCTTGCAACCCCACCCCGCACAATTCCTTTTTGGGTCAGGACCCCTACAATTACAACACCATGAAATTTCAGATTTAAGTAGTTGAAATCATAAAATTTAAGATTTTTTAAATCCTATGGCCGTGAAATTGACCAAAATGGACCGTGAATTTGGTAGGGCCCTACCATAACAACACGTAGTATTTGGTTTTGGCCTTGAAGGTCCAAAGATGTAGAAATCCAAGACTTTAAAGTTGGGATATTTTTTATGTTTAGAAGACCTATTGTAGGTAAATTGGGTAGTTTTTAGTGTATTAGTGATTTTTTTCTTTCCTGCAGAGATTTGTAGAATTGGTCTTGTGGCACCAATGAGTCAGGCTTTACAGTCAGAGCTATACAAAAGCAAGCATCCCAATACTTGTTTTTAAATTCACCTACACTTTTCTAAAATAAATGGCAACTATAGAAAACGTGATGGGAGATGTGCACGCCAATACTCCTTCAGGATAGCCTGTTGAACTCACTTGAAATTTGCAGCATGAGTGACACTGCTGTCCCAAACACAAGCTGTCAATACCTTTATATCACACTACACTATCATATCCATCTTCTCTGGATATTCAACTGGTTTAGATCTAGCGTTCATCTTCTTGAGTTTAGAGACAATGTCGTAACTCAGAATTAAACATCTGGTTGAGAAACAATAGTAGACCTGAATAAACCAAACTCTATGGGCTGTTTATAGCGCTGGTTCTGCCAACTCTATTCCTCATGACTCTTAATGGGGTTACAAGGCCATGCTACCTTGCTGAGAACTTTTCGAAATGGAGGATTCACCGCCCAGGACACCTTTTTTTGTATCAATATTCAGTTAGAGATCTTCCTTCTTCACTAATTTCTCTTAAGAAATAAAGACAAACCTGAGCTGCCAAGTTCACATCAAGACCCAAACTTCACCATAATTAAGGGGTGCCCCGATCTGGGGGCTTGAGTTAAGGCTCAGTGCTAACTCCATCTTACCTGATTGTTCAATTCTGATGAACAGGGTAAAACCTTTCCACTGCTTTGCTTTGCCATTTTGGACAGGTTTAGTAGCAAATATATACACATCTTGCTGTATCAAAGTCCCCCATGGCATGGATTTATAGAGGCATGAGCAACCCTAGCATATATTGTGTATCCACTGATACCTGGCATCTTTGGACTCTCTGAGACCTATTTGACCTGAGGTCAAACAGGTGAAGTCCCTCACACCATGGGTATAGATGGGTAGCTATCAAACAAGACTCTGTCCTCAGAAGTTGCAGGGGAGGTTTTTTAAATTCTACCCTTTAACCTTGAAAATTAACCTAAAATGTTGGCTGCTGTACACATGACTTACTAAAATAAATTGCATCCTTAATTATGAACACCCTCCGTTCTTCTGTGCTTCAGGCCACGTTGGATCAGAGGACACCTCCCCCTTCTAATGAGTAGTTATTGAACATGTTAACAACAATCAACCCTAATTAAATACTCAGCTGTTGAGAGGAGACAATGTTTATCAAAAATGCAAGAAGAGGGGAGCGCATCTTCTGTTTTCTATAATTAGTTAACAATATTCCCCAGGCAGTGCTTGGAAATCGAACTTGGGTTTATTCACATCTGTTTCTCATACACACACAAAAGATACCCCACTTTTAGTAACCCTGTAACCTTATCGTAACACTTAGGCAAGGCTGCAGACTAAAGATACAAACAGTATTTCTTTTCCTTCACAGCCACAAGAAAAGTCGTGTTCAGTTTAACTGGAAACTTTCCCCTCTTGTTTATGTTTGTGTAAATCAAGAGTAATTCCACTAAAGACAATGGAGTTCCACTGGTGTAGCTGATGTATGTGAAATCAGAATAAAAGTCAATGAAACAATGGCATTTGTTGGATAAATCTTTCACACAAAAGACTCCGGGTCAGAGCCATGCCTGGCGTCAATCAGAATAGCTCTAATGACAATGTCAAATTACACCAGCTGAGGATTTACCCCCCAAGAAACTCAGGAAGTTTTGCCCCAGGATTAAAACTGAAAACAATAGCTAATGTACCGCACAAATAACTCCCTCCCGGGCTGCTGAAAGGACGATGCGTTCTCAAGGGATGTTATTGCATCCAAGTTCCCTCCACTTCTGACGGCGAAGTACAAAATCTGCCATGAGTTATGCCAGAAAGTGCAATAAGCTCAGCTTGACTGTTGAGGCAGCCAATCACCCCTTAGTTATGTCTCCGATGCAATGACAGATGACTGAAAGCTGCAGCTGCGATGGGGCAATCAACAAGATTTGTGTAGGGAAAAGCATCTCTCCACCACACCACGTGCACCCGTGGCACTTGGTAAATAAGTAACCCTTCATTCTACAAGATGGGCCAGGTCTTCAGCATGTGTAAATCAGCATCGTTTCATTGGAATCAACGGCGATACACTGATTTACATTTGTGGAGAACTGGGCTCTATGTTCCTAGTCCTGCTAGAACGTGTCTTAATTAATATGGATCCAAATCCGATATTCCTTACACTGTACTGGCCCCATATTGATTAAATCAGTTATTCTCAACCTTATTCTCAGTGGGATCATCCCAGAACATCTCTTCAATCTAACCAGGACCCTCTCCTGTTTAGCAATATGGAAAGGGCAGAATGACCATGATCCTTTGACATCTAAGAACCCTTGAGCTAGCGCAGGGGTTCTCAAACTTCATTGCACCGCGACCCTCTTCTGACAACAAAAATTACTACTCCCAGGAGGGAGGACCGAAGCCTGAGCAAAAGCCCCGGACAGGAAGGCCAAAGCCGAAGCCCAAGGGCTTCAGCCCCTGCAGTGAGCATGTAACCTGAGACCCACAGCCCAGGGCTGAAGCCTAAGGGCTTCAGCCCTGGGCTGTGGGTCTCAGGTTTCTGCTCTGGCCCTGGACCCCAGCAAGTCTAAGTCTAACCCACTTCGGGTTCCCGACCCACAGTTTGAGCTGGAGCATACAAGGGTGGTGAGAGGTCTTTTGGAAAATCAGGGACTCAGCAAATAACCCCAGGAAAATCAATGGCAGCTTTGCCTGAGTAGAGACTGTAGAACTTGGGCCATGTTATTTTCCCTAAATTGATCTGTGAATGAGGCAATTGCCAGATTTTACTGTATCCACGAAAGACTTTGGTCTTAATTCTGCTCTCAGTTACCCCAGCATAAATCTGGAATAACGCCACTGAAGTCAATAGAGTTATTCTGGGTTTATACTAGTGTAATGGAGATAACAATCTGGTCCATAGGGAAGAAAAAGTCTAGTCAACATGCACATACTGATATTTATTTGATCTGTAGAAAGTAAACTATGAAAATAAAGCTTAGGCTTTGTCTTCACAAGGTTTCTTCCATCAAGATAGCTTGATAGCGAACAAACCTCAAACCACACGCAATGCCCCTCTACAATCCTGAAATAAAATGGGACACCCAATAATTATCGCTTCAAAAAAGGTGTATGTTTACATTCAGATACTAATTCCATATAAAATTCTAGTGGAGATAAAGCACTGTCGTTTCTACCTTGCTGTAGCTCAGGGGTGGGCAACCTTTCAGAAGTGGTGTGCCAGGTCTTCATGTATTCACTCTGATTTAAGGTTTCGCGTGCCAGTCATGCATTTTAACGTTTTTAGAAGGTTTCTTTCTAGAAGTCTAGAATATATAACTAGACTATTGTTGTATGTAAAGTGAATAAGGTTTTTAAAATCTTTAAGAAGCTTCATTTAAAATTAAATTAAAATGCAGAGCCCCCCCGGACTGGTGGCTAGGACCCTGGCAGTGTGAGTGCCACTGAAAATCAGCTCGCGTGCCACCTTCGGCACGTGTGCCATAGGTTGCCTACCCCTGCTGTAGCTAGTCAAGGTGAATCTCAGCTGTGGGGTATAGGACTGACCTCAACTAGCCACATCAAAGTAAAAACTACCTGCCTTGTCTGCAAACACACCCCTTTTTCTGCAGTGAAGACAGAACCTTACATAATCAGTGGGGTGTCACCTTTTATTTCAGGGCTATAGGGGGAGATTTGGGGTGCTTTAGGGTTTGTTTGCTTCTTGCTTGAGCACCACTTTAAGCCTGTTCATTACTTCCATTTTCTGCAGTCCTTATGCTAAACTGTCCTCCCAAATACACAACTGTAAATCCAGAGTCACTCCTGAAGCCAATGGACCATCTCCACATTTACTTACAGTCAAGTGGGAAGAGAATTTGCCCTTCATCTGATGCTACACCCCGGAGTGCAATGCATGAAAGACACAAGCGTCAGATTGCAGATATGTGGGAAACGTTTAGATGTGACTAAAATCAAAACACACAAAAAGCAAGCGACGATGCATTCCTCCTCCTAAATGTCAGCAGGAGGCCCCGCTCTCTCTGTGTGCATGTATAATGGGGCAAGACTGAGAGACAAAGCATCTGTAATGATGAATTTCCTTCTAGTTCACATTCACTTCTTGCAGTGTACTCCACCTCAGGTTACTAGGTAAGATCACACAAACCCACCGCCTCCGTCCATCTCTTAAGGCACTGAGCGTAACGTTCATCCTGCTACTTAGAATTCCTGACTCCAGATGTTCCCCTGAAATGCAGAGATTCCCATCCTCACTAGAGAGCCCAAGAGCCTAGCTACTTCCATGGGGTAACAGCCAGCTTCTGGACTCTGAAGCCAGCAACCCGAATTCAAGTCTCTGTTGGACCTCGACATTTTTTTTGTTTAGATTGTAAACTCTTTGGGGCAGGGGCCATCTTTTTGTTCAAGGTTTGTACAGCACCTAACACAGTGGGGCACGGTGCATGACTTAGACGCCAACATGCTACCACAATACAAATACATTATTAATAATTATTATTATTATTATAAATAGAAAAGTGGAATATAGAGCAAGGCAACTGCCTAGAGTGAAGCTGACAGAACCAAGGACACACCCCCAACTACTCTTGACATCTATATCTGTGTGACTACAGTTGCTGCTTCAGAAACAGAACAGATTAATGTAGAAGCAGGAGAGAAACCAACAGTGGAACTATTAGAAAGGAGCCTTCTGACCTTAAAGTCTATGAGTAGAAAACAAAATCCACACGTGTGGTTAATGTTTAGTGTCCTGTGCTAAATGATGTAGTTCTCAGCCCATTTTCCAGAAGTCCATGTCACCCTTCTCAGCATGGTCCACACCATGATAAAAAGACCAACTACCAGTCTACACGAGCATCCGCACCAATCTTGACACCAGTACAGCTGCGCCCGTGCCTAAAATTCTCAGCATAGATGAAGTGCCACTGGGCTGATCCCCGAACTGGGGAGTTCTCCTCTTTATTTCCTGATTACATTGACTCACTTTACCCTTTTGTTTTAAACACTAACTTTTGAGGAGAAGACCATGCTGACTGCGACTCTTTGTTTCTTTTCCTGCTGAGTCATTCCACAAACTCACATATGGGCCCCCAAAGCCAGATCAACAGGGCACTTTAAGTTTCCCCTCTCTCATGATCTTCTCAGGGGCTCCAGAATCACCAGGAAAAGTTAATGCAAAAACTTCCTTGAAGCAAACTGAAGTCCAAACAGAAATATTCATAAATGGGTGAAACTACTAATGGTTTCTGGGAAAGGGTGAAGAACATCGTAGACACAATCCCACCACTGCCATCATATTGAGCACATTTCCCTTCTCTCTGTTTATTCATTCATGAGGTGTCTTTTGCTTGGGAGGGCAGTTACTCCTGGCTTTTTATTCCCTCATCCACATTCCTAATCCTGTTTGTCACCTCAACAGCAGTGAGGAGGTGGGAGGACCAATGAGGATTATGATTTATGAGGCAGGTAAAGAGTAGCTGAAGCAAATAAACTACTGTAAGCAAAAAAGATCCTATTTCCATGCATATGTTCTGGGCACTTAAGGGGACGTACGTCTGGCCAAAATAATTTCCATGACTGTGGAGCTAAGGAGTTTCTGTGAGTCATGATTATAGAAGCTACTATATACATAGTGAGAGAAGCACCCAAATTTGTTAACTTTTCTCACTGCCCAGGAGCAGAATTTCTCTCCACCAAGCCCCACCACTGTATATTAAGGAGGAGGTAGGTTGGGAGAGACACAGGAACTTCCTTCAATCAGCAGAGAATGGAATCTTTTACAGCTGATTGACAATCAGCAGGAGGGAGAGACTTTAAAGGACTATGTGGCTTGAAGTCATCTCCCTGGCTAAGGAGTCTTGATATCTCTAGGTAGCCTGGAATCCAGCTAGGCTGAAAGTAACCTCCACCCTACCCTGCACAGGCATGGCAACCCTCCCTGCAAGGTTCAAGTCCTACCCCTTGTCTCTCATCTTCCACCTCCTGCCCCAGCAGGTAAGAGCTGCTAAGGGAAACGGGGGGACTCATTTCCATGCAATCCCAGCAATACAGAGCTGCAATCCCCATCCTGAGGAGTGGTGGTAGTTCCCCTCCTCTCTCGTTATACCCAGCCCAACAGCTTCAAGAGAAATGGGTCCCGGGGGACAGTCAGTGACTTTTGTTCATATCAAGCAGCGGTAAGATCCTTACCATTCCCTCTAAGTTAGAAACCAAGGGCCAGATTTTGATCTTATTTATGACTGACTTTAGTGCAGCTATTCCAGTATTCTAGAATCTGGCCTCATGGCAGAAGTTTCCTAGAAACTGGCAGGCTACGTATAGATGCTAGTTTTTAAACAGGTTCCTTGACTGAGGAAATAAATTATGGAAGGAGAATTTACAGGTAATCTTGCACCACAACACAACACACTGGTCACTACAGAATAACTAACCTTGAGACTGCACTGTGGGAGAATAGTACGTGATACACACCTAATTATACCTGTGCCAAAAGCTTGAAGGGAAGCAGCTAAAGATAAAAGAGATGACAAGGGGGGGGGGGAAATGTACATAATATTCCTCACATCATGTTAAAAATGAACCCCTCCACAGCAGAAACATAATTTGAATGCAAATTTATACCCCTTTAATTCTACAGCTATGATCTTTGGAGGTCTTCGTAAACAGAATGGGCAGACAGAGCCAGCTAATTCCCCTCTGTCTCACATTATTACCAGCTTAAATATCTACTCAGCAACTGAGGACAAGAGTTAAAATTTCCCTAATGGAGGGAAAGTAAGACGATTAGCGTTCATGAGTATTTGAATACCAAATCCTAGAAAGGGTTCCTGATAAGAAAATGGTATTTTCACTGGTTTGTACATGAATGCAAAACAACAGGAACAAAATAATTATTTGTTATACTTTATGCTCAGACATTTATACTAGGCCTACTGAACTACTAGGAGGGTGGTGAAGCACTGGAATGGGTTACCTAGGGAGGTGGTGGAATCTCCTTCCTTAGAGGTTTTTAAGGTCAGACTTGACAAAGTTCTGGCTGGGATGATTTAGTTGGGAATTGGTCCTGCTTTGGGCAGGGAGTTGGACTAGATGACCTCCTGAGGTCCCTTCCAACCCTGATATTCTATGATTCATTCCCCACATTACAGCCTCTTCTGTTAAATACCGCTAGCCTTTCTGAATATTCCCCATGCCCCATTCACTCATTTTAATAAAGCTAATGTTACCGACCACGCCTCATACTGCATCATGCCCTAAGTAACCCTACCTAATGCTTTCAGTATTGTCCACTGACCAAAACTACTGCCTCCTCTGAATACTGTGTACTCTGACATCGATACTGGAGACCTATACTGCAGACTTTTTAATATTACCAGCTCTTATAAATAGGTACACTGTCATGCACACTTTCATGCCAATACTATTAGCCCTTCTGAATACTCCCCACACTCCGGTATTAATAGTTAATCTTATTAAATACTCTACATACTCTCATATTAATGCAAATTAACTGCACTGAATATTCTCCATGCTACATAATCTCCCACATTAATGCTACTAATCTATTAATACTTCACATATTGCATACTTCTTAATACTAAAGGTTACTAAATTTTTCCCCTGTCTATGCTACTAGCCCCATGCTGTGTGCTGCTATTAAGAGTACTAGCTCTTAGGAACAGTCCCCCATCCTGCACACACGTTAATATTACTAGCCCTCCTAAATATTGCCACTTTCAGGTGCAGCGAGTCACATATTATAGACCATTACACTTGAAGTCCAAAGTGACCTCAAGTTATAAACTGAAATATTTTGTTCCCTCTGCTGCAGTGAAAAGAAGTTAATATGTTTGGGGTTGGGTCGGGTCATTTTACAGAGTCTAATCCTTAGAGACACCACTCTGCCTTCAACCCCCCTCCCATGTACAGCCAGCAGACGTTTGTTCCCATAATAGGACCCTGATAGCCAATTCAACCTGTCAATACTCGACCCAATCACCATGAAGAGAGAGCACATTCTTGCTCCAAGCATCACTGCTCAGGCTCCCATCCTAATCAATAGGCAGCAGCCACTATTGATGACCCTGTTGGGAATTTCATTTCGGTTTGTGCTGGGAGCTGGGCCAGTGTGTACAGCGCCACACTCATTGGCTGAAGCTAAGAAAAGAAAAATCATATTTAATAGGGACCCGTTTTTTAAAAATCAGAGGGCAGGAGCAGCATAAAGTCTTGTAATAAACTTTCCAATGCTAATGATGTTGTTGGCAAAAAGAAATGCCAAACAAGGGATTTGAGGTTTGCCTTGAGAAGCAAGGGCTTCCTTAACACATCTGTATCACCATCCATTGTGTTTCAGCCACTGCATCTGACACAGCTAACGACTAACAAGCTACTGGTAATAAAATACACTGAAAAAAATAGATTAAACTTCATAGTGGCGCAGTGGTAACTATGGGCTCCTGCACGGTTCCTGATAAAGAGGTCTTCACCTTGCATTTCCTCTTTGTCTGGAGGTTTGGGGTAGCTTTACTCTAAGAAATCATCTGGATGGAAAGCGCTCTGCAAATCAGGATTTGACTTGTCTTGGCAAGTTTAGAGATTATAATAATTGGTAAATGATACATTTGATAGCGCTCCTCAGCTGAGGATCTCAAAGCATTTTTGCTAAGATTATGCATTACGCCTCACCACACCTCTATGAGATCAGTAAGTATTACTACCCCGTTTTTACAGATGGGGAAACGGAGGGACAGACGTTAACTGACTTCCCTCAGGCCACGCAGCAGAGCTGGGAACAGCACCCCGATCTCCTGACTTCTGTGACTTCAATGGCTTTGGATCTAGCCCTAAGATGGATGCTGTGGTTTACAGGCTAGTGAAAGACTGACACAAGAGTGAAATTCGCCCTTGCCCAGAGGACCTGCACAAGTCCTATGTACCATTCAAGTCTTCAAAATAGCCGTTGTGCTGGCCCTCTGAGAATCTCTCCCTGAGCACGCCTTGAAAATATCAGCTGAGTGGTCAACTGTACATCTCTCCCGCTAAAGGGGCCTGACTTTGTTTTAAATGGCTTAGCAGGAGAGGACCTAGACGAATCATGGTCCTGTATTAGGACCATAATGAAAATGTCCTTCTCAAATTAGATTTCATATAATGAATATGAATTTCTAATAAAATACTATTTTTTTAAACTAGGGTCTTTCCATAAACGGCAGTTTTCATAAATGATTGACTAATGGAGCTAGGACTTTTTTTTTATTAGAAGACTAATAAGCTAAATCTGTAGCTCAATACGCATTTTATGAAAGGCTCTGTTTATTTTAATGTTACTGTAAACTAAAGCTATTCTTTTCAGGACATCAGAGACCTTTTAAATAGAGCCTAACCAAGGACAGAGGTGATGAATTTAGGGGCAAAGCAGAAGGAATCTGCATTTACTTTAAAGCAATTATTGGAGAGCGTACTTTCTATAATTAAATAAGAGATTGCTCTTTTGGGGGGACCAAAGCCATGATTCAGAAACAGCTGCTTTCCCACCCACACAGAGCCTGGAAATGCAGGTGGCCTATGCTAGAAGCCAAGGTGGCTTATGCCCCCTGTCTTTCACTGTGAGAGTGCAGTGACCATCTCTTTACTGGCACACCAAGAACTCAACCAGGGACCAGAATTAAAAGCATGAGTCTCTACAGCTTGTGCAAAAAGAGACAGGCTCTGTAACTTGTGGACTGTACCAGACTGACATCCTCTGTGGACCAGACACAAAGCAGGACGCACAACACACATTGACCAGTGGGTCACAAGAGTAAACAGACAAACTCACAGCTATCCATTGTGAGTAAAGATTTCAGAGTATGGCCCATAGTAGCTAAAGAGCGTTGTAAGTGCCTCTGAGAAAAATAAATGCATCTTATCTACCTAGCTATGCATCCATCACCATAGTATTCAAGTGCTTACTCCACTCTAATTCACCGCTGGCAACATACTATGGAATTTGTATTTTTTTAAATCTGTAGTATCAACTGGGATGTTTGAACAATAGTGAGCTGTATCGTGATACATGTACCTTTGCCAGTAGAGGGTACATGCTTTTATAACTTATTAGGCTTGTGGCTTTAGTATTACTGATTTATATCATCAGGATTCGGAAATAAATACATTGCCCCTACATTCCACTGTGATATAGCCTAAATACCTACAATATTTCTGGTAGTAAACAATCTCCAAGACTCATTTCTTAGAGCAGCAGCAGATGGTCAAGAGCATTTCCTGAAATTGAATATTATAATGAATTTAGGATAGAAAAAATTTACATAATAATCTTTTTTAGATTCTGATAGTGAAGAAACCTACACAGAAACTGCTTCTTTTCAGCTATTTGAATTAAAATATAAATCCTCAAGTACTTTCATTATAAACAAACTGCTCTCTATTTCGGATCCATGAAAGAAACTGAAAAATTAACTACCCAGTAAAGCTCAAGGCCATGTCATACTTAATACATCTACAAATTAACTCTTGTGACCTTTAGACTAGGCTCACCAACTAGAGAGGGGCCGGAATGAGACAGCAAGGAGCTCTGGGTGCAGAGGACTGGACTAGATGACCTCTCGAGGTCCCTTCCAGTCCTATGATTCTATGTATGTCAGAACTCAAATGTAATTTTGCCTGTTGTATTTTAGGTTGAGAACTTAACTAAACCTAGCAAAGCACCACTGTATCTACAAGAGTATGCTCCTACAGGCCTTACTTGTATGACTATTCCCAATGATTTTCAAACAGAGTTGGAGGAATTACTCACAGGAGTAAGGGTCATTGAATCGGGACCTATTTTGGAGTTGGATGTTGGCCACGAATTTTCTTGGAGAGTCAAACTGTTAATTAAGAAATAGCCCATGAAGAAGGAAAAATAAAACCTTAACAGAGTGATGGAGAATAGGAGAAAGAATGTTGTTTAGTCATTAGAATAGCCAGGAATAGAGCATCAAGTCTCACAAGTTCAGCTCCCCGCTCTGTTACTGACTTTTGCCCAGGTGTGGACAGCATGATGGCATCTTTGCCCTTTGTGGCCTTTAGGAACCCACGGGCCCCACTTCAGTCATGTGTGATGTGGATGCTGATAACACCTCAGAGGTGTGTTGTCTTCATTAGAATGTGGAAAGTGCACAGAGATCACTGGCTGAAAGGCTCTGCATTATTGCAAAGTAACCTAATTATTACAAAATACGGAAGATATGAACACTCTTCAGGGCCTTAAACTTACACAACAGAACTCTACAGCAATAGGATTTGTAAAACGCAGTCAGGGAGTGGGAACAGTGCAGCATGGATTTGCTTGGAGGCAGATGGCTTTTCAACCTACAAATACAATGAAAAACAGGCCTGTGTGTCAAGAATATTCTTATTTCTTTTTGTTAACAGGGACAACTATATGAAAGGTAGCGCCAAGCACTTACGTTCAGTTTGGAAAAAAGCCCCGAATGGCCTCGGGTTGTAAGAAAAGAAAAAGCCCAGAATGGGTAATAGGCAAGGAGAAATGTAAAAGGGAATCCAGATTTGAACTCTAAGGCTACGTCTATATTGACCCACAGTTCCAACTACAGGGGTGTGAATAGCGGTGTGCACCAAAGCGCTCCACTGTAACTCCCCCATGTGGGTGCTGTGGGCAGTTAGTTCGTGTTAACCTAATCCTCTTCAAACCAGATTAGAGTAATGTGAACTAGGAACCTCTTAGTCCGTGTCCACAAGGGGGAGTTGCAGTGCAGCACTTTGGTGCACACTGCTATTCACACCCCCATCGTCTGAACTGCAGGGCACTGTACATGTGACCTAAGACACTAGGCATCACCCTTAGACTGCAAGCTATTTGGGGCAGGGACTCACACATGCCCAGCATAATGAGGGTTGATCCCTGACTGGGGCCTCTGGACACTACCACAATACAAGAAATGAATAATAAATAGCAACAACCATACTGCATGGATACTACTTATTGTCACTGGGAACCACTGTAGGAACATAAGCATTTACTGATTTTTAAAACATGCAAGCAACTTTTGGAGGGCTTTTTCCAGAAAGGACAGAAACAGAATGAAATCCATTAAATGTCAGTTCTAACCTTATACTAATATTTAGTATTTACATCAACTTTGCATATTAAAGCACTGAGTAATTAATAATCCTGACAACATCACCATGAGGTAGGAGGGGAAGCATCATTATGCCCATTTTACAGACAGGGAAAGAGACAGAAAGTGTAAGTGACTTACCCAAGGTCACACTGTGAATCAGTGGCAGAGCCAGGCTCAGCAGTCAGACCCTTCCTTGTGCCCATTCCTCCAGAGCACACTTCCTTCCATAGAAATATCACAACGATGCTGTAAAAGACATCTGATGAAAGGGATGTATGCAATACAGTCTAGGCTGAAACCTATAAACAAGGGACATCTGACAGTCTAGTCTAGCCAGTCCTCTGGTTCTTTAAAGGGTCATTTCTCTACAGCTGTAAAGATTTCCAAACGGACGTCAAAGGGTCTCACTCAGGAGCGTTTATCTTCTAAATATGCTCTGCACTAAACAGTCATTAGACAGCAAAGAAATTCCTTGAGTAGCCCATGTTCCGTCTTCCCTCACAACAGCATTCAGTAACCAATTTCATTTCCATACATACCACCCCTGGCCGGCAAATGATTCTGAAGAGCTGCTGCGCCCCCACAGTGGCATGTGGATTGTAACTAGGTGACAGGTGCACCAGAGGGATGGTGATGGAGATGGCACTTCTGAGCAGGGGGCCAGGAACAATCTTGCTCTTAGTATGTAAGGACCAGGTGCTAGAGACTGCAGAGGAGGTGCAGGGGTTGAGGCTCACATAGCGACAAGCAGCGCTGGGCCAGCACAGAAAGGAAGGATCATATACTGCAGCCTATGAAAGGGTGTAGCAGATGGCAACCTGCACTCTTACAGCCGTCGTGCCTTCTTCAAGCACAAGCCTGTTGGCGCTACCGCCAAGGGATGTGCCTGCACAATGCTCTTACCATGGACAATGTCTTCTAGCCTGAATCTAGCTCTGATCAAGTCATTGCCTAATGTTTTAGGTTACAATATGAAAACTCAAGAGTATCATCTAACCCCCAGCTGCAGTGGATCAACCAGGACTGCACTCAGCGACACACACTGTCTCCTTTTTGTACTCCCCCAACTGGTCTGTCTGCCTGTCCCCATCAGTTGGCTCTTGTCTTATAATTAGATCGTAACCTCTCTGGGGCAGAGGCCATTTTTTGTCCTATGTTTGTACAGCACCTAGCACCACAGGGTCCTCGTCCATAATTAGGGCTCCTAGGCACTACAGTAAAACAAATAACAAATAATAATACAAATGCCAGGAAACAAGGGTGTGGCTTTTATGGTCCTTTAATGTTATCCCAAGTAATGACATTATTTTGCTTGTTTTATCAGATCAACTTTTAAAAATGCTGAGGCTGAAGGAATTGCTATAAGTCAGGATAATATTTATAGGTACACATCAGTTAACTTGGTCTCTTCATTTGCACAAACTGAGTGGGGACTGAAAGATATACGGACTAAGTTTTAGAGGCACAGATCAGCCCCAAGGTCCCACTGAAATCAGCTGGGGCTGCATGTGGCTCAGAACCATGGCACATCAGCCACATTTCTCTCATTCAAGAAAATAACACCAGTTGCTTTCTATATTACTGAACCACGGTAATGTGCTCCCAAACGGCGGACTCGTTCAAAAACCCTACCCTTATTAGATGCTAAGTGGAAGCGAGAGGGAAGTTTCTGAATTTGACATTTGTTTGCGCGGTTCAGTTTGGTTTTTCTCCATCTTCCCATTAGCTGACCACCATCACTAGCAATAGCAGATTCCAGCCACAGGGGGTGGAATATGCCTGCTGATCTATCCGAATCAGACATGATCTTTATGGCAGCAACATACCATAGTTAAGGAGGGTAGCAGCATTCTACAGGCTCACAGGTGGGAGAACATTATCTACACAGAAACAGGCATTTGTGGGGGGGATGGTACGTGACAATGCTGGGATGCCAGGCTGTCGGCCTAGTAATGTGAAATTGCTGAGTTATAAATCCCTGAGAGCAATGCTGACAAATCCTTAATTATAATGATAGCCTAAAGCATCATAGTTGGAATCAAATGTTAAAGTCAAGCAAATCTTAAAGATGTTCAGACACCACCGTGAACGGCTGGGGAATAAGAACCTCAGCAGAGGCGAATATAGAGCAGACACATACATTTTGAAATACGTCTCGTAGAGGAGTTTTGTGGGGGTGAACGGGGCCAGACTGACAGTCTTGAAGACTGATGGTCTCTGCATATCCACAGAAATATGCACATCCTGGGCAGTAGTAGCAGGAGCACTCCAGGCACATAAGTATGTAAGAGGGAAAATTGACTAGGAGGGAGATTTTCAATGGGAGCTGGGAGTCTCATTCACACTGGTGCCTTTGGGAATTTCCCCTTTGATGGCTAGTCAGCTGGTGATGTGGATTATTATTGTTTACTATTTGGATTGTGGTAGCGTCTAGAAACCCTAATCAGGAATCAAGCCCCTCCTTATGCTAGGTACTGTATGTACACATAGTTAAAAGACAAGACAAGCCCCATACAGCTTGTGATCTCAGGATATGAGGACTAGCCCTTTCCAGCCCTTCCACTGAGCTGCTCTTCCTGCAAAGAGTTTACAAAAGCAAGGAGAGAGATTACAAGGAATCCTGCCCCCTCCAAAATTCACGATAATAATACAGGAGGCAGAGGGAAAGGCACAAAATAAAGCAGGAACAAATGGAGAGTGGGGAGTCGAGAGGAGAGATGCTCCCAAAAGAAACAAAGGGAAAAAGCAAGAAAAAAGCCACGAAGTACAGGTGGAAAAGTTTTTTTTAAATGGGCAACAAGCCCCCTTTCTGTCTCTGTGTCAGAAAATCTCCTGCTTTCCAGACCTTTGCTCTCCGCAGACATGTGGGTCATTGGAGGGGTGTGTGAGGTTGGTGTGCATGACAACCCAGACAACAGCACGTCCTAGAAACCCTGCTATTGGACCCTGGGCAATTGCAATCGAAGCCTTGGATTAGACAATTTAAACATCTATTATTAGAACTGGCAGTAAGACCCAAGGAGAGCCAAAGGAGCTGTCTCCAAAAGAATTCAGAGACAAAGCCACTTAGAGTATCTCAGGTCCCTAAAAACGAAAGGCGAGATGCAAAAACAGCATCTAATCTAAACCAAATAGTATGTAGGCTGAGCATGAGCCGGCTCCCCCCTCTACACATAACAATCAAAGATCAAAACACTGCATGAACTTTAAGAGAAAGTAAAAGTACAACTTGTAATTACTGGTGATTAAGCCATTGATGAATCTGTTAAAGGGGTGCAAGGAGACACAAGAAGGAATCAAACTGGGAATTTGGAATGGGATCCCATCAGAATTACTGCAGTATTTGGTATAAAGCAGAGAGAAGTGGGGGAGAAAAAAATTAACTTCCAGTTATGCTCCCCTGCAAGGTGTCAGAATACACAGGGCCTGATCTTGCAAGGTACTAACGGCCCTTCCTTTTACAAAAACAAATATTTAGACTAGATAAAGAACTCTGAGTACATTTTCCCCAGGTAATACTAGTAACTAAAATAAGCACATTACAGTTCCTGGTTTAATTTTATATTTCCATTTCTACCTTATCTTTTTTCTGCAAGCATCATTAAACTGCACCATAACAAAAACACACGAACTGTTATTCTTTCAAGAGAAGCCATAAACCACCTCAAAGCTTTTCAAGTCTATTCTTATCTCATACATTTTCCTCTGGTGGTGGGTTGTTTGTTTTTTTTCCCTCCATGTATTTCAGAAAGGTAGTTTTCCCTGGCATTGAAAATGAGATGCTGCCTCTGAAAACCCCTCTGGAGGATTAAATACGTAAAATATACCCAGAAAATAAACCAGAACCTCATTAAAATAATTTTGCAAGAAGAAATCCTACTTTACAATAGGTTTTCAGTGTCACTTAGAAAATTCTTAAAGTTACAGATATATGTTTTTAATTCAGGACCGTCTATTAAAAAAGGCATTAGGAAAGGATCTGAAAGGCCATTTAGTACCTTTGTTTATATCAAAATGTATATTAGGCACAGATGAAATCTAAAGTAAAATATTTGTGATATAGTTTGAACAAGCGCCACTTTGCTGAGAGGTGCTAATGAGGCTAGGTAAAGCTGTGAACGTGTTGACAGACACTGCTGCCTAATTTATTCTGCTGGGTAATACAAAACGTAGCACATCATACTTGCATCCCCAGTCACTTTTAAATATCATAATCCTGCCAATTCACCTATGATCCATTTGGAAAAATGTAGGTGATTTTTTTTGGGGGAGGGGGAAGGGGCTTCTTAGTCTATGTACGCCAATGTTATTCATTGGGCTTTTAGAGAATCTTTGTGTGAGATTGCAAAACTACTCAATTCTTCGGAATCGATGCACAATTTGGTGGTGTTTGTGTCTCAATAATAATCCCACATGGAAAGCCAAGGAAAGGGGCATGAGCAATTTTCCTTGCCATTACTAAATGACACTGTGTAGGTTTGCTTGAAAGCACTGCAGAAATGCAAGGCATTCTTCCCAATGTGCACGATGACACCATTTGGAACACTTTGCCATCTTGTATATGCTGATCAAACTATTCATAACTTCCAGCTCCTAGACCTCATCTTCATTGCTCTAGACATCTCTTCCCCTGCCTACATCTCAGCTCTCATTGCCCCCTCTGGCCCTGTGCTCTGCCAATTCCACTTCCTTCCATTTTTGCTTTGTATCCTTCTTCCACACCTAAAATGGGGAAGTCCTCTACTCTACGTCCTATATTCCATGCAGCATCCACACTCCACTTTTCCGCTCCTACCTCTTTTGACTCTTTCCAACACTGAGCCAACCTCAAATGACTCATCATGAAATGTACAAAGAAGTAAAACATGAAATGTACCAAACTAGCAGCATGAGAATACAGGTATTCACCAGGAGCTGAAATAGTGGTGGTAACTGGTCTGGAGAGAACAAGTGCCCCCTCTGAATGAGAAACTGTGGGCCTAGTTTGCAAATGTGACCCAAAGCCACTGTGGGGGATGCCCAAATCAACACTTGGGTATGTAAAATGGACATTTGCAGGCAATCTTAGAATCTGGACATCCTAAAGGTTTGAACACCAGGTTTGGTTTCTGCGGGGAAAAACTCGTTTTCAATAAAGCCAAAGCACAATTTTACCATCTATTTGCTCCTGCAAAGAGGGGCAACTAAAGATTGCTCCAATAACTGATCAAATATTTCACTCGTTCTAATACTTTGCACATCTATAGCATCTTCCATCTGAGGATCTCAAAGCCCTTTACAAACATTAATTAAGCCTCACACACACACACACACACACACACACACCACTCCTGCCAGTGAGGTAAGTAAATGTTATCATCTAGATGATAAAATAAGGACAGAGAAGGGTCACCATGGCCTAGGTCACAGGAAGGCAGTGGCAAAACTAGGAATAGAACCCAGCATTCCCAGACCCTTATAACCATTGGACAACGCCACCTTAGGCAGCAGACCAGTCAAGGTCTTAAACAATGAGGCTGCAGGAACAACATTGGGGTAAGGATCATTCATCATGCCTGCTCTGCGATATGGAGGACAATAAATTGCAAGACATCTGTTTAAGAGTTGAAAATCTCTCTGGGAATGATTCAAAAAAGTGACGGGTGGAGGAGTCAGATGGATTTGAACATCAGTTCTTGACTGTGTAAAGGTAAAGCTTAACAGCTGGATGTGGAGGCATGTGGTTGCCTTCCTGGGGCAGCAGGGAGACCTTACTCAATGGCACCTGAATCCTGCTGACAGCAATACGTGTTCTGATATCAACTCTCAGGATACAACATTTTTGCCGGGATGCACTGTCCTACTGGGCAGTTTTGAAGGGGTGGTATGGTGCAGTGAAAAGGGCACGGGAAGGTGAGTCAGGAGACCTGGATTTTATTCACAGCTCTGACACTGACTCACTCATGCCCTCAGGGAGATTGTGTTACCCCTATGTGCCTCACTTGCTCCATCTGTGAAATGGTAATGATCATACTCAGCCTCCTTTGTGAAGAACTGTGAGATCGAGGGATAAAAAGCAATGATACACAGTATACATATGCACGCACACACATTTACATATATTATACATACACACTAGGTAGCTATTAATGTATCTCAATTTAAAGGAGCATGGACTAATTGTAGAGCACTCTCTATGAGTGGCCCTTTCTTTGCAACAAGCTACCCTCAGTCCTAAATATCCCGGTCTCCTGACCTTCAGGGCACACACTACAAGATGCATCTACTTGCGCTTGGTGCTGCAGAAAGGGGTTTTTTTATAAGGAAATCAGATTTTGTGAGGAAAGGAGTTTGGTGTTTTACAGGTTTTACTTGTTTCTGTAGTCCATACAAGACCCTCAGTGCCCCTGCAGTATTAGCCCCTTTTTAAGTCTGCATAAATCTAAATAAATAAATATTAGTGCCAAGTAGTATTATTCATCTGCACACACACGCCCTCATCACAGCAATGCAACTTTTGTAGTGAGTTGATAAATTTGTGCAATCAGCGGCCAAAGCAGCCACAGTATAAATAATCCTTGGCCTGAAAGTTATTTTTCCAATAGTTCAAGACATTTGGATTAAGAACAAAAATCTTTAGCCCGAGACATTTTTTAAAAAATGTTTAAGACGTATACATCTGTGCTGAACTGGGGCTAGTAGATCTTTTGCTCTGTGAAATTGGCGCTCAAAGGAACAGCAGCTCCAGGATCTTAGTATCTACATGACGTAAGGGATCAAATTTTTAGATGTTCAAAGAAAACAGCTGATCCATCACTTATTGAGCACATGAAAAACTGCTGATTTTGCAGTTTCTAAAACAGGCCACCAGAAAAAAATTGGCAGCATTAACTTTGCATCAAATTCATACTGCATTGTTACACTTTACAATATATAAACTATTGATTATAAGCAAGCATTACATGCAACTCAATTACCTTTCCCCATATTTTAAGTCACATGCTAGGCAAATAAGGAGTGATTGCTTAATAGACATAGACCAGTAATGCACACTCCATTTTACACCTGGGGGGAAAAAACCCAAGTCAGAAATAAAGACAAAAGAAGGGCAATTATATTGGAACCCCAGCGTATTATGCCCAGGACTGCTGGTTTCAATAAGTGCCGTACGCTGCACTTACTCTAAACATATACAGTTTGTTAACAGAATAATTCCAGCGCTAAAGAAAAGCAGCATTGAAAGGTTTCCACAATTCAAAATCTATCAACAGCTATTTTGATTGAGCTCAAAGGGCACAATTGTTGCATCTCTCCATACTTTGGCAGGTATTACTTTTCACGAAGGGCACCAGGGTATAGCTAGAGGGACAAACAGACATGTACTTTCTTTGGGACATTTGTCACGATGAGGTACTTATAGGGCTCCCATTACCGTAGTTCCTGAGCATCTTAGACTCTTTATCCTTGCCAGACCCCGGAGAGGTAGGGCAGTGCTATTATTTCCATTTCACAGATGGAGAATTGAGGCACAGAAAGAATGAATGACTTGCCCTCAGTCACACCAGAAGTCTATGACAGAGTAGTAGATTGAACCCAGATCTCCTAAGGCCCGGCTAGCACCCACCCCACTGTATCATCCTTCCCCTCTCCCATTTTTACTCTGGTTCTGGGATTTATTCGCTACTAAAACAGCCCCAGGAACAAAAACTAGACAAGTTCAAAATACACCATTTCACAGGCTCTTGGGACATGATTTGCCTCTCATTTATACCTAGTTTTACATGGGTGTGAACTGTACTGACTTTCTGGAACCAAGCCAGTCTCAAAGGAAAATTCATCTCATAGTAATTTATGATTAACCGTGAATTTCTTTGAGGAACGTGGATTGATTCCTGGGATCAGCATGATCTGAACAGGCATGGTAGCATTTTTCTCATGAACTTCCAGATTGAGATCAGATTGGATTTGGACGTCATTTAATCTCACTGTGCTTCCACTTCATCCTCATCAATATGGGGACAATCTAGACACTATGCCAACCCTTGGGGCCAGTTTGATTTGAGTGGGAGAACTGTAAACACCTTCCACTTATATTTTTACTAAACCCAAAAAAAGACTATGGGTCTGATTGTGCATCCATTTAAGTCAACGATAATTTTTTGCCCATTTAAGTCCCATTCACTTAGGTGGACACAGGATCAGACCCAATCTGAATAGGACAATAGCCAATGATGTTCTTGCACTGACATCCATAGAGATCAAACTGGTCTGAGGATGTAATCTGTTCTATGCAGAAGAATGGTACCAGATCTGATTTCAGACACGTGAAGAATGAATGTCCCCAGTTTGAGTCACCAAACAACTGTTTAGTATGGTGGGTCACACGTAATTACCAAACCCATTAACCAGGAACAACTTTAAAACAAAATAACACCCTAGGTGATGCAAATCAATGCAAACAATGTTCAGCTACAGTACACGTGCTACATAACATGTTCCCAAAAACTTAAGCACAACAGACCTTCCAAGGGAGGTTGTAGAATCCACATCAGTGGAGGTTTTTAAGAACAGGTTGGATAGACACCTGCCAGGGAAGGTCTAGGTTTATTTGGTCCTTCCTCAGTGCTGGGGGCTAGACTTAATGACCTCTCAAGGTCTCTTCCAGCCCTAAATTTCTATGATTCTATATTACTGGTTTTCTTAATAGACCCTGGTAAGCCTAGTAATTGAGGGCATAATAACTATATGTATTTTCATAGTAACTTCCATCTGAGGATCTCAAAGCAATTTACAAATATTAGGCTGGGATTTTTCAAATAACTTAAGAGAATTAGATGCCCAAATTGCACTGAAAATTCAATTAGAGCTAGGTACCTGATTCCCCTAAATCTCTTGAAAAATCCAAACTTCTTGAATTTTAGCCTTATAATATCCTTATTTTACCAATAGTGAAACTGAAGGATAGTGAGGTTCAATAATCTTCCCATGTAACCAAATAATGTTTTGACCTGGTGTGCCAAAAATGAATGTTCCTTAATGTTGATATTGGTGCAATATTTCATGTATATATATGGTGTATAACAAAACTATGTCTGTAGCAAGCAAAAACTGATTGTATACAATATTTGAGGAACACAAGTCTTACATATCAGAGGGGTAGCCGTGTTAGTCTGAATCTGTAAAAAGCAACAGAGGGTCCTGTGGCACCTTTGAGACTGACAGAAGTATTGGGAGCATAAGCTTTCGTGGGTAAGAACCTCACTTCTTCAGATGCACAAGTCTTACAGAGAGTAATATCACACTTCAATATCATGGTAACTTAAGTTTCACTGGCAAATATGATGGCTTTGTTATGCTTCTACCAATTACAAAAAAATGACATGTAACATAGATCTGGAGGACATGTATTTGAGCTGTAATACATTCCTTTGTTTGCGAAAAAGAAAAAGGCAACTAATAAAAAACAACTTTTTTATAAAAACTCCCATTAAAAGCCATGTGCCACTATATTCCTGTGTGACATTATTAAAACTCAACATCAATATCAAACTCAAAGCGAACACTGCCATTTCATTAACACATCAGTTGTGGGATGATCAATAAAAATTTACTTTAAACCACGCCATATGTCGCTTCCAACAAAGTTTTATTATTCAGATTCATCAGTTAGTGCCCCAACCCCCGTGCAATTAAATCCCATTTAGCTGCAGCGACCTTTTGATTTGAACTTGTCATTCCTACAGCTGGTTTGGAGTTTAACAGCACTTTTAAATAATGAAAACAAAATGTCCTGTGAATTAATGGCGGAGTATTGAGAACCCTCCACCGGGAAATTCCTTCCGTGCTCCCACTTCTAATGGTAACACACACACACAAAGTGGGGGGGAGGGAAGAGTACAGGCACATTTTAACATGTTGTAGCATATTTGTAAACATCGTTAATCATGGATTAGCAGATGGTAATGTTAATTGCACCTGTGGAAGTAACAAGACCTCAAGGTTGATTACATTTACAAACTCCGATTATCACTACGGTGCGGCTGGAGGATTCAACACAGTACCCAGAGGTATCATTTATTCAGGAAGAACAGTCTGCAAAATGAATCAACAAGCAATATTTTCATCACGACCTCTTTATAAGGCTGACACAAACAAACTTGGGACAATTAACAGTGGTGGGGACCTGGGATATTGAATGGGTGGGGCGTTGGGTTTAACAAAGGGTATGTCTATACTACCCGCCGGATCGGCGGGCAGTGATCGATCCAGCAGGGGTCAATTTATCGCGTCTAGTCTAGACGCGATAAATTGACCCCCAAGTGCTCTCCCATCGACTCCTGTACTCTACTGCCGCGAAAGGCGCAGGCAGAGTTGATGGGGGAGCGGCAGCAGTCGACTCACCGCAGTGAAGACACCACGGTGAGTAAGTCTAAGTACGTCGACTTCAGCTACGTTATTCACGTAGCTGAAGTTGCGTAACTTAGATGGACCCTCCCACCCACCCCCAATGTAGACCAGGCCAAACATGAAACGGCTAACAAAATAATGACTGTGTAACTTTCTTGAAAACAGCTTCAGGAAAAAGTAGGAAGAGGAACTTTTTAAAAAGCTCTTTAAAGGGCCCAATTCTGGGACGTGCTAAATCTTCTCAACTCTCATTGATAGGAATGGGAATGGGAATGGAGGAGACACGGGGCCAGGTTTTTAAAGATATTTAGACTACTAAAGATGCAGATAGACACCTAATGGGATTTTCAATGGGAGACAGACATTTAGGCACTTTTGAAAATCTCACTAGGCACCTATCTGCATCTTTAGACACTTAAATACCTTTAAAAATCTGGCCCATTGAGCTTAGTGCCAGTGAAGTCAATGTGAATAGTGACAGACTGCTGAATCAGGGCCTAAGTGCCAATCCAGCATCAGATCCAACAGCATGCATCCAGGGGGACTCTCAGTGGGAATCTATATGAGCATAGGGATCTGCACTAGCAGCTCTCAATGCAGGATTGGGACCTAAGTATTTTGGTAACATTAACCAGTCATCCTCTCAAAAACAAAACAGAATCACGTTACACTGATTTCCAGATTTACACTTCAAATCAGAACGACGAACAACTAGACAGGTTCCTGCAAAATCATTTTTAAATTCCTAAAAAGAACAAGCTGGGATTTGTTCACAACTTGGGATTGGCAGCATTGTGTGTATGTTGTTTTCACATTTAATGTTTGTATGCTTTAGGGTTTAGGGGCAGAGGGTTAATTGGCATCACCTCTGAAAAGGAACATGTGTGAGCCTCAAAGAAATTAACATGCAGAGTTAATCGTATGCATGAGAGATGGGGTATGTAAGTGTAAACTTCTCTGAATTAGGAGCCAAAGTCAAACCAAATAGAAGTGAGTATTAACTCGTTTAAATCTAAGAGAGCTGTGTCAGACCCAGGCTGAATTTAACCCTGCATGAGGCAGAGTGCTGGAGTTTGGTGGGGGATTTTCCATCTGTCTTCGACATTTTAATTGTGTAAGAGCCAATAAAAACAGGCCTAGCACAACAGGCTCAGTGTTGCAGCTTGGTTGGTAAGCTTAGAGGCGATCAAGATTATGTGGTTATAATTGTGGCAAAAAAAAATACATCCACTTTGTGCACTGTATAGATAGGTAGAGCGCAGGCACTGGGTAAATGGAAAACTCAGAGAACTTTGTTCACGAAACAGGATGGCATATCTAAAACAAATATGACATCTATATCCCTTGTAAGATGATATCATAACAAGAAACAAGAATTTGATATGCACTGTATATTTGTTAAGAGGGGGCACTGCCAAGATACAAAAAAAAGGGATCCAAAACTTTCCCCGATTAAACCTGAAAGAACGTGTAGGGCAGGCAGAGATGTTCAAAGAAGCCTGAGGGTACGGCTGCACTACAGTAGAACTCCCACAGCTGGCCATGGCAGCTGACTCG
Organism: Malaclemys terrapin pileata; assembly: GCF_027887155.1. Lineage (NCBI taxonomy): Eukaryota > Metazoa > Chordata > Testudines > Emydidae > Malaclemys > Malaclemys terrapin. The sequence goes on along the minus strand of NC_071522.1, from coordinate 7,166,709 downwards.
GGCTCAAGGGGCTCTGACTGCAGGGCTATACAATTGCAGAGTACATGTTCAGGCTCAGGCTGGAGGTCCCGAGCCCGTATGTCTTCATTGCAATTTTACAGCCCCACAGCCCAAGCCCCGCAAGCCTAAGGTGGTTTTACGGCCATGCAGACATATCCAAAGAGACTTGGACACATTGGCCCCAGTTAGGCAAAGCATTTAACTATGTGTTTAGCTTTATGCATGTACCTAAGTTCCATTGAAGTCCATGCACCTGAAGCACATGCTTAAGTACGTTCCTGAATAGGAAGGGACTTAAGTATTATTACTTGTCTTACAGTAGTGCTCTGGAGCCACTATCATGGCTCAGGACCTCAAGGCGCTGTACAAACAAAACAAAAAGATGGTTCCAGCCCCCAACGTATTTACACTCTAAGTATTGTGACAGACCCAGACCAGTGGGGTACAGGAGTCTGGTAGAGGGCAAATATACTGGTCACTGGATGAGAAGTTTTCTGTTCCCTTAGTGACCAGAGCAGGGGCTGCACTAGAGTAATCAGGAACCTGCTAGAACCAGTTAAGGCAGGCAGGCTAAGTAGGACACCTGGAGCCAATTAAGAAGAAGCTGCTAGAATCAATTAAGGCAGGCTAATCAGAGCACCTGGGTTTTAAAAGGAGCTCACTTCAGTTTGTGGTGAGAGTGTGAGGAGCTGGGAGCAAGAGGCGCAAGGAGCTGAGAGGGTGTGCTGCTGGAGGACTGAGGAGTACAAGTGTTATCAGACACCAGGAGGAAGGTCCTGTGGTGAGACTAAGGAAGGTGTTTGGAGGAGGCCATGGGGAAGTAGCCCAGGGAGTTGTAGCTGTCATGCAGCTGTTACAGGAGGCCCTATCGAGAGCTGCAATCCACAGGGCCCTGGGCTGGAACCTGGAGTAGAGGACGGGCCCGGGTTCCCCCCAAACCTCCCAATTGACCTGGACTGTGGGTTCTTCCAGAGGGGAAGGTCTCTGGGCTGTTCCCCAACCCACATGGTGAATCTCTGAGGCAAGAAAATCCGCCAATAAGCGCAGGACCCACCAAGATAGAGGAGGAACTTTGTCACAGTATATGGCAAGAAACAACAGGTGGATATAGACAGATGAGAGAGCACCAGGAAACAAGGAGACAATACTGGTCAGCATGATGGGCAGTGGTCTTAGCCCACCAGCTGCCTAATCACTGTCAAGTTTTAAGGTATACGCTCATTCTTAAATGCTTTCCTGAATTGGGCCCATTACAATTAATGGAATTTGGGTGTCCAGATCCCTTAGGCAGCTTTGACATTCTCAGCCTTCAAACCTCCTTTACTTTTCACCATTTGCACGGTCTGTTTGCACTTCATTCACTTTGAGCAATGAAAATGGAACTCTTTCCCTTTCACTTTACAGTCAAGGCAGTTCTCCTGCACTACAACAATATTGGCCAGGGGAGGGCAGGGACGGGGAAATGATTAAATGAATTTTAAAAATTTAAAATCTTTCAATTGAAAATAAAATATATTTGTATTTTTAGAAGTAGCCTCTATTTGTGTATGTGCAATTTTGTACGTGTAAACACCTAAATTTGCACTAAGATCTGCTGCACACAGTACTATTAGAATTTATTAATTATTATTATTTGTCTTGTGAAAGCCCCAGTCATGCATCAGGACCCTTTGGTGTTAGGCGCTGTACAAACACAGAACAAAAAGGCAGTTTCTGCTCCCAAGGAGCTTCCAATCCAAGTATACGTGCAAATCTCATTGAGACAAATATTTGATTTTAGTTTTGGGTTGTAGGGTTTTTTGGTTTCTGTTTTAAAGCACAAAACCTAAATTTGGGGCTTAAACTAAATTAAGGGAGTCCCTTTAAATAATGCCTCACTTGAACAGTGAAGATTGGGCATGAACCAGATGTACTCAGCTTTGTCTGGGCAAAGACACAATGTGCACAAAATATCTACTGAACTAATAAAGAAAATATTTTGCTAGTGTGCGTAGACACTTTGACTATTGAAAAATCATTGTAGAAGGGCAATTACTAAATTTTAAAATCAATTTGGTAAATATGTTCCTGAAAATAATCCATGACAAGCAGCAGGGAGGGAAAAATTGACTTTCAAATTACACACTCACGTTATTCATATCGAAGTATCAAAGAGATGGTATGTACAAACAGAAGTAATCAGCCAACATGTTTTGATCTTGCAGATGTACACAAAAATGACAATTAATAACTTCCTTTATGATATGAAGCTGGGAGTTTTTTACAGTTACATTACAGGGACAATTATATTCAAGCTCAAGGCTAAAAATAATGAAAGACTATAAAAACTACATTTTAACATTTAAAAATACCCAGGAAATTAACTGGAGAAGAAGGCAATGATCCAATTAATGAATCACATTTATTAAATCAGGGGGCAAATTAGATAGCACAGAGCTCTGTCGCAAAGGACATGATCCTGCCAGGGGGCCAAAGACCCTTGGCTCCTGTTGATTTCAATGGGATTCAAGGGTGCTCAGTGCTTCTTAGGAAGCTATCAGCATCTTGCAAGATAGGGGTCAAAATAGGGAGAGAAATTCTGATGGCAAATGATCGTGACTATCCCAGCCACCTGGTCCACTGCCGCAGTGAAACAAGGATGAGAGCATCAAGTGACCCTCCCTCCATGGGGATTTGGATAGGAAGAACCCTAGAGAACAGAACGCAGTCCCGACTGGGTGTTAATACGCTTACAATACCTTTAATTCAGCATATATAAATACAGGAACAGATATGCAATTCTAAGTATTCAGTGCAGCTGTGGAGCTGGCAATTTGAATCATGTCCGTGTACACATGCATGTCAATTCATACCCCTACCCTATGTCTGCATTAGACCTAATGTGGTCACTAGCACACCAGATGTATTTCCATAGAGATCCAGCAGTGCGTTAAAACACAGACTCATTAAAAATATTAAAAAACATTACTACCATGAAATGTACACTATACGCCACGGCCAGCCCTTGTCCTTTGATCCTCTATTGCCAAATCAGATTAACTAAAAGAGTGAGAGCACAAGAATGAGAAAAAATAGAGAAGAAGGCAAGGAGTCTGTCATCCCTTTTGGTAAATGCAATTAAACTACAAGATAAACAACTACAGTTTCTTATTTTTGATATGCACGTGCAAACTAATAGTGAGATCTATAAAACCTATGGAATAATCTACCAAGAGAAGTGGTGGAAACCTCTCTGCTTGGCACATTTAAAAACAAGATTGAACAAAGCACTTGCAACTGTACATACAACAGAGAACAATTATGCACTGGCCAGGGAGACCTAATAGGTCTTTCTCCACCTCTAAGCTCTTCACAAACTTAAAGCCAACTTCTGCTAGGCTTCCGCATGTGAGTAGGCATGGCTGACTTCTAAGGGTAAGACCGGCAAGATTTGGCTCTAAATTCTCACATTCTGACCTCCATATCCTCTCACTTCCAAATGCATTTCTTCCTTCTATGAGAGTGGAAAGCCACTGTTTACACAGCAGCATGTTGTGATATCAGGAAGTCAGGATTGGGATTTCACAACAGACAGGAGCTGGGTGGCAATAAACAATAACAACAGGAGGATAATACAATAACATAATGTTCCAAAAGTTCCCATCAGTCTCCACTCGTAACAGAATTGCTGTAGGTGTAGTGTCTGCAAAGTAGTTTTGGAACTTTCAGGAAATGGGAAAAATAATTATCAAACATATTCACGTTATTTACAACAGCCTCTTTGTTAATGTGTAGCTTTGCTTTACTATTCTTAGACTTGAAATTACAAGTCATTTATCAGCATACATACAGGATCAAATCAAACCTAAAGATGTGCCTCCCCTTGCCAACTAATTACATCCAAAAATCAGTTAGTACATAGAAAAATATATATACCTACCTATATGACAAGAATAAAGAAATGGCTTTATTCGCCACTCCTGATGTTAAGAAGGATGGATTTTGTTTGCTACTAAGTCTCTAGAATCTTTCTTTCCTCCACAAATGCAAAAATGCATAGTGGGCACCACCTAATGGACAGAACGAGGGTTTTCCTTAATAACAACCTGAAATACAGGGAAAAGATTCATATGAACCTTTCTTTATCCCTAGCCTTTTTTATTACTATATTAAAACTGACTCATTCTGCACAGGAAACTAAACTGCTATATATCTACCAGAAAAGCATTACTACTCTCCAGCAACCAGTTGTTTCAATGTCACCTAATAGACAGCTCTCATCTTTAAATCTGATAACTACAAAGAATCTGAGTTCCAAAGAGCTGTGTTTCACAAAATAATAATTGTTTGCTTGGCCAGTGTTTTATTTTCTCAATTAAGAGTTGGAGGGGAAAATATAATTAAGCATAACCAGTCTCTGGCAGGGATGCTGTGCACCCACATCTTCCCTGGTTTGCAATAGGAAATGTGAGTGCTCAGCACCTTTGAAAATCAGGCCAAATAAAAGTAAAATGTCAAGAATTCAACACAAAACACAGATGATCACAATCTATTATTCATTTATATTACAGTTACACCAAAAGGCCTTAATATGAAATGCTTGGTAAGCACTATACAAACAGATGGAGACAGTTCGGTCCTGAAGAGCTTACAATGTTACTCTCCCCCTTTTACAGAAGGGGAACTGCAGCACAGAAAGATTAAGTGACTTGCCCAAGGTCACACTGAAAATCTGTGGCAGAGCAAATGTTAGAGTTATCTCTCAAGTCCCAGACCAATGCCTTAACCTCTATGCGAACTTTTTTCTCTGACCTTGTCTATGTGGGAAAGTTGCAAAGGTTTCATGTAATCCGTTTTTAAGCCAATATAGTTAAACCAGTGTAAATTCATGTAGATGCTCTTATTTTAGTTTAAGGGGGGCTTACATTGGTTTAAACAAATCTTTTCTTGATCAATTTAAGCTAAACTGAAAAAAGCCACTCCCATATCAGAATCAGTGTGTCTACACAGAAGTTTGACTCAGTTTAAGTCTACTGGTTTAAATTCACACCTCAGGTTATACCAGTACGTCTTTCCCATATAAACAAGTCCTCTATTTTATTAATGTAAAAAGATACACAGATTCTGTCTTTGGAAAAACAATTTGAAACCATGCTTTAAGAACTGCCAAAAGCAACAATTTATAACAAAGGCCAGTCACTGGGATCTTGCGATGAGCTACACAAGGTAGGCTATTTAGGTGCCAGCATCAAAGGAAAAATAATGTGTGCAAAGCAGCCACAAGACAATTCAGTTCTTGAAAACATTGGGCAGGTTAGAAACAAGGCAAACGTCAATGAACTTTGCCTGTGCAAGGCTTCAAGGTCCAGTCCCTTTCTGAGAAACCATTCGCTTCATCAAGAAGGTTTTAAGGAGACTCTACAGTGCCAAGTATAACTGAATAGAAATATTAGTAAAAATAGCAAGCCAGAGGCACACACCTCAGATAATGCAAAAAGAAATCCTGAAGGAACGGCACCTTAATGAGCAGCAAGATTATTATGACTCTGTACATTTCAGCTCCCAAGCATCCACCCTAAAGGAAATATGTCACGGCAACACATCTCTGCAGAAACCTAGGCCCATGTCAAGAACAAGAGGGAGAAATGGCTGAGAGCGAAGTAAAGAATGGAATTTCCCGTAGCATACTGAAAAAGATTATGGGCCAGAACCTCAGTTGATGTAAATCAGGTAGCTTCACTGGAGCTACACTGATTTATACCAGTTGAGCATCTCGCCCTTGGGGCAAGCCTGTATTCCTTGCACACCTGAAATTCTCATCTATTTCAGTAGCAATTTTGGGGTCTGCACAGGAATGCAGGAGTCAACCCCATAACTGCTCCAAAGAGGGGCTGCGATGAAGAGAGACTGCAAAAACAAAGCAACCAAAGAAAGTATTACTCTAAAAAAAACAAATCCCCTAACAGCAACAAATAGGGAAGAGAGCATTGTTTAGACTGAAAGTTCTTTGTGGCAGGGTTTCATTTATTATGTGCTCATGCAGCATCTAGCACAATGAGGCCCAACCTGATTGTGGCCTTTCAGAGCTACCAAAATACAAATGTAACAGAGATTCAGACCCACTGTATCTAATAGAACCTACAGCATCCCAAAAAGGAATTTACGTACATGAAAATGTGCTAGGACATCACCTTCCTTCCTACTAAATAAGCCAAGACAAATCCAGGCAACAGAATGGAGACTGGGCTGGCAGACATCACAGCTTTTCCAAAGACTATGAAACCAGCCACCGGCCTGAAGCATCTGAAAAACTTTCAGATTCACACACCAGAGTTTACAGACTTCATTTAGCTCACAGGCAAGTCTAATTAGTCTCTCTGAGTGATTTAGCTGCTCATTTGGAAGGGGGGGATGGAGTAAGCTAAATTGTTTGAAATTATCCCTAAAGGGCACTGTAAATCAAGTGTTAATGACTGATCCTATGCAAAGGGCCACAGTAACTAAATAAAAGTCAAGGTGCTAAGCGATAACATTCATTTTGTTTTCAATAATTTAACAAGTGTGGTTTTCAAGCCAGAAATATTTGCAAATGAAACCTCCATCACATACACCCCCTCACCCAAATGCAAGGCAAGATGCTGAATGTCATGAATTCCCACAAATGCAAGGCAAGATGCTGAATGTCATGAATTCCCATTGACTTCACTGGGAGTTGAAGGTGCTGGGGTGTTCAGCATCCTACAGGACCAGAACCATAACGAAAGAGGAACATTCACAATATGAATGAAAGAACATGCTAGTGAATCCATATCCTTGTTCCTCACCCAGAGCTCACACAAATATGCTGTGTCCTGGTTCACTAATCATGTGGTGGGTTTATATATAAGAGAGAACAAAAGGAACAATTTAATACAAATCTATGACAAATCTTTAGAGTTTTATTTCAATGGGTTACTTTTTTCCCCCCTCAACTGAGTTTCATTATAGGTCACATCTGTCACACAATTGAGTTCACCGACCTATTTTACAGTCAAATTCAATGCAACATGTTTTCAGATGTTCAAACAGTGATGTGGAATGGGAAACACCATCACACTATGAAAAAAATACAGAATAGGCCCGATTATGCAGTCCTTATTCCAGCAAAGATCTCACTGGGAATGAGTTCTGTAAAGGAGTGTTAGTGTAAAAAAAAAAACAAAAAAAAAACCAAGGTTCATTTATTTTAATGGCTGTTTTGCATCAATAAACACACAGAGATTTGGCTCCCTGTTTTTAAAATCTAGCTCTCTGTCACATTTTCTTTTAATCTTGTCTCTTGGAGTTTATGTATTCAACAGGTTCCTGGAGCTTTTAGTAGTCTGTAAACACAGCATGATGAAGCCAGTGCATCCAAAACTCAGGTGGAACATTGTGCAGAGACAACCTGGAGTGCAGGACATTGGACATAACCTGGAATGGTATCTGGAATCTTCTAAAGTTTAAGTTGAACATTCTACAGCAGAAGGTTCAGTGTTTACTTTCTTCTTAGTGCAACAGGGTGTCTGCCTCTACTGATTGTCAGTGAAGCCACACAACACTGAACTGTTTTCCCTGCTCAAAAGGGTTGGATTTTTAAAGATCTACGCAATTCACGGTAAAATCACATTCCGTTACTTTATTTTTTGGCTGCATATAGAATGCAAGAGAATCCCTGCAAAAAAACAAAAAGGCATCACTAATAGAAACTCATCCTGAAAATGTTTATCTTTAAAGAAACAGGAATTGCAATCAGTTTGAGCGATTAAATTATTTTTACCAGTAGCAACAGAAACATTTAATGATTCAATCCCAGGCTGCAACGTTCTTCCAGGAGGGATGATTAGCATCCTGTGGCACAAACTTCGTGTCTCCGAAGATAGCCCATACCCTTCATTCCCTGCAGAAAAAAGATATTGTATGGCTATGTTCATGCATTTGTGTCGCCAACTTCGCACATTTTCACAACTCTGCCACTGATTTATGAATAAACCCATCAACAAATGCCTTTTTAAAATAAAACCAGAACACCCCCCGAGCAATGCTGACTCACAGGAGTTGTCCCATTGACTTTGATAGGACAATATACATGATCAAGGGCAGTTTTGCAGGATCCAGCTGTTAAATTGAAATCGGAGGTAACAAATGACAGCAATGTATCTAGTTTTCCTTACTGGCCCACTTCAACCTATCTGGATTTGTTTATAGAGCTCATGGGAGTTTCTGAGCCAGTGCTAATACCTTGCGCTTCTGCAGCACTTTCGTCACAAAGCCTCACAGCACCCTCTCAAGGGCCAGGGGAAATCCTTCCCTATTCCCAATGTAGAGCAATGCGTAGTTGATCAGGTACATTACAGGAGGAAGCGTCATAGTGTCCAATGCTGGAAGCTGGATATAGGGGTTGATGGACCAATGGTCTGATCTGGTACAGCAACTCGTACGTCTCTACTGATATTGACTTGTTCAACTTTTCCAGTAGATGGTACTACCAGCTGGGTGCAACTCGTGAACACAGAGAGTTTAATAAGAGGCTTCAATTGATTAGTTGCTAAACCATCCAACAACCCTAATATGTTTGACCTGATACACTAGTGAAGCAGAGTAGAAATCTATGCCAGGTCATTAGTAGTCGTTTGGCTTGTATTGTCACAAAGGAAAATGGAAAGGGAGCTGCTTAAAACAATTCTACTTGTAGACAAATGAATACAGAAGGCCCAGGCTAACTTCAGTACCATCCCCCTACCTCGGACTCCAGATCAGCTCTATTATCAAAAGGTGTTTTCGTGTTCATTATTTATCGAGCTCCACGGGTGCACCTGGTACAGTTTAGACAAAGACAGAATAAGGTCCCTGGTCTGCAGCCAACAGAATAGATCCATGGAACAGGAAGCCACCCATTCCCCTTTCTTAACCTTGCCAAAAAGGGATTGTTAATAGACACACTGGCCATCTCTACTAGATTTTAGACGTATTACTCTAGAACCTAGCAGCTGTCCTACATGCTGGAATTGTCTCTGTAAAATGCCTGCAAGCCTCCATCTTCTGATGCTGTCACCAAATCATCTCTCCAGTCTTTCTAAGGTATTTATATTGCCACCATTGCTGTACTATCTGAACACCTCAGTCTTTAATATATTTATCCACTCAACACCCCAGTGAGATAGGGCAGTGCTATTATTCCCATACTATGGATTGGAAACTGAGACACAGAGCAGCGAAGGTGACTTGCCCAAGGTCACACAGGCAGGCTGAGGCAGAGCAGGGACTCAAACCTGGGTCTCCCAGGCTAGCATCCCAACCACTGGGCCACCATTCCTCTCAGTCACAAAATGTTGGTGGGAAAAGCAAGGATTTCACCTTCCCTTCTACTTTTTCTTGATTTGATACAGAAGAGAAAAGTTTTTTAACTTCAAGCAACATTCGTCTCATCAGCCTTTCGCGCTCATATTCTGGTGTGTTCCTTCAGCTTGGGACAGCTATTGTCAGATATGTCATGTTTCCTGGAACACTCCCTTCCTCTCACTGATAAAGGTCTTATGATTCCCAATAAAAGCAGCAATTTTGCTTCCAGCTTTTACAAAGCTTTTTATGGCCTTAGTCGCTTAAGATAATTAGAACTCATAAATTCAGGCCAAAAAGACTTGCAGATAGAGAATGACGTGGGAGGGAGTGCTGATGGAATCAGATAAAATAATACAAGATGCTAGTTTATATTGCTGCACAAAACGTTTACCACTTTGGCTCTTTGACTTTAATCTCATAGTTTTGTCTCAGAGTGCAGCTGAAATGCAATCATTTAATTATTATTTTTTATCCCCATTTCTGACTGTAATATTGTTCAGGGTGTGGCCTGATGATTCTGGGGGTTGATAATGGGATGCAGAGCCTTTCATCTCTAAGTTAGGATTTGCCAGACGGGATCAGACCATGGTCCATTTAGTCAGGGGTGAAAGTAACTTAAAGGACTTACCGGTATTGCCAGGAGCCCCGGGCCCTTTAAATCGCCCTGCCAGTACAGTCGGCTGTGTACCGGCTCTTGCCAGTACGCCGGACCGGACTGGCTTACTTTCACCTCCGCATTTAGTCCAGTATCCCATCTCCATAGTGACCAGCCCCTGATGCTTCAGAGGACAGTGCAAAAAACCTCCTACACCACATAGTTAGAACTTGGCTTACGCCATGAAGCATGATGTTGAATATCACGGCCAGAATTTATGTTATCATTAACTATTGTAACGTTGGATGTTGACAGCTCAAATCCAGCCAAAATAAGCAGCGACCAAAAGATGATGGTTGTTCAGTGGCCTGTTAAAAATGAATTTGATTGATCTAAGTGGACAGGTGTCCAAATAAACAAAACCACGGTAGGCACCCTTATTCCCAGACTCAGCACCTATGCCAAGAACTGAAAGGATATGCAGAGCTGGTAGGACAGGAAAGGGAGTTAATCCTATCCCGGCCCATGCAGAGACCTTCAGTCTCTAGGGAAGTCAATCTGTTGCCTTAGGCATTGACTTTGCACACAGACAACATTAAGAGATATTGTTCAGATCATTCTCTTTGGCAAGCGAGCGAGACTGTAGCTGACTAGGATGCTGGGAAGGCAAATTCAAGTCTGTAACACTTTTCTTATAAGACAGTGTGTGAGGAAGCTTGCTTCCACACTAATTTATTGCTGCGCTTCTCTGTTTGCTGCCACAGGTACACTACATATTTAGATCCAGGACATTTCTTCAAACAACCCCAGTATCACACAACTCCATAATGTTCAATTTTCTTTTCACCGAAGAGTTAGTGCTCAGTAGAGAGTTGAAGTCATTACTGTTGTAAGGTTTGGGAACTCTTCTCATGCATCTACCAATCAGCCTCCAGTCTCCCCTGACAAAAGAATATTTGGACTTTTTCCTGGAAAAATCTCTCATAATTCAAGGTAATGACACTGCTGTCACTTTCTCTCTCTTCCTTTTTCTTGCTGTTGTCATCGTTTCTGGTATGTATTTCTTTGTGGTCCATCATCTGCATTGCCAGCCTTTCTATTCCCTTTGTAATATAGTGCCACACATCTTGTAGAGATGCCAGATTTGCTGTGTTGTCTTGTCAGTATTTCCTGGAGTTCAATAAACATTTTAATTAAAGAAATGTCTTCAGAGCCAAGTAAATGGTAGCATCAGGCAGGATTACAGCCCCTCAATGGCTGATCGTCAGCATGACATTACCCTTCAATGCAATGGTTCAAACCACCTTCGTTGCCTGCTGACATGGAGAAGCAAAAAGGGCTTCCAAATATGCATTCCTGGATGATTCTGCAATGTTTCTTACTTCAGCTGTAACGTCCACTTGCTTCTCTACCATTCAGACCATATAAACTCAAACATTTCTCCATAAAAGACACCATCTTGGTAAATTCATTGCAATCATCTCCTTTATCTGCTTAAGATAAGTTTGGGGGGAGGAGGGATGTGCATTGCTCAGGGGTCAAGTAACAAACTATAGTCGCTCCAAATGAGAAAGAGGTTGGAAGTGACCAAAAGTTAATATTGTATCTCCGTGGCTCTCAACCTTTCCTGACTACTGTACCCCTTTCAGGAGTCTGATTTGTCTTGCATACTCCCAAGTTTCACCTCACTTAAAAACTACTTGCTTACAAAAATCAGATATTAAAAACACAAAGTGTCACAGCACGCTATCACTGAAAAATTGCTTACGTTCCAATTTTTACCATATGATTATAAAATAAATCAATTTGAATATAAATATTTTACTTACATTTCAGCATATAGTGTACAGAGCAGTATAATCAAGTCATTATCTGTGTGAAATTTTAGTTTGTACTAACTTTGCTAGTGTAGCCTGCTGTAAAACTAGGCAAATATCTAGATGAGTTGATGTACCCCCTGGAAGACCTCTGAGTACCCCCAGAGGTACACATACCCCTGCTTGAGAACCCCTGATGGCTGTTTGGTAGCCACCTGTGTGAAATGAGCAGCTAGATCCTATATCCGTGGGGGCAGCTGTCCACATTATCAAAGCTACCCATGTAATGGACACTCTTGTTGGCAATCTCAGTTGAGGCCAAGCCTGTATAGCATGGCGACTTACCTGCACCCATCCCCTTAGAAATGCCATCCTGCACCTGTCTGAGCACTTACAAATTTAGAGCCATGTACACATGAACACTGAACTCCCTGGCCACTACATCAGCACTAGCTTAAGAGGTGACATCTCCATATCACGCACCTTCACCCCAGTTAAAGTTTTGCCCTGTACCATACCTAATACTAAAACAGTGGGTTTATTCCAGTGAAACTCTAAGCAGCTGATGACGGGGACCTTATCCTCGACCTCAGATTTGCTGACTGTTCCTATGACTTCCCAGCCTTCTTCAGTTTTAGCCTTAGAAAGAAAAGGGGACAAAAAAGAAAAATATGATTCCAGGTTCTTTAAATTTATAAGAACAATACATACACATACAAGCTTTTAGATTTTCAGCACAAACATGCAGCTAACCTACTTTGCTTCTTTTTGTTTGTTCGTTTTTTTAATACATCTAGGTCTTGTTTAAAACTTATACCAATATAGCTATACCGGCAAAACCCTGCAAATGTAGAGAGAGCTTGCCACAGTTTCAGTGTATCTGCACTGTAACTCCACCCCCACGGGCCACTCCAGAAGTTCCCAGTCAGGTCTCTGGGAGGGACCCTTCTCCCACTCCCTTCTGACCGGGGATTTTTAAGGCTGGACAGCTCCCTGCTGTGATATCCCCAGCAGACCAGCCTGCTGCTCTTTACGAGGGCTATGAACAGTGTATTCCCTGCTGTCACAAGTTACCACACAGCTCTTTCCAAGCACACACACATTTTCTAAAGGTAGAAAGAATTACAGAGAAAACACAGAAAACAGTAAACAGATTTAAACACACACGAAACATACCAGGAATTACCCATCAGTCTTATGAGGCCCTAGTAGGCCAAAATCTTTCCAACCCTTCCGCAAGGGTCGGGATCCCTCTTGTCCGTTCACTGGATCAGAAAGAAGGCCCTGAGTCGGTTCAAACCCAGCCTTTTAATACCAAAATCCCTTTCTTTGTCTGTTGGTTTCTGGGAAAACCAGTTTGAACCAGTACATGCAAACCTCCCAAGAAGGTGGTACCTCTCTGGAGGTGGTTGCAATCTAAGTGATTCACTTTAATCGAACTCCACTGTTTCTGGTTCCTGGAGAGCTGTGGTAATCCTCCCACAGAGTCGTATATAAATTTAACACAATGCCCCCAAAGATACTGCATGGGGTTGCAAATATCTGTCACATAGCTTATACCAGCAAAAAAGTGCTTTTGCTGGCATAACTTATTCCAGTCAGGTGAGCAAAATAAACTATGCTGGCAAAAGGAATTTTTTGCCGCTGTAGCTGCATCTCCACTAGGATTTCTGCCAGCATTGCTAAGTCCTTAAAAAAAATATCACCCCTGTAACCAATACAGCTATGCCTGCAAAACATTAAGTGTAGACCTGTCTTAAAAAGCCCAAACCAAAATTTTCAAACTTGGATGCCTAAAATTATGCCCTTATGCAACCTGATTTTCAAACACACTGAGCACTTTCAGCTCCCAATGCCCTTATCTAACTAGTGGGTCGATTCTGCTTCCCTTACTCTTGTTGAGTGGCAGCTTAGAAGACTAGCAATCCTGTTTTTTTTTACAAAATCTCAGTACAGGTGCCTTAATTTGGCCAGGGTCCCTTTAACTAGAAAATCCACTTTAACAAGAGTCAAGTTGCTGCTTCTTGCCAACCTCATTTCCTGTGAAATCTGCACTTTTTACATTACACTACATTAAATTTACACTCCTGTGATGCCACAGGTTAGACTGACCAATCTGGGTCCAATTAAATGGACTGCAGCAATGGCCCAAAATGTTAATAAATTGAGCTTTATAGTAACACGGTGATTCTTCCAGGTGTTTCAATTAAATATCAATATCTTTTATGTGCTTTTTATCTCACCATCATCCAGAGCTCTGTCTGCCATAGATCTATGGTGGGGCTGGAGAAGGTTTCCAGCTTTGCACTGGAAGGAAGGGGGCTAAAGATCTCGGTACCTCCCTGGTGGTCAAAACAGGATATGCAGGGAGAAAAATACTGACTGCTTGGGATCTCCACCAACAGAAGTTGGTCCAAAAAAAGATATTACCTCACCCACCTTGTCTCTCTAATACCTTGGAACCAACACAGCTACAACTACACAGCAAACAAGTGTGAACTCCACAGGCATTTCTGTAACACCAACTCCATGCAATTCACTGGCCTCCAAACACTCCTCCAAAACTGATCAGATACTTCGCATTAGAGAGAGTAAGGATGCCAACTTTCTAATCACACAAAACCGAACACCCTTGCCCCGCCTCTTCCCCGAGGCCCCTCCATCGCTCACTCTCTCCCACCTCACTCACTTTCAGGCTGAGGCAGGGGGTTGGGGTGCGGAAGGGAGTGAGGGCTCCGGCTGGAGGTGTGGTCTTCGAGGGGCCAGAAATGAGGGTTCAGGATGCAGGAGGTGGCTCCGGGTGGGGCAAGGTGTTGGGGTGCAGGAAGGGGTGAGGCTCTGGCTGGGGGTGCGGGCTGTGGGGTGGGGCTGGGGTTTGGGGTGCAGGAGGGAGTTCCAGGCTGGGGCCGAGGGGTTCAGAGTGTGGGAGGGAGCTCAGGGCTGGGTCAGAGGGTTGGGGTGTGGGCTCTGGGAGGAAGTTAGAGTGCAGGTGGGAGTTCCGACTTGGGGCAGGGAGTTGGGGTGCGGGAGCGGGTGCGGACTCCAGGAGGGAGTTTGGGTGCAGGAAGGGTCTCAGGGCTGAGGCAGAGTGTTGGGGTGCAGGAAGGTATTCGAGGTCCAGGCCAATGGGAGCTGCAGAGCCGGCGCTCAGGGCAAGGGGAGCGTGTGGAGCCCCCGTAGCCACCCCTGCACCTAGGAGCCGGACATGTCCGCCGATACCGGCCGCTTCCAGGAGTCACTCAGAGCAAGGGCAGGCAGGGAGCCTGATTTGGCCCTGCTGCGCCACCAACCGGACTTTTAGCAGCCCGGTCAGTAGTGCTGACTGGAGCCACCAGGGTCCCTTTTCAACCAGGCGTTCCAGTCGAAAACTGGACACCTGGCAACCCTAATGCAAGGATATTTTTTGTTTTAAGAGTCTTTTCAAAGCCTTCTTCCCCTTCCGTGGAGTCATTCGTCAGAGGCTTCATTATGGAGCTCAAATCTCCAGATTCATTTTGTAGCTGCCCCTCCAACAAGGTTCACAGCATTTCAACCACCCACCCACGGTTTCTCTTTTCCTCTACATTTTAACTGCTGCACAATGCTGCCCTCGTGTGACCAGCCTTTGAGCAGCAGCCTGTAGTTGGTGGTGCATAAGACAGAAACAATGCGCAAACTCAACAGAAGTATGTCTACACTGCAGCTGAGAGCGAGCCTCCCAGCCCAGGAAAGACAGACAGGCGCTAGCTCCACTCAAGCTAGCTCACTAAAAATAGCAGTGTGGAGGTTGCAACATGGGCCGTAGCACGCACCAGCCGCACAATTATCAGCTCGTCTGACCCAATGGATCCACACTAGGATGACCAGATGTCCCGATTTTATACGGACAGTCCCGATTTTTGGGTCTTTTTCTTATGTAGGCTCCTATTAACCCCCCCAACCCCTGTCCCCGATTTTTCAAACCTGCTGTCTGGTCACCCTAATCCACGCTCAGGTGGCGAGCCCGTACCACTGCCCATGCTGCAATGTCCACACAGCTATTTTTACAGTTCTCTCTTGAGCCCTCCCCAGTGCATCTGTCCACCTGGGCTGGCAGCCTTCCTCCCAGCTGCAGTGCAGACACGCTCCTAAAGGCGATCACAGAGCTGCCTACTTGCTCTGGGCTCAGTGATGCGGCTGCTTCAGTTTCTTTCTCTCAGGCTCCTTAATAACTTCACAAAGGCTTCTGTGTATCAGCTAACACCCCTTCTTGGGATCTGATTCATTAATGCCAAGTTCTAGAGGGAACAAACCCCCTGCTGAAGCTTCTCCTTCAGCAAGCTTGGTCTCTACACTCTAGCCTCTCTAGCGGGTACTACCTCTTGCACTTCCCAGGCCCTGTACCTGGGAGCTAAGAAGAGCTGTGTAGACCTGCTCACACAATCCTCCTGCTCCCTTTTCAACTTGCCCCTCAGAAAGCCTGATTTAGCCGCATGACCTGCCTGTCATGTGACATCATCATTCTCTCCACCTGTTAAGTGTCACGGGTGGGGCTGGGACCCGGACCCATCTCCCCTTAAAGGGTCAGTCACACCATGACAGCGTAGGGTACAAATTTCAAAAGCATCTAAGTGACTCTGAGCCTACATCCCATTTTTCAAAGCAACTTAAGTCTCTGAAAATGGGATTCAGTCGATTTTGAAAACTATACCCATAAGTTACATCAATATTAGATCTGTTCTCTATGCACATTTAGGGGGATTTTCAGACACACACAAGTGATTTAGGACAAACACGTGCCGTTGACTTTCAATAGGAGTTGTGCTCCTAAGTGACTTAGGTGCTTTTGAAAATTCTCTTTGCTCTTTAAGGGATATTCCTTCAAAAGGAGTACAGGGTGCTTAGTTCAAAAGCATCAACCCTGACACCATGGAAGCAGGTGCCTTTATTTGTTTCAGTTTATAAAAATGTTCCTATATGAAGCATTAAAATCTATATCCATTGATACATGGAGAGAGCTACTCACTTGGCCCTGCAATGCATTTATTGCACTTATTTACTGATTTTAGCTCCCTTAGAAAGCAGACACTGCACAGTCTCCTTTGGCTTGAACCACTGTCTGCAACCAGTGGGTAGTTCTCCCACAGACGCCTTGGACCAAGGCTGTTACTTGTCTAAAAACAGTTTGGGATTTTTATCTAGTTAGATTGTAAACTCACTGGAGCAGGAACCATCTTCATGTTATATATTTGTACAGCGCCTAGCACAACGGGGCCTTAATCCCTGATTGGGGTCATAGGCACCAACACAATACAAATAAATAATTAAGTGTCTGAACCAGATTCTCATGGCTGAGGAGAATCAGAATAAGTGGCAGTGCTGTTATTGTTCAGCTAATACATGGTATGGTAACCTAAAATAAGCAGTTGATATATATTTATTTTAAATTCCCTTAGCTGTTTTAAGGGATATTCATGCTAAAAGGTTACAAGGTGCTTAGTTCAAAAGCATCAACCCAGGCAAGTGCCTTTATTTACTTGATAGATAAAGATTTAGCTTATAAATATAGATAGGATGTGTGTGTAACAGTCTATAACTGCACCAAATGTTGTAAAAAGGTGATCCCCCCTACTGACAGGCCACACGATCTTGCCGGTGACAGGGCCTGAAAGTTTTTGGGACCTTTAGTGGTAAAAGGACAAAGAAAAAAAAAAGAAAGCTGGGCTTTTCTACCTTCAGAAATCTCTGGAGATTATCTGTGCTGTAGACTTCCAAAACCTCCATGGCTCCAGAGCTTGCTTTGCTCACCGTAGGAGTAAGGGGGCAGCTGTGAGTAGAGAAGCCAAGAAAAGTTCCAAGTTAAAACAAAGCAAAACAAAAACCCTGACAAACTGTTTTTGCTAGCTCATCGATTGCCTTCACGACTCACTTTAAATCAGTTTACCAATGATTCTACTCACTTTATAGATGCACTTTCTTATAGGGAATGGGAGGTTTTGACAGGAACACAGGGCTGGAGGAGCACTTTTGAGCACAATTAACATCAAGACTTACTAAAAATGGTAACAAAACAAAACTTCTCATCAAACTCAGTTTAAATACCTCTGGCTATCTTTATATGTACCTACTGCACTGGTGATTCCTTCCTGTTGTTAAAAATCTATGTGAATCCTAGCCTTGCATACATGAGACCCTCGTGCCACACACCTGTATCAGCAGGGCTAATCCCCTATTTGCCTCCCTCAGCAGAAGCTGTTCAGAAGAGAGAAGGCAGTGAGAAGAGAGCATCCCTCCCACCATCACTGGCCTCACAAGGCTTCTCCACTGTCCTCCTTAAAATCACCTCTGCTGTGATGCCTACAATGCAATAGTTAAGCTGCTGGTCTGCTGTGACCATTGCTCATCACCCTGCTCATAATCCTCTTGCTATTCCCTTGTGCTCCCCATGTCTGTCCATCTCCACCTGTTGTTTCTCATCTTATACTTAGCTTGTACTTTCTTTAGGGCAGGGATTATCTTTATGTTATTTGCATGCCCAGTGCCTAGCACGGTGGCACCTTGCTCCCGGACTGGGGCCTCTAGGTGCGACCTTAATTGTTCTACTACAAAATAATCATGTGCCTTCTGCATTAAAATATATCTCAAAAAAAAAAAAAAAAAACAGTGGTGGAATGTCTCAGCAAATGATATTGATCAGAAAAGCACAGCTCAGAGGTGCAAGAATGCATTCATCCCTGGAATGAGAACAGCAGGAACATGGCCAAATCTTGCAATCCTGCAAGCAGCAGTCTTGCACTTTTGAATCTAGAGGCAGAGTGACTAGAATAAACATACACCTCTACCCCGATATAACGCTGTCCACGGGAGCCAAAAAAATCTCACCGCGTTATAGGTGAAACCGCATTATATCGAACTTGCTTTGATCCACCGGAGTGCGCAGCTCTGCCCCCCCGGAGCACTGCTTTACCGTGTTATATCCGAATTCGTGTTATATCAAGTCGCGTTATATCGGGGAAGAGGTGTACCATGGAAAGAAAGAAAAAAACCTAGGGTAGAAAAGAATTCAGGTCTGTTCTGACTAGCAGCACCTGCGCCTTTTATATCAAATTATACACTCCACTTAGGAGCTGTGGACACCTGGCAATCTGCGTGGGTGTGAGTTTGTGCACAGCACAGAACTGAGCACGCTTACAAATCTCTTTGCACCCCAAGAGATCCCATCTCTCTAGCTATCTTGAGGTTTTATACTGCTGCCCATCACCACAGTATCTGAACGCCTTCCCTGTAAAATCAGTAGCAATAGTCTTCTCCCTAGCAGACTTCCAGGGGGCTCCAGCTCTGTTTCAGGGCAAAACTCTACTTGGGGGTATGAGTTTTCAATTTTTTCGTAGCATGTCAGTGCTGCGAGAGTCATTTTTATGACGGAAAGGCCTTCTCAAAGATGAAGGCTTTGCAAAATCTCCTAAAGATGGTCAAACTCTGGATTCACCTGACGTCCTCTGGGAGTTTGTCCCATAGCCAGATCCCCTCGACCGAGAATGCTTTGTCCCCACCTCTCACACACCTTTTCCTGGGCTTTGTGATCCGCATTGACCCAGAGGAGCGCAGCTGTCGTGGTGGTGAACAAATCAAAATTGATGCAGCTGGGGCATGATCTATTAATTGCTTTGAAACCCTCAGTAGTTCAAACATATACACACACCCTATACAAGGATATGGCCATCCACTTCTGGGGTGGAACATGGCAGTTCAACAATTTAGGACTGGAGTGAAAAAGGCACCATCCAGCTGAAACTACAAGGTAGGCAGGATGCAACAACCTGGGCTAGAATACGTCCAGAGTGGTGGGACTGACACACTCATCCTTACAAAAAGGATGATGGGATCTTTAATGCCTACAAAAGGACCTCGGTTTTACATCTTATTTGAAAGACTGGTGAACTGTTTAGGCAGAGACAACAAAGCAAAACTTACTGGAAGAAGGAAATTACTCTTGGCAGCTTGTATAGAATAAGCTCAGAGAAAGGCTCCAGTTCCCTTTATGAGGAGTTAGTAATACAGCACTGGGGGACAGGACAGTTAAGTACGTGTGAGGAAATCCTCATTATATCCTGGAGTCTTTCCACGTGCAGGATCAGATCCATAGGGTTTGAAAACTTGGACTACAGAAAAAAAATCCCTTAATCTCTCCACGGCTGAAAGGGAATGGCTTTTCGGTCACTGAAATGAATGAGTGCAGAGGGGGCAGTTAGAACGCCAGAGGTTAAGATATGTTTTTAATCCCTTTGCAACTCAGAAACTCTTATAGCAATAAGGGAAAAAAACAACAATCGGGGATTGCCCAATGTGCTGGTGGCTACACAACACACTGTCCAATGGGGAGCAGGGGATTTTCTGATTTTGGCTCATGGTCCTGCTGCAGAGGCAGTGACAGGGGTCCAATGGGAAAAGGTGCAAGTTGCGTGCACACACACACACACACACACACACACCCCCCACCCCTTCCAGCTGACAAATGGAAACTGCGTTAATTGGCTCCTGAGGCAGTTGCATTCAGCAGCCTCAGGTACAGAAGGAGAACTTCAGCAATAAAAGGGGGGAACGCATTTGAAAACAGAGAGACCCAAGAGGAATTAGCAAACGAAACCTTCCCCACCTTCCATCCCTGAAGGAGCACAGGTTGCTGAAACGAAATCACCAAAGCAGCAGGGGAAGTCGATATCCTAACGCTGCCATTATTTACACAGCACTGTCAATTCACAAGGCTCTAGACAAAGCAAATAAGAGATCTAGGTTCCTGCCCCAAAGACTTTACAATCTAACCAAAACTAAAACAAAACATGGGACTGCACTGGTGAGAGGAACATCGTGGGAAGGCCCTCTGGAAAGGAGGGGAATTTAAGAAGGGATTTGAAAGAAAGGGAGGGCACGCTTGGTAGACAAGAGGTGGGAGCTTTTCCAATTATTGAAGGACTCATACGTGAAAATCAGAGATTGTAGATGGGGTGAAATAACATTAATAATACCACGCTCTACCTGCTTTTCATCAGTAGCTCTCAAAGTGCTTTACAAAGGTCAGCATTATTATCCCATTTTACAGATGGGGAAACTGTAAAGGCACAGATGTGTGAACTGGCTTGCCTAAGGTCACTCAACTGGCCCAGAGTAGAGCTGAGAATAGAAGCCAGGCCTCCCCAGACCAGTGCTCTATCCACTAGGCCATGCTGCCTCCCATATGCAGAGCTTCAGCAGCCAGTGTAGTTTCCATATCTGCTTGGTGCACACTTTGGGGGTCATTTGGGGTAAAAGGAGCTATACAAATATGCAAGATAGTAACATTCTTTGGAAGACAGTGGTAACGTGAACAGGAAACCCCACCACAAAAGCAAAGCATAAAATTTACCTGTCCTTTTGGCTGGTCACCACTCTGTCAACTCCTAAGTAGTACGCAGAACGCAGCATTGCACCCAGATTCATAGGATCCTGTATCTGCTCCAGCACCAGCCAAATCAGCTGTGTGCCCAGACCAACCTGGGAAGCTTCAGCTTCTTCCAAGCTGCTAAGATGGAGAGGAGTGGCCTCTAAGCAAACTCCCTGGTGGACTCGACCTTTGCAAAGAGCATCCAGCACCTGCCTTCTGACATAGTGCACGGGGACCCCACAGGCCTTAGCTCGTTGGGCAAATTCTTCCATCACAGGCCGTGCGCAGCTGCTGTCCGACTTGAGGAACAACTGGAAAAAGTCCCTCTTTGACTGCGAGAAAGCCAGGGAGCAGGGCGCAATGCCAAACAAGATCTCCGAACCTTTGGTCCTTTCAATGGACATAGGCTTTGGCACTGGTCTTTTCTGCTGTTTTGAAAAGTCATCCTCTCTCAGGTTCCTAAATTCCTCACTGGAAGATGCAGCCTGCTCTGTGCTTCTCTTTCTAGACTTCCACTGCAAATTCTTCTGAGGGGCGAGGCCTTTATAGCTTTTGGGAGGAGGGTGTGATTTGGGGATCACTTGTGCAGCAGCATCCCCAAGTCCCGATACTGGAAGCGGGTGGCTGCCACGGTGCTGTGAATTTTCTTCATTCCCGAACCCCGCAGGTGATGAAGATTGCGATGGCTCCTTCTCCTGAGCCAAATAATGTTTGACTGCCCGAAAATGACTGTTGCAACTAAAAGCAAATGAAAGTCTTGCAGCTTTCCAGATGTTGAACTTAAAGATCTTCACCACCACAAAGGCCATTCTAGCGCTCAAGTCTCCTCCCTCGGAACGGCTATCCCTTGAAAAAGGAGATAATGGGCTAGTTATGCAATATGGGTTAATATCCCACTAATATTTACAATTTTAAAACATGCTTATGATCAGAAAAAGGACTATTTACAAATAGAAACCTTACACTTAACTTCCACTCTACTCCCTGCCTGTGTTCCAAGTCATAGCTGCTCTTTGTTGACTAAAATAAGTTTTTAATATTAGCCTAATATGCTCACGGGAGAATGAGCTAGATTCCATTCTGGCTCATGCATCACAAACAGAATTAGCTAAATTCAAACTGCAGAATCTTTCACTGCTGGCCACATGTAAGCCACAGAAAGTGGCCCGTTTGACTCTCAAAATATAGTTAAATACTCTGGGCCAGATTCTGAGCTGGTGGAAACGGGTTTAGCACCATTCAAATAGAAGATACTATGCCAATTTAGATCAGTTTATGATCTGGTCCTCTATTTCACCACTCCAGCCCACCTCAACCTCTGGCCAATAACATTAACTTGTAGTCATGGTCAAGAATGTTCCCTGCATGATTTTCTTTTAAATACACATCTATATAATGCAAGCATTTGACTGTATCAACAGACTTAAGAAGCCATAGGTTGTGCCATGTCATATGAGAGAGTATTTCATAGATTTGCAATAAAGTTGCCATACTGAGTATTACCTGTCTACATCATATATTATTGATGATCTCCATGAAAGAAATATACAGAAGAATATATATATTATTTACAGTGATAAACTCAACTAGCAGAACTTGTTCACACTGAATATAGTCTACTTTAGGTTCTTATATGGCTCCCATTGTTATACTGAACACCTTGCAAACTGTAACGTATTTATTATCACAATACCCTCATGAGGTAGGAAAGTCCTTTCTATTCTGGGCTCTCCCACTGGCCTACTGGATGACCTTGGCCTAGTCACGTCCCCCTTCCATGCCTCAGTTTCCCCATCTGTAAAATGGGGGCTAATGATAATTACTTCCTTTGTAAAGTGCTTTGAGATCTATTGTGAAAAGCGCTAGATAAGAACTAGCTATTATTATTATCCCAATTTTCCAGATGGGGAACTGAGGCACAGAGAGGCTAAGTGACTGACTCAATGTCAAACGGGAAGTTTGTAATAGAACAGGAACATGATGCAAGGTTTCCCACGTTCTAGGCTTGTCTCCTAACCACTGGACCATCCCCATTCCCCTCTTGGACACAGCTTTATTCGTTAATATATTGCGACAGAGACAAAAACAATAAGCAGGGCTGAGCACCCAGCTGCACCAAGTCTGCAGAGATCCTCACTGCAACACTTCAGTCCTCTTCAGTGCTCGCTGCTGTTGCAAACCAGAGCACCAATGCATTAGTCTGCTATCCAGTAGCCTTACAAGAAGATGGAAACAAACAAGCCTCCAGGGGGGAAGATCAGTGGGTTTTAGGGCTGACAGGGCCGGGGCTCCAGGGCGCTCCGTTCAATTCCCAGCTCTGCCATGGACTTCTTACGCGACTCGGGGCAAGTCCTAGTCTCTCTGCCTCAGTTGCCCGTGTGTACCAAGAGGAGGTCGCTTCGCAGTGTCACCGGGGCGCTGGGGCAGGAGATGCCCAGGCAGCGCTGATGACAGGGGGCCTGTGAGTACTGTGGAAACGGGGCTTGTGATGGAGAAAACGAGAACGGGACCCACCTCCGCGGGCTCTGGCCGGGAGACGGGAGCCGGGGCTGGGCGCCGGGGGCAGCACAGAGGGGGGGCGGGGGCGACCCGCAGGGAAGCGGCTCCAGGCGGGGGGAGGGGTGACCCCGACCCCCCCCCCCGTCCCCCAGTGGTGACCCCCTCGGCAGCAGCCCGGTGCGGGGGACTGAGAACTCAGCAACCTCCCCCCCCCGCACCAGCCTCCGCCGCCTCCCCTGGGCGCCCCCACACACTCCCCTACCTCACACTCCACTTCCGGGTCCGTGCGCCACCATCGAGAGGAGAGGACAGCGGGGCGCCCTGCGCTGCAGCGCCACCTGCTGGTAGGCGTTGGCCGGTGCGGAGCGTGCCCGCGGGGGCGGCTGGGGTCACTCAGGCTCTAGCTGGTCTTTAGGGGCAGCTGGGCAGGGGGCACCCGTGCTGCAGAGGTTGCCCAGGGGACCAATCCGTCCTGCATGCCCTGCAATGGGCTGGCGCAGCCCGAGAGCGCCAGTGCATGCCCCCAAGGATCTCCCATGGTGGGGTGACCCTGCCTGTGCCCTGGGGTGGGCCGGCCGGTGTGTGCTCTGTGCCCAAGAGAGCACCATTCCCTGCAGATAGCCATATCCCAAAGGAGTGCCCTATCCCCGGCAGGGCGTCTGTGGGCCCGCTAGGGTGACCAGATAGCAAGGGTGAAAAATCGGGACAGGGGAGGGAGGGTAATTGGCACCTATATAAGACAAAGCCCCAAATATCAGGACTGTCCCTATAAAATGGGGACATCTGGTCACCCTAGGGCCCACCCCTGCCCGGCAGCTGTGCCCGGAGGCTGGGAATAATCATGCTGACTCTGGCAGATGCTCACGACCCATGGCCGGAATATCAAAGTGAAAACACCGCCTTGGCAGCGTGCACTGAGAGGAGAGACCTTGCCTGGCACCTGCAAATTTGCCTGCTTGCCCCACTCAAGAAAATTTACCACCACCACCACCACACAATCTCAGGATGAGCACAAGCTTTTGACTCCGACCCACCTCCTGTGGCTTTAGTTGCACACGAAATGATTCCACGGCCTGAGAGAGAAGCTTATTTTGTAAAGACATCATTTATGATGATGATTTTCTATCCTTTATTGTATGGATTAGTTGGTATTACAGTAGCACTTTGAGACCCCAACGGCAATCAGAGCCCCCTTGCGCTAGGTGCTCTGAGACAGTCTCTGCCCCAAAGAGTTTCCATTCTAAATAGACAAGACAGCTAAAGGGGAGACAGAGGCACAGAGAGGTGAAGTGACTTGCCAAGGTCACTCAGCAGAGCTGGGAGGGGTATCCAGGTCTCCAGCTTTGCTGATATTTTCTTGGAAAAAGTAACTTCTTCGCAATTATTACTGCCCTTCTCTGTAAAGTGATGCATGTCTTCAGAAATTCCCCAAAACAGGGACCAGCTCTTTATCTGTCCTAGTTTGACAACTTAATATTTCCTCCACTGTCAAGTGAACCTCAGGCATGGGAGAGAATGGGCCAAGTTGCTAAAGATGTTTGATTCCTTGGTTGCCAGCAGAGGGAGCTTGGCTTCTACCAATACACAGAAAACCTCCTGATAAACAATGTTAAAATCCAGTTAGGGTAAAGAGATGCTTGACAAGGCTGACAGTATAAACAAATCTTACAGAGCCAAATTCATCCCAGGTGTAATTCCATTGGCTTCAGTGAAATCTGGCTCAGTCTTGTGCTTGAAAATGCACATTTAAAAATGCAACTTCTTCTGCTAAAGACCAAATGTCTCATCTCCTCAAAGAAAAAGCTGCAACAGTTTTAAAATGCCAGCTTGTGGCCTGGGCGTGGCCTGCTGCTAAAAGCACAGTGATGATGGACTAAGGTTGCCACTTTTCAGATCTCCGGATTTGCCATGTCCTGATACAAGCTAGTATGTTACATGATCAGGTGAGGCTGTGTCATGACGTCAGAAGGCGGTGGCATCACATACTGATACAATTTGGTGACAGAGACCTCATCTACAATAGAAAGTTGTACCCGTTAATAAACCTGTGTAGGCAAAGCAGTGGAACCTTCCTCCCGTGGATTCAGTAGAAAGGACCTTTATACTGGTATAGCTATTTTCATACAGGAAGGGGAATAACTATACCAGTCTAATGCAACTTTATAATGGTATAACTCTACCTAAACTACAGTTATACCAGGATAAATCACACCCCTAATAGACATAGTTATATTAGTACAACTTTCAAGTGCAGATCTACCCCTAGTATCATTTGAGTCACAAAACTGTTACAGTATCAGAGGGACTAGATATTGTGCTACAAGCTGAGCTTTCAGGATGTGGGATTGATTGGACAAAATCTAGGCTGTCCCACAAATTCTGTGATACATGGCAGGTGTGTGCCCACAATGTGCCATCCTGCTCTCCTGCCAGTTTGCATTCTCTGGCACTCGAAAGCAATGCACATCCTGCTTTCCGACGCTGAGAAAGCAGAGTGACAGCTGGTTATGTACAGTCACAACCCAGCAAGTCCTTGTGCTCAGGATACTTCTACAACAATAATACTCTACGTGGACCTTCCATCCAAAGATCAGGTGGAGCATTGAGGAGTGGGATGGGTGTACATGTAGGGGGGGGGAGGGGAGTTAAGTGTTTCTTTCAATGAGCTGCAGGAGCCTGGAGACAGGTTAAGGGTTTTGCTCTAGATTGCTGTTGTTAATAACTCGTTATAATTAATGATGGTCTCATTAGAACATTCCCACAGGAGCCCAGGGTCTGCCTGACGCACTTGCGCCCCCAGTAACAATCACCTTCTAATGAGTACTCTGTCTGCCTTTCCCTCTAAGGCATGTTGTTTAAATATTACGAGAGGGCGGGGAAGTGACTCTCCTCCTATCTCTAATAATCAAAGATATTTGAATAAGGCCTTGCAGCAGAGCTCGGTATGGAGCACTAGACTCAACACAGGCAGAGAGCTCATGGAAGGAGCTGTCCTACAAACACTCAGTCACAGTCCCCCTGGGCTGCATTGTTGAAAACAGAAGCAAAGTCTGTATTTTTGCTAGTCATCCACACCCCCTCTGTTGCGCAGCCAGTGGAGCAGCTGTCCTCGCAGCACTGCTGAGCCGTTATGGTGCCCAGACGCAGACTGGGAGGATCTACAGAAAGAGACATCCTAGGTTCAGAGCTGCAGACTCGCTTTGTTTTCTCCTCCAGGACAGGAGGTTCTAGAAATAGAAGGAATCTTTGCACGCTGACTGCAGTGTCCTGGGGACATCGCCCTCTGGATTTCTGCTACAAAGGAACAGACCAGATCAATCTTTGCTGCTGCCTTCTCCCCCCAGATTACTTATGATGTTCAGTGCAGTTAAGGCTGAGGCTGCAGCATATAAGGATTACAAATAACCTAGCTGGGCTGAGGGCCTGGAAAGGAGCCATTCTGTCCCCTGGGGTCTGTTTTCTTGATGGTTCTGCCTACGCACTCTTCACAATTGCTTATGCCACATTCCAAGGCACCACAGGAGGCCATTACGCCACATTTCTTCACGGCTCCTAGTCAGGGGCATCTGACATGTTTTCCTGTGTTATTTTTATTACATTTGCTATTTCTTTGGAGTGCTGGTGAGAGCCCACCTGTCGGTGTAACTTATGTCACTCAGGGGGGTGGTTTTTTTACACCCCGGGGTGACATAAGTTATACCAATAAAAGTGCTAGTGTAGACATACCATAGACACTGATATCCAGTAGTTAGCTAACGATATGGGACTCAATTTACCCCTCTGTAAAATGAGTATAATACCATTTACCTAGGTGTTGTGAAGCTTAATTAATGCCTTGTAAAGGACTTTGATGATGTGAAGAGAGGCAACATCATCTAGAAGAACAAACCCATTTCTAATCCAGGCCCGGCCACTGACTGACTTGGCCATCTCTTTTAACCCCTCTGAGTCTCATTTGTTCCATCTGTATTATGGGAACGATACTGCTTGCCTCTCTGGGATGTTGGAGCATTAACTCATGTTTGTACAGTACTTTGACCATGGAAAGAGCTGAGTGTTAGTTTTTGTAATAATACACTATCCGCAGTGTGCAGAAAGGCAAATGTACTTTCATTGATTATGTGTGTTCAGGAACAGCAGCAGTTTGGATGGCGTACGTACACACGTCAGCTCGCAAGCTGCACTTCTGCACCAAGTACTTAGATCCAGATCATCAAAGGCATTTAGGCACCTAACTCCCCTTTCCCACCCTGCACTGTCCCAGAGCCCAGGCTCCCGCCTGAGTCCAGAAGTTTACACAGCCCCACAGCCTGAGCCCTGTGACCCCAAGTTGGCTGGCATAGGCTAGCTGCAGGATTGACTATGCTGTGAAGACATACCCCTAGAACTCTGCAGATGGATGAAACTGCAGGTGTGAATGACTGCACAACGTGGTCGTAGAAGGTGCTACTTCTGTTACACTTTGCCTGTGACCCAGAGACAACACGTGCACCACCCCGGTGGAGTAGGGTTGTGATTGAACCAATGGCAAGTTAACAGAACAGAAGAAAACAATTCCTTGGCCTCAGCGTCGGAATCTGTAATGTAATAGCATGTTAGGCTGACTGTCGGGCTGGTGGAATTGGAACCCTGCCACTTAGCTCTTCTCTTTACTCCACATAAAAATATTATTAGGAACGGATAAGTGCTCTGTCTCCTTAGAAAGCCCTTATGGGCAATTTCAGCTGGGATGGGAAGTGCCTGTTTGGGAGCACAGACCTTTAACACGCCTTGAAATAAATCAGATTTTTTCCCCTCGGCTCAATTAAATAGCGAAGCGGCTGCAGCGATAATGAAACTTTTTTCTACGTCATAATGAGTTTTTTGGCTTTCGCCATCAAGTGTCAGGCGGTGTCATGAGCTATCTTCAGACTGCTTGGCTCTGGGCTCCGAGATGCGTATGGTCAGAGGCATTCAGTCCTGCACAGCTGTGCTTCCTCGGCCAGCCCCTAGCTGGTGTAGATCGGCATTATCTCCATTGATTTCAATGGAGCTTTGCTGATTTACACAGGCAGCTTGCGCATGACTCCCCTAAACAGAGCCAGCGTTCTCTCTCCGCATGTGTACAGTGAACCCTGTACAAGCCACGTTTATTTAGACAATCTCCTTTCTTAAGCGACTGCCTTCAAAGCCACTGGGCCCACAGCAATGCAGCTCCACTCACTTCAGTTCAGTACCGTTATTTCTTCTTATTTGTATTACCACAGCACCAAGGACTCCCAGTGATGGACCAGGAAGCCCATTGTGCTAACTTACATTTATCTAGGACTTTCTATCCTGAAGGATCTTCAAGCTCTGTAGAGTAGGAGTTTAATGGTGGGCAAAACACCCACTGGTTTCAAGGAAAGCACTAACAGGTCTTTAGTTTGAACCAGGCCTAGATGCAGGAATTCCTGGGTGAGAGTCTGCAGCCTGTGTTATGCAGGTCAGACCAGATGAGATGATCATAAGGGGCCCGTCTGGCCTTAGAGTCTATTAATTCCACCCCCACTGCAAGATCCCTGGTGACTTCAATGGGACTGCTCCATGTAGGAAGCCCAGCACACAGCTGGAAGGGTTTGTAAGATTAAACACCAAGTCAGCCGCTCCATCGGCGAAAAGTACAGTAAAGCCCTGTGCTCATCTGCAGTGCTGTCTAAGCAACAAATAATAGCCACAGCTAGTGCCGTTCCTGGCATTAAGTAGGTGCCCCAGAGGGAATGAACAAAACAGGGAATCATCAAGTTATCCATCCTCTGTCACCCATTCCCAGCTTCTGGCAAACAGAGGCTAGGGCCACCATCCCTGCCAATCCTGCCTAATAGCCATTGATGGACCTATGCTCAATGGACTTATCTAGTTCTTTTTGAACCCTGTTATAATCTTGGCCTTCACAACATCCTCTGGCAAGGAATTCCACAGGTTGACTGTGCATTGTGTGAAAAAATACTTCCTTTTGTTTGTTTTAAATCTGCTGCCTATTCATTTCATTTGGAGGCCCCTAGTTCTTGTGTTATGAGGAGGAGTAAAATAACACTTCCTTATTTACTTTCTCCACACCACTCATGATTTTATAGACCTCTATCATATCCCCCTTTAGTCGTCTCTTTTCCAAGCTGAAAAGCCCCAGTCTTATTAATCTTTCCTCATATGGAAGCCATTCCATACCCCTCATCATTTGTATTGCCCTTTTCTGAACCTTTTTCAATTCCAATATATCTTTTTTGAGATGGGGCGACCACAGTATTCAAGATGTGGGTGTACCATGGATTTATATAGAGGCAATATGGTATTTTCTGTCTTATTCTCTATCCCTTTCTTAATGATTCCCAACATTCTGTTCGCTTTTTTGACTGCCACTGCACATGGAGTGGATGTTTTCAGAGAACTATCCACAATGGCTCCAAGATCTCTTTCTAAAGTGGTAGCAGCTAATTTAGACCCCAAAAGCTAACCCTTTTCAAACACAAACCTTTGTAGGGTTGGCTGTTCCTGATCAGAAGTGTGCGTATCTGGGGAACACATTCGCTACTTTCAGCTTACTCAAACATTGAGCATAAAAACACCGACATTGTCCCTACTGTGTGTGTATTTCAAATCAAACCATTTCTAGGGGGTTTCTGCCTCATCCTTGTGGGCTGTATTTGTTACATCTGCCTCTTTTAGCCAGCTCCATAAAAGTCTAGCATGCTACATAGGAGAGGTGAATCCGGTTGTCCTTTCTGCCCTGCACCATGTGATAAACACAGGGTAACAGTACAAACTATTATTATCCCGTATCAATTAAAAGACATTACATCATTAGCAACTCACTTTAAAAACAAAAGATATATACAGATACAGGAACGTCTAGATTACTTCATCTTTCATTTCTATAGAGCGTGCATTCACCTGGCTCTAGCTCCTTGTTGTGATGCTAAGGCAGAGAGTTAATTTCAGACCCATCGCTGAATTACAGCCGTGCATTGGAGACCAGAGGCAGTGGGAAGCAGTTCTATGTATGTGGGTGTAAATCATTAAAACTGTGTTCATTTAGGAAATAGAAAGATGCAACAGGAACTTGCCTTTCCTACCCTCTGGTATTTAGAGCAGTTGCAGGCTGCTGCTGGCAGATGGCATTTGCAAGCAGGCCCATATGTTCCTCTCCAGCTTTATTTATTTATTGTGCAAATCTCTCTCTCTCTCTCTCTCTCTCTCTCTCACACACACACACACACACACACACACTCACACATTCTTTGCGCCCACAAAAATAAAATCAAACTTAGAAGTGCAGAGGCAGATTTTACTCTTATGCCTGAGTACCTGGAGATCAGATCCCAAAAGGCATTGGTCGGGGACAGAGCAGGTCAGCAAGACTGGGATCCTTTGGGAGCTCTTCCATTTTCCAGCAGTATTTGGCCCTCTGCTCTCCTGAGCCTTCTAGCCTTATAAATAGACCCTGGAAAGTGAGAGAGGAAATTACTGTGTTGTAGTACAATGCATTTTGGCCATGTCCTGATGAGCTTCCTCCACTGGGCAGGGCCAGCAGTTTTCCACCAGCTAGAGTCTGTTTTCTACAGGTGTAAAGGGACCTTTGCGTGACTGAGAATCAGGCCCAAGGTCCCAAGTTTCATATTGGTATAACCTACTTGGCTTCAGTGGATTACTCCTGATTCACTCCAATGTAATAATGAAGCAAGTCTGCACGTTGCAACGGCAACAACAGGGCTCATGAGACATTACCCGCCGCATTTATAAGGCGCCCATCAGGATAGTATCCATCTGCCATTGCGTGAGTTTATAAACAGATCAAAGCCTTGCTCCAGAAGAGTCAGTCTCCTCCCCTCCCAATAGAAATGACATTTACTTAAGAGGGGAAAAAAATCATCTAATTTGCTTCCCAGAAGAGAACAAGTCACCAAAGTCATTCCTCAACATCAAAGCAGGTACAGAGCGCTCCCTCTGCCATTAGTAACACAGCTAGAAAATGTCCATTGAAACCTGATTTTTAATCTGACAGTGCCCTGTCTATGTGCATCTGTCTACTGGCCTGATCCTGAGCCCACTGAAATGGATGATAGTGTTGCCGCTGATTTTAATGAGCAGACACATGCGCTATACCTGTCTAGCTCCTGTACATTGCTTTATGATATACTTATCACGGTAGCATTTGGGTAGAGGTTGTGGATCTGAACAACCTGTCAATGCTCAGCTGGACACAACTGGAGTGCCAACAAGCCCTAACCCAAAGGAAGAGGTATTGAGCAATCCTTATTACCTTTGCATTTATTGCTTGTAACTAACCCTGATAAATATCATCACCACCTAATCCACCTAAGAACACTCTTTGGGCTCCTAATTTACCATGATCTTTCAGAGGCGGCTTTGTTTTTACCTTCCCTTTTAGCCCGAGCAGGATGTGCTCCATATACTGGATTCCACTAGTGCCTTTTGTCTGCCTGCCAAACTCAAAGCATTTTTCAAAACCGGGACTTCTGCTTTGCTGACCACAGTTAAAGGAACGTTCTGTCTTCTCCCTGATTGGGTTTGACAGTCTGAACTTGGTACCTTCCGGTTGCCTCTTAACTGCCCCTCATTAGGCGGGATGACCCTCAGTTTAAACTCAAATTTGTCTCAGTCCCATTCAATATTGTAGCCTCTCGCTTTCATCATAATCCAGAATTGACATTCCTGACAGCGGGTCATGTGGCTGCCATTACAGACAATACAAACCATTTCTTTAGAGCCTTCTTCTTTTTTTAAGGCGGGGCAGCTGCTAGTTTTGGGGCTCTCTCTCCCCACTGCATCCCACATTTGGGCCTTGTCATCGTGAGGTATCCATCAGTCTGCCCCGCTGATGGAGCTAGATACTCATCTGGCAGAGAGGCATGCTTTGCGAGGGGCACTGCTCTGCAAAGCAACAACCGTTTGCATGGTTTAACTCACACCAGAAAAAAAAAGAAAAATTAGGACATAGCAACACCAAAGGTCCCAGTTCCAACCTATAGACAATCAGGGCACCATGGAGTGGATATTAATATTATTCCCAAGTGGGGATACTTATGCACAGAAGGGCTTCGGCTGAGCTCACACCGTGCATCAGTAGCAATGGTCGGAGTAGAACGCAGAGGTGCTGATTCCCAATCTCCTGCTCCAACCATTGCCCATCTGCCTCAGTGTTTCCATGTCCCTTAGGTCCACAGCACTACCTAGGCACCGGGGCTTTTGTGCCCAATGCTGATCCCCCAGCTAGCGCTGAGCACCATAGGTCTGAGTGGAAAAGAAACGGGATGTAATAGCAGGCAGCAATATGTAAGGGCTGACCCTTCCTTGATTTCACAGGAGCCTTAAAGGTATAGTAGCAGGACACCCAGAGAGCTAGCAAGGAAAGGGTCATATACCAGCAGCATTTCTGTAACAGTGGTTTGTTTCCAATACCTCTAGGGGTTGCTAGGTTAAAGAGATGATTCTTAACAACAATGAAGGCCATGGTGCATCACGGTGCCTCTGAGCTCATTAATGCGGAGCTCAAGCGCCCGCTATCCAATTATCAGGTTTTCATTGTCAAGACATGAAACGGAAAACTCACCGGTATTTTTTTAACCACTTAATTATCACATGTCACAGGCTGGGGTCAGAGCAGGTTTGTGCTGGGCCCATCCCCGTTCTCCTGCTTCCCAGCTGCTGTGCTCTGATCACCAGTCCGCCCGTGACCCTGCCGTGAGCCTTGGGGCTCAGGCCGGTGAGACAGAGCAGAGCCCACCCTGCTCAGGAGGGAGGGCAAGAGTAGGAGCGGTGCGTTCCGCAGTAGTGCTGAGGGGCGGCAGTCAGAAGCCAGACTAGGAATATAGGTCAGGTTGGAAAACAAGTTAAATTCCAAGGCTTGAACAAGATCAACTTTTTTTTTTTTTTTTTAAAGATGTTAGACCCCTGTCTACACTAGCATGTAAACACAGATTAGCTAACATTTTAAACCTGGATTCTTTTCCTAGTCTCTACCTGGCTGGAGAGCAGAGAACTGATGCTCCCTCAGGGCTTGTAAGCCCACGAGCTCTGTCCCCCAGATCCCATTGTCCTCTGCAAAGTGAAGTAGACACCGGCAACGTGCAGCAGAACGTGAAACCAGCCCGCACAGACACTGCTTCACGGAGGATCCCCCCCCCAGGATGGTAGACAACAACAGCATCCAAATGCTGAGTGGAATCAAACGGAAAGCCATGTCATCGACGGGCTGACAACGGGGACAGGAAAATTAGCATCAGTACCGCCGGAAAAAAAAACGGGAAAATACTTAAGAAGCTGGGCAGAACAAAGCTAGCTGGACAATTGACCTTTATCAACGGGGAATGTATATGGCTTGGTAAAGGTCAATGCTGTATTTCACGGGCAAGGTTACAAACAACATAAAAGAAAGGGGCAGGCTGCTGTATTTGCCAGAAAGCTCCGATGAGTCTCCAGGATAGGCGACCTGAAGGGACTGCACAATGCTGCCTTATCCAGCAGCGCTTCCTCCCTCCACAACTTTACAGGGAGGGGTCAGGTGTACCTAGCAGCCTAAGGCAGCACAGCCAGGAAAACAGGCGCACGAAGGAGGGGACTGGTGGCTCAATTTAGCTCTCAGTTGTATCCCTTTAAACTAACGGATTTATTCCGGTTTTGAGGTCAGATTGTGCCACTAAGCCACAGACACACAACCCGGGGGCTCTGTGGAGCCAGATCAGCCCCCAGGGAAGCTCCGGGCGGAGGACGCATTGCACTGCATGCAGGCAAACTAGGCTGGATTCTCCTCTTTTGTACGCTGGTATAATTCTGGAGTAACTCCATTGCCTATAGTTGAGCCCCTGTGGGTGCCGGCTCTGAGCAGCTCCTGACTGTGAGAGCATAAGGGCTGTGATTGTGGCTGGGCCCTGTAGAGAGGGCTTGAGATGGAGGCTGTGTTCATGGCTGCACCGAGGCTCGCCACTGCCTGGCCCACAGACTGGTTTAAGGCTGGCATAATTTGGCCTTAGATATCTGTCTGCGCGCACACCCCTGGACCCACACCATCTATCTGGGGTCTGATCCACTGTGGGACCCCCACGGGCAGTCTCTTCAGTCCACCCCGAACCCCA
This sequence comes from Malaclemys terrapin pileata, assembly GCF_027887155.1. NCBI lineage: Eukaryota > Metazoa > Chordata > Testudines > Emydidae > Malaclemys > Malaclemys terrapin. Next base: position 7,131,969 of record NC_071522.1, on the reverse strand, counting down.
GTGAAGTTAGTGGGACTCTGCGTGGGCAGAAGGGTCCCTCTGGGGGACTGGGGCCTTAGAAGGCTCCTCTGATGTGGTTGCTGGTTTCCAGTGCTGTTCTTGAACTCCTCATTTCCAGCAACACCACCCCAAGAAACCCAACAGCAAAAAACCGAATGCTGAGAACTCAGGAGCCTCTCAGCCTGGCACAAAGCACACGTACATTCCGAGGCCCAAGCAGCGCCTTAAATATTAAAAAGCAAGTGTTAGAACTTCAGTTACTCCAGAGCGATCTGTGACTCCCTTCTGCTAGGCATTGTGCAGTCAGGCAGGCTGTAAAATGCAGTGGACAGTGGCGCCTGTCCGAACAATGTCTAACCAGCTGGAAATATAAATTGTAAAGGTGAAATCCTGACCCACTGAAATCAACAGCAAAACTACGATTGACTTTACTGAGGCTGGGATATGACCCTCAGTGTTTACAACTGAGCTGCATCGTATTTGCAATCTTAGGATTACAAATAGGAATAGCTCATAAACGATGCAGTGAATCAGCCAAATCTGCTCCCATTGGCTCCAATTCACTATTACCCTGCACTTTGACACCAGTGCAAAATGCTACCATTCTCATTTGGAAGTATTTTTAGGTTCACTTTGCACTTGTGTACATGACTAAACTGGGTGTGGGGCAAAGGTGAACTGGGCCCATTGACTTCAGTGGGTGCAGGATCATGTCCATAATAAATGTTAGCTCGAGCTTTTGGACCTTTTGGGTTTTTTCCTGCCCAACTTGCTCACACAAGTAATCGTCTTAGGCCCCGCTCCTGCAAAGTGCTGAGCCCTTCCTGCAAACCTGGAAGTTCAAGGCCTGCGAGCGTGTATTCCAACGTTGGGACAATCTTTTAAATAACAAAGGATTCAATAGAACCAGTCAAGTTTCTTTTAGTCCTTTCTAGTATTGTCCACCTGAAACTTTCAAAAAACATGATTCAGGCCTCCAAAATCATGAGATTGGCGTTAAAATCATAAAATGTCAAGGAACACTGGACTCTTGTTTATTTGCCTTCTGGTTTTTGAACCTTTAGGATGCACTTACATTACCTTTCCAAGGTTTTCTCTGCAGATGGCTAGCAACTTACTATTTTTTAATAAACGCTGAGATTCCCACATAATCACATGACTCCTGAAGCTAGGGCTTCATGATAAATAGCAAATAATGGGAGATGTGTGATAAAAATCACAAGAGTTGGCATGCTGCCCTTCTATTTCACAAGGTCTTTCTGGCTGCTCACAAGACACCCAACCATTTGTTAATACTCAGTTAACAATTTTTTTCCAGCCACTTGTATGTCGTTGCAAACAATTCTATTGTGATGGCAGCAAACACTGGCTGTTAAATGTGCCTTTGCACTTGGGTAAATTGGAAGGTGATTCATAAATAAATAGCCGTGATGGAAAAAAAGTCTTCTGTATTGTTTGCCCCCCAGTAACGAACGAAAGACTCCCTACAAGGATACAGTGCTAGTTTCAGATGCAAGTCTATGTTTTCCAGGGTGGTGGTACCTCATTCCTTGAGTAGTTCAAAAATGCAATTCAGAGTCAGATTCTGCCACCCTGATGTTTAGTACTTTACCTCATAGACAGTCCCACTGAAATCAGTGGAAGTACTTGCAGATTAAGATACTACTCAATGTGAGGACGAGTAGCAGAATCCAACCTAAACTGGTTATTCACGATATAACAGAATGCTCTTTTTGCAAACATCTCCCTCTGAAAGATGAGCATCCATGAGGCCAATCGAGAGACCACTGGAGTCATTGGGACTCCTTACATTGATTTCAGTGGGTTTTGGATCATCCCCTGTATGTTTTAAAGCAATTACACAAACGGTTGCCATGAAAGTAAGGGCCCACCCTTCAGCCTTTACTCATCTGAGACCTTGGCTTTAGTGAGAGTACCCACAGCACAGACGACAGACCCTGCAGTGGGATTCATTTGGGTAGCAACTTGTGCTCTGGTGGACCCCTGTTGAATTCAATAAGGCTCTCTACAAGTGCAAGGCCAACCCCTGGGGCCTGACTGCAGGCGTGGGGCCTACCTGATTAAGGATTACTCACCCAAGGAAGGGATCAGACCGAGACCCAATCGTTTTAAAACCACTCTGTTGGAAAATGTTTACTTAAAATACTGAGACAAATAGTTCGTTTTGCCCCTGTACAGTGAAGAGTGGGACTGAAGTAAGGAGGACAGCTTTCAGGAGGGACCTAGTTAGGTGTGACACCAGGGGCTCTGGATTGTATGTTGGTGGCCCAGTGCTACCTGACAAACAGTGGCCTCTCAGCGTGTAAACACTGGTCTCTATGCATGTTCAATAAAAGTCTTTCTCCTGCAACTCCGCCTGCCTGCTGCATCACTTAACGGCTCGCAAAACCACCACCAGCTCTTATACCAGTTTCTGAGTCACCCATTCTTAGGCATTTAACCCGAGAATATTCCCTCCACCATATTCGGACACAGGCATTGGCAGATACGGTCAGAAAGAACATCTGTATCTTTAATAAAAACACATCACTGCTACAATTTAACATCAAGAATTATTATTGGTTTCCAGAGTGCCAACAATGTGCTAGGCCCTGTACAAAAACAAAGGAAGCTATGTTCCCCACCCTGAAATCACTCTGCTTTCATAAGACAAATGGTTTTTTACACAAGGATTTAACTGTATATTAAGATATTTAAAAAGTAGGACAAAGCCATAGTATTTTTCTCTTTTTTATTTTACAGTTCACAATTAGAAACCTATCGATAAATTAAACAGTTCACCCTCCTGTTTGGGGGTTTCAAAACAACCCTTCCTCTTCATAGTAGTGTTGCCAATGCCACATCATTCCGGAAAGATGGTTCAAAGTGCAATCCATCTAGGTAAGTATAAATGAGAGGCAGAGCGGCAGAAGTAGCCATCAGTTTTCAAGCCCCTTTAAGATTTGCACGTGTTTTAGGAAATCAGCCAAAGTAGAAAGTTAACTGGCAGCAGGAAAAAATTCCCTACAAAATTTGGAACGGAAAATATACTGGACAGTTGGGAGCAAAATAATTTGAAAGACAACACATTATTTTATCAGTCTGAGAAGGTTACAAATGTAGAAAAACATTTGAATGGGACTTTTAAAACCATGAGGCCGCCAGTTCATATTTTAAGGAACACTAGCAAACTGGAATGGCCCTTTTCATAGAATCATAGAAGATTAGGGTTGGAAGAGACCTCAGGAAGTCATCTAGTCCAATCCCCTGCTCAAAGCAGGACCAACACCAGCTAAATCATAGGAAGATACCTTAGGTAATGCTCTCTGAAGTCAAAGCAGAATTATCAATTTAGGCCCTGATTCAGCAAAGCACTTAAGCATGTGCTTAACTTTAAGCATGTGAGTATTCCCATTGACTTCAATGTTAAGCATGTGGTTAAGTGCTTTGCTGGACGGGGGCTTAAGGATTTCCCCCACCAACAGGTTTCCAATTTCTAAATATTCAGCACCCAGGGTAAAATTCACATCTGTGCAGAGGGCCTACACAAAGACCAATACATCAGTTAAGTGGGACTTAAGTGGTGCATTTGCTTGGTTCGAGTTCTCTGCACAGTGATGAATATAACCTACAATGAATTAAAAAGCCAAATCCAGAAACAGCTGAGTCAGCACTTGCCTTACCCAGCAGGGAGGGGATGAGAAACCAGGAATGGAAAGAAAAAAAAATAATGAACACACTTTTAAAGAGGAAAAAAAGTTATATATTTTTTTCATTTATGCCAGCATTACTAACGTATGCGTTACCAGCTATTCTGGCCATATCTGTCTACTGTTGCCAACCTTTGGCACAAGTAATTCTGTGTATCGCAAGATGTAATTAATAATACTTAATAACAATACTTAGCACTTACATAGCGCTTTTCATATTCAAAGTGCTTTACAAAACAGATAATGAGTCCTCACAACACCCCTGTGAGGTAGGTAAGTATTATTATCCCCATTTTACAGATGGGGAAACTGAGGCAGAGAGGTTAAGTGACTTGCCCAAGGTTAAAGAGGGAGTTGGAATACAGGAGGTATTTGACCTGATCCTGGTCCCTCTGACACTAATATAAACAAGGAGTAACACCCATAGATGGTATAAAACTGATGTACGTGAAGAGATCAGAATCAAGTTCCCTGGCTCCCAGTCCTGTGCTCAGGTCACTTGACCACACCTGCTCCACCTAATACAACAGGTTCACCACTGGAAATGCTACAGGAAATTCGGAGCCCAGCAGAAGTGAAATCAGAATCTTAAGGCAACACATATTAACAGCTCCACAATTGCATATCAGGTTGGAGTGCACAACTATGTCTCTTTTATACCATTCTAACGGAGTCTAAACATGGTCGCTAAAGTAGTTTTGCAACTGTTAACTGTAATCAGCTATGGGCCTGACTCTCCTCAGTTCTAAACCAGTGTAAATCAGGTGTAACTCAGAGGAATTACACCAGCATAAAACTGTTTATGAGAGCAGAATGAGGTTTTATACCTGCAGTTTAGAAGTCATGTATCTGGACAGCTTCAGTATGGTTCACCCCCCTCTCTCTCTCTCTCCCCCCACCCCCACCCCAAGAATCTGATCATATACCATTTCACAGTTTCAACTCACTAGCTTTCAGCAATCAGCATTTAAACAGCACCATACAGCATTTCTAAGACTGTGTCAATATTTCCAAAAAGTGTCAATACATGCAAATATCAAACATACAAAAACATCAAGAATGCTATGAGATGGTACAAAGGATATATATGATCACAAGAAGACCGTACACAATTTTATTTTACTTTTATTAAAAAGACCAAACAACTCACTCATACTTTAACTATGCCACTTATACGTTAGATAGTCATTCCCTAACCTGTGGAAATTCAGGTGCGTATCCCTCTATCTATCTACCTACCTAGAAAGAGAGAGAAATGGCAATCACAAGAGATACTTCTTCAGATCTGTCAGGCACAATTCATGTAAACAGGAAAGGAGTATTCTTTACACTTCTTCTGGCATTGTGGGATACAATGGAGAAGGGGGAGTCACATGCACCATTATTGACAAGCAAAATTAGCTTTGAATAGATGCAAGAGAAACAGAAATTAGATCTGACTGATACACGATATACACCAAAAATCTGAAGCATTAAGTATGTTGAAAAAGGTGGACAGTGGATGTCTTGTCTCTTGTTTTGACTTTAGAAGAGAGGACTAGGATTAAGACAAATCCTTTGTTCTAAGTACAAAGGAAATCTCCTTCCAGCGCATTAGTATGTCACAGCTGAACAGGGAGGAGGTGGAAATCACATCTGCCAAATGAAGTCGTTGGGACACCTCTGACAATAATACTTAAAAAATAGAGAAGAAAGTGACAGGTCATGTGCCATTTAATTCATTGCAACAATTCAAAGAATGTGCATCGGCAGAAAGGAATCAGCAACCAAGTGATGCTTTGAAGTTGGCAAATATCTCATGACGCTTCTCCTGTGTCTGTCTAGAGCATCAGCAAACGAGAGCCAAACAAAACTAGAAACCCAAACCAATAATATACAGTATTCCACTGATTTGCTTCCCTGCAGTGTTTTCAAATTACATTTACGGTAACAGTGAGGGGGAGAGAAACCCAAGACCAATAGGAATTTTTTTTAACTGGCTCAGCACCAGCTGAGAAAGAGAGAGAGAGAGAGAGAATGAAAATTAATTCTTCAAATGTGATCCTTGGAATCCAATTAAAATTTTGTCAACCAGCAGATGAAACCCTAAACTGCTGGAGGGTGTGAAGAAGGGATTGATGCATGGTGCTGCTTGCATTCCTCTTCATTTGCTATGAAATCTGCTCTGTAGGCCTCATCTGAATATCTCCAATCTGGAAAAGACCAATACATGATTTTACAGTAGCACTGAAGCCCATTTTAAGAGGTTCACAGTGTGCTAAACATAAACACGCTAAACATGTGTGAAACATAATAATGACAAACTGCAAATGAACACAATGCATATGACAAGCTATAGATCCCTTCAGAGTTATTCAACCACCAGTCATTAGGTTTTGTTGGTTTGTTTTTAACAACAGTTTTTTTTTCTTTTAACTATGATTTTTTTCTTCTAACAGAATTACAATGATTTTAATCTTAGTACACAGAAGAGAAGGAAGACAGTGTAAGCTGATATTGGTTATATAGCCTCATGCTTCAGGGCATAAACCAACTTCTACCTAATGAGAGTCACAAAGGAACATTGCTCATGGCCCGGTTATAACTGCTTATTGCACAGATTCTTGCAAACTTTCTCTGAAGCAAGTAGTGACCAGTGTCAGAGACAGGACACTGGACTAAATGGGCCAATGTAATGATTCAGGAAGACAGCTCTTATATCCACGTGTCTCATGCCCTGCCTTTGCAGGAGCCCATGTAAAGATCGTGCTAGTCATTTTTTCATGTCCAAAGTCATCTGACATGTTTTCTTGCTTTCATGATATGGACCTGATATTTACATGGGTCTCCACTCAGCCTTCTCACAAATATTTTTTTCAGAGTCTCTACAAACCTGGATTGCCAGGGGTTTGTCACTTCACACCAGCATAGAGCTGAAACGCAGCAGAGAGGCAGACTGTTTGTTTATTTATTATGGAGTGGGTGAAAAATAAGTCTGAAAGCACAAAAGATTTGAAAACCCCTTTGGGACCCTCGATCAAGAGGAACAAGTGCAACGTTGCCATAAGGTACGTGTAACTGAAATGATCAATGTTAATCCCTTTGCGAGTGCAAAATAGATATCAGGCAGATTTCCTAAAGTGATCAGCACCCAAAATCTGGCCATATAGCTGAGGAATGAGTGGAGTCTGTGCATAACACAGAGGGAGACACTAAAGTTATTTCATGTCTGAGCCACAAATTCATTGTGATTTTAAAAGCAACTGAAAGTACCCAAGGGAATTTACCAAGTAAAAACTACCTCAAATGCAAATTTAATAGAGGCATAAAAGCAAGGCAGCAAGGAGCGGAGGATCAGTTCTTAAGTGTCTAGGAACTATTGGATTTAGTTGTGCTGAGGTACTGGAAATTTGAAACTTCACTCTGAATTTGGCAGCTTGCAGGTGTCCTCACTGGTAATAGAACCTGTGCTCTTTAGCACTAAAAGCACAGGCTTCTGGGACTAAAGGAGCAGCAGTAGTAGCCTCTTATCTTCTGTGTGGACCAGCCACTGGAGGGGAGCGGGTGCACTTAGCATATGTATCAGACCTGTTAACATCCCATATGGCGTCATTGTGTGAGGTACTCAGTACCCCTTGGAAAGAGCTGAGGGAGAGGAAGGATGGTTCAAGTGGGTAGAGTGCTAGCCCTGTAGGACACCTGCAGTTTCAATATTGCCATAAGGTACGTGTAACTAAAATGATCAATGTTAATCCTTAGGCCATGCGCTCCTGAGCGCACAGCTGATATGGAGACTGCAAAGCTGATGAACAGATGTCAGGTCTGCAAAAGTCCCCTTTACTCTTTCAGTTACACACAACATACCATCACGGCAAACCTGGTGGCTGAACTTTGTGACTTTGTCCTCACCCACAACTATTTCAGATTTGGGAACAATTTATACCTCCAAATCAGCGGCACTGCTATGGGTACCCGCGTGGCCCCTCAGTATGCCAACATTTTTATGGCTGACTTAGAACAACGCTTCCTCAGCTCTCGTTCCCTTACGCCCCTACTCTACTTGCACTACATTGATGACATCTTCATCATCTGGACCCATGGGAAGGAGGCCCTTGAGGATTTCCACCCTACCATCAACCTCAGCCTTGACCAGTTCACACAAGAGGTCCACTTCCTAGACACTACAGTGCTAATAAGTGATGGTCACAAACACCACCCTATACCGGAAACCTACTGACCGCTATACTTACCCACATGCCTCCAGCTTTCATCCAGACCACATCACACAATCCAAGCTCTACGATACAACCACATTTGCTCTGATCCCTCAGACAAGAGACAAACACCTACAGAATCTCTATCAAGCATTCTTAAAACTGCAATACCCACGTGAAGTGAAGAAACAGATTGACAGAGCCAGAAGGATACTGAGAAGTCACCTACTACGAGACAGGCCCAACAAAGACAGTAACAGAACGCCCCTAGCCGTCACCTACAGACCCCAACTAAAACCTCTCCAGTGCATCATCAAGGATCTACAACCTATCCTGAAGGAAGAGCCCTCAATCTCATAGACCTTGGGAGACAGGCCAGTCCTCACCTGCAGACAGCCCCCGAATCTGAAACAAATACTCACCAGCAACTACACACCACACAACAAAAACACCAACCCAGGAACCAAACCCTGCTACAAACCCCAGTGCGAACTCTGTCCACGTATCTATTCAAGGGACACCATCATAGGACCTAACCACATCAGCCACACCATCTGGGGCTCGTTCACCTGCACATCTACCAATGTGATATATGCCATCATGTGCCAGCAATGCCCCCCTGCCATGTACATTGGCCAAACCGGAGTCTCTATGCAAAAGAATAAATGGACACAAATCTGACATCAGGAATCATAACATTAAAAAACCAGTAGGAAAACACTTCAATCTCTCTGGTCACTCAATAACAGATCTAAAAGTGGCAATTCTTCAACAAAAATCTTCAAAAACAGACTCCAACGTGAAGCTGCAGAACTGGAATTAATTTGCAAACTAGATACCATCAGATTAGGCCTGAATAAAGACTGGGAGTGGTTGGGTCATTACAAAACCTAAACTTAATTTCCCCAATACTAATTTCTCCCTACTGTTACTCACACCTTCTTGTATCAGAGGGGTAGCCGTGTTAGTCTGAATCTGTAAAAAGCAACAGAGGGTCCTGTGGCACCTTTGAGACTAACAGAAGTACTGGGAGCATAAGCTTTCGTGGGTAAGAACCTCACTTCTTCAGATGCAAGTAATGGAAATCTCCAGAGGCAGGTATATATCAGTGTGGAGATAACGAGGTTAGTTCAATCAGGGAGGGTGAGGTGCTCTGCTAGCAGTTGAGGTGTGTCAACTGTCTGTAATGGGTCTCTCTCTTACCACTTCAAAAGTTATTTTTCCTCCCTTGGTATCCTTCTGTTGGTATCCTTCTATTAATTGATTTCTCTCGTTAGACTGACCTAACACTTGGTAAAGAAACCCCCATCCTTTCATGTATTGATACCTGCTCCTGTATTTTTCACTTCATGCATCTGATGAAGTGGGCTGTAGCCCATAAAAGCTTATGCCCAAATAAATTTGTTAGTTTCTAAGGGGCCACAAGGACTCCTCATTATTGTTACAACAGAGATGTTATTTCACATGAGCTGCAACTTACCTGTACATGAGGTGGAGCACTTAGTACATATATGACAGCATTGGCCATATCTTCAGCTTTTAGACACTGGAAAGACAGAACCAATATTAACTGAGACAAAGGATTACTTAGGAAAATTGAACAGTAAAACTGCTCAGCTTTTAACAATCAACAACACTTAGTGCATTTCCAAAAGAAAAACAGACATGGGGAAAACTTCATTAAAAATTTAACAAGGGAAGTCGATTGTTTTTATTTTTGCATTGGCTATTATTAATATTACTATTACAACGGTGCTTTGATGCATCAGCTGAGATTAGGCCCCCAGTGTGCTAGGTGCTGTACAAAAACATAGTGCGATAGGCCCTGTCCTGAAGAGCTTACAGTCTAAATAGATGAGGCAGGCAATACTCAGAAGGGAAACAGAAGCAGAGAGAGAGAAAATGACTTGCCCAAGGTCACACAGTAGGGCAGCAGAAGAGCAGAAACTAGAACCTCGATCTCCTGGCTTCTAGTACCGTGTACTGTCCACTAGATCACTCTGCCGCTCCTAGAAAGTGTATTTCAACTTTATGGACCTCGGACACTATCCGTATGAGACACACATTGCAAATACTTCTAGCAGATTTTCAGCCAGTGGCTCAGTCATAATTTAATGCCTGCAAAGATGATTTTACCGGAGCAATAGATTTTCAGAAGTGGGCTGTTTGCAAAGGAAAAATATACACTCTTCTCTCCCTGCCTTAGTCAGCAGCAGACTATTCCGTATCAAAGTTAAACATACCCTATGCACTTCACTCACTTGTGCTGGATACTTTTATGTTCCATACTGTGTATAAACAAAAAAGGTACCATGAGCTAACCAGTGTGACTAGTGAGTTTGTGATGTGCAGAGAGAGTTTTCAAGCTGCAAGGAAGACCTGCTCCCTAGGTTAGGCAAATTGTGATCACACTCCGTGGATTCCCTCTGGCAGGCTCAGATTGGGTTTTAAGCTTGTTTTAATGGGATTTGTTTTATTTAGACACTTGCTTAATATATTTACAACCTTAAAGGCTGATCAGAATAAAACTCCCATTATTGTCATTGTGTTAAAGATGAAGGATCAAGTCCCAGAGTGTGTCCAAAAACATCTGGCCCAATAAGCAAAGGGCAGCAGCAGTAGCAGAGACCACACATGGGAAAATCACCCCAGCAAGACTCCTCACCTCCCCCCTTGAAAAGGAGGTTTTGGGGTGAGCAAGGGATATGGCCTGTGACAATGTGCATTACACAGGTCCACTGGGCTAAAATCCTGCAGAGGATGGGGAGGAGAAGGATCAGACCATATCTGATACTCTTATCCATGGCCTGGATTAGCGCTCCTGGCTCTACTTGGGGTCAGACCAATCAGTTGGGTTGAAGATTCCATCCCTCAGCCCTGATGTACTTCCTCACAGAGCTAAACTTTTTGCCCCTTACCCAGGCTGGAGAACTACGTTCTGCTTTTGGGGTGGGGGATGGACGATATGGAAAACAACTTCTCAGCAGAAAGCTAGGGGTTTTATGAGGAATGGGATGACACTCTGGACTTCATGGACAAACTGGGTAATAATTAGGAACATTGAAATTTCCAGACTGGATCAGTCCAGTGACCCATCCAGTCCAGTATCCCATCTCCAACACTGATGAGTACCAGCCATTTCAGAGGAAGGTACAAGAAACCCTGCATTAGTCAATTAAGAGATAATCTGCTCCTTTGTAAGGTTCTTTCCTGACCCCCATTAGTTTGAGGCTGGCTTGTGTCTTGAAGCATGAGAGTTTATATTCCTCCTAGAGCACTTCATTAAATAAATCAGACTTCAGATGAGCTATGAAGGGGAGATGCTTAGTTTTTAAAAAATATTTTAAACCAACATCTCTACAAGAAGCTGGTTAGTTTCTGAATTTCCAAAATTGCAAGGTCCAGCTTTCAGACAGTGTAGTCGCTAATGGGGTATACTTGCCGGATACATAGTCTCTCCAATAAGACACAAGTCACTTAAACCCACAAAATGTCAAAAATTGGTTGATCTTTATACTTGGATGTTCTTCTTGTAAATAAGAAAATTAAAAAAAAGATTGAAACATATTAACATCTACAATGTATATGTGGAGGTCAGTGCAAAATCTGAGATTCAGTCCGAAGAGTCCAATCCTACTGAGGTGCTGAGAACCTCCTAATGGGTCCTGAGTCCCTTCCTCGCCCATTGATTTCGATGAGAGTTGAGGATGCTGAGCATCTTTCAAGACGCACTCAGTGACATGCAGACTTGGGGCCCTAAAAGATTATTAGTTAGGGTACGTCTATACCCAGCCGCTAGTTCGGCGGCCTGCAATCGAACTTCTGGGTTCGACTTATCACGTCTTGTCTGGACGCGATAAGTCGAACCCGGAAGTGCTCGCCGTCGACTGCGGTACTCCAGCTAGACGAGAGGAGTACCGCGGAGTCGACGGGGGAGCCTGCCTGCCACGTGTGGACCGAGGTAAGATCGAACTAAGGTACTTCGAACTTCAGCTACGTTATTCACGTAGCTGAAGTTGCGTACCTTAGTTCGATTTGGGGGGTTAGTGTAGACCAAGCCTTAGAGAGAGATCATTAGCCATGCAATCAGTGTAAATTTCCTCTGCATTCGTTTCTCAGTTCCCTACCCTAATGCTCTCGTAGGTTGCAGCGGCTCTTTCTGGATCATTATCATGAAGTTTAAAAGCAAATCCGGTTTCCACCAGTCCTGGAGATATACACTGGAAAAGAACAGAGAACATCCTAATGGGATCTGTAACTCCCCTTTCATTAAAAAAAACAAAAGACAAATATGTTAAGAGAATAGATATTGATTTAATGATCTCTGTAGGATCCCCTCTGATAGAGATCCCCCTACCCTACAAAGAGAAGGTTCAGCACAGCAAATAACAAAATAACTTGCAATACAGTATAACTGCTGAATAAAATACCTATGAGAGCCAAACTTACTAAACAGTTCGAGCAAAGCTATTATCTGACTGGTATTATCCATTTTTAATATATTTTTCCTCCTTCCTCAGTAAGTTACTGCAGCTCAAAAAAGGTTATTCTCCCAACAGAATCCCTATCTCCTGTCTCTCGGTCTGGTTCCCCAACCCTTTCCCAGAAGGGAAACTGAGGCACGGGAGGGCTAAGTGATTCGCCTGAGGCCATTCAGTGAGTCAGGGACAAAGTCAGCAGTAGAACCCAGTTGCGAGTTCTTATCCATTCACATTTCTATACTCACGTCTCTATGAGGATCTCAAAGCACTTTACTAACATGAATTAAGCCTCCTCAAACCCTGGTGAGGTAGATAAGAGTTATTTTACAGATGAGGGACCTGTGGCATAGAGAGCTTAAATTTCTACAACCATCCTTAATTCTCGTTGCCTTAACTTTTGGGTGTTTAACTTGGACAAATTAGGTGCTGATTTCCAGTGGTATACTGAAAACTGTGTTAAAACTGTATGCTGTCACTTTAAATTCCAGGGATTTTCCCTGGTCCTTCTTGCAGGTTAGGGAGGTTGGCAGGGGAGCATGTGATACGAGTCTAACAGCAGTCAATCAGCAGACAGCTTAGAGTAAGGTTGGGTGAGTTGTGAGCTCTGTTTTAGGGAGCAGCCTGCTTTCTCACTCTCTGTTTATTTGCGGCTCTGATGTGTTATCATTCTGAATTCTAAGAAATAAAGCAGTGTTACCTGGCAACCTGGTGGTAACAGTTTTTATGTTTTTATCTAACTTCTCTGCGTGTGCGCCGTGAAACGTGTTTGAGTAGTAGGTGCTCCACACCCCTTGAAAATAAGGCCTGAGATATTTCAAGTTTGGGTGCCCAGAAGCACACAGCAAGTCAGAGGCAGAGCCAGGAACAGGCCCTCTGGTTTAGAAGTGCTACCCTCGCCCTCCAAAACACGCCTCAAAGGTAAAACTTCCTACGCACATCCTGAGCGAGCATTCTACTGTTCATTATAACGGCAGGGAGAAAAACCACTCACTGTAGCTCGTATATGAGTCTTGGCTTCTCTAAGTTCTTGTCTTAGCCCCTCCGTCAGTGCTGTAACAGCATACTTGGTGGCACTGTAAAAATGAACAACTGACTGTGGCACGACACTGTGGCCATTCATGCTGAGAAGAAAACAGAAAGAAAAGGGGTGATGGGGGGAGAGCAGGGAGCAGCATGAGATGTCCCAAACAGGAACCAGTACCATACTAAAAAAATTGAAGTATTGCTGCCGTAGTGAACCCAAAGAGAGAGGGGAAAAACAACATAGCTATCCTACATGGATGAGTAAATATGGAATTTCCCCCTTTCCCGCTGTAAGCTAGGAAATGAGCTAATGGGCTTTGAATAGTGGAGGAGCATATTAAACTATAGAATGAAATGGGGAGAATCATGCACCGTGAGATTTTTTTTTTCTTTTTACACAATTGATTTCTAGAGCTAGTTGAAATGTTTGGATTTATTTTTATTTTTTTGAGGGGGTGGGGGCAACGTTTTTATGACAATCTTTCCTGCTTTTGACAGTTTATAGAGGGGTCAAAATGTTTTAAAAATTGAAATTTTCAATGAAAATGTTCAAAGTTTTTAACTGGCTCTACTGACGTTCCCCAAAACAAATCAAAAAGAAAAAGTTCAGACCCATCCCAAAGACTAAGCTCCTAGGGCTTCAATAAGGCTCTGTCTATACTTGGAGAGTTAACCAGAGGTAGCCAGTCAGTGGTGTAGCCACACCAGAGAGTCAACAAGAAAAAAAAAGCTAAATGCTGTGATTTGTACTGGTGCTATATGGATGGATAGACACCAACGGTTGTAACCAGGAAAAATCTCCAGTAGGAAAAGCCTGAGTTTATTAAAAGGTGAGAGGAATGTGTGTCATTGTAGGTACAAACAGAATAGGACAACATACAGGGCCCAACATCAGTTGAAGTCAATATTAGTACCAGACATGGGATTGTATCATCCCAGTGCAGAGAGCCAATAAAAGGCCTTTTGCAACACGTAAACCGTACATTGCGGCTGTGAATGGAGACCCCCTTCCCAGGTGGCTTCTCCATACTACCCGTACATTTGCCAGCGAAGAGTCTGGGCCAGGGAAGAGACCAGTGGATCCGTGTGTTTATGCAGATTCCTAAGTGGCTCAGCTGTTCTCTCTGCCTGTACCTTGGTCCCAGGCTGGAGGGGTGAATTTCACCTTCCCAACCCAACACTTCACCCACACACAGCTCCATTATTCAGGCTTTACATGAATGAATGTTGTCTATGAAGCACTACCAGGGTGGGTGCCTCGGAGAGAAGAGGGCTCATTGATAGCCTGTGTCCCGATACTATGTGTACAGCGGCACAAGAAGCAACCTTCTCTGGAAAAGGAGAAGCTATGAAGTGCTACAGTACAGGCCCATTACATAGGGCATGAAACAATATGGGACTAGTCAGTAACATATACTGGCAACCTGCTGCATGAATCTTTGGCATCAAAAACAGGCCAAAAAACATACACGCACAGAAAAACTCCCAGTTGGATACAGACAGACTTCCAGCGACAAGCAGCAGTGGAGACAGGGAGACAGTTGCTTCGCACTGTAAAGCAACAAAAGAAAACAAAGAAAAGCCAACCCATAGCAAATTAGGCCTATTTTCAGTGACTACCACAATCCGGTCTCTCACCTGTTAATGTTAATAATATGGCCATCATCAATGTTTCTCTCCTTCATAGACCGATAGACCTCCCGAGTGCAGATACTTACGGCCATAACATTGACCTGAAACAGCAGGGAAAAAATGAAGATTAAAGCCCATTGCAGTGACCATGGATTTCATGCTCATCCTTGCATGCTTGGGATAAACTCTGCCTTGACTTACAACCCATGTAACCACACTGCAGCCAAAGGAATGGGTTTTGCTTAAATATACTAGCATGCACTTTAGAACAGGTCATGGAGGAAAATGTGGCTGGAACCAGCATTGGTGACTAACAAAGAATCCACAGCCACCTGGGGCTTCACAGTTGTCACTACAATGCAACCACTACTATTCAGAACTTAACAGGATAGAAGTCTGATCCTCCAGCTTCAAAGCACAGGTTCTTACAACTTGAGATAAAAAAAAGACCCTCCATTAGCTGTCACCAGTATAGGTCCTAAGATAAATGCTCAGGCAGTTCTGATTCCATCCTGTAGAGTGCAGTAGTGACATATACACCCTAGCCTGTTCGTTACAGTATCTATAGGACTTGTAAAGTTTGATACCATAACAACAACAACATTCATTTTAAGGGGGTGAAATTCTCTAGGCTTTGTCTCAGCCAGTATGAATTTTATTTAATTGGTTTGAAACAAAGTGAGAGGAAAGTCGTGTTTGGTTGGTTTTGTGTTACGGGAAAGTGAAAACTATGTTTTCTCATTGTAAGTTCTTTGAGGCAGGGACTGACTTTTTATTCTGTGTTTGTACAACACCTAGAACAGTGGGGTCCTGGTTCATGACTGGTGCTCCTCAGAGCTACCTCAATAAAAACAAATAAATTAAATAATAATAATAATATTTTTTTTAAAATTTACTACACATTGCTGAGCATATAAACATTACCTGGGCATTTAGCCAGCACAATGCCATCACCCTGGGAACTTGAGGCTAAAATCCCCATATACCAGGTTAAAAATTTACCTTGGTTACGTGGGAGGTCTTTAGAGGTCTCACCAAAGTTGCCCTGTATTCCAGGGCTGGAGTAAAGCCCAGAATAGGCAGGGTATTTCAAATCTATTTTGATTTCACAGTTAGCAAGGTCAAGGAAAGTGTGAATGGATTGTTTCAGTCAAAATCTTAAACAAACAAACAACCAAAACCAACCTTTGAGATACAGATCTTGGCTTTTAAAAGCCTCCATGAACACCAGTGCTGCTCTCTGTGAAGCCGTAAAGTCGTGAGTATAATGGCCTCAGATTCTCAGCTGATGTAAATCAGCATTATTCCACTGAAGTCAGTGGAGCTGTGCCAGCTTACACTAGCTGGGGATCTGGGAGCTTGCCTCTCTATTAGGCTATTTGAAGGAGCAAGGATGGAGGGGCATTTCTGCAATGTTTAATGTCGAAAGCTAAAATCATCATGATCTTGCAACACAGAGCGCTTTACAACATGCAGTTACATTTGGGGAGGATGCCAAAAAGTAAATGTTTTACCATCAGGAAAAAAAAAAAAAAAAGCCACCCACCACACTATGAATCTTATTAACTGAGCTACTTTAGTGACAAGAGTAGGGAAATGGATACGTAGCATCAAAGAGCCTCCACGACTCAGCTGGACAAAGGTGAAGCAGCAGCTGCCAGGATTCGTTTTGCTCGTCCTGAGGCTCACAATCATCTCAAGTAGTTGAAGCCTCTCCAGGAGAATACGTTAGATCTACTGGCAATATCTGCCAGTGTCACAGAGCGACTGGTTTCACTGGCCTCTGTGAAAACGTGCCTCACACAGTACCGTATTGTCGCTTTGCGTACACACACAGCAGAGGTATAGTTAAACAAACTGCAAAAAGCATCCCCGGGTCAATGAAGAACTGTCAAAAGACCCAGAGAGCCAGGACTTTTCACCCACCCCCACACCACGCAAGAGTTACTGAATGTGATGGTATGTGCACTGGAATCTTTTGCCTCTGGGCTGGAATGTAGCCCACGTGGAGTGGACGGAAGGTTCTGCTTGAATTCATGGCTGTAAAGGTCAGTGAGTAAAGCATGAAGGAGTTGTTCAAAGATTACTGTGTGAAATAAGATGTGTATGCAGCACGGGGCTCCAGATTCTCCTCAGCAGAATGTAGAAGGCTGAGCAGACTTCAGTCTGGGTCTCATTTAGAGCACAATATTATAAACAAGCTGGGAGAATGGAAACCTCATAAACCGGAGGAAAGGAGATGGGAGATTTTTAAGAGCAGGTCAGACACACACTTATCAGGGATGGTCTAGATAACACTTAGTCCTGCCTTGAGTGCAGGGGACTGGACTAGACGACCTCTCAAGGTCCCTTCCAGTCCTACAATTCTACGAAAAGAGGGGGAAGGATGGTCCTGTGATTAAAGCACCATATGGGGCCCAGACACTCAAAGGTATCTAGGTTCCTATGTCAATGAGAGTTAGGCACCTAAATACCTTTGAGAAATTGGGCCTGAGTCTTCGGGCTGGTGTGGACAGGCATGACAGATGGGACTACAGTCCTGCCTCCGAACCCTTTCCCTTTAGAGGAGCTTAGCCCTGAGCGTCCTCTGTACCGCCAAGGCTGTAACTATGACCAGCCGCTGCACTGAGGATGCAGGCTCTTTGCATCCTCCCCCACTTGGGCACCCTTGCAGGGGCCAGCCATAAATCACTCCATTAAAGTTTCAAGGCCTACTAGACATTGCACAAGGCGGTGGCTCTTGCTGAGTTTGAAAGCCTGGATCTCTGATTTGGTGTTAAACGTTAACCTTTGGTTATCTGTCTTCTGGGCATAAACCTGGCTGCTGGAAGCCTCTCTGTGCCAGGAGATGCAGGGATTGATTTCGAGGTATGGGGGAGGGAGGGGCGCGCTCCTATTCCATAAGCCACTACCTTGTGATAATGGAGAGCCGTCCCATGACTCATTGGGCATTGAGACTTGGGGTGAGATTTTCAAAACCCCACTGGGTTTTATATTCCTAAATCATATAAGTGCTTTTGAACCCCCCGCCCCCCCCCAGTTCACACCCCAGCCAGGAGCTGCATTGTACATGTAGAGATGAGCCATGAAGAGTAAGCAAACATTGTTTTCATTCAGCCTATGATTTTATGAGCTAGATCTTTAGCTGCTGTAAAGTCAGCATCGCTCCATCAAAGGGAATAGAGCAACGCTGATTAACACCAGCTGAGGACCTGCTCCCACACTTGTAAAACCTTTCCTATTTTTGATCAGAGGGATTGTTGCCTTTGATCCACCTTGCCCAGTGGATCTGACATTTCTCATTTCTGACCTTTTCAATTTGTCTGCTACTTTGTGTGGATCTACCTGGAGAGATTCAAAGAAACTAAACTCAATAAAGAGATATTGGAAAAAGGGGTAATTTGCTGCAAGTCCCGAAATAGAATCAGCTGAGCAATATGCTACCAATACACCTCTCCTCATAAGCAGATCTCAGCAATGGATTGGCAAGAGGCCATTTTTCTGCCCATCCAACTGGAGACAAAGTACCATAATAGGAAACAGAATCAGAGGGAAATTAAGACAAAACCATGGTGTAATTCAAGCCAAATCTGAGGTCCTTCTCAAGACACGCTCCTGCCAACGTCGATGGGAGTGCACCCGACCGAGGATGGATAAAAATCTCAGGGCTGGTTTCCCAGTTGCTCCATTCTTGCACTTGGGGCAAGGGCACAAGAGTGGCTTTAAACCACCTTTGCACTCCCCATATCCTGGGGCCCTACAGGAGCCTGGCTAGCCCTTGCCTTGAGACGGCTCGAATGTAGCTTTCTATGAGCCCCAGGACGCAGAGAATAGGTGTAATGCAGTATGCATCAGTGATGCCTCTGACGTCCCCCTACGCCAGGGGTTGGAGCCAGGGGCCCTGGTGCTCTCTCCACACTATTCAAAGGAGGTCCTCTGTACAAGGGGCATTTCGCGGATATTTTGGGGCTAGGGGATATTTCCACCCATTTTAAGGCCCCTTTATGCTGCCAGAGTGGCATAAAATTCACACTCATACACCGTGTATTTGTTAAGTGCCAACTGCTTGCTCAGTGCTGTAGAGGCAGGGCCGGCTCCAGGCACCAGCTTAACAAGCAGGTGCTTGGAGCGGCCAAGGGAAAGGGGCGGCACCTGCGGCAATTCGGGGGCGGCAGGTCCCTCACTCCCTCTAGGAGCGAAGGACCTGCCGCTGAACTGCCACCGCCGATCACAGCTTTTTTTTTTTTTTTTTGCTTGGGGCAGTAGAAATGCTGGAGCCGGCCCTGTGTAGAGGACACAAAGAGGATGTGGTCCATGCCCTGAGAAGCCTGCACTGGGGAGGAGGGAGGGAGGGAGGAATACACAACAGACAACAGTTCAGGTGACAAGGATCTGGAATCCCACAGCAGAGCAGTAGGGATTGTAATAAATAAACGATAGCACTTCTCTGGCTGGTGGAGCTTCAGGAAGAGGTTTCAAGGAAGAAACATGGGAAGAGGGATCGGTAAAAGTCAAAGTCAGTCTCAAAAGCTCATAAATGATGTAAGGAAAGAAGAAACAGTTTAAAAACCCTTCCATTAAATGTAAGGCCCTAAATGTCTCCTAATGAAGGGATCTAGGGTTATTTGGAGATTTTTTTTTCCCCTCTCCTTCAGCACAGCTGGACTTTGAAATGCTTCTGTAACACCCTTCAAAATAAAAGCATTCGCTAACGCTTTTCTTCCTGCAGAACATTTGAAGAAATTCTCTCCGTACTATTCTGAGCACTGCGAAGACCCAATGGCCCATGAAAGGAGCGGGCAGCCTTTGTTTCAAGAAACTCTTGAAAAGTTTCAGAAAGTGCATCAGAAACAGACCAACGTATGTTGATTAGAGGCACACATGTGGCACTCAGTAAGTGTATCCCTCCGATGCATATGTAGTTAGAGAGAGACAGCAAAAGCCCCACGGCCAAACCGAAAGCTATATGCAGCTACAGTGTGTTCAGAGAGTGAGATTTCCAGGCGGTGAGAGCATAGCTGTGAAAAGGGGACTATTCAGAGAGGAAGCAAAACCCAGAGCTATTTTTAACAGCACTTTCAATGTTTACTAACAGGTTAAAAATCACGAGCCAGATTCAGTAAAGCTGCTCAGATCAGGATGGCTCATGGTACACAGGGGCCTGTGATTTCCATGGACTTCCCCTCCAGATGAAAAGTGCCACTGAAGTTGGGTTCATTAGACACACGTTAGGTTCAGCTCTCAGCTTCTGGCAAGCTGTCAATAAAGCCTCATTTGGATAATATTTGGACATCCCGGTTTAACACAGGCGACGTAACATCACCCTGACAATTAATGCCGCAGCTACATCAGAGCAGACACACACAGGTATGTTGTCCGTACACAATGAGCAGAACACGCACTTCCAGTATGGAGAACTCTCTGTGTCATTTCCCATAACTTAAAATTAGAAAAAATAAAAATAAAGTTTCCAGAAGAGGGAGAGAGAATAGAAAGTCTCTCTCATGCTGTAAGATCCCAAATCACCTCACAACCCAGCCTCCATTGCAGACAGACTTCCGACGTTTAAAGGCACAGTGCAGTACAGAAAACAGAACCATAAATCCATGCACTTATCATTAATATTACAGTAGCATCTCCAACTAAGATTGTGGTCCCATTATACTAGGTACTGCATGTACATCTCGTAGGAGACTGTTTTTGTAAATAATGTGATCGAATTTCACAATTTCCTAGTACGGCACGTGAAATCGGCTCTGTGGTATCCAGCTCTAACCAGATTTTGAACAGAAAATAAAGTAATAAAGACCAGGGAAAAAAGGAATGCTATAGTTTATTAGGTTTCAGAGTAGCAGCCATGTTAGTCTGTATCCGCAAAAAGAACAGGAGTACTTGTGGCACCTTAGAGACTAACAAATTTATTAGAGCATAAGCTTTCGTGGACTACAGCCCACTTCTTCGGATGTATAGAATGGAACATATATTGAGGAGATATATATACACATACAGAGAGCATGAAAAGGTGGGAGTTGTCTTACCAACTCTGAGAGACCAATTAAGTAAGAGGAAAAAAACTTTTGAAGTGATAATCAAGATAGCCCAGTACAGACAGTTTGATAAGAAGTGTGAGAGTACTTACATGGGGAGCTAGATTCAACGTTTGTAATGTACTTCAATGTAGTTTATTAGGCTGATATGAATCAACCCATTTTACTACCTACCGCTGCAACAAACTGTGAAACTAACGGGATTCGCTACGAAAGCTGGCACCTGGCATTTAGTTTCCAATTTTAGTTTAAAAATTAGGATCTTCACTTTCAAAAAAAAAAAAATCAATAGATTGAAGGAAAATAATACTGAAGAGTATTAAATATTTCAGTGCCACAGGATTTAGGGCATGTGGTTAATAGCCCACCTCCTCAAGGAAAGTCTGGGAAAATTAATAGGCCTTGAGACATCATCCGGAGGATCAACCAATCTGGACAAGGTGGGAAGTAGGTTCAGGACTCCTGGACGTATCGGGTAGTTTGGTGGTGGCCTCTGGCATGTTTCAGCACAGTGAGCAGAAAGGCCAGCTCCTGTGTATGTGCACTTCATGCTGTGGTTCTCCAGGTACATCAAACCACAACATCTCAGTGTAGAGATGAACAGAAGATGGACGGCAGGGATATTTGCCAGTCGGTAACATGGCACATCACATCAGGATGACATTTACCCCAGTGCAGAGTCAGTATACATCCTACATGTCACTAAAGGACATGTCACAAGTCCTCAAAGGATGGAGCTCTGAGGCTATGTCTAGGCTGCAGGCATTGGCTGTACAAACTCACCCAGAACGCTCAGTGATTACTCGTGGTGCTAGCCCAAGCTGAAGCATGTGCTGCCACAGCTTCATTGTTCCAAGACCCAGTGATGGGACAAGCCCTTCAACCCACTGGTGGAAAGGCTAACAAGCGCTCCTGTACTCAGGCAGCACCAGTTAGGTGCATCTGCAGAACCTGCACCACTCGGAGAAGTGGAACTTAGAAGGGGGAGACTGACCACAGAAGCAGGGAGGAGTTTTCCCAGGGACTGCTAGTGAGCTCTGGTAGCCAGGGGAGCTCAGCCTGAGGCAATTGCTTAGGTTTTCCTTCACACCTGCCCGCCGCCCGCCCTGCCCTGTTTGGGGCAGATTGACACAACAAGCTCAGTATAAGTGAAGGCCCTTGAGGGCTGCTTCAAGCCAGTGGCCTACGGTGGGTCCTGGGAAGCACCACCAGTGGTTAGAGACAAGGAGAGTGTGAACTGGGCTCTGAAAAGACTCTGGGAGTGAGCTGAACTTCTGCCAGGAACAGTAAGATTGCCCAGGCCGGGGGGCTCCTGTAGGAGGTTCAGGGGCAAGAGATTCAAAGATACAATAGCCAAGCCCAAGATGAGGGGCGGCTGACTACGGACCTGAGCTAGCAAGATTTAAGCTAACTTGGGGGTATGTTGGCTCAGGCTGCAATCACACCCAGTGGCTGCAATCTAGACATACCCTTAGTCTGTGAGTGGACGTTTGACACAACTACGCGGTAATGACTCCCTGAGTGTGCAGGGATATGGCAGTCCTCTAGGGCTCCTGGAATCAGCATGCCACAGATTTCAGGGCACCAATATTGCACACAGACCAGGAGAGAGCTTTCTGTCACGTCAAATCTAGTAATCAGCCGTGGGTTCACACATATCACCCACTTCCAGAGAGACCTTTGGAACATTTGTCTACTATAAAGGGGACTTCTGTGCTGAAGAAGTAGAATGTGATCATGACAAAATGCAAATCTACATGAAATTGGAAGTTTTTGTATTTTGGTACCAAGTCAAAAAAAAAAAGGGCTCATGTACTGGATTTGTCATATTTTTCTTTGGGGGCGAGGGAGGATTTGAAGAGTGGGGTGATTGAAAATAGGTCCTTTTTCTGATTAAAATGAAAACAAGGCAATTCCCAAGTAAAAAAGTGGGGAGCTTAGCACGTCTGAAAATCAGTCCCAAGGTAAAATATAATCCAGTTAAAATTCAGAATTAAACAGTGACGCAGTATTGCAGACCCCAGTAATATCACAACCCATAGTTTAGAATCCATGTAACACAAAATGACTAAGCATAGTTTTGGAAAGAAAAAGCGGGATAGTTCACAAGTGGCAAAGCAACAAGAAAGCAAATTGTGGTCTTTGCCTTCACTAAAGAGGACAGCGATAGCAGAGCTATCCATGTAATGAAGTCATCCTGCAGGTATGTGGCAGACTCTCTACTGAAATGCTGCCACTACTGTAGCCCAGGGGGCTAGCGTGCCTTCATTATATTTACTGCTTTGCATTATATTCTGATTTGCACTATATTTAGCAGTAATGCAAGAAATCTACAGGCCTGTATCCTGTAAGACATTAGCTTCAGCAAGTTAGAATAAGGCTTGAGACCTATGAACTCTGAACAGATAAATGGCCCAACAGAAAACCCCAAGTATTGGGGAGCTGAAAATAGACTTTAAGGGGAAGTTCTGATCACAGATAAATAATTTAACCACAGAGGTGTCCTGGCAACAAACTGACGTACGTAACAGGTACATGAGATACATTTAAGGCTGGCCTGCTTGCCTGCCTATATATCTTTGCTTATAAGTTTCTTATTTTCTTATAGGTTTGATTGGGGAGGGATAACTCAGTGGTTTGAGCACTGGCCTGCTAAACCCAGGGTTGTGAGTTCAATCCTTGAGGGGGCCATTTAGGGATCTGGGAGAAAAAGCTGTCTGGGGATTGATCCTGCTCTGAGCAGGAGAGTTGGACTAGATCTCCTGAGGTCCTTTCCAATCCTGATATTCTATGATTCTATTTGTTTTATTATATTAAGGTATATTTTGGCTGTAACATAAGGGACCTGCAAACCACATCCTGTATGTTGAGCTAAGGCAAAGTTAGCATACATATATTTGGGACATTTCACCTAGATCAGGGGTTCCCAAACTTGGTTTGCGACTTGTTCAGGG
Source organism: Malaclemys terrapin pileata (assembly GCF_027887155.1). Classification (NCBI taxonomy): domain Eukaryota; kingdom Metazoa; phylum Chordata; order Testudines; family Emydidae; genus Malaclemys; species Malaclemys terrapin. Next base: position 7,107,929 of record NC_071522.1, on the reverse strand, counting down.
TAAGCCCCTGGAAGTAATCAATATACACCTCTACCCCGATATAACGCGACCCGATACAACACGAATTCAGCTATAACGCGGTAAAGCAGAGCTCTGGGGGGGCGGGGCTGCGCACTCCCGTGGATCAAAGCAAGTTCGATATAATGCGGTTTCACCTATAACGCGGTAAGACTTTTTGGCTCCCGAGGACAGCGTTATATCGAGGTAGAGGTGTAATTAATACATAATCTAAAGATCGGGCAACCCTTCTAGGGTGGAACACAGCAGTTGTTTAACAGCACACAGCAACAGTGCTCAATTGAGATGGTGAACCTCTGTGGGGGGTGGAGATTTTGCAACATTTCTAAGACTATTTGTTAGGCTGTGCCTTCACATTTGCTAATTTTTTCCCCATTAAATTTATACCCATGTTTCACCCCATGCCAGAAAATGATCTTATTTAAAACCAAAACTCATTTTTCTGGGTAAAGAGAAGCCTGTGACGAGTACTATACTGGGGCAAAATAATCACTCCCCACCCCAAACTAGGCCAGGACAAGTGGATGTCTACAGCATATCAAGATAGAGAGGATGGTCTATTGGCTAGGACATTGGGTTGTGACTCAGAGCTGGGTTCGATCTCTGGCTCAGCCACAGCCTGCCTCTGTGACCTTGGCTAAGACACTATCTACCTTATGTCTCTGTTCCCCATGTGGGGATAACAGTACTTTCCTACCTCACAGGAGTGGCCTGAAGATAAAATCCATTAATGACTGTGAAGTGCCCAGATACTAGACTGATGAGGGCCAGAAAAATGGGTGTCCTCTCCCCATCCCTTCTTATTTCCCCACAGTCTCTTTGTATTTGGTTTTCACTCCACCTGGTCTCTGCTCCATTTTTCACCCTATTTTTTCCAATGGAGATTTCCCTCCCTTTCTGCTCCCTTTTTCCACGATCTCCCCTACTGTAATCACTCCTACATTCCAGATGGTTCAAGAATCAGGCAAAACACATTTTCCCATCCCTAGCACCCAGCCAGCAGGCGACACTTATCTCTGCATCCAAACGCTTGGTCAGGGCAAAGACTCGCATCTCTCTGCCCAGCCCATCATAGTTCCCATTGTTTCGCAGGCGTACTACTCACATCTATCATCATCCTCCAACCCTCCGTTTTCCCAGAGAGCAGGGGCTCGGGGCGAGCCAAGCCAGCATTGTTGATGCACACATCAACCCCTTGATGTAGAGTCTTGATTGCAGAGAACATAGATAGGATCTCTTCTTCATTGGACAGATCGCACTTATAGGGGATAAGGACGCCAGGGTATCCCGCACTCTGGCATTCTGCTGCCAATTTCTAGAGAAAGAAAAAAGGAAGGAAGAGAAAAGCAATCAGAATCCCTTCCCCTGGGAAAGGCCCAATTGATCAGCTGTGCACTTCATTTCTGCCAGCAAGTACTTTCGTTATTAGTTTGTATTACAGCAGCACCTAACAGCCCCAACCAAGATCAAAGCCCCATTGTATAATGTATAAACACATAGTATGAGACAGTTGCTGCTCCAAAGAGCTTGCAGTCTAAATAGGAAAGACAGACAAGGGGAACAGAGGCACAGACAGGGGAAGTGACACACTCAAGGTCACACAGCCAATCAGCAACAGAGCCAGGAACAGAACCCAAATTCCAGCGTGGTACACTATCCACCGGACCACGCTGCCTCTGCAGATATGGCTACCAGAATCTCCTGGTCTGATGACTAAAATTATGGTCCTTGACCCTTGATTTTAAAACATCTTCGCAGAAAAGGACTAAGACTATGACTACACTACAAGCACTACAGCAGCAGCACTGTAGCTATGCCACTGTAGCACAGTAGTGTAGACACTTGCTATAGCAATGGAAGGGGGATTTCAGTTACTGTAGTAAATCCACCCCCTCGAGAGGCGGTAGTTAGGATGATGGACGAATTCTCCCATCAACCTAGCCATGTCTAAATCGGGGCTTAGCTCAGGTTAACTACATCGCTCCAGGATGTGATTTTTTTTCACACTCCTGAGCAATGTAGCTATGTCAGCCTAAGTTTTAGGGGTAAACCAGGCCTCAGACTTAGCAAGAGGAGGCCTGATTTTACGTGTAGCGTAGGCTGCCTTGCTAATTGCCTGTCACTTGCACATTATATTTGCTCATCCAGCTCCACAGAGCTTATCCTCTTGGGTTGGATGCTATAAATGTCACAGACCATAACTACTCAAAACTGAATTCCCCTTGGTTTTCATTTGTAAGGCCAGATCCTCAGCTGGCGTAAATCAGCATCATTCCACTGAAGGGAATGGGGTGACATTGATTTACACTAGCTAACAATCTGGCCCGTGCTGGTTAATGTCTGTGCTGGATTGTAGTATTTTACAGGAAGAAGATAATCTGCTGGGTGCAGAGGTGTTTTAAATATCAGACATTTCCAGGTAGCTTGAATAAATGGAACAAGGGCACAGCATGGACTGTATTCTCAGAACCATTAAAGGATTTATACAAAGTTCAGCCTTGGCCCTATGACTTCACTGCACAAGACGACTATCCTTCACTGAAGTCATTTTTTTTTAATACTTAAAAACGTTTATTATTCAGATTACTTAATTTAGCCGCCTTGCATGGTGCAAATAATTGTCAACCTCTACATTTATAACAAAGAGCGACAAAAAGCAAAATTGGTCCACTGAGCAGTAACTCAAACAAAACATATGCTCTTATCAAATAATCCCCCCCAAAACACCCATAGGAGAGAAAGCCTTAAATAAATAAAATAAATTAATTAATGGAGATATCCTATTTCCTAGAACTGGAAGGGACCTTGAAAAGTCATAGAGTCCAGCCTTCACTAGCAGGACCAAGTACTGATTTTGCCCCAGATCCCTAAGTGTCCCCCTTAAGGGCTGAACTCACAACCGTGGGTTTAGTAGGTCAATGCTCAAACCACTGAGCTATCCCTCCCCCCTATAAAACAGATAGCTTTGCCTCACCTCCTGAAGATAGTCAGCAAATTTAGGGACTGATCGAGTACTGTAAATTATGGGAGCCTTTCCATTTACTTCAATGGGAATTGGAAGAGGCCTGGGGAGGAATGAATTCAAGTCAAAGGTCCTCCAACCACACCAATCTAGCACTATTAGCTTGAGCTGTCCATTGATTTCAATAGGACTTAAGTATGTACTTAAAGTTAAGCACATGTTTAGGTCTTAGCTGCATCAGGGACTTGGTTTAAGCTGTCTGGTTTCCATACAAGTACTTTTCAGCGCCATCCGCACCAGAGCGTATGCACCGTGAAACACTGATGTAGATCCACCAAGTGTCTGATGTCTTGGCACACCCCAAACTGTGACCAAAAAAAGAAGAACAGGAGTACTTGTGGCACCTTAGAGACTAACAAATTTATTAGAGCATAAGCTTTCGTGGACTACAGCCCACTTCTTCGGATGCAAGAAAGCTTATGCTCTAATAAATTTGTTAGTCTCTAAGGTGCCACAAGTACTCCTGTTCTTCTTTTTGCGGATACAGACTAACACGGCTGTTACTCTGAAACTGTGACCGTAACAGAGCCCACGCCCGGAGGGGATTTGCTGACGATTTAAGTTTCATTCATGTGGTTTAACTAGCCAAAATAAATTACAAGGCACCAGCCTTTGAAGGAATCTTCCTAAAGGGCACCTAGGTTTGGGAGGACTGACCTGTCTGCTGCCCACAGGGAAGTGATCAAGGTCAAGGTCTAAGGGTCGGATCCAGCAGCCACTGAGGTCAATGGAAAGACTCCCATTGATGTGAGCAGGCACTGGATCAGGCATTAGCATTGTTGTACAAGAATCTAGTGATCCAGCCCTGATCATCCAAGGTGTCTTAGTGTGACAGACGCAAAAGGTACAGTATGTAGAAATATATATTAATAACAAATAATAATTACATTGTTATAGATTAAATAATAATAATATTACCCTTCCCTTACCAAGTGATATATTCAAAGGGGTTAGGTCTACAAAATCGACTAAAATGTATCATTAATGCTTTTAGGTCATTCTGACCTCTTGTATATCAGAGGCCACTAAACACCACTAAACAACCCATACTCAGCCCAACAACCAGTGTTAGACCAAAGTACTGTATTACAGCCCTCAGGTGACTAAACTAATGTGCGCCCAACCTCCCTCTTCCCACTTGAACTGAGGTGTTTGTTTTATAAACAGGTCTTTGCATTAACAAGTAATTAAACAACAACCAAAAGGCAAGCAAAAACCATGCCTGGCTTCTGGTGAGTCCTGAATAAGGCAGGGTCTGAGTGAAATTCACTCTCAAAATACACATGCAGGGCTTTGTTAATGCAAGCAGCAGGAGGGGATGAGTGATTTAAATTGAGCTCTCCGCAACAATCAGTTTGTCAAAGAAACATCAGTGGAACGTCAACATTAAAAGAACTAGCTCGTTTTTAAAAGACAGACACAGGGTGAATAGATTCTGCCCCACCGAAGGCAATGGCAAAGCTCCCATTGATTTCAATGAAACCAGGATTTCCACAGTATGTAAATTTTGGGAACTAGTTACCTTGACATTGTTTTTAAAATTAATATATAAAACAGTGAAAGCGTGCTAGAGTAAAGCATTGCCTTCTTGGAATATAAATACTCAGTTGGAATGTTAAATTATAACATGCAGCATATAGAGTTCCTTTCTTTGGGGAGAAAAATTAAAAACCAAATCAGTAAATGAAACTGGATTCTCTTAAGTGTTCCCCTCCCTTTCCCATAAAATATTAGGGTTACACCTGGTTCACATTTTTCAAAATTCACATTTTTTATTAAATTTTCAATTGAAATATCTATTTTCAACCGGGAAGGAGGGAATCACAAAAAAATGTGATTCTCTCTCCCCTGCTCATTTTCTGATCAGCTCCAGTCAGAATTTTAAAATATTAGCAACTGCTTCCGGGGTGTTTTGAAGTTTTTGTTTGTTTGTCTGTTTGTTTTTGGGGGGACTCAATAAACCTCGGTTTTGTTCCCAGTTACTGCATTTGTTTGTGTGTCACAGCCATATTTTCAAAAGCTATTGTTTCATGTACTTCCACCTTTAAAGGCTGATCATATTCTTCCCCACTGACCTCAGCTGGAGGTTTGTACTCTCAGAACTCTTAAAATTCAGGCAATTTGGGACTTCATCAAAGTCAACAGAGCTATCCTGATCTACATCAGCTGAGAATCCAGCTCAAAGAATCTCAGAGGTGGGTAACTAAAATCAGTGGCTACTTTTGAACATTTTGACCTCAATATATCTCATTTTCCCCATCTGTAATTCTGACTTGCCTCACAGGCATATTGTGAGGCTTAATTCATTAATGCTTGTGAAGTACTTTGAGATCTTGGGTAGGAAAGAGCTACTGTATTCCAGGTTTGGACAATGCACTCATTATGATGGTATCTGAGCTGAAGACATGTAAAATAATATTCATAAAGCTTTTAATATACACCCGGCACCTCCAAATAGGTGCTTGTGTCGCTATAAATAATATACATAAGAAACAACAACGGTTAAAACCTCTAAAAAGTAAGACTATAAAAGCCAGATGGAAGGGTGGGGCGATTTGACACATGAAACAAGAGTAATTTAAAAGACAAAAAGAACAGGAGTACTTGTGGCAAAGACAAAGCACTTGAGAAGGAAAGACAATCTCACATCCTGCAGGCTACTGCAGTGAAGCAAAAGGTCACCTGCCGACCTACGGGGAGGTGGTGAGACCTCAGATAGGTTGGGGGGGGGGAGTTAAGTCACAAGCAGGTCAGCACTGTTTGTGCCAAAGCAAGGAACGAGATCGGTGGGGAATCATTCACTAAGCACTGGTGCAAATGACTAGACAAGGTGTAAGACAACCGAGACCCAGACCCTGCCCCAGATAAAAGGGGGGGGGGGAAATAATCAAGCTTTAAACACGCAAAGAACAGTACACAGTGATACAAATGCACAATTCTGTACCACGAGTAAGAGTCTGTAAGATGATGTCCTTTCAAATTAACCTTTCTCTGATGTTTTTTCCATATCCTTGTCCTTTATTTCCTTGAAATGTAGCTGGTCACCTTGGGCCTGATTCTCAGTTATGCTAAAGTCCTTTTATGCCACGCTGGCAACATAAAAGGGTCACAGGACTAAAAGTGGATGCAAATGTAATTCGGGGTAAAGTAGTTCTTAGAGCTTCCAAACAAGAGGTAATTGACACCCACTTTCACACCCCTTTTACGGCTAGAGTGGTGCAAAGCAGTGTTAGGGCTGGTCTACACTGGAAATGTCCACCAGCGTAGCTACATTTCTCGGAGGTGTGAAAAATCCACAGCCCTGAGAGATGTCGCTGTCTCTATCCCTCGGTGTAGACAGCACCAGGCTGATAGAAGAATTCTTCCATCAACCTAGCTACCGCCTCTCTGGAAATTGGATTAACTACACCTACAGGAGAACCCCTCCCAGCATTGCTGTGTGTGTCTACACTGAAGTGCTACAGCGACACAGCGGCAGTGCGGAATATGTGCTGCTGTGTAGCCAAGTCCCTACATCGCCAAGTGACATTAGCAAAAGAAAGATGTCTTGTGTTTTGTTTCTCCCCAGTCACACCTCTTCTATTGAATCCCATAGGATATCTGCGCTGAACTGAATGGAGTACGGGTTTCAGGCTTTGGGCGTAGGGCTTGACTTCACTGCTAAAAAAGAGGCATTTTTAATCTCAGGGTAACTAACATGCATGAACCATCCTGAGTTAAAAATACAGGGAAGACCAGGGATTTCAATTTTATATGAGGGAAACTAGGTAAAGTCAACTTCATGTGGGGTTATAGTGCTGACCTCGCCTAATTTACCTTGAGGTGAAGCAAAAATGCCAGGCTTTCACTGTGTTTTTACCATATTAGATACCCTGAGGTAAAAAACACACATCTTTTCAGCAATGAAGACCAGGCCTGATTATGATCTCACCTACACCAATGCGAACCAGGAATAATTCCACTAACTCAATGGAATTACCAGATTAAAAACAGCATAAGCAAGAGATGACAGCACCTAGTACATATCAGCATCCTGTTCCATGACTAGGGCTTCTAGGCACTACAGTCATAAAAATAATGATTTGTTTATTAATAATAATCAGGAACTGTGGGCCAGTTCACGATTTCCTGCATTGTATACAATCACCCCATGCAAAACAGATTTAAAGTGCTACCATTATCATCTGGTAGCCTTTTATCCCCATTTTCCATTAATGTAAATAACTAAAGGTGCAGGACAACTGTTCCCTAGACTACAAACCAACTTCCCTAATACTGGCCTTAGCATTACCCGCCCCCAGACTTGTCTGGAGCTACTCCTTGTTTACATCAGTGTAACTGCAATCACACAGTCAGACCTTTAATTAGCAACTAAATCCCAGCAAAAGGACCTTGTTACAAGGAACTGTCAGTTTGCACAATGTAATTTTACATTGAATTTTGTTGAGTATTTGCCCTTAAAAAACAAAAAAGAGACATGCATACCATGCTCAGAGAGTGCTAGGATTCATTACATATAGTAAACAACGAACCTCTACATTGCAAAATGCATAATGATCCGGTATCAAAAACCTGGCAAGTGAGAACAGGGTGAAATTCTGCTCCTTCGGGTCAAGAAGCCCAAGAAAAGGTCTTTGTGCAGGGGAAGCTTAGGGCTCGTTGTATATGAACAGAAAGATGAAGATTATTGGATACATTTTTTTCCACAGTTCTGTTGTGCTTGGGTTTGTTTGTGCTCTTTTCCCCCTGCATTTAAGAGGCAAAACTCATAAAGCAGCATTACATTATAGGAACCAAAGGGAATTTGTGTGTACGTGCTTTTTTAATGTGAATGCTTCCAACATAAATATGGCTCAATTTATTATTATTCATTTGTGCAGCTTTAAGGGCCTGATTCTCCTCTCACAGCAGTGTCAATTAGGAGCCACTCATTTGAAGTCAATGGTATTACACTGGTGTAAGTCAGAGGGGAATCAGGCCCTGAGTTTATTAGGTTATTTTTTTAATCCTGCCTGCATGCAGAGAGGAATAGAATCTTCACACACATTCACAAGGGATATTAACATTGGTCCTGTATTTTGTTTCCTTGCTTAGTTTTCATCTTTTATTGCAGGAGCTAGAATAGCTTTCCAGCGTATCACCTACACACTGTAATGCACTTGTTCTATGCGTTCACCCCCTGGAAGCCACAGCCTGGTCCCTGCTTCAGCTGCTTTATGATTGCCCTAGCTTAGAGCAACATTGAGGCTCCTCAAACATGCACACGGGGCAAAAGCCACTTCCAGACAGCCCCTGGGATCAGAAAGGGGTATAAAAGCAACATACTTTTGCCTCCCCGTATCAGGTTTTGCATCAAGAACAATACAATGATCTAGCTCCATGTGGCTGATCTGTCCTATGAATTTGTATCCCTTCGCCTGGGAGGTTGTGACCCAGTATGCGCAAACCCTTACGTGTCTCAATGAGAATTTTTAAAGGCAAAAATCAGGTCATTTGAGAGTAAAAAATGTATATGATAATATTAAAAAAATAGTTACACAGACAAGATTCTGAATCCGCATGTGAAAGTCTTTTTAACATTATTTAACTGCATATACATGTTCTATGCTTGTACAGCACCCAGCACAACAGAGGTCTCATCGTAAGATCGGGGCCACTAATAAAAATAATAAATAACGTCAAGCCTGGAGGGTGACAAGCTGTAGGCTTAACACACACAAGTGTGGATAAAGGACACAGCAATTCGCATGCATTACCCTTGCTAATTAGTCATTATCAGTGATTATTATAAGCATCCAGCTCTTTTATCAAACTAAATGATACAAAGCTAATGAAATGAGAGGCTCTGCGGCTCTCCATGTGTGTTAATCATTCAACAGCCACAGCCCAAAATTCTCCAGAGGATGCCCTCTCACCCTTTCCGAAGGGCCCCGATGCTAATGAGAAACAGCATCTCATCTCTGATGTGTCACATTAGAGACAGTGACAGCTTCCAGCATGAGGCGATAGTCACATGATGTCTGGCTGCTGGGGAGAGATGGACTCCGGCTACAAACATCCACCAAATCACTCGCAAGTTCTGTAGCCCGCAGCCGTTTCACCAATGTGACATTTCAGCGGGTGAAATAAAATGTACATCCCATTAAAGGGAGCTTTCTTTTCCTTTATAGCCCGTCTCTCTGTATCCAAAGTGACTGGCCACTTGCAGGACAGTAGGGGCACAACCCCTCCTGATGCAGTGCAGTGCATGGCTGTGTGACATACCGCGTATCATAAGCCCTTTCCTCCACAGGAGACTGATTTGTGTTGCATCCTGACAATGTAAACAGATAACATGTTGCTGCTGGAAAAATAAATCAATAAATTTAATAAATAAATGTAAATAAATAAACACCACCAACATGTGCTGTGATCTGACCAGATCTCATGATCTAAGCAGCCTTGTGCAGGGTCAGTACTTGAACACGAGGCCTCCTAAGAGCAGCTTGAGAGGGTGTGCTCCAGGATTTCAGAGCTGGCACTCTTCCCTCCATGTCCAGGGTGAATAACTGCGGTAGTAGAGCTGCAGGTGCTGATTTCTGGATGAGAAGTAAAACTACGGTGTTAACTGCTTGCAGCGTTTTCCTCATGGGCCATCTCCAGACCTACTGAAATCAGTGGGCGTCTTTCCATTGACTTCAATGGCTGTTGAATTAGGCTCCATCAGGGTAAGGTGGTAATCCAAGCTGGAACCTGGGTGGACAACAAGGCTGCCTATCTAAATTCCAACTACATTTCTGCTGGATACAGTGGCCCAGATTGCATTGTCCTACAGAAATACCAGTGGGAGGAGGCTTGGAAGCTGAAAACCCTGCAAGGAAACCCTCTGTGTTTTCCCCAAAAGCGTTCCACTAAACGGACAGCAGCTTTGCCCCCCAGCTCCTCTGCATCCCAGTTGCCACTTAGGACAGAGATTCAGTATAATTATAACAAGAGTGATAAACCAATGCATTAAAGATCTATCCCGTCTGGGGGACACGAACAAGTCTGGCAGCCAACTTTCGCTGCTTATTAACAGACTTAGTCTTTTGTCAGCTATCACAGAGGTGAACTTCAAACAACACTCCCCACCCCAGGTCCAAATGCTGTGAAATTCAGGGTTGGTCAGAATCCAAACCAAGACCCCGATCTGAATTTTGCAGCTGGTACGATTTAATATAATGAGCCAAAGCAAAAGCCCACAGATCTAAACACCCTGGTTGAAATCCTGGCCCTGATGAAGTCAATGGAAGCTTTGTCATTGACTTCACTGGCAATTTCACTCCCTGAACTTTCGGAGTATTTGAGAGCTGTTCCAGAGGAGCTCGGGCACTTCTCAAAGGGTTTTCCTCTTCATCAGTCCGTGACTAAGGATGAAGGAAACAGATTCTCTTAACCCTGTTGCACATAGGGAAGCTAAACTATGCAGGTTCCAAGGAAGCAGCTACAATACATCCTGAGTCTACTGTTGTGAGGGAAGAGGGAATTCTGCTTTGTTCCACTCGTACAATTACTCAGGTAGTTAGGGAGGTAGAGAGCATCTGGCAGTCATCAAGGGGCACACGAGAAATGATCATCTTCTAAATAAACATTAGAGACAGAGGAAAAACAAATGTTATGGCACACAGGGAAATTCGGGGGGGAAATACGGTGTGAAATCTTCCCTACATGTCACAGGCATTTGCAGAGAGAAGTGGGGGAGGGAGGGTGCGGTTCGAACTGATGTATGATTGCAGTGTATTTACAAATAATACAGGACCTGTTAACCACAAAACCAAAGCGTGGGCATTGGCTCCTATCCAACTTGCCTCCGATGCAGCCGATTCCTCAGTGAACATGCGAACAAGAGAGGGAAAACTTTGAAATACAAGGCCCCCTACAGCTTTGCAAGAATCAACATTCTGTTCATCTGCCAGCAGAAATCAGGACAGCAACATAACTCAGAACTGTGCAACTCATTCACTCCTCTGGCTTTCGTGGAAATGAAGAGAGACAGCAACATGGTCAAAGAAGAGGTCGGAAAATCCTAACAAGAAAATGTCTCCCTAGCAGAACTTAATGAATTCTGGACCCTAAAAGCGTGACCCGGGAGGCACAGCCGGGGATCAGGGTTCTGAGTCCAGCTCTCCCGATCACTTGCTGTGTGGCCTTAGGCAAGTCACAACCTCCGATGAGTCTCCTCAGTCACCCACTGGGCTGAGGAGATGCACAGGCTGAGATTGGGTTTGAGGGGCCAATTCTCATGCATTTTAATTGGAGTTGGACATCCAAATCCCTTAGGCGACTTTGCAAATCTCAGCCTTAATGTCTAAGGGTCTGATCCAAAGCCCATTGTCTTCAGTGGGCACTAGATCAGGTCCTAGAACACTTCAAATTACTTAAATGAAGGCCCTACAGTAAACTGCGATTACTATTATTACTAGTACTACAGAACAAAGTGGGGGGGGGGGCTTGCTGAGTTCAGCCTAAATGACAGGGAAATCGATACATTTGAATAGCATCATCCCGTCTATCGGGCTCTGCTTGTGCTGAGCTAGACAATATTTCTGTAAGACACAGCATAAAACTGCCCCTATGATTGAATTATAGCCCCCCCCCCCCCCCCCATCGTGCATGGTTTCATTTGGCCATCGATGTGCTCTTGCTGCTAGGCCGACTGTGTGCTGATAAGGTTTGAAGGAAGATGTGTGTTTAAAAAGAGGAAAAGACCGTAGCATACACTTGAAGAAATATTTTTAAGAGACCATTTGCAAGAGCAGCAGTTGAGCAAATTAAAAGAAGCCTCCAGGTTAAGGAAGGAGTGTCTGTACATCCGGATATAGTGCTTAGATCATCCAAAATTACAAAGTTTGTTTTAAAAGTCATAAATTACATATAGAACAATCTGCACTAACCCAAATTTAGATTAAAATTTAACAATACCGTTTAATTATTAGCATCCAAATATTCGGGTACATCACTCATGAAAAGTTATACAGAGTTGGTTTTAGAAAGCAAATATAGCAACGACTGGAGCCCTATAAGAATCTAGGCAGACACAGGTGATAAGATAGAAGGGGCCATTCATCCATTTTGATCATAGCTTTACATCAAGTCATCAGCTTTCATGATTATTTCAATGGTTCAGAGAGACACAATGCCCCAAGTTCAGAGATCTTCCCAGCCAGAAAACAATCTTGCAGCCTGAATGCCAATACCTCAAAAAAAGAGAGCTTATCACACCGTATTTGCCCGTTACAAAGTATCACAGCGAAGAGTCTCAGCGGCATTGGTGGTGACATTCTTTGCCCCCATAAGCCTGTCCGTGGCTGTGTACTTTCTGTATTTGGGATAAGATCTTAATTTGCTCCCAAATGCAATCACTATATCTCGGTACATCCCGCCACCCCAGGGAACAGGAAGTCCTAGTAAACAAGCTACGCCAGGCACTCAGACACCAAAGGTCACTCTTGATTTTAGGATTTCTGAGCAGCAGCCGACACATGTTAAACCATCATGTCCACTGCAGTGTAAAATAAACTTGTCAGGAAATTAAGATCCACTAATCCAAATGCTGCAAGTAACACTCAGCACAAAGAGCTCGGTCAGTTGGAAGAAGAATATTTCCTTCTGTCCTCTTCCTGATAAGATAATTCTCTCCCCTGCTGAGTCTCCCTAAGAAACTTCACTTGAGATAGATAGATATATTTTACACACACCCACACCCACACACACCACATCAGGTCCCTGCTCCCCCAAGATACAGAAGAAAACAGAACACATGGCAAATGAGTAAACCCACTGGAGACCTCATCCTGTGAAACAGTGTCAAAATTGTTTAGATCAGATTCTCATTTACAGAGGAGAGGGGCCTTAAAATGGGCATGAATTACATTTACATCCAGAGCAGTGTAAAAAGGCCTTTATGTAAATGGGAATAAGGCTCTCTCTATCTTGTAATTAAATGTTTAATTGAGGCAAGTGGGGGAATACCTGCAGAACATTAAAAAGTTCTAAGTGAGGGTGGCTGGGGAGGGAGTGGAGAAGATTAATAGCAACTAATTCCAAACGGACTTCACCTGTCTCTTATTCTTGGGAACAGCAAGGCAATTTGGCAAAGATGTAACAAGAATGAAATAAAACATCAGATAGGCTCAAGACTGAGCTGGTCTTCATTTCGCAAGTCTTGGCCATTTTTAATTTTCCTAAATTGCTGTTCTTTTTAAAAAACTGCAGTACACTCAAGGATGATGTGAGAATTTTGTTCAATTACTGTTCCAACAGTACCTGGAATTTTAACTGTCACTGTCACTTTCCATCATGGTAAAGCAGGATGCTGTCATTGGATGTTAATGTACCAAGGTACAGAAAATAAAAGCAGGACATCCACTATAGCTCAAGGTTATCAAGAATCATTGTGCATCTTGGATAACAAAGAGAAAGAGTAAAAAAAAAAATCACATTTACATGCTGTAAAAATGTAGAGAAACACACACACACACAGGTTTCAGAGAGCCTCTCATTTCACTCTCATTGATGCGAGTTTATTGGAGCGATCCAAAATGTTTCAAATTTGAGTTAATTTTGAATTCCAAGATTCAAAATAATGGTGGGGGAGAGGGAATTTTAAAAAGTGTTTGTGAAATCACACACACACACACACACACACTTCTCCCCTCATGACCTCAAAGACCTGTAGACCGAGCTGAAATTCAATGTAATTTCAACGTTTTTAAAATAAATGGGGGGAGGGAGGAAATCAAGAAAATCCTCATCAAATTCCCCCCCACCCCCAACCAGCTCTATATTGTCTCCAGTTGTATATGCAAGTTTCCCAGCACACTTCTGCACATAGGACAAATCACTGCTGTTACTCTGAGGCACATGCCTACTCAAGGGAGGTTTAAACAGTTGTTGCTTCTCCAGTTTTGAGGGCTGATCTAAGTGCCATGGGACAGTCTGGAAGAATAGGGAACATCTAAAACTTTAGGACATGCTTCACCTCCTTCATCTTTGTTAGATTAGGGAAACAGTAACAGAGCCAGATAGGCAAAGGTGGGATGGTAGCAGAAGGTGACTAAGGACTGGTCTACGCTACGGGGGGTGATCGATCTAAGTTATGCAACTTCAGCTATGTGAATAAAGTAGCTGAAGTTGATGTACTTAAATCTACTAACTGTGGTGTTTTCATTGCGGTGTGTTGACAGGAGATGATCTCCCATCGATTTCCCTTGCGCTTTTCATTGAGGTGGAGTACCAGAGTCGACGCTAGTCTGTATTAGACACAATAAATCAACCCCTGCTGGAGCGATTGCTGCCCTGATGCTCTGATCTATGCTTTCCATTAACTTCAATGATCTTAGGATCTGGCCCTCACAGAGCTAGCGCTGGCCAGCAAAAGATTACAACTTGGCCTGGTTCTGATTTCACTTACATCAGTGGTAAATTAGAAATAATATGACTGAAGTCAATCTAGTTACATTGCGGAAAGAGAGACCAGAATCAGGCCCACTTGCAGTAGGCCAGCGCATAGGGGAAGACTGAGGGGAGAGAATGGATCTGCCAGTGCTTGCAACATCCAAATGGTGATGTGAAAAGAACAGAAACACTAGCAGACAGGGATTTATGTTTAAAGGTTCGACTTCAGTCCTTTGCTCCCTGGGTTTGCTGAAGCTGGCGTCACTCACGGGATTGACTGGGAAGCCTGGGGGAAGAGTTTTGCATATTCCCTTAGGGAATGAGAACAGAAACTCAGATGTATGCAGAGAGAGATACCCGTCACGCCATTTAAAGGCCACTCCAGGATTCTGCCCCCCTTATTCTCCTCCCTGGGGAAAATTTTAAATTCTGCACCAAAAGAAACTAGTTTTGCAATTTCAGGTTTCTCGGGCGATCCGTTGCCTTTTCTTTGGTTTGACTTTCAGCCCAAGTTTCCAGTGCACTTTTGTGGGCCAGTCAGAAACCAACATTTCCAACCTCTGTTTCCACATTCATCTGGCTAGTGCTTTTAAACTCAGTACAACACTGGCATGAAAAGAGATCAGGCCTAGATGCCATAAACCCAGGCATATGGACCTTGACAGAGATTCAAACAAAACAGAAGGGTAGACCAGCGGATGATGATCCAGAGCTGCTAATGCTGTTTTCCTGAGGATTGCAAAGGACACACCTTGCCTCTAGTTAATCTCATCATTTTGGGGTTAGAAACCACATACAACAGCACGTAGTTCTTTCTCACTTAATGAAGGGCTCCTCTGTCAAGACTGACCACAGCAATCATCCCAGAAAATCTCCTGAGTTTTTTTTTTTAGTGTTGTTGTTCTGTGCAGTTTGTCACCTGCAGAAACAGGAATCAAGATGGCTCTTTTCATCTCCCAAGTTACGTCTGCTCGAGCAAATTCTCTTTGAGAACAAAGCGCCTGGTGTACATCGCTGGCATTCAGTCTGAGCCAAAATCGCTTAATGGGATCTTGTGAATAAAGGAGAGTCACAGGCTCTCTTCAAAGAAAGATCAGCCTCATGGAAGTTTGCAAAGGAATGGGTGCTACAAACTGAAGGAGATTGTGATATTCTTCCAGGGCATCATTTAACTATTACCCAACCTTAACCAAACCATTGGGGACATTTCCTCTGGGTTTCAGAAGGATAGCAGCTGCTGAGCCAAAAGAGAGCTCAAATAGGAAACAAAGGGTAGGAATAAACAGCCAGTTTTCACAGTGAAGAGAGGTAAATAGCAGGATTCCCCAAAGATCTGTATTGGGATCAGTGCTGTTCAACATATTCATAAATGATCTGAAAAAAAGGGGTTAACAGTGAGGTGGCAAAGTCTGCAGATGAAACAAAATTACTCAAGATAGTTAAGTTCAAGGGGAAGTTGCAAAGGGATCTCACAAAACTAAGTGACTGGGCAACAAAATGGCAGATGAAAGTCAATGTTGATAAATGCGAAGTAAAGCACATTGGAAAACATAATCCCAACTATACCTACAAAATGATGGGGTCAAAATTAGCTGTTACCACTCAAGAAAGATCTTGGAATCATTGTGGATAATTCTCTGAAAACATCTGCTCAGTGTGCAGTGGCAGTCAAAAAGCTAACTGAATGTTTCAAACCGTTAATAGATAATATGACAGAAAAAATCATAATGCCACAACATATATCCATGGTACACCCACAGCGTGAATACTGCATGCAGTTCTGGTCACCCCATCTCAAAAATGATATATTAGCATTGGAAAAAGTATAGAGAAGGGCAACAAAAATAATTAGGGATATGGAACAGCTTCCATATGAAGAGAGATTAACAAGACTGGGCCTGTTCATTTTAGAAAAGAAATAACTAAGCAGGGATATGATCGAGGTCCATAAAATCATGAATGGTATGGAGAAACTGAATAAAGAAGTGTTATTCACCCTTTCACAAAACACAAGAACCAGAGGTCACCCGATAAATGAATAGGCAGCAGATTTAAAGCTAACATAAGGAAGTATTTCTTCACACAACACTCAGTCAACCTGTGGCATTCGTTGCCAGGGGATGTTGTGAGGGCCAAAACTATAATGGGGTTAAAAAAAGAATTAGATAAGTTCATGGAGGATAGGTCCATCAATGGCTAGTAGCCGCTGAACCTCTGACTGCCAGAAGCTAGAACTGCACAACACAGGATGGATCACTCGATAAATGGCCCTGTTCTGTTCATTCCCTCTGAAGCATCTGACACCGGTCACTGTTGGAAGACAGGAGACTGAGCTAGATGGACCACTGGTCTGACCCAGTATGGCCATTCTTATGTTCTTATGTGAATAATGCATTTTACTCTCTTTGCTCACAGCTCTTAATAGTAATTATGATAATAATAAAACTTAGCACCAATATTGCATGTTTTGATCATAAATCTCAAAGCACTTTACAAAAGGTAGGTGAGCATCATTATCCCCATTTTACAGATGGTGGAAATGAGGCACAGAGAGGTGAAGTGACTTGGCCAAGGTCACACTACAAAAGAGTGGCAGAGAGAACTGAGGTCGCCTGACTTCCAGTCTGGTACTGTATCCTTTTGCCTTTATATAGCCTTCATGTCAAGCATGCTGCAGTATTAATTAAGGCTTATTAAGGATTATTTCCCCAACTTTCAGCTGAGGCACACAGAGGTAAATGACTAAATTTTCAAAAGCATCCACTAATTTGGAGTGTCTCAACTTGAGATCAGAGATGTCTCAAATCGGGTTCCCAAAAAGTGAGGCACTGAAAATTGACAGAGGCTTTGAAAATATTTAGGCCTCGAGTAACACAGCAGGTAACTAGCAGAACAAGGACCAAAACCCAGATCCGAGTCCTTACCGTGTCGTTTAATTGCCACTACACTCGACTCTTGGAAACGTTCCTAGATTCCAAGGCCAGAAGGACCACAGTGATCATCTAGTCCAACCTCCTGTATAACACAGGCCATAGAACTTCCCGAAAACAATTCCTAGAGCAGAACTTTTAGAAAAATGTTCAGTCTTGATTTCAGAATTGCCAGTGATGGAGAATCCATCACAACCCTTGCTAAATTGCTCCAGTGGTTAATTATCCTGGCTATTAAAAATTTACACCTGAGTTCCAGTCTGAATTTGTCTAGCTCGTTAGGCTGACCCCTACTAACATTTTTCATTGGAAATAGACATTGATCAGAACAGTAAATTGCCTGCTGTTAAGATGATCAAGAACTCAAATAGGGCTGGACCATTTCCGGTCAATCATAGGCCAGATTTTCATTTACACAGAGACTAGTCAGCTTCTGATCACACCTACAGGGGGTGAATAACACAAAAGGCAGTATAGTGAGCCTCTCTAGACATTTATACTAAGCTAATCACCTTGGTGTCTATGAAGTGACGACTTTGATTCAGAAATGGGAAAGCCAGGAAATTTTAAAAGCATACGGTAAGCATTGGGTACATTAAGATGAACTTCAAAGGACAGATTTATCAGCTGAATACCCTTGTTACAGTTTTAACTAAGGCTTTTTCTACACACAGAAGTTGTATTGCTTTAACTACATGACTATTGTTACAGCACCAAAACCCCCACAGCATGGACACTATTATACAGGTATAAAAGCGCTTATACCTGTACAGCTTATTCCCACAGGAGGTGGAAGAAGCCTCATCAGGATAAGGGACTTTTATACTGATATTACTGCTTCCACACTAGGGGTTATACTAGTATAACAATATCGGCAAAAATTCTCACCCTTAGCCAAAGTAGTTATACTAGTGCAAAATCTGTGTGTAGACCAGGCCTAAGGGTCTGATTCTTCATTGCTCTGTGATTTGTGTGGTTATTTACACCAGTGGAAAATGAGTCTGAAATGTGTAAGCAGTTAAACATGATATGGACTCAGGCTGGGAATGTTTTCCTAGCGTCTAACCGGAGATCTAATCATTACCCCTGCCCAATCCCAACTCCTTTTGTTCCTATACAATCAATCTCATTGTCATGATCTCATTTAAGCCAGGATGCCCTATGGGGGAAGATTATTTCCTGGCAGTTAACCACCAGCTGGTAGAGTTGAAGATTTCAGATGAAGCCCTAACCCTTTAACCCAGCTTGTCATTAAGTGCCAGCCAGGTGGCCATTAGTACCATTATATATTGGGAAAATATAACAAAGAAAAAATAATTACTTCACATGTTCGAAAGTTAAAAATGGAACCGCCCATTGCCATGGATACAGCATTTCCTAGCTGCTAAGCCTATATAGTAGCTAATACAAAAGCAGGATTTGAGAATATCATTCCCAACATCCTGTTCACTAATTGTTCACCAAACACAATGTTTTGCAAGGAGCATCCCTTCAGTGAAGTTCTACTGCATCAGATACTTAATATACAGGGCAGGACTGTCCTCTAACTTACAGCAGTCTTACCATTGATTGTGTTTGTGTTAATCTTGACTTTAAACGAGCATAAATGAAAGAAGAACTAGGCCTCCAATAAAGAGCCAAAGGAGGAATCCAGTCCAGCTGTTTATGATACATGTGGTTACCTTTTTTTTAATTGTACCTTGCTGTAACATATTTATGACATGTTCCATGCATATTAAAAATAGGCTGTAGCAATCCTCACAAGGTTTTTGTGCACTAGACAATTTTAAAGGACACTGTTATATACTTTAGACCCAAAATTTAGGATCCAGTAAATAATTCTTAAAGATTTTACAAAACTTAATATAAATATTTAAATGACTCTTAAAAATGTTTAGGCCCTGATTTGGCAAACCAACCCATTAACTCTATGCTTAATTCATAGACTTTAAGGCCAGAACTATCCATAAGATCATTTATTCCATCCTCCTGTATATCACAGGTGTTTAAGTCCCTTTGGCTTAAAGTTAAGCACTTTCCTGAAAGGGACAGACTGGTGTAAATGCTTAGGTGCTTTGCTATATCAAAGTCTTAAATATTTCACTTTGCAATGTTGTAACCCAAATGTTCCATAACAAGAAACTGACTAGAAAGGAAAGTGAAACTGTCTCCTCTATTTTCATTTTCCGAGGTGAGTGAAGTACAAAAAAAATTAACAAATTGCATCAATGGTGAAAGGAAATTGGGTTTTGTAAATTATTTCCATTTTTACTAATTGACAAGTTTCATGCTTGTTTTAAATAAGATGTAAAGCCAGAATGGTAACACAAGAAAGGCAGTGCAGTCCAGCGGACAGCACCAAGGGTGCTGGAACAATTTTTATAGTGGGGGTGCTGAGAGCCATTGCACCAAACTGTAAACCCTGTATATGATGGAAACTACTTCAAGCCAGGGGTGCAGAAGACCTTAGTTCCAGCACCTATGGATAGTGCACTGGACTGGGACACAGGAGACCTGGGCTTGCTTGCCACTTCTCTGCCACTGCCCTGCTGATTGACCTTGGTCAAATCATTTCACCTCTCTCTGCCTCAGTTTCCCAATCTGTAAAATGAGGATAATGATACTTATCTCTTTTGTAAAGCGCTTTGTGATCTACAGATGAAAAGCACTAAATAGGAACTAGATATATTTTTTTAATCTTTAAATCACCAAAAGCAGTTGGGGTTACCTATAAACAAAAGTTTAGTCCTTATTTAACTAAAACTGGCTTTTTAAATGATTTCATTAAGCAGGTGGAAAGCCCTCTTGGGAGACATTCAAACAGTGTCTGAGTTATATCAATTTAACTAAATTCTTGTAAACAGATTAAAGTATATCCATACAGGATACACACCCGTTTAAATAAATCAATTTACAAAATAAGTTTAACTAAATTGGTGCAATATTTGGGTATTAAATCCCCCTACATTGGCATGATATTTGGGTATTAAATCCCCCTAACTTTTTGCTTTTAAATGGATTAAACCAATGTATTTTAAATATAGTTAGTATACTGTTCCTCAACTCAGATCTTCTGTTCCAAAATGCATGGCAGAAGAGAAAGATGACTTTTGCCCAGATCTCCAAAAGTATTTAGGTACCTAACTCCCATTAATTTCAGTGGGCGCTAGGCACCTAAATACCTTTGAGGATCTGGGCTTTTGAAATAGAACATTGCAGGTAGAAAGGCAAACACATACAGATTAACGAGACATCACATCAGCATTCAACATGGAACGCCAACACCAAGAGCTAACAGAGAATGGAGGAGTCTTGCAGTTTCTAAATAGTTTACACCAAATGCATCTAAAGTGCTGTCTCATTAGCGGGAACGAATTTATAACATTGCCCCAAAAACTGTCAGGCTCACCTCTAGGCTTCGACAAAGGAAGCGGTGATCAAAAGCTGGTGGAATCTATAGGGAATTCAGCTCCCAGTGCACAATTTTCACTCTCCATCATTGTAATATTACAACAGGATATTCTTAGCCGAGACCTGCTACTGGCATGCAAAATAAACTATTTTAAATAATATGTAATGCAGATCAGTTATTAGAGCGGATGTCTGTGGAGGAGGGAAAACTACACAAGGATTTTCTTGGCCTTACTCACTGTCTATTAACGGTGCACAGTGACAGGCAGCACCTATGGGAAGTTGCCTACTACGCATTGTCGCAGCTACTCTGCAAGTGAAGAAGGGAGATTAGTGCAATAATAATAATAATAATATATGGAGATATACCTATCTCATAGAACTAGAAGGGACCCAGAAAGGTCATCAAGTCCAGCCCCCTGCCTTCACTAGCAGGACCAAGTACTGATTTTGTCCCAGATCCCTAAGTAGCCCCCGCAAGGATTGAACTCACAACCCCGGGTTTAGCAGGCCAATGCTCAAACCACTGAGCTATCCCTGAGTTAAATAAGAATGCCTCCTGCTGCCTGGCACACCCTGGCAAGATGATTTATGAGGCTGCAGAGGCTATCGGAAGAAGGTGGGACACTCAGCTGGAGCATCTGCTCATTGTTAATGATTCCCTGTAACAATTGGATTCAGGAGCACCGTTTTGAAGTGATCATTAATTACACGTACGACACATGCATGATTCTGCTTCATCATTCAGCAAAATTCCCCCCTTTGCAGAGGGTTTCACCAGGCATTGTTCAGGTCTTTTGCACTATAGTGGATTTCACCTTTAATCAGTGTGCCTGAGCAGATGGCCCACCACCACTATTAAGTGGGTTTCCTCATTCAGGGAATTTTGTACTTAGATTCATCCTTAAATTGCTTTCCATCACTCACATCAAACCTGCTGGCTTACTAAGAAATCATGGCCTGATCCAAAGTCCACTGAAGTTACAGTATTAGAAAGCTTTTCACTGAGGACAATGGGCTTGGGACCAGGCCCACAGGCTCCGTGAGAACCTCAGATGAAAGATGCACGGGGTATTTTTATAAACAAATTATGACCCACCTTGTGTGACTTGTTTATTATAATCTGTACAGAGGAGAAATTGTAACGCATTTTTATTACTTGGGGCGAGGCTGTGCTTGAAATTTTAGCCACTTTTGAACAGTAATAATTACCATTTGAACTAATGTGATTATAAATCCTAGTGACACAAACTTTTGTTCTAGGGCACAACATTTTTTGTTGGTCATGTTTAACCCTAGATCACTGTCTTGTGCTAGGGTCCTACACTTCTAAGAGCAAACGTTCATGTCGAGTCTATACTAGAATTTGCAGTCAAATGAGTCAACATGATTAAAACTTCAGGTTTAGACATACCCTTATCTTCTTATTCACTTCCATGGCCTCTGTGTGCCCCACATTTGTTTATATATGTAAACAAACACACAGATGAGACCAAAAGGGTGACTCAAAAACTTACATATATTCAAACAACAGAGAAAAAGACAACAATAATTAGTGCCATTCTCGAGTGCTCATACTTGGCTCTACAAGACTTCAGTGAGAAAATGAACATAAGAACATAACAGCCATACTGGGTCAGACCAAAGGTCCATCTAGCCCAGTATCCTGTCTTCAGACAGTGGCCAATGCCAGGTGCCTCAGAGGGATTGAACAGAACAGGTAATCATCCAGTGATCCATCCCCTGTTGCCCATTCACAGCTTTTGGCAAATAGAGGCTAAGGACACCATCCCTGCCCATCCTGGCTAATAGCCATTGATGGACCTATCCTCCATGAATGTATCTAGTTCTTTTTTGAACCCTGTTCTATGTTATAATAGATTATAGTAAAAAATAATCAATAGAAAAGAAAAGAAAATTAATCAAACTTTGAAGGACACAATGTGAGGGAATGGGGAAGGGTTTTATCTGGGTAGCCTTGGCTCATGAAGTTGCAGTTTCATGTTGACCTATGCCTTGGAGGCTGTACCAGGATAAAAGCCCAAACTGGGTTTTAAAGGGCCTGATCCCAAGCCCAATTAAGTCAATTTAAAAAAAAAAGAAGGAAAAAAATTCTAGAGGAATTCTGCAGCAAGGAAGTCAGTGTAGTGAAGACGGGGCAACTTGGCTTTTAACTTGGATCAGTACCTTAAGTTCAGTCCCAGGCTCCCCTATGGGCTTTAACTTGAGCTGTTAATTCAAGTTAGAAGCGGAGTTGCCATGTCTACACTGCTATTTTAATCAGAGTTAGCTAACCAAGTTCAGAAAGTGCTTTTCCATTCTACTGTAGTTTAGACATACCCTCTTGGCGCTCTGTAGTTCTTAGGGTGACCAGATGTCCTGATTTTATAGGGACAATCCTGATTTTGGGGTCTTTCTCTTATATAGGCTCCTATTACCCCCCACCCCCTGTCCCGACTTTTCACATTTGCTGTCTGGTCACCCAGGTAGTTCAGTAACAAAGCACACTGGAAGCTGAGGAACCCAGTTGTATAGACCCAGCATTCAGCAACTCTTCACTTTGACTAACAAGCTACGTCAGCTACTCCGATCCATGCTGGAGGTAACGCACAGTTATTTACTAGTATGAGACACTCCCTGGCCACAGATGTCTAGACTACCTCTGGCTCAAACTGTGTCCGTATTAGATCTCAACGGTATGCTGCAGCTGAAGCATACCATTGCTTTTTGACTTGGGAGGTCTGCCATTAACAGTTGGGTGAAATCCTGCCCCACAGAAATGAGTAGGAATTTTGATACTGACTTCAAATAGCCCCAAGACTTCATGCTATGTCCATGGGCCTCTGCTGGCCAAAAACTGACCAAGCGTTCCTTTTAGAAGAGACAGTCTAACTAGTTTTATCCATTAAGGACTTTAAACCAAGCCTCCAGGTTATCTGACTGCATGCTTGAACTGGTGGTGAATAACGTTATCCAACAAACTTGGGGGGGGGGGAGGTCTTCCATTTTTCTAGTCATGATGCAATCCCAGTTTCTGCATGTATATTGGTTATTTATAAACCTCTGACAAATATTTTATATGTTCAGCCTATGGATTGTTTGTGAATTGCTTGTTCTTCTTTATTCATGCACCTGATTGGTCACCTATGTCATGTGGTTTTATATCTGTGCCTTGATTGGACTGAAATTTTTTAACAGGAGAATACTGAAGAAGGAACAAAGAATAATGGACAATGAACCAGCAATGGTTTTGTTTGCAATGGTTTTGTTTGTTTGTTTCACATCTGAATACAGGGATTCATACAAGGGTCAGTTGTAAACATTCAGGCCAACAAAGCTATTGGCACAAATATTTGTAAACAGTGAATAAAAAAGCAACAAGAATACTAGAGATCCAAATGGAATCTAAAGATATATTTGTAAATGCTGTCAGTTCAAAGAGACAAGCTAAAAGAAATATTTCAGCTGTGTAAAATTAAGGCTAACAAATATTCACCAGAAACTCAGAAATACCTTTTTTCAGTGAAATATTAAAAACTGCCTAGAGAAGCTGAGATGATCTTATTTTCAGCTATGCATCACTTTCTCCAGATTATCTGGGGCAAAACCATCACTGCCTAACCTTATTCTGACTTGTTTCTTTGTGCTTCTGTCTCAGGTGTTCAATCCTTAGTTTCCAGTAGGCAGTTTTGCTCAGGCATTTGTTTATGATTCAAGAAAAACTATTTCTAACCACAGCAAAGCTAAGCCAAAACCTTCTGAGAAATGTGCTAAGCCCACATATATTTCCCAGCCCATTCAGAAGAGCAGGTTTCAAATGTTAAAATGGATACAGGTCTGTCGCATCTTAGGAGCATTTAACATGCGCGATTTCAGCTTTAAGCGGTCGGCAAAAACAAAACAAAAAAGAGAAAAATAACAATTTAAATACTGTTTCTGTAGTGCGGGCGATTCCGCTCGCCATTACACTCAATGTAATTTTGACTATATGCGATTTTCTCTTTAGGCGCTGATTACGGAACGTAACCCCAGCGTAAGATGAGACTGACCTGTATGATTGCAATCAATCTCCGGGTAGAGCCTCTCCAATTTACTAAACGCTTTGAGCCAAATTCCGCTGTGGTATAAGTGGGTCCAACTCTGAGTTTACCCAGACTCCATACAATGGAAGTACACTGCACCATCTTCCATATGCCACCTATCCCAATTTACCAGGGCAGGCCCTCTAGACCTGCCTGAAAAAGTCTGGTTATAGATGATGCACTGTGCTATGGTTATAGCTGATCCAATATCATTCAAAGATGGAAATAATAGATGCTAGGACCATTCTAAGTTAATTATATATCCCAGTACTCATGTCACAGCTAACATCTTTCTGTCTAGATATAGTCATTATATTCCCCCATTACCATAGTATATGAGCATCCCACACTCTTTAATGGATTTAGCCCCATTTTACAGATGTGGGGAACTGAGGCACTAAGGGTACATCTACACAGCCAACGGTAGCCTGAGGCAGCAAGCCACCAAGCCTAGATTGATAGACTTGGGCTCACGCTAAAAACAGCTCTATGGATGCTTGGGCTCCGAAGCCTAGAGAGGAGGGTGGACTAAGCTTCACAGTTTGAGCAACAATGTCTGCACAGCTACTTTCAGCAGGGTAGCGTGAGCTCAAGTCTGTTGGCCCAGGCTCGGAGACTCACTGCCACAGGCTGCGTCCATATTATATGGAGATATACCTATCTCATAGAACTGGAAGGGTCCTTGAAAGGTCATTGAGTCCAGTCCCCTGCCTTCACAGCAGGACCAAGTACCATCCCTGACAGATTTTTGCCCCAGATCCCTAAATGGCCCCCTCAAGGAGGGAACTCACAACCCTGGGTTTAGCAGGCCAGTGCTCAAACCCCTGAGCTATCCCTCCCCCTGTGACTTGCCCATAGTCACACAGGAAGTCTCTGGTAAAGCAGGGAATTGGCCCCAGGTCTCCCAAGTCCTAGACTAGCTCCCTAACCACTGGACTATCCTTCCTTTCTTGCTCTACGTGGCAAAAGAGAATTCACCAGGGCTCGGACAATATTGCACCTTACACCAATAGGAAAGTCACTACTGAGTGACAAGAGTCCCAAAGCTCCCAGCCAATAGAAAGTGAGATCAGGATCTGAATCAAACTGGAGAGACACACATACACCCGTCTCCCAGGAGTGCAAAGCAACAGACCAGCTCTGCCACTAAACCAGGAGACATTCAATTACACTGAAAGGTGCCAAATTCAAAACTGGCTAAAAGGGAATACTCTTTCCACACTAGGCACCATTTGACTGTGGAACTCATTGTCACAAAAGATCGTTGAGGCCTAGATCTTAGCAGCTTTTAGAAAGGGATTAGATATTTATATCAACAACAAGAATATCCAAAGTGAAATCCTGGCTCCATGGAAATCAGTGGCAAAACTCCCATTGACTACAACGGAGCCAGGATATCACCCCCGAGATACAATCCAAAATATTGAAAACAAACAAGATTTTCGCAAAGGGTATAAATCCTCCTGATTCAGGGCTTCTGCCAACCTCTAATTAATGGGAGTCAGGAAGAAACTTTCCCTGTGAACAGGTTATCCCATAACATCAGGATTTCTTGCACCTTCCTCTGAAGCATTGAGTACAGGCCACTGTTAGTGGTAGGATACTGACTAGGTGGAACGGAACACTAGTTTGACCCACTATGTATCAAATTAGTTTCTATGTTCCTGTGGCAGTTGCTATGTTTTTGACGGTGTGAATTGCCTAGTGAGGAGGTAGAGCATGTTGCTTGCACGTCATACCCCACTCCCAGTACTTCTCAACAGTTAAACCTGCCAGACAAATTTTTCAGCTCAACTACTCATGAAATGTCCAGTCTGATATGTACAAGTCATTATTCCATTTATATTTTAATAAGTGTTCCTGCTACCTTAAAGCACATAAACAATTGTTCTCCACATCAAGATTAAAAGATATTGCTTGGCAGTGATTGCTAATAGTGTTCTTACGGGCTGGGAGTGTGGACGGAGGGGAATATGCCATTTCTATTGTGACAGCTCATTAAAACAATGTTTACCTTGAAGTGTGAATATCCTGAACTGAACATCTTAGATTTCTGCCTTTTCCTTAATTCCACAAGGCAGTGCCATAACACAGATTCAAACTGCCTCCTCCCCCGCCCTTGTTTTCTATCAGAACATTGCTGTTACCATTAAGAAGGGAGTAAATGTACCGCAGTCATACGTGTCCATTTGCCAGACACTCTGCAGTCTTAGTTACTCACAGTGGGGAGAGTTTAGTGAAAGCCTGTGTTGTCCAAAATACATGTAAGTGCTTCCACCCAGCAGGCCTGACTTGTTATGCATTACAGTATGGATCACTGCCTATCTGGAAGTAAATTTCCAAGGCAACCTGCAGATACAAAGCAGTGTGTGTGTGTGCAGTATCTGAGGGGAGGATCTGAATTTCAATATCAGATAGGCAGATACTTTTACACACACACACACACACACACACTTCTATTTTATTCTACCACAACTGACTATATTTTTATACTGTTAGATGTTGCGAATTTGTTTTAATTCAATTACACTTGGCCTGTTCTTGCAACAGTTGTGGGAGCATCCATGAAAGTCTGCTCCAGAAAGGTGGAACACACCTATGATATACACTGTATAAATTTAGGGCTTGATTCAAAGCTCATTGAAGTAAATAGAAAGACACCCAAATACACATACCCTTGCATAAAATGATCTTATTAATGAACAAGTCATGATGATGCATCTAGGGGCAATGGGATTTAATTAATTAAAGGGAAAAAATAGGTTGAATGCTATAGAAATCTTTTTTTGACAATTACATCTCTTGGGCTGTGGATCAGTCTCCCAAGGGAAGCGGTGAATCTTTCAAACTAACCAGGACTAAGCATTAGAAAAATATTTCACGGGAAATAATCTTGCAGCGGTTCCCAGGAGATGGTGTAGATGATCTAACAAGCCGCCTCCATCTTGATTTTCTAGGGCTCCCCTCAAGTAAAATACACTTGGGGGCTGGCAGAGAGCAGGGAAAGATGTCACAATTGAAGGATTTTTCAGAGTAACATTATTAAGGCAGGATCTGTGGTCAGTGCTTCCCTCCCCTGCAATGTCAGCATCACACACCACAGTCCTCTGTAACAGCACAGCGGTTCAGCCAGCCTCCCACCAGAATACTCAGAACACTGGCCTCTGCTCTCATTTCCCCCCCCTGAAACCTCGCTGTGTGAGTCTTTGTATGGACAACAGCTATAAATCAAAGCCAAGATTGTGGAAATGCAAATAAACAAAGGGTAAGGCATGTGCACCTGCGGTTTCCTGCTCTATACTGGAGTTGCTTTATAGATGGGCATACGCACACACACACTTACCTTCCTCGCCTCCTCCCCCACAGTTACCCTAAACAGCAGTGTCTACATCTAATCAGCCCAGCTGCACCAATGGGCTCCACAGTGCTTACGCCTGCATATGAAAAGAAAAAATAAATACAGCTCAAGGAGCAGGCCCTTTGAGTCCGCTGACGTCCCATGCCCACACAGAGGGGCTGACAACGGAGCAGGGAAAATACTTTATGCTATGGCATCTGCCAAGCAGGACTTGGCCTCTGTTCCGAGCATGAAGCCACAAGGCACCCCCTGGTTCTGGACACAGCCCTAATTTTTAAGCTCCTCTTCCCTTCAATATCCATTCAGGAAAGATGAACTGTAGGGCTGAACCCCCTCCAACTTACCCAAACTATCCCTATCCCCATCTAGCTGATGAATACTTCCTGGCCCAGCATTTTACTTCCCACCTGCTCTCCTCCCAGCCCCACTTCTAGCTCTCTCCCACATCCCCTAATAAGGATCATTGAGCCTCCCAGCTTCCAAACCACCCAGTCTCAGATTTGCTAGATAGTTTGCTCATATCTGCCAGAGGCCCTGAATGTCTTGCTTCACCTCTGCCCCCTTCTCTTCATACTGATACCTTCTGCAGCCTTGGGCCAACGCCACTTGCAGGCACATGGGGGACAACATTTCTTTGTAAAATAGGGTTCATGGGTTGGAGTGCCACCCAACACGGGCACAAGAGTTTTTCAAGATGGCAAGGGTGACCTCACACACTTATGTCAATTGTAAACTCTGAGGGACGGGCACTTTCTTTTTGTTTTTTGTACAGCAACTAGCGCCAAGGGGTCCTAGTCCATGAACAGACCACCTGGGTGCTACCAATATACAAATAATAAATAACTTGACACAGGGGGTCTAGGAAAAACAGTCTTGGGGTTAAGGTTCAGGAGTGGGAACAAGGAGAGTCAAGCTATATTCCCAGTTCTGCCACAGATTCACTGATTGACCATGGGCAACTCACTTTAATCATACTCTGCTTCAGTTTCCCCACCTGTAAAACAGGGCGTTACAAGATGAGCCATTCATGGGCTTTGAGATCCTTGGGTAGAAGGGCAAAGTGTTAGTAGCAGCAAAGGTCTAAGTCTGGTAAATTCCAGGCGTGAATCACTCCATTGCAACAAAGTTGGAAGGAGACAGATAAACTTCCAACAACTCAGCTGCAATCTGTGCCACACTATAAGGAACGTGCCTGTCAGTAGAGCAGCCTGCTGACTGGTTGGAAATCACTCAAACACTATCATGAAAAGAACAGTACAAGAACAGCAGGTCCCTGCTATAAGATCAGCCTTTTTTCCTTTTCAACACTCCCCGGTGTTTTGGTTTTTTTAAACATCCAAATACAGCGCTGGATATTTGTCCACACAGCCCCCAATGTCATTCAGACAAATATTTATGCCAGGGGTGTATGGGAGAGGAAATTATATTCCTCATGCATTTATCTCCATTTCACTGGCTACTACCACATGCCACTATAATCCTAAAGACATTCTCTTCTGAAAAGGAAGATTAACGCATGTTTGGAAAGGAGCAGGCGTCTCTCACAGGGCCCTGGTATTCCCACTAGCAAAATATAGATGATGGTTACTGAATTTTAATATGTTTTGGATTTATGACCCCCGGCCAGGTGAAGTAAAGGATTCAGCATAGAGTGGTATAGTAATACTCGGAGTGAAAGACACATACAACAGAGACAGACATTCCAACTTCTGAGCAGAAACATACAGCTGCAGATTTGACACATTGTAATTAAATAACTGCACAAATACCAACACTACTTCAAGTGACCAGCCACAATGGGCCATGTTCGGATCTAATTAACATCAATGTCTGTGTCGTTTATGTTCCTAACAGATGTATTGGTTACATTTCAATTTTCAACAAGTTCAGCTTTTTAAAATTAAAAAAAAAAAATCATCAGTTCACTTTCCTTTTCTATTCATCCCTAAAGTCATTTGAACTCTTTTTCTTTGTTGCTCTGACAAGGTCTTCATAACAGTCCTGGACCACAAGTTGGACTCCTAGGCATTGTGGAAACACAAATACACAAAGTGTAAGGCATGTGCACCTGCTGTTTTCTTCTCTAAACTGGAGCTGCTTTATAGATATAAATGAAATAAATAATAGCAAACAAACAAACAAACGAATAAATAAATAAATAAATAAATAAATGATTTTATTATCTGAGTCTTTGATCTTGATTCAGTACTTTGTTACTGATGTAATGCTCTTGAAATGGTAAAGTAATGCCAACAAAAGTCCACCCCACCTTTGTTTTTTGTTTTTTTAAAAGAAAGTTTTACTAGATGTCTTTGTACTTATATGGCCCTGCGTTACCACTATACCTCTCCCCATTTTGTAAACAGGGATTGAGGCACAGAAAGGTTAAATTACTTACCCTAGGTCACATGTGGAAGTCTGTGATCACCCTCAAACTTGATCTCCCGAGTCCTAGGTACATCTAGTATCGGATTAGCGCATGGGCCAATGGGGCCCGTGCCTAGGGGCCCCTGCCAATTTGGGGGCCCGCATAGGAGCAGCAGGAACTCTGGCCACGCCCCCTGCTCCTCCTCTTCCCCCTGAGGCCGGCCCCCAGCCAAGCCGGAAGCCTGTGGAAGCGCCAGGTGAGTAATATTCCCCCTTCCCCCAAGCGTCGTGGAGCTCGCCCAAGTCCCTCTCTCTCTCCCCCCTCTCGCTCGCTCCCAAGCTGGCCCTCTCCCCTCCCCTGTGCAGGGTTGGCCCGAGTGTGCCGAAGTTCCCCTCCTCCCCCGCTCACACCCGCCCCCAGCTCCTTTTTGGCAAAAGTGGGCATTTGTCCCATTTGCTCTTGCCAGGTAATCACCATGATGATCAGTTGGCAAGAGCAAATGGGACAAATGCTAAGTTTTGCCCCCCCTCTCAAAAAAAGTCAGGACATCTGGGGCCAAAATGGGAAGTATGGTCGCCCTAAGCCAGGAGTACCCACACTTTTTCAGTCACGCACCCCCATCTTATCCAGTCTGCGCCTCTCCCGGGAGCCAGGGCCAGGAGCCGGGCTGGGGCCCCACGGTTGGGGGCTGTGAGTGGGGGTGTAGCCAGGAGCAGAGCCACAGCTGGGGCTGGGGGCAGGGCCCCACCGCACCCCCCAAACATTCCTCTCCCACAGTTTGGGGACCACCGACCAGGCTGTGGTAAGAGTTGTCCAGTGAGCCCAGGCAGCTGTGGGGAGCCCAGGACCCTGCACCTGCCTTGGGTGGGGGCCAGGGGGCCCAAGAGCAGCCCCCAACCCGTGTCCCTGTCCCCCAGGGTAGGTGAAGGGTCCAAAGCTCCTCACAGTGGCCCAGGCTCCCTGGGCAGGTCTTACCATAACCCAGCTTTGGGCCAGGCCAGGGCCTTGGGGGAAGGGGTGGAGCAGGGGGTGGGGCCCCATGGCAGGGGGTGATGTAGGGATCCCAAATGTTTTGTGCCCGGGGCCCCAATATTTCTTAATTCGCCTCTGGGTACATCCTCTAACCACTGTCCCACCCTTCCACTCAATCTGATCATCCTTCTTACTGCTGGCTACATTTCTATGCACCTCAAACTGCTACAAAAAGCGAGATTATTTTTGGTGAGAAAGCAGAAAGCACTATATAGAAGTCATAGCCAACCCTCAAAAGTGTCCACCTCTCCAGTGCTACTGATCCAGATCACTGTGGTCAGAAGATGAATTAGGAAGATGTGTGACTAGGCAGATGGTCTGATTTATCTAATTCTTCCTCCATAAATGCCTATTTTATTTCAGCCATTGAGGCACAATAACGTGCTTGGATGGCAAAATATCTTGATTGTACTGAATCGGAGGCTGTCCTTTTTTAACCCCATTAAGAAAGAATAATAATAAAAAAGAACTGGGGAAGGGATGGGAGATTTTCAAAGCATGTTTGAAAAAATATATATACCCAAGGGTTTTTTTTTTTAATTTGTTTTTTTTAAATCTATTCAATTCACTCGATTCAAGGGTTGAGAAACTGTTTAGTGCCGTGAAGTATTTGTTCCAGCTGCTCACAAAACACAGTTACATGATCTCTTTCATATTTATTAGGAAAGGAATCTGGTCAGGGTCAAGGGGCAATAAAGGGTGGTTTCTTAGAGGCCGTTAGTAGTCAGTGTCTCTGAGCCCTTGCTTCCACTAAATAAAAAACAAGCCTTTGAAGGGGGCCAGGAAATTTTGAAGGTCATTAAAATTTTTAAAGGTAGTAAAAAAGCCTCTGGCAAGCTGTGTCTGGGGCCCAATTTAGTGTCAAAATTAATGGGGCTCCCCTGTGGCACAGAAGCTTTCCGAGCTGAGTGCTTCATCTAACAGCCCCTGCAATCTTTTCCTGTAAATAAAGGGAAAATCCAGCCCAAACAAAAATCCCTGCCTCTTCTGAGACCAATTTTTACTCCTCGATAACAGTGGCCAGCATTTGGGGGAAACAGTGGGCAGGTTCCAAACCCCCTGGGAAGGCAGGAAGCAGCATTTTCCAAAACCAGAATGGCAACACAACAAGGAAGTACTCAGAGCCGGATTCCTCCCACTGAAGTCAATAGAAGCAGCGGAGGCTCAGCACCTCTGACAATCAGGGAGGCCTCCCCCATGTTCACTCAGGAGACAGCTGTTTGAGGGGTTGTTACAGTTTTCTGAGCATGTGACAGGTAATAACAAAGACTGCCACACTGGCCAGCAAGGTTCACCTTGTCTTTATTAGACCACTCAGCATTTATAGTCTCCTCAGCCAACTGGGAGCGCGCACACACCTACCTGTGCTCCCTATCGACATTCTGCCACTTCCTGAATCAACACCCCGTTAAACTGCCTAGCGGCAGTGACTTTATCCTCAAACCACAACAGCTCCCTACCACACCCCCATTACTATGCAGAGGATAACAATGGAGATAGCCCTGCATGCTGACCTGGCCTTATCCTTTCAAGTTACTACGCATAAGCCTGATCCTGCAAACACATGAGTAACTTAGCACACATGAGTAGTCTGGTTGAGGTCAAATAAACCAAAAGGGCTGTTGATGAAGGAGCAAGCAACTACCTACTTGTGTTGTGTGTTCTACCTACAAGAGAAACAGTCCTGGTTTAGCTTTATTTCTTAAAGATACAGGATTAAAAATCACAGTGGATAAAGTTCTCATATTATTTTCCGGGACTGTCTCCTTTAAAACTGATGTTTGCAGTGTAGATGTAGCTGTGGCAGTCCCAGAATATTAGAGAGACAAGATGGGTGAGATAATATCTTTTATTGGACCAAACTTCAATTGGTGAGAGAGAGAAGCTTTTGAGACACGCAGAGACAACAGCAGTTGATCCAATAAAAAATATTACTTCATCCATCTTGTCACCTGTAAAACTGAGTTATTTTAGAGATATATAGTAAACTGAAATATTACAAAGAAGCTATTTGGATATCCTTAACAAAATGCCTAATTATTATTTAACCTAAAAAATTCCAAGGCGATTTCTGAGGTTGATGCAGTGGGCTAATCATTTTGGAATCCAGAACATTTCTCATTAACTGTTCTCAAGCTGCGTGCTGTTCTGTACAGATCTGTCCCAAGGCTAATTAACCTAGGGGCAGGCTAAAATATCAGTAGCAAAAACGTACCATTTACCCTCAACAAGAAAGAAATTTTATTTTTTACCACTGCACCTAGGAGTCCCATTCATAGACAAGGACCCCATGTTTCTAGGTGCTGTACAAATACAGAACAAAAAGACAGTGTCTCCCTGCCTCAAAGAGTTCACAACAGGGGTTCTCAAACCGGGGGTCGGGACCCCTCAAGGTGTCGTGAGGTTATTATATGGGGAGTCGTGAGCTGTCAGTCTCCACCCCAAACCCCGCTTTGCCTCCAGCATTTATAATGTTGTTAAATATATAAAAAGTGTTATTAATTTATAAGGGGAGAGTCACACTCAGAGGCTTGCTTTGTGAAAGGGGTCAGCAGTACAGAAGTTTGAGAACCACTGGTTTACAATCCAAGTATAAGAGAAGAGATCTACAGACAGACAGACTGACGGGGATGTACAAAGAAACAATAAGACAATATTGGTCAGCATGACAAACCGTGATCTTGGTACGTCAGCCTAGTCGCTGACAATTTTTTGTTAGGAATCGTAGTAAAGGAGAGTTTTAAGGAGGGACTGAAGAAGAGAATGAGATAGCTTTGCAGATGTATAAGGGGAGCTCCTCCCAACTGCGAGAGGCAGCGTGGGAGAAAGTACGATGGAGCTTGTTTGAAAATTTAACAAGCAGGTCATTGGGGCTAACATCATGGGCCAGTTGGAGGCAGGAGTTGATATTTCAATAGTGAACTGTAGATGGCAGATATGGTGGGAATAAGCCGTGTAAAACCTTGAAGGTGAAAACAAGTCTCCATGCATCAGAAGAAGTGGGGATTTTTACCCACGAAAGCTTATGCCCAAATAAATCTGTTAGTCTTTAAGGTGCCACCAGACTCCTCGTTGTCTTTGTGGCTACAGACTAACACGGCTACCCCTCTGATAGAAGCAGCTTATGTTTGTTGAAATAGAGAAGGGACAATCGGTGAAGTGAGTCAGAGAGCAAGGTAGCATGATAAAAGCGATGGGTTTGGAAAATGACCTTTGCAGCAGCATTCTGAATGGATATGAGCAAGACAAGATTGCACTTCACCTGGCCAGAGAAAAGGATGCTGCCGTTATTGAGAGGCGAGGTGATGAAAGCCTAGACAAGAGTTTTAGCTGTGTTTTAGCTGTGTGGCTGGAAAGGAAAGGTCATATGTTAGAGATGTTATGCAGAAATAATCAGCAAGATTTAGGGCTTATCTATATGAAGTAGACTTCAGTAAGCTGGGGTGTAAATCTAACCTGCCTCACTACCTGGGTGCACGCTGCTGACGTAAGTTAACAGTTCTTTAGAGCACTTTGATCTTGTCCCGTTTGAAGGACTAGATCAAAGCATTCTCACAAACTGTGAATGTGCGGCAGTAGAGTGGACAAGGACACTTAGACCACAGCAGCCTAGTGTGGAGTAGAATCACATCCCAGCTTACCATGATCTAAACATTTGCATAGACAAGCCCTTAGACACAGCCTGGAGGTGAGGACCTAGAAAGAGTTCAGAGTCGAAGATGACGCCCAGATTACAGGAAGTAGCGAGGAGGGATTGGGGAGAATGACTAAGAGCTCTGTTTTAGCCATGCTGAACTTCAACTGATAGCTAGATATCCAAGAGAAGATATCAGAGAGACAGGCCAGGATTTTAGATTGGACAGAAAGAAATAAGTTTGGAGTAGAAAGGTAGCTCTAAGAGTCATCTTTGCAATTTACATGGAACTTAATTTACTCCCGTGTTCATACACTGAGAGAGAATTTAGTGTTTAATTAAATGACCAAAATACTGTACTGTACACAGTACATATAGGGCCTAACGCTTTCCTCTTGCTTTATATTTTAGAATTCTGGCACCAATTAAAGTGACTGGCATTTAGTGGTACACTACAGTATTCAGAAAATTAAGGCTACTCAAGTCTTAATGGTCTAAAGTTCTGGGAACTTCAAGCTCAGGATTGGGAAAGATTTTGAACACAACCCACATCCCAAATTGAACCAGAGGTACCAAATGCTGAGAAGCAGATTTGCAGTTCGGGTTGGACCCAAAAGCACTGAAAGGATATTTTGATAAATATGAACCAATTAAGCTTAAAGACCCACAATTGCTGAAGCATCTGAAGAATCGCTTGCATCTGAAGAAGTGAGGTTCTTACCCACGAAAGCTTATGCTCCCAATACTTCTGTTAGTCTCAAAGGTGCCACAGGACCCTCTGTTGCTTTTTACAAGTGCTGGAAGCTGACTTTTCAACTCACTTCTTTGTTGTTGCCCCTTATGGAAGTGATACAGGTAATACCATGGAAAGATCAGGATGTCCCGGTTTCCACGCTGTGCAATACACATGTAAGTGCAAGCCTTTAAAAAGTAACCAAGTCACCCTCCTCGCACCTGAGACATTTGAGCATCTCTTAGCCTGGACTCACAATTTAAGTCAGGCTGTGATCACGTTGTTTGCATTTACACGGCAGAAAACGCATCCCCTCTAAATCTTTCTCTGAGACGCATTCACGGGTGAAAAAGGGAGGATCAAAGGGAAAAGCAGTTATTTATAGGTCTGGTCTAATCACATGCAAGACATTCTCTTCCTCATTCTGGAATTGTGACCCTGGGCACTGACACACCACACGTCTGGTCTAACATTCAGAGGGTGCGTCTCATCCAGAAGGCCCCCACAGCTCTTTGAAAATGATCATGCAAGAACAGCACTCCCATAGCACTTTTCATCTTCAAACCATTTTGCAGACAAACTAATCTTCCCAGCACGCAGTGCTTAGATACCACAATGAGAAATATCACTGAAAAACTTAACCTCTGTAAATTAGATTATTAGCCCCGTTTTTACAGATGGAGGAACTGAAGCAAGTAACTTTCTCCAAGTTCTTACACCAAGTCATGGGGGGGAACCTAGATTAAAACTCCAAGCTCCCTGTCCTATGCTCACACTGCTAACCCATGCCCCGCTAGATGCAGGAATCACTTTATCCACCACTGCCATGCAGTAATTTTGGGATTGAAATACTTTCATCTGTTTAAAAGCACCACGCAAATCTACAAGGGCTGCCAACTTTCTAATCGCACAAAAACGAACACCGCTGCCCCGCCCCTTCTCCAAGGCTCCACCCCCATTCACTCCATCCCCTCGCTCACTCTTCCCCACCCTCTCTCACTTTCACCAAGCTGGGGCCAGGCGTGGGGGTATGGGAGGGGGTATGGGCTCTGGGCTGGGGGTACAGGCTCTGGGCTGGGGCCAGGGATGAGGGGTTTGGGCTGAAGGGGGAGATCAGGGCTCTGGCTGGGGGTGTGGGCTCTGGGGTGGGGCAGGAGATGAAGGGTTTGGGGTGAAGGGGAAGGTCAGGGCTCCAGCTGGGGCTGCAAGCTCTGGGGTGGTGCCAGGGATGAGGGGTTTGGCATGCAGGAGGAGGCTCTGGGCTGGGGTAGGGAGTTAGGGTGCAGGGGTGTGAGGGCTCTGGCTGGGGGTATGGGCTCGGGGATGGGGGTTTGAGGTGTGGGAGGGCACTCCGGGCAGGGGCAGGGAATTGCAGTCGGGGATGGTGAGGACTCTGGCTGGGGATGAGGGGTTTGGGGTGAAGAGGGAGGTCAGGGCTCCAGCTGGGGGTGTGGGCTCTGGGGTAGGGTGGTGGATGAGGGGTTTGGGGTATGGAAGGGGACAGGCTGGGGCAGGGAGTTGGGGTGTGTGGATGATATGGGGTCCCAACGGTGTTTACTGCAGCACTGAGGAAGCAGCCGTCAGGTCCCAGCAGCCTCTAGGGCGCATGGGCAGCCAGGTGACACTGCGCAGTGTGTGCTGCCTTCGCGCCTGTAAGCACCGCCCCCCGTAGCTCCCATTGGTCACAATTCCTAGCCAATGGGAGCTGCAGAGGCGGTGCTGGGGGCATGGGCAGCACGCAGAGCTTCCCAGTCCCTGGCCGCCCCAGCACTTTAGGGGCCGTAGGGATCTGGCATCAGCATGTAACTAGGGCAGGCAGGGAGCCTGCCTTAGCCCTGGGCCCCCCTGCACTGCCGACCGGACTTTTAATAGCCCGGTCAGCAGCGCCAGAGTCCCTTTTCGACCAGGTGTTCCGGTCAAAAACCAGATGCCTGGCAACCCTAAAATCTACACAACTGTTTAGGACATATTTACCTGAACATGCCATGTTTACCTGAAGCTGGAGGAGGAATTTATTAAGGAGACAGAATGTAATGAGCTGGAATTTGGCCAGCATTCCTGTTCTTGTGGAAAATGCCATTGGATTGTTAATGTCCACAAGATCCCGACTGAACGTCACATGTCAAAAACAGTGCAACACATCCTAGTACCTTGGTTCAGTACTGACTAGGAGGGAAGAGTGCTAGCTACTGAATCGCAAACAGCCTCGCTTTTCCTTGGAGGTTTCTTATCCAAGTACTAGCCCAACCCAATGGTGCTTTCCCTGCACGAGAGGAATACTGTAGCACCTGATATGGCTACAGCTCTTATGCAGGTTGCTTGCATTTACTCTATGAGCCGTATAGGAATAGGGCATTTGACTGGGACTCAAGAGACCTAATCTGAAGTCTTGGCTCTGCCAATAATCTTGGACAAATCATTTCCTCTCTGGGCCTGTGTTTCTCCTTTTGTCTGTCTGTTTAGAATGTAAACTCTTCAGGAGGGACTTCCCTGCAGGCACACTGGGGCCCTGATCTGCGTTGGGCTCTCTCTTGGCCTTACTGTGCACCAATAATTTAAAATAATAAATATATAAGTGGGATATATCGGGGGGGGGGGGGTTAAAGATTGAATGTTTATATAAGTGCATCTAGCAGGGAGACTGAAGCCCAGCATTTCTCTCCCCCCCTCCTCCTACGTACAGCTTGCTTGAAAAGGAAAGCACTAATCTCTTAAGAGGCTGGGCATCTAGAATTTACAGTCAATAGCTCATCTTATCAAAGGCTGTTTCTTGAGCAAGATCTAACCTTGACAAAGTAGGCCCTGGTTATAAATGTTACCTTTGATCAATAACTGTCACAAATGCATTAAAATTAACCTGTTAACGCTTGTAATTGGAGCCACATTGTATCCTGCTGTGTACAGCCTACCAAAAAAAAAATGTTTTGTAGGACACAATGGCCATTATAAAAGCAATTTAAGGAAAAATCAAAACACAGTCTGTGAAACCAGTGATATCCTGACGGTGTCTGATCTCCCAACAATCCCCTTTGCTAGTTTGGGGTCTCTCTGGTCCTCCTGTTTGGTCTTATTTATTAAGAACACGGGGGGATTGGCTGGCTAAGGGAACTAGGTAATGGGATCCTGAACCTTTTATCTTTCAGTCCCTGATCCTAATCCAACCTAGATCAGTAGTGGTTGAAAGTTATTGCATTTGGTGGACATTGGGTGGCCTGTGTGATAATAAATAATAAGAAGATACCAACTCACTCATCTATTTTTTATTGTTGTAGCACCTAGGAGCCCCAGTCGTGGACCGGGACCCCATGGTGCTAGACGCTGTACAACCACAGAACAAAAAGAGGGTCCCTGCCTCAAAGCGCTTCCAGTATAAGTAGTCCAATTCCTAATGGTCACATGCGTGGAGAGAGAAAAGGAAAAAAATTCCCATTTTGTTATTTTTTAGCAGAGAGGCTAAGATGGAAAGAGACAGCTGACCTCCTTAGGCTGAGCGACCCGAGTCAGGGTAAGGAACACAGGTGGGGCTGTATTGAGAAGCTGTGCATGTTTTGTACATAGAAGACCTCAGTTTCCGGGCTGTCAACCCAGGAACCTTCACAAGCAATGAATTCACAACATTTTAAAAAAGCCTATAGGTTAATGAAATAAGTGACAGCCACCACGAGGTATTGTAATGCAAATTGTCAAAGGGAAGAGGTATA
This sequence comes from Malaclemys terrapin pileata, assembly GCF_027887155.1. Classification (NCBI taxonomy): domain Eukaryota; kingdom Metazoa; phylum Chordata; order Testudines; family Emydidae; genus Malaclemys; species Malaclemys terrapin. Next base: position 7,068,225 of record NC_071522.1, on the reverse strand, counting down.
TAGATCTCTGACTGTTGAAGGATGTGTTAAAACCAACAGGAAGAAGTAAACTCTCCCACAGGGGTGACACTACCTGTTTCCAGAGGAAGCCACATCTAGGCCTCCTCAGCTAGAAAGTTGCCTCAATGCAGGACTCAAAGGGGAATTTAAGATGGAAAAAAGGATTTCTCAAGAGAAACACAAATCATAGAAAGCAGCAGCATGGTCCAGTGGAAAGAGTCATGGATTGGGAGATAGGAGACCTTGGTGCTACCCCCATCCCACCATTGACCTGATGTGTGACTTTAAGCCAGTTACTTGATCAATCTGTGCCTTGGTTTTCTCATCCCTTCATAAGGAGGAGGGAGAAAACTTCCTCTAAGGATAGAACAAGAAGCAATGGGTTTAAACTGCAGCAAGGGAGGTCTAGGTTGGACATTAGGAGAAAGTTCCTAACTGTCAGGGTGGTTAAACACTGGAATAAATTGCCTAGGGAGGTTGTGGAATCTCCATCTCTGGAGATATTTAAGAGTAGGTTAGATAAATGGCTATCAGGGATGGTCTAGACAGTATTTGGTCCTGCCATGCGGGCAGGGGACTGGACTCAATGACCTCTTGAGGTCCCTTCCAGTCCTAGAATCTATGAATCTATAAAATGGGGATAATGATACCCATTTTTCTACAGCATTTTGAGATCTACAGATGAAAAGAGCGAAAGTACCGTTGGATACCGGTCATCTTATCTACAGTTAGATGCCTTGGCAGCCATGAGTACAATTCCATAGTGCCTACCGGTATCAAAACATAGTTAAGATTTACTCCTTGCCACCTATCTCCAAGGTACATTGCAACCATGATCAGTGCTGGCAAATATAGAACAAGTATTTGCAAATCTTAGAGAAAAGGAAATCGCCATAGAATGGCAGAGGAAGTAAGGAGCAATGAGAAGGATGAAACCACCAAAAATCTCACCACTCTTGAAATTTTTCCCCCTGTAGGGCAACCAGCAGCCTAATGAACTATCAACTTTTCTGAAATGGGAACAGACCCTCAGCCTGTCTAAACTGACGCAGTTCCATGGGCTAAGCCAGTTCACACCAGCTGAGGATCTGGCCCCAAATGAATCCAGCTAGGATGTGAGGATGATCCCTATATAAACTAGAAAGAAAGGTGTTTAAAAAGCATTTCACAACTCATCCTGACCCTGGCAAAGCAGACGTGAACGCAGTTTAGCCCTGTGCTAGTTTAGAAACAGTTTTCAATCCCCGCAAGCAGCCGCTAAATGTCATGACTACTAGGTAGCCCCCTGAGCAGTGGTTAGCGCAGCTGCATCAAGTCTAAGCAAGGATCCCACTGAACTCATCTTTTTGCTACAGTCAGAGCTGTGCTCCCTCTACTATTTTTTTTTTTTTTTTGCTGCAGCTGTGTCCCCAGGGCGTCAGTGTAACGTGCTTCTGCGTCTGCCTCCCCCGGCTGTGTCTGGATTGTGTTGTGCACGCAGCACACAGACTACGAGACAACACACTTCTCTTACGTTCCCCTCTTGTGGTGGAGTGGCAGGGAGCCAAGGAAACGCTTTAACCCTATCTCATTCTTGTAATGTTGTGTCCCAAGCTTAAAGCTGCGACATGAACCACAATGACCTCGTTAGCGACTAGCATCTCACCGTTAAAAGGAAGAATGTACAGAAATAAAACATGGATAGAATTAACATGGGTGAGGTGAATACACTTCTGAAGTCGATTACATTTAGACAAAAAGAAATGAAAAATCTACCTCTTTACTCCAAACCTATCTGCTTAAATAGAAAACTACTGAGCTGGGCAAGAGGCAGCGTGGTCCAGTGGATAGAGCACAAGAGGCCTGGATTCTATTCCTGACCCTGTTCATGGACAAGTAACCTCGCCTCTCTGTGCCTGTATTCTCTCCTACCCTTTGTTTGTCTTGTCTATTTGGATTGGTTGGGATGTGCATAAGGACCACAGAGGGGGGTTAAATCCAGCCCCAGAGTGTTAAATAGCGGTTTTAGGTATAGTCTCCTCAACCCCCAGGCTGTGGAAAAGGATTTCTCCTAGCCCAACTGAGCACTTTTATCACATAAATATACTGCCCATACATTGATGACTAAGGTCAGTAGGGAAAAGAGAAAATCACCAGCTAAGGGGATACAGTACAGTCGGAATAGACCTGAAAGAGAACAGGATGCTGTATTTTGACCGTAAATTCTCCAGGCAGAAGGACTCTATGCTTAGCCCATTTGTCTTATTGTGCAGCATTCTACCACCTACCGCACTGTGTTAATAATACATGATTTAACGTTGAAAGTCTTCTTATAATTGTACAGCACTAATATGTACCCTTAAAATTACACAGACGAATGTTCTGCTGGCTGATAGAGAGAAAGCGTAGCAGAGTGACTTGCTATCTGGTTTCATTCTTACACATGGAATTCATTTTCATATCCCACAGGAGCAGCTTTGTTCTCTTGATCTCTACTCTAGGCCTCTTCTTACAGAGAAAAAACATTTAATATGTTCCTGCATTCTAATAAAAAAATAAAAAACAAACAAAAAAAAAAACACATGTGTTACAAGTGACAGGATGTTCAGCTATCTTTATTATGCCTCCAAGCCATATAGATAAATACTCATACCAATAAATACTCATACATTTTATCTCAGGTGTAGAGTGTTGCAAAATGTAACTGATGCATTACATTTTTAAGTAAGAGGAGCAGAGAATGTTGTATCAGCCAGTAAAGCCAGGAGATGAGATATTTTATTCTCAATGACATGAACAGATCTCAAATATTGCTTGAATTTTCCTGCTAGTTAAGAAACATATGAGTTTTTAATATTCAGCTTTGTTACTAAGTCTTCTCGGTTACACCACTCTCAAATTTGTCATGATGCCTCTCTCAACACTCAAAGAAAAATGCTACAAAAATACAGGTTTCAGACTACAAAATGGTTTTATGAAACTGAAGTCAGAAATTCAAAATGGGAAATGCCTTGCAGGTCAGAGTTCAACAACCAGAACAAAACACTGCTTGTGCACACAATTCTTCTCCCACAGAGAGGATGAGAGAAACCACACAAGTGATTTGCTTAATGCAAAGTGCTAAATGCTCTGGGCCAATTCAGCAAAACACTTAAGTACATGCTTGACTTTAATACATTCACTGCCCAAAAACTTTATTATTGCGGAATCAAGGTTGACTAGCAGTGCCGGTACCCTTCAAGAACATTGAGTACACCTGTACTTAAACCTTGGAAATATTGGGTTACCGTACACACCAGGAACTGTATTACTGCCTAAATGCCTCAAGGATTCCACTTAAAAACAAGTCTTTAGCCAAATTAGTTAGCAGACTTGCATAGAAAAAGCAGGGTTATCTGATTCCTGCAGGGTTATCTTATTCCTCCAAACTTGAATTATAGAAGAAGACCACAATTGTACCACTGACACAAGTAACTCTTACTCGCAGGCATAGTGCATTGAGTAAGATTTAAAGACTTTCACTGGTGAGAAACTGACTTAACAGAGAAATGAACTTTTATATGAGTCACAGTTGCCGGATTGGGCCTGTACAGTATTTTATTTTAGACCATCACTACTAGACATTATTATATAGGATAAATCCAAATGACTAAGCCAGCTCTTTATTGTGCCACACAGATAAAATAACTATCGATCCAAATCAAACCACACAGTAAGTACTAGACTCACTGAAACCAAATGATGCTCTTACTAAATAATAATTCATAGAACCGACCCAAAAATTTTCATTTTTCACATTTTTGACCAGCTCTAATGTTTTACTTCAAAGTCAAATGAAGAGCGTACCCCTCCCACCACCGCTTAAAACTCCAAACTACAATTCTGCAACTCCTTGGTAATCTTGCCTTTAGCTCTTATCTGATTTTCCGAGAGATTAAGAAATCTTGACATAGTATTTATTGCCCTAGATAAATTTCCCCACAAGACTACATATTTTCTTAGTCACCAATTTGCAGTAGGTTATAAAACATCTATACACAGTGGTTCCAGCCAGTTTACCTGAGAAGAATTAGAGATTATGAATATGATTATTCTGTTTTGTTTTTAAACAGCACCATTTATGCTCCCCCGGTTAAAGATGGCTTGGATTTATTTTCTATACACATGAGTTACAATGGTTTATACATTAATGTATTAGATTTTAATACATCAATGAGATATGTACTGTAACAACACGTCTTGCCTGTTCTTGCCTCCTCCCTCATTCTTGCTTCTTCAGCACTCACACTGCCTCTCTCCAATCCATTCAAATAGTCCATGTCACCCCTGGCTCATTTCGACCCCTCCACTGCCTTCCCATTTCCCACTGCATCAAATGCAGGATTCTTCTCTTCCCCTTTAATTCCCTTCCTTGCTTATCTGCTCCTGTCTCTCATTGCATCGCTCCCATCGCTCTCACTGATGCCAGCCATGAGTGCTCCATTTAGAATCATAGACGATTAGGGTAGAAAGAGACCTCAGGAGGTCATCTAGTCCAATCCCCTGCTCAAAGCAGGACCAACCCCAACTAAATCATCCCAGCTTCTCTTATTTGCCTGCTTCTCTCCCAAACATCCCCAGGCATTCTTCCACACTGCCCTTGACACATGAAATGCTCTCCCTGAACTAATCCATAGGTCCACTCATCTTTCATATCCCTACTCAAGACCCACTGTCCCTGTGATACCTACAAGAAACCAGCCTCAGAGGAGCAACATTCAGGGATAGCAGACTGACTTATTTGAAATCATCAAGTTCTAAGTTAACCTATGTAACCACCTATTCTTTTTAATCTTGCCTTTGTCCTTTCTCCCCACTTCCCAGCTAATATTTGTTACACTCATAGGTGCTGGAACTATGCGTGCTGGGGGTGCTACTACACCCACTGGCTTGAAGTGGTTTCCATCATATACAGGGTTTACAGTTTAGTTCAATGGTTCTCAGCACTCCCACTATAAAAAATGTTCCACTACCCCTGGTTTCACTCACTTGGGGCCCAATCCAGGTCCCATTGAAGTTGACAGGAGACTTTCCATTGACTTCAATGGGAATTGTGTTGTGCCTTTTTGCAAGTTTCAAATTAGATTCTAAGTTCTTTGGGGCATGGTTCTTGTCTTCCTATGTGTTTGTACAATGCCTAGCACACAAACTTTACCGCCACTCTTTACACTGTCAAGTTCAAGGCGCCGAAGGGCCTGAACCCAGGATATCTAAAAGATCACCTACATCTCCAAAATGAGAACCATGGTTGACAACTCCATTCCAAAATGGAACTTTCTACAACATGGGGGGAGGGATAGCTCAGTGGTTTGAGCATTGGCCTGCTAAACCTAGGGTTGTGAGCTCAATCCTTGAGGGAGCCATTTAGGGAACTGGGGTAAAAATCTGTCTGGGGATTGGCCCTGCTTTGAGCAGGGGGTTGGACTAGATACCTCCTGAGGTCCCTTCCAACCCTGATATTCTATGAAAGTTTGTTAGTGCAGGAGAAGAGCTTTCTTGGGGGCCAGTCTGAGACTGTGGAATGACCTTCCCTGGGAGCTAAGGACCACCAGAAACCTCACACCCTTCTGTTCCAAGTGCAAGCTGCACTTCTTTAACCTTGTCTCCTCTAACACAAACACAGAGCAATGTGGACATTTAACTAGGACCACCAACCAATCAAAACCCTAGCAAAACAAATCACTCCACTGCACACCCAATTCTCCCCTGGGGACAGGATGAGAGAAAGAATGGCCCACACAAGACAGATGTTAGTGCATTACTTCATGCACAACTGGAAGATGCTCAGATACTACAGTGATATAAGAATTTAAACAGAATTAGAATATGGAAGCTGGTCTTATCTGGGACACTTGGATACTCTGCAACACAATCTATGTACAAATAAATTACCAATATAAAAATGTGCATTTTGTGCTGGTTTTAATAAAAAACAAAGATTTTAAAAAATAGTGTTTCTGAGGTCCACATTATACATAATGTACTTTTGCCAGAAAAGTTTGAGTAACAAAGACTATTAAACTGAGATTTTCAAAAGCACTTATGAGATTTAGAGAGCACAAGGCTCATTGACTTTCCTGCCCTAAATCTTTTAGATGCTTTGGAAAGTCTCTCCTTTAAAAGTTTTGTGCAATCACCAACATCAGTTACACAACTCAGTAAACTAACCAGTACTACCAGAGACGCCCAGCAGAAGTCCAATATTCAGTAATTCAAAGCAAACCACCAATTTAAATGCAAGTCTGTATACATGTTGCAATGGTGTTTATGTTGTTGCTCCCCTGGATAGTAAATATTGTGAAAGGTGATCATCTGTGATTCAGGTTTTAGAGTGAACATTCATTAATGTTAAAAGAAGAACAGGAGTACTTGTGGCACCTTAGAGACTAACAAATTTATTAGAGCATAAGCTTTCGTGGACTACAGCCCACTTCTTCGGATGCATCCGAAGAAGTGGGCTGTAGTCCACGAAAGCTTATGCTCTAATAAATTTGTTAGTCTCTAAGGTGCCACAAGTACTCCTGTTCTTCTTTTTGCGGATACAGACTAACACGGCTGTTACTCTGAAACTATTCATTAATGTTGTGTTTCACACATGCAGGGCAGAACTTCCCTTTGTGAATGGATGGATAATGTAGCTGGGTGGAGTGAGGAGAACAGTTGCACAAAGACCAGCCCAACTAGATTAATTAACTATATAAAACTCTAGCACAACCCATTTGCAGGATGTTATCTGCAACTTTTCAAAAAGGTTCAAATGTAAGTGTTACCATATGCCAGTGCTTATGGACACCTAAAAGTGCAAAGGCGTATTAGGAACCGTGCAGATAGAATGCCATTCTAAAGATATGATAATGAAGATGAAATGAAAAGGAAATAGCAAGATAAACGGCCACTTTACAAAAGCCTCCCATGGAATGCCAATAATAATTTCCCCCTGTATAACTCCTTTCACCTAAGAACCACAAACTGCATTACAAAACATTAAGGGCCTGATCCAAAACCTTTTGAAATAAATGGTAAAACTCCCACTGATTTCAATGGGCTTTTGGATCAATCCCTAAATAATTAAGCCTCTTAACACACTTGGTGAGTTAAGTAAGCAAGAGCATCTCCCTTTTACAGATCAATAAATTGAGGCACAGAAAATGAGACAGAGATGGGAACAGAACCCAGGAGTTCTGACCTTATAAAAAATGTGGGGTAAACTATTTGGGGTAAACAACTGACGACAGATTATGACAAAACATTACTCTTGAATATGTATAATGTTATCCAACTTCAGATTGGAGCGCTTCATTATCATAACCGACTAACCTGACCCTCCATAGATCACAATCTTATTGACAAGTTCTGCTATGCCTCTATAGCAAACGGCAAATTTTAGGAGGATCTGATGCTAACCAATCATCCCATATGAAAGCTATTATATAGCTATTTTAGGAGGGTTTGTGACCAAGGCGATACTGGAAATGGCTTCTTTTTTAAAGGAAAACTCATACAATGGCATCATTTACAAGATATTTCATAGAAAAAGGAAACGTTAAATAGCCAAAAGACAATAGAGTTTTAACTAATCTGACAATAAACCAGTTTCCCCCATTACAAATTGCTCAGCTCTCTGTCTACTGTGATCTCATCATCCCAGTCATTTTCATGAAGTACCTGGTTAGACAAAACCTGAATTTCTAACGTACACACAAACAGAACAAAAAACACCTTTCAGGCCTTTGTTACATCTCATAAAGATGTGTTGTTTGTTTTGTCCTATAGAGGTGACCTTTAAGCTTATATCTTTAAAAATAAAACACAACAGCTCCTGACCCTCAAAATATTAGAATGTATGGAAACGCAGTGTTGCTACTCTCACACTTTTATTGAGACTCTTGGGATATAAGGTGTTCTTCTTAAAGCCTCAGCCCCTGGAGTCACGTGATTACATGAGACTCACCATTTTTGTTTTTTAAGTAAGCTACTGGTTCTCATGGTTGTGGAGAAAAGTTTGAAAATGTTACCCACATACACACTAATGGCTGAAAAACCAGAAGGCAAATAAAGAGCAGCCCCCAAAAAATGTTTTGGATTTTAGAGCCAGATTTGTGAGTTTTGAATGCTTGGGGCTGGCAATACTGATCTGAGGCCACTCCAATTACCTTAATTCTGCCCCTTCGGCCCTGTGCTCACAGGGACTGGTCCCATGCTTTCTGAAGTCAATAAGAATTTTTCCACTGACTTCAATAGGTTTTGGCTCAGACTCTGGACAAGATCTTGGCCCATGGAAGTCAGTGGCAAAACTTCCATTCACTTAAATGAAATCAGGGTTTTACCCTTTGCATATAAGATGGAGATATTAGATGGAGGGCTTTTAAATGAAGTAGGACCTGATGACGATTTTAAGAAGTTTGTAACCTGTGACTACAGACAAATCAAATTCACCTCCTTTGCGGGGTTTCCCTGTGGAATCAAGACTGGCGTACTTGGCTTTGGTTTTAAACTAAACTAAGGCAAAATGAATAACTCATAGGGAACAATTTATTTAATGAATTGAAGTCCTGATTCTAGTTGGTAAATCAGCTTCGCTCTATTGCTTTCACTGGACTGATGTTGATCTTTACAGCTGAGGATCCACCCTGATGACTATTCTCTATTTACAACTCACCCACAACCAGCTTATACATTTTTCAGATTCATTCATTATTCAGATTTCAGTGGTAGCCGTGTAAGTCTGTATCAGCAAAAAAAACGAGGAGTCCTTGTGGCACCTTAGAGACTAACAAATTTATTTGGGCATAAGCTTCTTACCTCATATTATTTGGCAAATACTACTATCATAGCTTGCTTAGAAGAAGATTATTGTGGTTATGTAATATTTTAAGCTCAAAATGCTGTGTATTAGTTAATTTTGATTGGATAGATGGGTCACGTGACATTATTTTTGCTTCCTGACTGGTTAGGTGCAACTCTTCTATCTCAAACCATGAGGCTGTCTCTGTTCTGTTCCCCTGAATGCCAGCCCACTCTTCTCTCCGCTATGTGGTTTCCCACTGCCTCTCCCAACATGATGGCCATCAATGATATAATAATAATAATAATAATGGAGATATCCCATCTCCTAGAACTGGAAGGGACCTTGAAAGGCCATTGAGTCCAGCCCCCTGCCTTCACTAGCAGGACCAAGTACTGATTTTGCCCCAGATCCCCAAGTGGCCCCCTCAAGGATTGAACTCACAACCCTGGGTTTAGCACGCCAATGCTCAAACCACTGAGCTATCCCTCCCCCCTCCATCAGGAGTTTATAAACTCCACAGAGTTGTTAAGCTATGCAAAAACTGCTTCAAATAACTGTACAATTCCATCCACAAAACTACTCCACGGTAACAGTCCCTGCCAACACCAACATATTAAAACAAATTTTGGAGTTTTTAGGCCAAACCATTTTGGACTTTTGGTGTCCCCAAAATATATATGAACATGGTCCCAAATAACTTGTTTCATATACCTTAGGCTTGCCCAAAAAATTTCCTACACTGGCATAAAAAAAAAAATCTATAACATTTCAGTTAATTTGATTTAGTTCTGGGAAAGTTTGCTGTAGGGACAAAACTGTTTAAAATGAAAAGCTATTTTAACCTCAATTATGGCAAGACCAGCATTTCTCCATTGTTCAGATGGATTTACAAGGCCTAGATAAAATTTATTAAACCACACATAAACAATAAGTGCCTTAAAATGCTGTGTACCTCCAGTCATCTCAGAACATAAACCAATTCTGTTTTTCAGACAACTTAAAAATAATACTTTCCTACAACACAGAAGCTAAAAAACAACAAAATTATATCTTAAATACAGGCAGTACGTGGTAAATAAAGGCGGGTTTTGGTTGAGTTATGGTTAAAACTTAACGGTACAGCCTCCAATTCTTCTCTTTGAACAAAGAGCTTTGTGAAAAATCTGATTAGAAACAGGGCAGGAATCTCAGGGGAAGAGCTGATGAAAGAAAAAGTTGAAATTCATTTCCATGGCTAGACTATGCATGGCAAACAGAGACTATTAAACATGTATCTGCAGCAGCCCTATTGGTAATAAAGCCAAGAAACGTTCCCTAGATGTCTTGGATATTCTTCTCTATTACCACAGCCACTCTCTCAAAGCTTCACCATATTTTATATCTGTGTATTTCTGTCTTCAGAGTCTTGCCACCCTATCCCCCAGGCTCTAGTCTCCCAATTCAGGCTTGTTGGGAAGTATTTTTCCCCTCTCTCTGTAGTGGCATAACAATAAAGCCAGCATTTTTAGTACCTCAAATTTCCAAATACATTGCTGGAGATCATTAGAAGCTGTCAATATTTACATAAACCATGCTACTGCTTAGCTTTTACTAGCTCTGTAGAGCCAATGTTGCACAGAAAGATCTGTCTGGACAAAGGATAAATCAAGCTTTTGGGAATCTTTTCATAATAAAAAGAAAAAAAAACATGCTTTACTCTCTAGCAAAACCTAAATTTTACCTCCCAACTAAATTAACAAGCTACTTCCCCTCAAAGGATTAAAACCTAAACCACTAGGCAACAAATTTAACTATCAAAATAAAATGAATACACACACACACAAACACGTGTGTGTTTTTAAGATGTAACCTAATAAAAATATAATGATAAGTACCTTCTAGCCAGTGATTTCTGAGAATAATACTATATAATTATAGTTGGCTAGTGGTATAACTCTACTCCACAACTGTCTTCCCAACTTACGCACTGAAGCCCCAGTTCATGCAAGCATTTAAGTATATACGTAAGACACAGAGAATTCAAAAATGAACTTAAAGTTAAACATGTGTTTAACGGTTTTGATGAGTTGGGGCCTAAAAGATCTATAATAAAACTGAATTATTGTACAAAGTGTAATCAAGCCGGCAAAGGAGAGACTATATTTTACATTTATTGCTAGGTGAGTCAATTATATTATAACATTATAACAGCAGCCACAAGATATGAGACAACATGTAGTCTTATAAAAAAAATTGCATATACGTGAATGTATTTCACCCTTACAATCACAGGTGACTTGCATATCTTTAGTGAACTTCATTCACGGCCCTTTCCGGAAATAATACACATTCATAAACACTAGGTTTCAAATTGGTGTGAACAGTTATGCAGAATATTAAAACCATTCTTCAGCTACATTTTATGAATTTTACACACTCATAAGTATTTATACTATGGTATTTATTATTTTAACGTGGGTAACGCCCAAAATGTACCAGAAACCTTTCTAACAGAGCAAGGTGCAATTCCTGCCTCAAAGAGTTTAGATTATATTGGTAGCCATGATGCAACAAGTGAAAGCCATCATTGATGAGGGAAAGAGGAGGATAAGCACATGAGGTTTTTACAGAAATATAGTCATGAGGTCACTTAGTTGTTAAGGACATCTTGTTATAAGATACGTTCACTGTTATTCACCAAACTCCCTCTCTAATCTCACCACCATCCCTCTATTATCCCTTATGGATTTTCTATATTGCAAAATTGTAATGTGTTGGAACATAATTTTTAACAGTTGAATTAGTTGACATGATGCTTCTGACCACATCCGAGTGGTCTGTCTAGACCAGGACAAATGGTTTTTAGCTTCATATCAGCTGACTGATCATGAATCACACTTAGCTGACCAGATGATGATTCTGAATACAATTTGTCCACTTAGATGTGGTCAGAATCATGTCAGCTAACTCATTTGTTCACAATCATTTTCAAACACTATACAATTCTGCAATGGAGGTAAGTCCTTGTAAAGCAAAATGCCCCCTTACCCAACTACCCTCCACAATCTCCCTCAAAACACTATCTGACCTTTTTTCCCCATGGTCCTCCTCAACCAACACACCCTTTACTATCCAACCCTCCTGCTGCTCCATTTTAATATACAGTCAGCTGCATAATGTAATACTTGGCACTTCTATACATATTTTCATCTACTAAGGTCAAAGTGTTTTATTAGTATTATTTAACTAGAGGGACACTCTGGTCAAACTTGGTCCTAAATTTAGGTTTTGTAAAAACCCATCTTTAGAAACCCTAGCAGCAACAGAAATATTTCCAGGAATTTTTACAATTTAATTCCAATGGCAACAGTTTTTGTAATTGTTTTAATACCCATTTCCCTGAAATGTCTGCAACCCATACACTGCAGCATTGTGCTAGAACAGGAGAGTAAAAGGGACTACAAACTGAGCTCATAAACAGAAGTGAAATTGACAGGACTATTTTCCAAAGTCAAAAGTGTGGAAAGTAAACAAACAGCAAAAATTATGAGAACTCAGTCCAGTTTTAAAATTTAAGCTAAAAACATTATTTCTAATACACACAGGAGATACTTTCCAAAAAAATATGGGCCATGATTTTCAAAAATGGCTAGTGGTTTTGGGTGCCCAGCCTGAGAGATCCCTTCAAAGGACCTGAAGCTCAAAAAGTGCTAAGAACCCACCTTCTGAAAATCAGATCCCTTTAAAGGCACCTCAAATGAGCCCCCCAAAATGGAGCCAACCAGACTTACCAGTCACGTTGGAAAAAATCTTGGCTTTGAATTTTAATCTGACAGCTCCATAGAGAGCGTGAGGCTTGGGAAAACTATCAACCAACACAGGGGATCTGCAACTTTAACCAGTGACCTGAGAGGTGGGAAGGGAAGAGCTCTAACAAATTTCAGATGGGGGAATAAGAGTTTAACTGAGGGCCTCCCCCCACTTCCCAACCCCTTCCGTGCCCCCGCCCCCCAATGCACTGGAAGAATAATGGGGACAGGGGATGTTTGCACGGAGTCCCCAGATCTTTCATCCCCTTTCCCCCCCTCGGCGGGGGGGGGGTCTCCGGGCCGCCCTTTGGAAGGGGAACCAGGCACCTCGGCTCCCCCACGTGAAGGGGGGGGACCCGGCATTGTGCGCAGCCCGCACCGGGAGCGCTAACAATAAAGGGGCGGGCGGAGAGGCTGCGCCCCAGTGGAGACGTGGATGTGGGTCCCCCCCCTAAACCCGTGGGGGGGGACAGAGACCCCTTCCCATTTCTCCTCCCCCCTCCCACCCGCCCTACCTCTATCTTGTCCACGCTCCGGGCGCAGCCCACCACCTTCATGCCGTGCTGCACCAGCGCCCGGGCCACGGCCGCCCCGATGCCCACCGAGGCGCCGGTCACCAGCGCCACTCGGCCCTTCCAGCGCTCCATGGCCCCGGGCTCGCTCCCCCGCGGCACCGCCGCCCTGCGCCCGGCCGAGCCGCCTTCCCCCCGCCGGCACGGGCACAGGAGCCCAGCCAACCTCCTGCCCGAGGAGGATGAATCCTTCCCCGCCCCTCCCTCGCCCGTCTCTCCTCCCTCCCCTTCTCCAAGCCCAGCCTCTCCCCCGCCTCTTCCATAGTCAGCAGCATCCCCCCACCACCCGCCTGCCATGCACTGAGTTTCTTCGCCCTCAGCTAGGGTGACCAGACAGCAAGTGTGAAAAATTGGGACAGGGGGTGAGGGGGTTATAGGAGCCTATATAAGAAAAAGACCCAAAAATCAGGACTGTCCCTATAAAATCGAGACATCTGGTCACCCTAGCGCCGCTGCTACCCGAGGAGGGGAGAGAGGAGGCCACACAGAGCCGGCTGAGCCCCTCCGGACTCAGTGCACACCATGCAGGGAGGGAGAGTTCAAATGAAATCCCCGTGGAATATATTATTTATATAGCAGGAGCTCTGAAGAGCCTCAGTCATAAACCGAGAGCCCAGGTGGTAGGGTGACCAGATGTCCTGATTTTATAGGGACAGAGCAGAGAGTTGGGGCTTTTTTAAACAGTGTCTCCTATTCCCCCACACCTCAGTCCCGATTTTTCACACTTGATATCTGGTCACCCGATGTTGGACACACGCAGAAGAAATTGAGGGTCTCTACCGCAAAGGGAGGATAAACTAAATGTCTCCTTTGCTTTTCTTTCTGATTGTGTTTATCTATGAATGTGTAAGGCACTCCTGCATCAGAGCCCCCGTCAGCACTCAGATAAACAATGAGGGAAGGCAAAGCAGATGAGACAAATCCATTAAATTCTTTGGGGGCTGGGACTGGCTTTTTTTTGTTGCATTTGTACAATGCCTAACAACACAGTGGGGTCCTGGTGCATGAGTGGCCCGCCTTGGTGCTACCACAATGCAGATAATAGAGTATAATCAGTAAGAAATAGGGTGACCAGACAGCAAATGTGAAAAATCAGGGCAGGGGGTAAGGGGTAATAGGAGCCTATATAAAGAAAAAGACCCAAACTTCAGGACTGTCCCTATAAAATCAGGACATCTGGTCACCCTCATACGATACAGTAGAACCTCAGAGTTATGAACTGAGCAGTCAACCACACGCCTCATTTAGAGCTGGACGGACACAATCAGGCAGAAGCAGACCCAAAAAAAAAAAGCACAAATACAGTACAATATTGTGTTAAACAAACTACTAACAAAAATAAAGGGAAAGCAGCATTTTTCTTCTACATAGTAAAGTTTCAAAGCTGTATTAAGTCAATGTTCAGTTGTAAACTTTTGAAAGAACCATAACATTTTGTTCAGAGCGACGAACAAACTCCATTCCCAAGGTGTTCATAACTCGGAGGTTCTACTGTAGCTACGTTAAACAGAAGAGAGAGAGGGGTGGTTTAGGCATCCCACTGAGAATCCAGAATTCATGGTTCTGGTCCTAGCTTCGCTAAAGACTGGCTGTATGAGCCTGGGCACGTCACTTCAAGGAGTTAGACAGCTGGCTCATAGGATATCCCAGCCTTCATTTCTTTGTGCCTCGGCTCCCCATCTGTAAACCTGGGATAATAAAACACTTCTTTTCTCTCACCTTGTCTGTCTTGTCTATTTAGACTGTAACCTCTTCAGAGCAGGGACTCTCTGAAATTGTAATTGTTGCTGTACGTACATAAGTCCCCAATCTTGGAGGGGGCTTCCAGGGCTACCCTAATAGAATAAGGATGGTTTTAGGGTTAAGGCACAGGACAGAGTCAGGACAGCTGGGTTGTAGTCTCAGCTCTGCCTCAGCCTGGCTGCATGACCCTGTACCACTCATTTAACCTCTCTGTGCCTCAGAATCCACACCTGTCAAATAGGGATAACACTTCCCTGCCTCACAGGGGAAAGGGGGTTCTCAGGATAAATTCACTAATATTTGTGAAGAGCTCAACGTTACAGGCATTGTAGAAATGCCTCTAAATAAAAAGGGATAGACGCCGGTATACACGCTGCTATTTATTTTGATTTATACAATGCTCCTATTACAAAAAAAAAAAAAAAAAAAAATCTACATCGATGGGGAGAGGGAAAATCAATAATTTAAAACACAGACTATATTAGTGTCAAACTCTCACTGCTCAAAAACGGCGACCTACAGAACTGAGGGCCTGATTCTACACCCAAGGAGCTTTTGTATCCATGGAAGCAACACTGGGCTCTGTGATTACCTAGTTCAAAGAAAGAGCCTGATTCTTAAGTACCGTTGGCTTCAGCACCTCAGCATTTCACCCAAAGACCTGGATACATAGATGAGCTTTGCACCCAGGGTTCTGTAGCCTACTTCCTCCAAGAGTCTGACGAAGCCTGACTGTGTTATTCCGGCAGCAGGCCTTGTAGGTTTACCTGGAGGCGACTGAGGGTTCGAGTTTTATTTGTGAGCTGAAGGGAATTTCTGAGAGGTCTGTTTTGCCACTTGCAGTGCTTTGTACATGCAGCTAAAGATTAGGAGAGGTTCATATTTAACAATATATTATGTAACAAATAAATACGAGTCTTCAGACTCTGTGTCCCTTTACACGGAATAAAAACAATAGGTCAACTAGGCGGGAATAATAACCAGTCAACTTGCTACCAACCTCTTGTCCTTTGGAAAACAGCCCTTTGCTACTTTTAAACCAACTTTTAAGCTAATGCTTGAGCAAATAGATGAACCTTGCCTTTGTTGAATGAATGGAAGGAGGTGAGGATGGCTTAGTCAAAGCCAGTCCAAGGGTCATCAGGAACATGCAGTCAATAGACATGGGTCTATTCTGTCCATAATTCCCTCTTCTCCATCAGGCTGACACTGCTCAGGAGAGGAAAAAGCACAAAGGGAAGGAACACAGGAGGCAGAGGAA
Organism: Malaclemys terrapin pileata; assembly: GCF_027887155.1. NCBI lineage: Eukaryota > Metazoa > Chordata > Testudines > Emydidae > Malaclemys > Malaclemys terrapin. The sequence continues at coordinate 7,052,055 of NC_071522.1, read as the reverse complement.
GGCAACACTTGTAGCAACATTCTCTTGCAATAGAATGAGATGCCTTCATGAGAAGTGGGGGCAATGAGACCCTCATGATGGCATGGGGGAGTTTCATGAAGACTTGGAGAAGTGAATTGGGTCTGGCAGCAATGGGGAGTTAGGAACTTAGCCCCTTGTGGCTAAACATCAGGATTGAAATACCTAGTCTCTCTGGGACTGAAAGTTTAAATTCCAGCAGCGTGGACTCAGCCCATTGCTTAGAAGGTAGATTAACTGGGTACCAGGCAGCGTAGAGGGAAGATTTGCTCTTCTCTGCATGGATAGCAAAGATCCCCTGGCATCTCTTGTAAGTGCAGAGATTCACATCAGTGTTCTTAACCGACATTTTCCCCTCTACACCATTGTTGAATTAGTTGGTTGCCACCCTCAACCCCACAGATGACTGCATTTCCATGGTGCTATAAGTATATAATTTGCAAAGTGCTTTGTGATCTTTGAGCTCAAAAGGGGCTATAAAATGTGAGATATTTATATAGATCATCTACCAGACTAACTCCAGATAGAAAAAAAAAAAACAATGGGAATACCATTCTTTTTAACACAACTGTAGGACATTGGGAGGAACCAGCAAACGCCAGTACATTTACAGATTAGAAAAAAAAAACAAACTACATTCAACTGGAGGGTTTGGTAAAGGCCAACGATAGCAACAATAAATGGGGAGAGAATCAAGTCTGTGTGTAGGACAGAGTATTTCATCCAAAATGACAGTCTGTACCATGTATCTGGGGACAGTTAAAGGTGACTGTCAAGCATTTTTAAAAAAAAGAAATAGTTTTATATTTGTTTCACTCCTCCTTCAACCCAGTTCTTCCCTGTTTTCACTCCCAGTGCTGCAGCCACTAGACTGAGGACTGTTTGTCGATCATCCGAAGAAGTGAGGTTTTAACTCACGAAAGCTTATGCCCAAATAAATCTGTTAGTCTTTAAGGTGCCACCAGACTCCTTGTTGTTTTTGTAGATACAGACTAACACGGCTACCCCCTGATGTTTGTCGATCAATGCCTTAAGGAGGCCCATTGCCCCAATCTCCCTCAAAGACCAAGTCTGTTGCTACCAGTGATGAGCATGGGTTGGATAGATAGGTTAGGCTACATAAACTAAAATGTTATCTTCTACAGAGTTTGCCACTTCAGCCTTACATGGAACTTTTAAAATCAGACCTTTTATTTGTTTGGCAAAACGATCACTCAGTCCAGTCAAATGGAACTGAAAATTCACCCAACAGCTTTGATGGGCAAACAGATGAAGACATGGCTACCTCGTCTTCTAGCATTATTTATTTGCATTATAGTAGTGCCTTGAGGACCCAGCCAAGATCAGAACACCATTGTGGTAGTCTTTGTACACGCACATAGCAAGTCCTGTCTGAGAAGCTTAATGGCTAAACAGACACAGGATTGGAGGGAATAGAAAGGGATCATCACCACCAGTTTACAGAAAGGGAACTGAGATACAGAGAGATAGTGACTTGCCAGAAGTGCCAACTGAATCCAGATCCAGTCCAGCGCCTTAACCGCAAAGCCGTCCTTCCTTCACTTTGACTTCTTGTTTTAACTTGAGTCAGCAAACACCTTTTTTTTTCTGGCTTAGGTAGGCAACAGTCAGCTTCTCCGCCTCAAGTGATAAGTCTCAGGAGTGCAGGTCCTAAAGTCTGAAACAAATCAAGTGCCCATTAAATGGAACACGTTCGATTTATTCCCGCAAAGTGCTCAAAAATCACATTATGAATAAGGAAAATCTGGAGAGTCAAAGGGAAACTGTAATTATGGCTTTTGAGTGAGCCTTGTCAGCCTTCCAAGGTGAGGCAGTAGAGAGGTTCTTAAGTTAGTCTTGAGAACTTGAGCCTCATAGTGTTAGGGCTGAATTTTCAGAGGTGCTGAATGATGATCACAACAGGAGATGGGAGTACTCAGCATTTCTGAAAGTCAGGCAAAAAATGCCCTGGAGGCCATCTGCCCTTCCCACTAACCCACCCCTTGGAAGCTGTAGGTTTCTCTTTTTGCCTACCATGCTTATTATTTGTACTGCAGTAACACAGAGGGCCCAGGGAGATCAAGGTCCCATTCTGCTAGTCAGTGCATATACAGAGACATAAGAAGAGACAGCCTCTGCCCCAAAGAGATTACAGTCTAAACAGACAAGACAGATAAAAGGTGGGAGAGAAAACAAAGGTGCAGAAAACTGGAATGACTAGCCCAAGGTCACACAGCCCGTCAGTGAGTCAGGAATAAAACTTAGGTAGCCTTCGTTCCAGGTCCAGTGCCCTATCCACTAAATCATGCTTGGATTATCCCTGTGATTTTGAATGTACAGTATCTATAAGGCTTGAAATGTATAGAAAAATCTGAGGAAAAACTGGGTAAGGTTGGCATTTAAATTTTCTTCCAATCAATTAAGTATTTCTGAGAGAGAGAGAGAGAGAGAGAGAGAGACACTGACTCTCCTTTAGAAGGAATGTATTTGTACCAGACAACTGATGTCACAAATGATGTCATTTTGCAGTGATATGGTTAATTCAACTTCTGAGCTGAGCAATCAAGCCTCCAATGACTACTTGTTACTATTTCTACAGCACTTACGCCCCTTTGAACACATAAGAGAACAAAGTCATGCCCCCAGGATCTTTAAAGTTAAGGGCCCAATCCCAAAAGATGTAGGTCAATCCTTAGTACTCTTTGAGCTCAGTGAGGGTTGAGGGCACTCAACAGCTCGCAGGAGTTGCCCAGCGCTTCCCAGGATAAAGCCCTAAATAAATAACCTCAGCAATGCAAGCTGTATGAAGGGAACATCTGCAAGGGATATGAAATCTTTAAAGAAAACTGCTTACAATTCACAAGTCTGGAAAAGGGGCCTTAAGGCAGCGACACTTGCAGTGACACTCATGCAAAACAGAAGCAGCACATGTTGTCACTGGGACTAGCTAAGCCTTACTTAGTTTCAGACACTGACTAGAATATAAAATGATCAGGCTGTGTAAACCTTAACAGAAAGAAAAAGCCCGGTAGGACACAAGGCAACCAGCAATACCCAGGAGATTGACAATAATGGGCCAGATCCTCCTGCTGTCAATAAAAGTTTGTCAGTGGGTCCTCGACTGGGCCAAATTCATCCCTGCCCGTAACTCTGTTGATTTGGCACCAGGAATGAATTTGTTGCATGGTGGAAGTGATAGTAGTTTAAGGAAGTTCATTTACAAGCTAATCACTATGGCAGGTGCTTTTGAATTCAGAGAATATAGTTCTGTACAAAATGAATGTACAGTACAGGAACCATCATCAACTTCAAGGGCAACTTCCCCCAAAAAGTCAGAAAGCTTTTGCCATGAAGATAAGGGAGTTGTGTAAAATACAGTAAACTGAGTAGGATTTCACTTACATGCTGATAGTTACAGGAATAACGATGGTGGAACTGTCTTACTTGTCAACCATGCTTCCATTGAAATCAATGGACATTTCACCATTCACTTAACTGGGATCAAGATCTGGACCTTAATTTGGTCCACAGCAAAATCAGAAGCTACATTGTACTTAGTACCAGGAAATGACCTAATTATGATAAATACAAATTGATGGTGCACCTGGGGTCACGGGATAATTATAGCAGCAGTGTCTTGTGTGCTATAATTAGAACTGTGCCTGTGTTTCCATTTTAAGTTCAGCTTCATGGGATTTAAACAGTCACACTGGACTGGAACTTCACATACAGACGCTGCTTGAAAAAAAAAATTTACACAATTAAAGAGAAATCATGTGACTGTTTTTGCAGCAAACAGACAAAACAACCACCAGGCTAAATTTGAAGTGTAATTCTAATGAAAGCAGATGAGTTACAAAAGGAATGAATATAGCCCAATATAATCAAAGTTTTCAAGATGACCTTTCCATTCTTTTTTGGGGCACTGGGACATGGATGATGGGATTAAAAAAAAAATTATGGGGATTTCAGTGCTTTTGAAGTTACAAAAACAAACACTTCACTACTGCAGAGAAGTTAACATTTTTCACAACCTTTTTTGTTTTGTTTTGTTTTTTTAAACTACATAATTACATGGACTCCTGTGTACAAACGACTAAATTGAAAGGTTCCAAAGCCAAGATGCTGATGGAGTGTTACAAAAATCTACTACCCCACCTCTTGAACCTGTTGGAGTTATTCTGGATGAAACCACATGGACGCACATGATAGAGCTTATCAGAAGGTTGAACCAACTGATGAGTGTTAAACTGTGTTGGAAAGAGGTAACTAACCATATAGTAAGTGTGCTGAGCCTGAAAAGGAAAGCGCTCAGAAAGAAGATAAGTTACATGGACTAGTTTTGTAATTATACATTAATCAATTAGGTGGGGGGAACCCTGCCTAATTACATATTTAACTGAGACAAGGAAGCATCCAAAGGGGTCCCTGAGCCTTGCAGATAAATAACAGGGATATTTGCAGCTGAGTTTTGCTGTAATCCTGTTTATCCAGAGACACGCCTAATATGCTTGAGTAGCGGAGTTGGCTTGTTTCGATCCTTACACATTGTGACTAACTAGATACAGGTTCCCCAACAACAGAGCTGCTGCAGGTGTCTGCCCATATTGCTTGTGGGTGCCAGGTGTAGGTAACATATTTGGATGCAGAGGGGCCCATTACCTTAATGTGTAGAACAAACGAGGGCCCCCAATCCTGGAAAGATTTATCAGTGCGCTGAACTTTACACACTGACTAGCCCCATTAGAGAGTGTGAAGTTAAGCCGATGCAGAAGACTGTTGTGAATAGACAATTAATGAACCAAAAGCACCTGATGACCAGGAAAACTGGGAGGTTTCCATGCAAATCCCTTTGGTTTGGGCTTTGATGACTGGAAATAAAGAAGACTTCAAGGAGCCTTTTACCTTGCTGACTTTCCTGTGCTGTTTACTTTGTTGTCCATGAATGCAGAGCTGGCTAGCTTGTGAAAATATCTCCCTTCTTCACCTTCCTCACATCATAGAATTGTAGAAATAATAGATGAAAAAGCTCCCTTATGTCATCCAGTTCATGTCCCTGCCAATGCAGGATGGTTCCTTAGTGCACATTTACTAGCAAGTTGTCCAGTCTGGTTTACATGTTTCAAGCAAAGGGGCTTACAACACCTCCTTGTGGAATTATCAGATCAGTCTACCATGGGCAGAACTTTTCCTGATATTCAGCCTAAGCTTTCCTTTAACATCACCCCACTTCTCCTAATCATACTCCATTTTATTATCTCAAATAATTCTAATAGGGTTAGGTATGACACTCAGAATAGTTTAATGATATTGATGGCACACAATATAATTTAAAAACTGGAAATTCATACACACAGACCAGCTTTTAAGTAAAATATGATGGTGACAGAGTGAAACCAAGAAAATTTAGCCAACTCAGAAGAGTACCAACATTCTCCAAAACCTAAGCCTAAAGTGGATTCTAAGAGGCATCTTAATCTAAAAAGGAAAAGTGCTGCCTCTTTGAAATTTGGAAGCCTTTAAAATTGATTGGGCACCAAACTAACCTGTATGCACTCCAATACATTGCAGGTGTTGAAAAAGCAGTTTTCAGACATTTTTACAAATTCACTCAATTTAGGAAGCATCCCAGAAGACTAGGAAAAGGCAGTCTAATATTAGTGCATGTGGGGGTGGTTGTTTGTGTGAGATCTTTTTTGATAGGCCTATGGGAGCCACTGATGGAGCCAAATCACCACAAGCCCTATGTCAGCCCTATAAATTCCTGCCATCCAGAGGCAACTTCCCTCTCTCCCCCATCATCGCCTTGAAAAATATATTTGTGTGTATTCAGGTTCTTGCAGAGAACAAGTGCATAGTCCTACTCAACAGTGGAACATCTGGCCTAGGTCATATAATTTTAAAGGTAAAATGCAGGGACAGAGACAGTAGGGTATTACAGAAAACTTCCATTAATTTCAGTTGTGAGAAAGTCTGGGGGGGGGAAATATTTCATAAGATCAAATGGGAAAAATGTTCACAGGATAAGCAAAGCTTAATCAAGGACTGTCAGCTTCCTTCATAAGCAATGAAGATCATGTTTTAATAATTTGTAGAAATTCTTAGGAGGAAACTGCTGAATAAAAACAGCTGATACAAAAAGACAGGATATTTGATTTTATGAAAGAAGAGGAAAGGTGGTCTGTCAGACCAGATACCATTTTACACAATGTTTGGAAAAATAGGAGTGTTATGTTCTCAACCACATTTTAGAAATCATGAAGGCAGAGACCCTCTGGACACTCTTTACACCCCAGACAAATGGACAGGTCTTAGATTAGAAAACTAGATGCAAATAAATGGGCAAGTAATTTTAACCTAAAGACAATACACACAGATGAAGGGCCTGAATTTGAAAGGTGCTGAGCACTTGTAACTCCTAATCTGATCTTCCAATAAAATAAAACTAAAAACCACGATCATAACGTCTTCAGCAGCAGTGCAGAAATATTATAGTACACTGACGACTCAGTATGTGGCAAGGACCATACACTAGTATCAGGGTCATTGTATGCAGAAGTCTATAGGTCAAAATCTGTAATTTCTCATTCACTATGGGTACACGTTATTTCTGCAAAAGCAACATTAATCATGCACGTATAGTCCAGCTAGATATAGATGGCCCAATACAGGGCACAGGATCTAAAAACTAGAACCTGAGTCAAATTTTAGCTGCAAGTCTGTCTTTCCTCTAGGCTGAGGGTAATCATTTTTCAGGGTTTCAGGTCTATGTTTATTAAGAAAATATATGGCCCATGCTCCCGGATCAGAATTCATGCAACAGTGGAGGGAAGTTAACAACGCCACAGAATTCTTCTACCCTGGACACCCCTGCTGGATGTAACTTCTCTTGCAGATAGATAAATTTTCCTGCCAGCAAATACACGAAATACTCAGCGAGTCCATCTGGTGTTACTCTTTTCCAAAGCAGGAAAATAGAATGCCCAAATACTCCCCTTCAAGATTTATCTACCAACTACAATCTTTAGCTTTCTGTTCAAAATCATCAGAAGCAGCCACCTGCTATGGGACCACTGAGAACAAAACAAAACACCAACCAGATTTTAAATAGATGCTTTCCTTCCACCTTCACTATCTAAAGTGCTGTTTGGCTTCCATTTTTTTAATTGGTTTAAAATTTATTTCCATTTTCAACATACAAGAATGAAATTATAGAAGTCTGTAGAAAACTAACAAATCCTATAGCAACATCCAAGAGTCATAAGTGTAGTATTCAGCATTTCACTGAAGTATGAAGATACCAAGTTTAAATTTTGGGGGATGGGGGGTATATAGATTTATATATAAAGTAGCACTTCTTTAGCTCATTTGAGAGGACAGGGAACTAAAAGAGCTCTCTTCCCTGAAAAGAAGAAGTATCCTTAGTGTTTTTCAACAAATGCAACATGAAACCAGAAAAGCGCCATCAAGTGGACATTAGTGCTAAGTGCACATAGTCCTTTGGTTTGTCTTTTTTTAGCATAAAAAAGGAGCTGAAAAAAAATCATGGATTTGACATACCAAAAAAACAGAAGTCTTGAAACAGTGGTTTAAAAAAACCAAAAACCAAAAAAAAAAAACTTAAGAGATTTCTTACTATTTCAAAGGAGGTGCTCTAAAAAAGAGAAGGTGACACTTTTTACAAGGGCATGTTATTAGAGCAGTGTGAACTTTTTTGGACAAATTTTTTTTTTTTTTGGTGAATAAACTGAGCGCAATTTCCAGAGGAATGAGATTACTCACAAATTTCCATCTAATTCCGTGAATAGTTTCAGGGTCTTTTTAAATGATTTTTTTCTAAGTCATGTTTCAACATTTTTTAAATGCAATGTTTTGACTTTTTGAAATGTTTTTTTGACATTTAGCTAGATTAAAAACAAAAAAGCATAGCACATACAAAAACAAAAAATATATCCTTTGGGGCTGAATGAGAGGTTTTGTTCAACCCAGAACAATAGAGTTAGTTTGGGTTGAACAAAATGTTTAATTCAACCTGAAATGAATTTCTCTGTTTTTTATTTCATCAAGTAACCCCCCAACCCCCAAGTCTATTTTGGGTGAAGCTGAACCAAAAATGGCCACACCAAATAAATAAATAAATAAAAAAATAAAATTTGTTCAGCTCTACACATCCTGTCCATTTTGTTCTCCAGACGTATTGTCCCTTTATATAGCCCTTCATAAAAAAGGCAAGCATCTATTTTCGTACAGCCCACCTCTGCAAGTCCTTGATGTGTAGAATGCTCTACCCAAATAATTCTACATTACAAACTTGATTATTCAAATTCTGGGGTAAGTGAGACTGAGTCTGCCTAACTAAAAGTTTTGGTTAATAATGGAATTTTTCATGCAAGTAATTGTATTGTGAACTCCATCAAATAGATGTCAAAGGAACATGACCAGGTTTCAGACAGTTGGAGTTCTAGATAATTGTGTTACATTGTATGCTGATGAAGAGCTGTGTCGCTCAAAAGCTTGTCTTTCACCAACAGAAGTTGGTCCAATAAAAGATTATTTTACCCACCTTGTCTCTCTGATATCTGGTACCAACATGTCTATAAACAACACTGCAAACTTTAGGCACATGAATCACAGTTGCCCTGATAAAGAATGGTTACTTACAAACTTATAACAACTGTGATCCTTCAAGATGTGTTGTCCGTATGAATCCTGCTGTAAGTGAGCATCCTCTCCATGCAGGAGATCAGATTCTTTTATTGAGCAGTGTTTTTGGGACTGCACATATGCTATGCATGCCCACACCCCTACCTGAGGATATAAAGCAATGAATGGCCAACGACCCTTTTCTTTCACCAATACAGAATCAAGACTATAGGACTCCACAGTAGCAGGGAAGAAGAGTGGGTTGTTAAAATTCATTGTCTAGGTATACTTAATTCTGTCTCTCCATGTGGGCAGATGAACTAGTTGACTTCTTGAGGTCCCTTTCAGTCCCACGTTGTTATGATTCTATGGTTGTTCATTTGTGCCCCATTTACCCACTGATCCAGGTTGTTCTGCATCAGTGATCCATCATTATTTACCATTCCTCCAATCGTGTCATCTGCAAACTTTATCAATGATTGTTTTCTTTCAGGTTATTAATAACAGTGAAAAATAGCATAGGGCCTAGAACAGATTACTAGTAGAAAATGGGACCCTAATAGAAATAACTGACAATGAAGATTCCCTATTTACCATTCCATTAAGACTCATCCGTGGCCAGTTTTTAACCCACCTAACATGTACCATGTTGCTGTTGTGAAATAACTGATTTAACACTCCCATGTTACAAGTCAAACAGATGATCCACAAAAATGGTTTCAGTAGTCACATAGAGAAGTAAGTCTTAATTAGCTATTTCTTTGTACTTGCATAAAACAGTTGCATTCAGCTATGTGGTTTGGCTATGCTTGAAAGTGATATTTTTACTATATTTAAGTTATACATTAGTATTTTACTTTTAATTAGTGAAAGGAACTAGGGCAAGAAAAGATTCCCTCCCAGCCTCTTCCCATTCCAGCCAAAAAATGCAACTTTGCTCTAGACTTCAGACATATGAACCTGCTTTGTAAAAGCAAAGAGAGGCAACCTGCTCTTACTGATTACTACAGCATCTCTATTTCTGAAGTCTCTAATCAACAGAAATAAGAGGTGGAAGCCGAGAGAGAAAAACTTTATGCCAATCCAAAAACATCAACTTTTATGGTAGAGGACTTCAATTCAAAGATGTGTAAAGACACTAATCACTTGCATCTCTTCCCTAGCAAAGGTAGTTGCGTCACAAGCAATTTGATTATTGGCTACAGAAAGTTTTGGATATTCTTTTGATTAGATTGTTCCTTCCTGCTTACTTAGTAGGCCAGCAGCATGATCAGAGATCTACCTGTATTCTTCATCAGAGATTTAGTCTTACTAAATATAGATTTTTCCAAGTTAACCAGCAAAAGAACTATTTCCACATTAAGCAAGAACATGTGTTCAAGACCACCACATTTTATCAAATCAGTGTTTTTTGAATATTTCTACAAAAATGAAGTGACTCTGAATCAGTGGAGTGCAAGCCAATTTCATTGTATAAAATATAAATGTGGAAGCTTCTGCTCTAAGTACCAACAATTTTAAGTGAGTTTTGCGTGTTGCTTAATTTGTGCGCTTTGGTTTTTTTTTTTTTTTTTTTTATAAAGCTACTTCCCTTAGCCCCATCCCATGACGTACACGGCTGATTCCATGGCCTGCATACAGTCTTTGGAAAATGCACTGCCATTAACACCAAGTTCTGAGTGAAGTACAAGGTAAAAGCAGGATACAACTGGCTACAATCAGTCATAAAGAGGATCGTTCCCGACTTTAACACCAGTTGTACCAATTTACTCCAGCTGAATTTAGCCTACTGCACACAACCTGTGTAATCCACGTCTACCTAGAATCAGAAGGCTAATTATTTTTCATGCTGGTATACATCTCCCACCCCTCCTATCCTCAGTACTGAACAAATAATCCCATGAGATTAATAGGCTGAAACATTATATGTTACTGTATTTTTAAACTAACCAAGGCTGACTGTACATTTGTACAAAAGCACCAATATTCATCTACTCAAAACAGTCTTCCAGGCTTCCACCAGCCAAGACACCCACCACTCCAGTAAGCAACCTTCCAGGTGTGTTGAAATACTGTCTGCTTTTCATTTGTTCAAATGAAGCTTCCAGTCTGTTTTGTGAGGGAAGGAGGGAAATAAGGAAGAGACGCTGGGATACTACTCATCAGTACCAGCATTTGTCTTGGGGAAGCTAATGACTTGGCTTTCAGACACAGCATTGAATCAGTTTGTATGGAAAAGGGTTGTAGGTCAACTCAACTCAGTTCTGCTATCAAAACCTACAAACAGGGACTGATGGTACAGTAGTTTAGCTGCACTGAAAAGACTTGGTAATACTTATATCCACAATGTTATGAAAAGTAGAAACATCTAAACCAACTTTTACTATGCATATTAATAAATATTCTTTATTTAAATTTTGCACATTGCGCTTTAACATATTACATCCAAAACATTTTGCAAATGGATGTCTATTTGTAAAATCTTATATTCAGCTCATTGTCATTCTGTACAGAATTATAGGTACAACATTACTTTGCCACTAGGTTGCTTTTTGTAAGTCTCACAGTAAGAGAAACATGTAATGAAAAGAGATGGCATAAATTATAAGAGAGGCTTGCACAGCTACTCAACTAAAGAAACAAGCCTGAAGAAAGATCAAAATTAATGAAATCACTTCCACCAATCTCCCCACCGGAAAAAAAAAAGAAAAAGAAAAAGAAAAGAAAAGAAAAAGAATCACATTGATTTTAAGATAAAATTTTGCCATAAGGTCACTAAATTAAGTTTTTGAAAGAGAAGGCGCAGTAGTCATCTTGAGGATTTCAATGAAAGACAGAGCTATTTTATTGTATTTAGTTCGCTCCAGCTGTTGTCAACCAACCACTACAAATGGGCCTCTTGTGATCATTTAAGCGGCAGTATTTATTAAATTTCTCCTTCAGATGCTGTCGGTACTGTTCTCTATTGCTGTAAAAAGACTTGTTGTTTGCCATAAATGACTGTATTTCGTCTTGTGAGATAAAGATTTCCTCATCAGAAGTGCATTCAGATTCATCCTACAAAGGGAAAAAAAGGTAGTTAAAAACATGAATGTTGTTCTTCCAACATTGCACATTCCCTGTCATTTTACAAATTAGTGTCTCCAGTTCAAGTTTCATACCTATGTATTGTGTTGTTCAAAGTCTGCAGTCGCTCTGAACAAAGAATAATTGTCACACGGTGACAACACACAAGTCCTAACTAGCTAGCCCAGTGATCTGGGTTTGATTCACAATGATTTGCTATACGCTGTGTCAGAAGTAGTCTGGCAAAATTAAGCAGCAGCAGTTTCACCTGAAAACAGAACAACACTCTAAAGTGAAAGATCATGGCAGTAATATGGAACTTTCAAAATATGGAGAGATGCTTATCAATGGGGGGGAAAAATGTCTGAGAAAATCTGTGCTGGCACTCGCATGCTACACAAGAGCACAGATAGTGCACACATCTTCATTACAAGATTGCCATTCTATCACTATTATTCCAATTCCACTGACAACTCTTACTCAAAAATTAGAATGACAAATCTCCTATAAGGCTGTCTCACCAACATTTCACCATAAATCAACCAGAAAACACAAAACACGGGGAGCAAGGTATGAGGAGCATCTTCAACTACCTCTTCACTGTACCAAGTCTTAACATACCACATACAGATTCTGAATTCCTCAGAACCTATCCCTAACACCAAAGATTCAAAGCAGCAGGCTACAAACCTAGGCCTTCAAATAAACTGTTACTTACAAGGAGTTCCACTAAGCTCTTGGCACCTTTTCCAGAATCGGGAACAAGTGAGGTTTCTGTAGATTCTGCAAACTGTGACACATTTTTCCTGTGGTCAAACCAAGGCAGCTGCTGCCCATTTTTTTCTGAGTTACAGCAGCTTTCAGCATGGGTGTCTTTGGTCTTGTCAAGGTGAAACTCTGTGCACACAATATTTCCTGAGGTCTCACGGTTACTCGGATCTGCAATACAACTTCCAAGTTTCTGAATCTAAGAGTTAAGATAATTTACAATGAATAACTGGAAGTATTTTTTTTTTTTAAACCTGTAATATTGAGTTTATTTCACGATTGGGATACTAAGATTTGGTAAAGACACCAGACAATATTTCCTCACAAAACAATTCCACAAAGCAATATTTAGAAAGGGGGTAGAGAAGACCAGTTCAAATGCTGAATACTTCAAAATGACTGGAAATGGGCATTTGGTATGCTAGTTTACTGCCTTCACCAAAGTACATTTGATTACCGGACCGTGGAGATAACTAGCCTATCACCTGTCTCCCACCTGAACAGGGCTGAGGTATACAGGAAGAGGAGAAGGTATAAGGGCAAAATACACTACTAAAAAGTGTATAGGTAGCTGATAAATAAAGAAAAGCTTTTTTCAGAACTTAATCTGATACTTGCTTCAGACAAAGATATTTTTGAATGAGAAGGAGGGGAGAGAGGAGATGAAAAACCCACACCATCTTGCTTATACCTGTAGCATTAGCCACAATCCAAATTGGGTAATCTGCAATAAATATTTTACAATACACGCATAACTAAGTTAGAATTCTAAAGTAAGCAGTTGTCCTTACATGCTCATTCAAAGTTTTGCTTTTCTTTTTCTTCTTTTTGTTTTTGCCTTTTGTGTTATCCTCTTCAGAATTAGCCCAACATTCCACACAACTATCTCCATCCTCCTCTTTATCCTCACAGCGGTGGACACACGACTCATCACCTGTGAAAGACAGTTGATTTCCTCTCTCAGACATGTTTTCTATGCTTTCTATACACTAAAGATAATGTGAACATTAAGTTCTTGCTGAACCTACCATTTTCGTCATGGTTACAAATGCCTTCAGTGCAGGCTACATCTGAACCCTCCCGAGATCCCGTTTCACTGCCCTCCATGCTAGATGAATAGCCGCAATCACTACCATTACAATGTGGAGATAAACCTGAGATGAAATGAGAAGTTACTGTAATCTACAGCAGAAGTTATAGGTTCTTTAGTTAGGGCTCTACAAACAAGCAGCTCTTAAATTTTTAATTCATATTCTCTTACTTCTTCCAACTTTTTTTTTTTTTAAAAGTATCTGAAAATATCTTCCCTCACCCTATATTAAATGTTTTCAGAATAAACCATTATAAAAAACAAGGGTAACATACCTTTCTTTATTTTAGGTGAACCCAAAAGAGTGCCACTGCTAGGACAGGTACATGAAGTGCTTTCATTGGTAACAATTACTTCTACACAACTGCTAGTATCTTCTGTACTACCACAGGCTTTGCAACTATTGTCCATGAAGTCTGAGTTTTCCTTAAAATAAAACCAAGAGAGGTATGCAAGTGTTAAAATAACAGCCAGCTGATAGCAGAAATAGACTAATGTTTTCTTTAAATCTCTAGAAAGGATAGTCCTACCACAAGAGAAACTACTGTTGTCAAATAAGGCTGTTAAATATCATGTTGCTGTATCACTTCAAAAAGCAAAATATCAACCTTAAATAAGAGGCATCCTTTCGGCCATAGAGAACCGTGTTCCATCAATTCAAAGAACTTACTTCAATAACAGGTACATTTACTGATAGTTGGATTCAGCAGCACAGGTCTTGAAGCCATTGTAAGGAAGAGTACTTTATGGTATGGCTACACTGCAATTAAACACCCGTGGCTGGCCTAGGTCAGCTGACTTGGGATTGCAGGGCTCGGGCTGCAGGGCTGTAAAACTGTGGTGCCTGGGCTGGGGTCCCAGTGCTTGGGCACAAGCCCAAACATCTACCCCGCAATTTTACAGTCCCTCAGCCCAAGCCCTGCAAGCTCAAGTCAGCGGACGTGAGCCAGCTGTGAGTGTTTAATTGAAGTGTAGACATACCCTGAGTCTCCTTATAAAAGACCATCACTGGTGCTACTTGTCTTTGAGTAGCATGCAAATACAATGTTCTCTTTAGTTAAGAGATTTTTTTTTTAAATTAGGTTATCATTACTTATTCAAATAACTCGCGTTAGATTAAGTAATTTCACAAATCATAGATCTTGTTTGAAAACTATTCCTTTACAAGGCAAAACTATTCTAAAGAGGTATCAAGTTTTCTTAGAGAGATGCTTAAAAAAAGTTAGTCCCCATCAATAAAAATAAATAATAAAAACTGTAGAGTCCAACGTGATGAACAAGAGAACGCAGAGCGTTATGAACTCAAAATTAGTTATTCAATAGCAACAAACTGTCAATTGATCAGCAATATTTACCTTCTCCGGACTTATTTCTTTCTCTTCTGTTGCCTGTGAGGGAGCAGGAATCTCACACACACACTTATTTTTCCGCCTATTCTTCCGTTTTTGGCGCTTCTTCTCTTGTTTAAGTTCTCGTACTCTTTCCTCTTCTGAAAACTCTTCACAGAGTTGTTCCAATCGACTAATACCCTGCACTTTTTCCACAGCCATCTGGTAATAAAATTCAAAGCCTGCTTAAAGGAGTTAAAACTAAACTCTAGCTTCTCCATTTATAAAACAGAAAGGGCAGGAAAAAGGGTAAGGAGTTTGTTCAAAGAGTCAATCAAAGCACTATCACTCCCAATGCTTAAGGAAAATTGTCAATTCAAATGTGGCCCCAAATTTAGATTTTTGGGAAGGATGCTCCTATAAGACTTATGAATAAAAATGCATCAATATAAATGTTATTAAATGATTTAATTATTTCAAGAAATGTAAGTGGAAAGACTTCATAAGCTTAGCTTTGCAGCATTGAAAACCTGAAAACAAACATTAGTGAAACAGATTTGTGAATTTTCCTTGTCCAAAGTGAAAAGTGGAAGAGTAAAGCAAGAAAATTGATTCAGAAAATGTTCTGTTTAAATAATTACAGTACTATTGCAACACAGATAAAAATGTAGTAGTATTCTCATGGCTACAGCTGCCTGGAGCATCAGCAAGATGAGCAATCTAAACCTTTAAAAAACATCAGAATCTTCCATAATGTATTTAGCGCGTTAAGAGTGGCTTTTCCTGGTTAAGCTTAAACCATTTCCAATGGAAGACAAGCTTTGGGACGTTATACCAGTCTCACTATAGTGGTTTATATTTACATGGTATCCTGTACTGGTATAACTTGCCCATGTAGACAGGCCCTTTGGAAAAATCACAGGAAGATTTAATTTTCAACAGTGTATTTTAACATATTGGGGGGGGAAAAAAAAGGTTTTATTTTTTTTTTAAATTTTGAAAAACCAGTCACGTTATGACTAAAAAGATCAGGCTGCGCTATAGCTGTGGTTTTAAAGCACCTCCCTCAATAGGGAATTGGAAACGCAAGGTAGGTACTAGTAATTTAGAGCCACATCAATAGCAACAATAAAAAATTCTTACAAAATGCTTTGTAAGACTATAAGGTGGGAACAAATTGAGCCTTAATCTGGTTATAACTTCACCCAATGGGGATTTTATCTTTTTTTCTTTAACTGGACATTTATAAAAATTTTGGACACAGAACAGTCATTATGAAAAGGAACCAGCCTAAAAGAAAAACCACATCATAGATAAGATGGGGAAGATAGAACTATTCCAATAAAAATATTGGAATTCTAGTGTCAAAGATCATGAGTGAGTGAATGAATGTTAGAAGGACACACACAAGGTTCTGCCACAAATTTAGGTTTTTGTAGGTTTTCCCCCCTCCCTCCAAGTCCTTGGAAGTTTCCAGTGAATGCAGTTTAGTTTGAATTTAGGCATTTTGCTATAGCATTTGTAATTCAAAGGCTTCCCCATCTTGCCAATTCTTCACCGTAGTTAAAACTAAATAAGGTAACCTTATTAGAGCATAGCTAAAACCTGTAGCATAGAGAAGATTTTACCATGTCCCTGTGACCCAGTTCACTGTGGAGAGTCCAGTGTACAGCAGCACTGGACCGGAAAATAAAATAATGGCATGTTTCTCTCCCATTGTTCAAGCTGCATTTCAAGTCAGAATGAAAATATCAAATGGTGAAGAATTAGATAATTTTTGTAGGTTAATAGTTAATGTAAAAAAACCTTTAGTTTAACTGCTCGGTCATAAGACTTTAAATAGCCACCCATTTTTACCTCAAAACTCTTGCGTAAAGCATCAACACCAAGGTAAAAAAGCATCTGCCATGTTTGCTCTTCAGCCCGTAGCTTTTGCCAGATTCGGTGTAGTCTTTCATAAAGATGAATACCCAGGCAGGTCAAAACCTCTTCTTGGGCTATGTCTATTGTCTTAGCATGCCTTTCCCTTCGTCTGGAACAAGATTATATGAGTTGGTTTGGAATATTATGAACAATGTATTGATGTAGAGATATACACAGTATTCACTATTCCTTTCATTAAGAAAGTCAACAGAAATCTATTTACTGTACATTTAAGGCAGTTAAATGTGAACATTTCTATAGAAGATAGAACAATCTGAAGAGACATTTGCATAATCACAGTAATGACTGCATAGAATTCTACTGTGCTGCATGCAAATGCAAAATAGAAGGGATCAGAACAAAAATCTGAAGCTGCATCAATTGCTCTCATGACATGTTCGTCTGTGCACAGCACCTTAAGGCTACATTGCATCTTCCATTCTGTGGCTTTTGAAGGGAGTTATCCCACCAGTACATGATTTCTACTGGTGGAGGGATATTGCAAGAGCTTTATCATTCTGAATATCAGTAGGGCACAGTTAAGCATTTGATTTTCCAGGATTTATCATTTATCTAGTTTATAGTCTAGTGAGAATTTTAGTTGCACCTTTGAGAGAGAAAGTAGGAAACAAAATGTTTATATCTTTCAAAAAAGGTGAATGCGAGTTTACAAATTACCTACCTTGCAATAAAGCAACAGTATCCCAGTACCAGTTTATAAACCGTTATTAAGAACAAGTATTTGTAACAGGATTCTTCCGCTTTTCTCACAACGCACACAACAGTGAAGAAAAGTCTAAGTTATTCGATTTCAGAACTATATCATCAGTGGAAGATTTTAGGGCAGTAACTGAAAAATGTACAGTGGCTAAACTAATCTTTAAATTATGGATTTTATATATAAATTACTCAGTAAAATTTTCATTCAGGATTCCCTTTCTATTTCACATATCTTGAACACCTCAATGGGAAAGCAAGGCAGCCCTAACAAGTGAACAAATTAATTTCAAGGTATTTAACAATTGCTTATAGTTTTGCTTGTAGATTTCAATGAGTCAAGAGATTAATGAAATGTTCACTGCTTTGAAACATGATCATGAAGGTATACATCAAATACAAATGGTTGCATCTAAAAATCCATTACGCAGCAGAGGCAGAAAATATTAATCATCACTCTTGCAACATATGTTCAGAAATAAAATAAAGAAGCAAAGCGCTAGATAGCCCATTCTAGCAAATTACATACTCATACCCTCCTGCGAACTCTGGTTCAGCTCGACCCAAGAGATGTGCAATGAAGTCTGTTTCACAGCATACGTGTATATGACGTTCGTGTGGACAACAACGCAAACCCTCATAAAGTGCAGCACAATAGCCCTTTTCTTTGCTGCAGTCTAGTTCACCAATAAGAATATTGTATGCCCGGAGCACTTTATTTTTGCAGTCGGTGCAAAACCTATATTAAAATTAAAAAAAAAAGAAAAAAAAAAAAAAAAAAAAAAAAAAGAGTATTCTTATTTAAAACAGAGTTAAATACAATTACAAGAGTCATTTAGGAATAAAACAGTGCATATTACATTTATTAAACTAGACCACTATAAGTTAAGATATTTCAAACAAAAAAGTCAAAAAGACTTAGAGGGATAACATGCAAAGTATATATTATATCTTATAATATAATGAAGTTGCTAATATGACCTTTCATACTTCAGGACATAAACCAACCACTAACTGGTAGCATTAGGAAGAAACTTCCTCTATGGACAGATTATTCCATATTGTCTATTACGGAGATTCCTGCAAAATATTGGACGAGGTGAATCACTGGTCTAAGCCAGCACAAGTCCTGTACCTTTAAAATTCTTTTTCCATCTGTGGCACAATGTAAGTGACTTTGTAAGGGGACTTCAGAATATTTTAAGTAACACAGTGAATAATGGGAGACAGAGTACATTTTTATCTGGTATCTGCGGTGTAAGATCAGCATTTCCATTATAAACTACTTTAGTGCCTTAGATTTTACTACAGGTAAGTGTACATATTAAACAAATAAAATGTGTGCAAGTAGCGGCACAAGATGTGTCGTTATACAAGGTATCTAATTCACCTTAAGTGTGTCATAAAACAGTGTACTAAGGGCTTTCAACCGCTGTGAAATGCATTATTCACTTTTAGAAAAGTGCTAAATCTAAAAAAATGCAACCAAGCTTAAGAAAACTATTTTAAGAGCAATAATATTTGATATTCAAGGTTTGAATTATTCAAATGACTGACACTACTATTGAAAAAATTCTATGGTCTAAACTCAACGTGCTCCTAATTTAGTTTTAAATTCTGAAAATTTTTAAATTTTAAAAGTAAAACAGGAAACAGTATTGAAAAACTTTTACCATTGTTTTGTTTTAAATGAACTCAAACTAGAAAGTTAAAACAATGGTCTGAAGTTCTATCCAGGGATTGCCTTGTTACTACATTTTGATTAAATTGTGAGGCTAAGTTACAAGAACTAGTTTAAAACAAGGTCAACTATAGCACATTAAATATAGCCACTGTAAGGAATCCAATACTCTCTCAGATCAAGAAATAGTTTTGGAAGTACTACTCATACTCTTCAATCAAACTGGGGGGAGGGATAGCTCAGTGGTTTGAGCATTGACCTGCTAAACCCAGGGTTGTGAGCTCAATCCTTAAGGGGGCCCATTTAGGAATCTGGGACAAAAATCTGTCAGGGGACTGGACTTGACGACTCCAGGAGATAGGTATATCTCCATATAATAAACTCAATAAAAAGGGGCACAGGGTGTAAACACGTGAAGTTTGATTCTTAAATTATCTTCTGAGAATAGTTTACATCAAATCAAATGCTGATGCCTCAGATAAGTCAACTGCCTCTGATATTTTTCTAATAGCTGCCAGATGATAGTTTAATCGTTGCAAATAAGACAGCCACAAACTTTATGAACTGGGAAAAAGAGAATACCATTTCATCTCTCAAGTGATTATGTAGCTAGAATTATGATACAAGTTACAGTGTTGTACTAGCTAAAAATCATAAATGAAGAGTAAGCTAGGGCCTGATCTTAGGGTTCTACATTTCTCCTGCTATGACGGATTATTACTATCAAGCAACCAAAGGAGTACATCTTGTTTCTGGTGTCTCAACAACTATTGCAGAACTCTGCAAAATTGTCAGAGCTTTGAAAAGATCTTTGTTATTTACCTTTAACTTCAAACTGTATTCTTTATATACTTTGTTTCATGAGAGAATCCCCAGTATGTAGGGTATAAAGTGTAAAGAACATTTTAATTCCCTTAACTTACCTGTGTTTTCGCAGATATGTTTCTAATGTTTCTAAAAGACAACTAGAATCAATTAAAACTACTTCATCCCTGCATTCTTGGGACATGAGTTCCCACACATCCATCCAACAACCCCTGCAGAAAGAAACATAACATACCAATTAAAAACAAAAACTGCACATTAGTTTCTTTTGAGAGAGGGAGAAAGGAAAACAGTAGTGTTATTTTTCTTTAATTATTTTACCTGGCAGCTCCCTGGAAAGGTCCATAGTGGAAAGTGATCCTACATTTGCTCTCCTTCCTGTTGTCTTCACTATTTTTCTTATCTGCACCTAATTTCTCTGTACTGAGTGTGCTATTGCTCCCTTCACTGTAGCATAGTATTAAAAAAAAATTACAGCTATATAATGTCTAGAGTAAACTAAAATGTCTTCCTGAAACATGCTATCAAAATCCTACAGTTAGCTAATTTAGTTTGCATCCTATATATTCCAAGATACAGGAAAGTATTGCACCTCCCAGAAAAATTATTATTCTTCCATAAAATTAGTGACAAGAACTATCAAATGGAATTTGTTTTCTGCAGGAATCATGATCTCAATGACAAGTTGTAGGTAACATTCCCCCCTCCCCCAATCAAGTACCACTTTTGATGTAAAGTATCTATAAATCTTTATTTCCACAGCAAACAGATACTTAGTTTGCAATCTGAAATTAAGACATGCTTCAACACCATTGTGAACTACTTCAAGTTCAAAGCTAAAACACCATATTCCAGTTATCTTTAACAGCATACATTTGCTGAAATAGTCAGCAGTTGTATGGCAAAGAACAAACGAACAACAATTCACTTTTACTTAAGGGCTTGCCGACTCTTGGAAGTTTACCAAAATAGCTATTTGGGAACAATTATTCTGGAAATTTTATTTCTGTATAAATTCCAGCATTAATACTCCTATGGACCAAAAGGATTAATCTAAATCAGAAAAGGATGTGCTTATTCCAGAATAAGGGTATGTCAACACTACACAAGCATTACAGCAGCACAGCTGCAGCTATGCCGCTCTAAGGCAGACACTCACTACGACAATGGAAAGGATTTTCGGTCGCTGTAGTAAAGCCACCCTGTTGAGAGGCGGTAACTATGTCAACAGAAAAATTCTTCCAAGGTGGGACAACCCAACTATGTCGCACAAGGAGTGATTTTTTTCCATAGCTCTAAGAGATACAGCTAGGTCTACCTAAGTTTTAGGTGTAGACCAGGCCTACAAGTGTCCACACTGGGGCTTCTGTCAAAAATAAACTATTTTAGAACAATTCTTTTGATAAAATTCCAAGTGTAAATAATCCTTAAGATTGGAAGAGGAGTCCAAGTTATCTTCTGAGCCCCAAAGAGAACACAGTAAATGATATGCCTTTTACAATTCAATAGATGGTATGACTATAGGCTCCTAACTACTTGTCAGCCAATAACCACAGTAGTTGACTACTTGTGATTACAACTACAAATTTAGTATGTTATTGAAAACTAATTAAAACTCCAAGTTAAATCTTATATATAATATGCATCATGCAAAGCTGTGATTATCTTATTTAAAGGCAAGGCTTCTTGCACAGAAAAAATAAAATCAGTCAGAAGTTACTTTAAAGATCATTCACAACTACATATTCTTGGAGAGACACGTAAATTCTATCCCACCTCCTCATTTAGACTATTAATACATTTGCCTTCATTCAAAACTGCGGATTTAGTTGGGTTGATAGCAATACTGCTAGTACCTGATGATTTCTGCACTATAAAATAGTATACGCAGTACTATATTGAGCAGTATATTTTAAGCGAACTGCAAGCTATGTAATTTAAACAGCCTACACAGGTTGTCTACATAAAGCATTATCTGACAGAGTTGGAAGCCTCAATTTGCATACTATGGATAGATAGATATAGTTATATATAAATAAATAAATGCGAGTTGAGAGCGCTAAGGCAAATTTTTAATTACGTTCATGTATGAACCATTCTGTTTCATAATCCTCTTTGGTCTGACTCAACCTGAGAATAAGATACATATTCATTTATTAGAGAAAAAGCTGCTTTTGAGGATTCATCTTACAGAAAGCAATGTGCAAAAGACTAAAGTTGTTTTCATATTCCCTTGGATTTGCTATATTACTCTAGCTTCTAGACCTCTGCTTATGCAACAAAACAGTATGTACTACCAATTATATTTCTCTTTATTGAAATATTTAATCTGGTCAGAGATTGAACTAATGACTAGCTACTATTATCTCAAGTTCAAAACAAAACAAAAAATAAAGGAAAAAACAGTATCAATTTTAAGTATCAGTGGGGTAGCAGTGTTTGTTGCTTTTTACAGATCCAGACTAAGAGTCCTGTGACACTTTATAGACTTACAGATGTATTGGAGCATAAGCTTTTGTGGGTGCATCATGCAACTGACGAACTGGGTACCCACGAAAGCTTATGCTCCAATACATCTGTTAGTCTATAAGGTGCCACAGAACTCTGTTGCTTTTTACAGCATCAATTTTATTTCCCTCCTCCCACCCAGCCTCTCAGAGAATGGACATAATAAATGAAAGACAAGTTTGTGTTTAAATAAAATAATTAAAAAAAAAAAAGTTTGTCCTACAATCTGAAACTTCTGATCAAGCTCTGACATGTGTTGTTTACTCTGCTAAAGACAGAACACAACTGATACTGACAAGGTTCCAATACATTCCAATGAGGGATAACATTCTCATAGTCTTTATAAGGCCAGAAGGGACCATCACGATCATGTAGTCAGACCTCCTGCACATTACGGGCCCCAGAACCTCACCCCACCCACTCCTGTCATAGGCCCATAGTGAAATCCTCAAATCATGATCTAGAGTTCAAGTTACGAAGAGTCTACCATTTACTCTAGTTCAAACAAGCAAGCTTCCAAACTGTAGAGGAAGACCAAAAAAACCCTACACACCAGGGTCTCTGCCAGTCTGACCTAGGGAAAATTCCTTCCTGACCTCAAATAGGGCGATCAGTTAGACCTTGAGCATGTGGGGCAGACCCATCAAACAGACACCTGGGAAAGAATTCTCTAGGAACTCAAAGTTCTCCCCATTTACTAGCCTCTCTCTAGCCACCAGTTATTTACGAATAGCAATTGCACATGAGCCACATGCCATTGTAGGCAACAGCATCAGATCATCCCCTCCATGAACTTAACAAGTTTAGTCTTGAAAAAAGTGCTGTATACACAGGGAGTTCAGTTGGTATAACTGCCTTGCTCAAGGGTATGGATTAACGTATAATTATATCAAGGTAAGTGTGCAGTGTAGACCCAGGCTTAGTTACATTTACATACTTTGCAGTCTCTGTTATTACACCATTCAACTTAGAGTAAATCCCACCTAACTAGAGATTCAGTATATCTTATTTATTCACTTGAATTGTTTTTAAAATCAAAAGACCACCACCTAATATGGAAACAAACAAGACAACATGAATGGCAAGATGTCATAGCAGCTACCAACTAGTAAATTTTACAGCTAAAAAACCCACCTATAATTTTGAAGTGGGTACACACCTATGATGGTAGACAGAACTCATGAATTTTAGGAATTTCGAATACTTCAAGCTCTGCACAGTTCAAATGAGCCAAATATTATGCCATCACATTTTGAATACATGATATGGTTAACTAGACTTGAGTCTATTTATATGAACATACTATGTATTCAATTCTATACATGTTTATTCATAAAATGGTGCGTATCTGCATTCAATTAATCTTGCACACTTTCACACAGATGTATGAAAGACTTACAGAAAGGTTCTACAAGCACAATTATACAACACATGAAAACTGATCTAATTTAATCTTTATTCCACATTATCTTTTATATCAGTAGCAGTGCCTAGGGGCCAACCAAGAGCGAGACCCTGCAGTGCTAGGTACTGTACCAAAAAAACAAAAAAAAAACCCAAAACACAACACAACACACACACACACGAGAAAGACAGTTGCTGTGCTGAAGATATTATCTAAACAGACCAGACAAAGGGTATGAGAAAGAGATACAACACAGAAGCAGAGCTGACTGAATGGTGGTTTGCAACTGTAATGTTCATATCATGATTACCCCCCTCCCCCCAAGGAATTGGGGTTGTGTTTCCCCGCCCCCCTCAATTCTTTCCATGGGGTCAAAAAATCCAGCCACATAAAGATGCAATATCTAGCAAACAGCTGTGATAAAAAAGGATCAGCAATACAGTAGACTATATTAAAAGAATCAGGGCTACTAATATGCATTACATACACATCAGAGCTCTGACCAGGGGCTTGGGGACTAAGTTAGGCCTAATTGTTTATTAAGAAAAAGATTCAGTGGTCACGTTGGAGAGAAAATATTTCAAGCCAATGTGAGAATAGCTACCTGGGCAGAGGGACTGTGACAATAGACTGAGCCACTCAGAACAGTTTGTCTTCATTCATTTGATACTGACATCATATTTGTTAAGAGTGGAGACAATAGAAATCTGCAATAACTCCACACCCCACCTGAAATACCCGCAGGATTTAACATGAGGAAGTGGGATACGATTGCGATCCTACATGTTGCTACTCCCAGATTTTCAACTTTGATATTTTGTGGCAAGTAGACTTGACCAAAAATACTGAGCTTACTGAACCAAAAAGTGACTGTTGCTTTAAACAAGTATTATAATCCATAAAAAAAAACAATCATGGGAGTCCAACACACTAGCTGACAGCTATATAAACAATCACTTTTAGCTCAGATTTGCACGACAGCAGAAAACAATTATGAGAATATTCTGTACAACAGTTAGCTATTTGCATACATAAAGACTTATTTAACATTTAAATTACAGTAGTGCATAGATTCCAGTAAGTCTGGGACCCCATTATGTAAACCCTTTACGAATAAGAAAGGACAGTCCTGGCTTCAAAGAGTTTATGGCGCTATTCCTAGGAAAGACCTGGTAAAAGAGGGGATTTTCCTCACAATTTTCATAATTATGCAATTTTTTGTGAAGATAACAAAAAAGTGACCCCCCCTCCACCCCATTCCAAAAATCAGCAAAAAATTATTTATCAAATTAAAAAATGTTGACCATTATGTTTATATTGTTAGTTTGAAACAATATTTCATATCACTAGGTTTAAGATGTACATGCATTGGTTGGAGTGGTTAAGTGGACTGGATAAGTGAACATATCTGGGTTTCAAATTAACATTGAGCTAACATAATGGGGTTCAAATCACTGTACAATTGTTTCAGTTTAACAGCAGACTGAAACCCCCCCCGCCCCAGTAAATTGGCTTGCAAAGGTAATAGTAATAGTGTAAGAGAGCTATAAGTTTCACTGTTTAAGTGAAAGACAGACTTTGCTCTATTCTCTGCAAGTGTTCACCTGTGCTGGCTTTCCAACCATGTTTAAAAACAGTTGCACACTTTAATTTAGCTCCATCCACAATGCCATACATGTTTTAAAAATACACACACACACATATAGGTTTTTAAAAATATGGTTTGAAAGCAAATGTAGATAGGGCCAAAATTTGTCATAAAACAAGTCTTCAGATTTTTCTGGTGAAGATTTCTACTCTCAAAGTTCACAGACATGAAGTTACAGCAGTGGAATACGACCTTCAAAAGAGTTTTATAGCTATAAAATTTTGCTTTTGCTAGGCTGCTAAAAGGGTTTTAGACCTACGCATGCAGTTCCATACTACATATTGCTGGTCCCCCACTTCTCTGCCCACAAAATTCAGATAAACCTACAGAATTTTCGGTATCTCTTCATGACAACAAATTGTGGAAAAAATACTCATCTATAATTCTGTTCTTTGAACATTTTTAGATTTTAATGTACACACTGACATAGTATCCAAGTTCTTTTAACTTACCCCAAAGGTTTTGGCTTGTGCGTGTCTAGGGAGTGCAATTGACATCTCTTGTTCTTCTTACTTTTTGGAATTGCATCTATCATATTGTTTAATTTGGACCTATGTAGACATTTCAGAAACTACTTTTAAAATTAAAGTTACAATATTGCAAACAAATCCTTACAAGATTATCTAACAAAAATTAAATGAAGACAGTCTGTTACCGAGATACAAATACTGTTCCACTCTTTTATTAACCGTAAGCTTTTCTTCTTCCTGCTTTCATTACCACCTTTGCATATAATGTTTCAGGTAAAGGAAGGGAGGGCAGTAGGCATTTTCCCAACCAACCATTCTAGCAAGCAATACGAAACACAGTCCAATATGCCATCCAGATACAGCTATGCCTTTATTGATAGAAAACAAAACCTCTTCTGTGTCTACTAAGTCCAACTTTTCCTACACTAAAGGATTCCTTCCTCTCACCCCACCTGCAAACTTACTGTAGTATAAAATTGCAAGAAAATATCATTTGTTTTAATGTTTACAATCTAGAGAAAAAGGAAAATCCTGTTCTACTGCAAGCACTCTTCCTCTAGACATGCCAACAAAAGTCACATATGGCCATCTGGAAGCCATTGGCTCAGAATCTTAATTCTAATCTTGAATCCTTTTCGCAATTGGAAAGAGCAACAAATTCAACTGGTCATCTGAAAGATGAGCAAGTTTAAACTTTAATGGCGTAACAGATCACACAATTTCTAGTTCAGCTTGCTTTCCAGTTAATTAGTAGCTGATCACAGTGCCAATAATACGTTCGTGTCTGTACCAAGAAAACTTGGCAAAACATACATGCAGAAGTTAGCTTATTTCTTTCAGAAAGGGACATGGAAAGAATAAACTCAGTGACTGTATTTTGATATATCACATTAAGAAGTTTAACTTACCCATGCACATAAAATAGCGTATAAAGCTTCTTTGCATCAGTCATACAGCTTCGAGTTACAGAAAGGACTCCCTTAGGCCCTACCGTAAGGGGCTCAAGTGCTGGATTTCCAGACTCAACAAGCTGGGAAAACAGACGTTCCACACTACGACGACAGCCAACACATGGGACAAGCTGAGAAAGTGCACTCAAGACTTCACGCGATGTCACCATCATGGCAATATTTAGATCCTGCTGTTTAAGCATACTATGTCGCTGAGAGAGAGAGATATGCAATGAATTAAAAATCAACCCTTTAGAAACCTTAAGTTATTATAGAATTCTAGACTTTCACAGTTTTCTTCTTTCAAAATACCTTAGTGGATACTGTCTGCAGCCCCAAAATTTCAGGTCACCAGCTCACCATTGGCAAGTTAAATATCCCTCCACCCCCCACAAAAAAAAGGGGGGGGGGAGAGGGAGGAAGCAGAGAGAAAAGCCTGGAGCAACATGTGACTAGAAGCATGCCTTTTATTGTCATAGATGCAACTTCTGTCACCAACAGCACTGCTTTAAGCCTTATGGCCCAGCCTTGGAAAAGATAAGGAGGCAATTCCCCCCCAGTCTCCCTCCCCACATCTTTTTGCCAAGAGATGTTGCTACAGAGGAGAACTCACATCTTCACCCAGCCTTATTTCCAAAGGGAAAGACCCATTCCTCTATAAAAAATATTGAGGGATGGGGGAAGAGGAAGAAATCTGGATTGGCAAAAGCTCTGTCTCATTGTGGGACTATTAGATCAGCCTGAGACCTGCAAGACAACTTTAAACCAAAAAGTTATAATTTACTACTTGTCCTCCTAGTATTTACACTGAAAGAATGTACATTAATTTCAAACCACACAGGTATTCTCTGGTCTCTTAAACTATGGCAAGTGATTTTCACTTATGGTGAAAGTGTTGAGATTTGAAGTCCTCCGACTAAGAATTCAGGACACATCTAACTATTTTTTTTCTTGAAAACTACATGCAATTTCATATTAAAAAGCCAATAACTTAAACGCAGTGAAACTGACCATACAAACAGATATCAAACCACAAGTTGGGGGAGGGGTGGTGAATGAGGGGAAGCATTTTTAATAAGGTATATTACTAATCTTGTATTGTTACTTGAAACAAAAGTAAAAAATTCAGATAGAAGTCTTTAAAGGAATACCAACATAAAAATATCACCAAAATGTCAGAGCAACAGTCTAGCAGTGATGATGCTACGCCGCAACTCTTCTCTTCCCAATACTTGACTAACAGCAGCAGAAACAGTGCAATTATCCTGCACAGAAATGCTTTACATGCAGTATCTGTGTCAGAGATACTGCAGTTAAAACTAAAGTACAATATTGCAAGAAGCTACTTTGTCTACCGCTGACAACCCCAGCCTAAAGAAGAAAGAATAAAAAGGGAGACAGGATATCCCTCCCCGCACAAAAAGCCAACTTCGTTAACATAGTTTTCCCACACCAAAAATTGTCAGAACCACAAATTTGCTTTTTAGAATCCCACTAGCAACCATACTATGAGTTAGTGCATCCCCCCGTCTTGGACCTAGCTGTAGGAACCTGATGTTCAGAAGTGACAAATTTATTTAGAATTGAATAAACAGATTAGCAGCATCCTGAAACCAAATAATGGATTAAAAATCAGGGCCGGCTCTACCACTTTTGCTGCCCCAAGCGAAAAAAACAACAACAACAACAACAACAACAAAACGACTCGACTGCTGTCGCCCGAACTGCCGCAGCAGAAAAAGAAAAACTGCTCAGACTGCTGCCCTTAGCATGTGCCACCCCAGGCACGTGCTTGCTCCTCTGGTGCCTGGAGCCGGCCCTGATTAAAATAGAATTAGAATCACAGTTTCTGTAAAAAATATAATATACAAACTCACACTGACAACCAGATGTCACCTTGCTAAAAGTTCTGCTTTAAATAACATGGTACTTCATCTTTGGAAAGAACAGAGTGTACATAAAGGAGCAACAATTGCAATGGGACAAAAGTGTAACGTACACAGTGTCTTTTGGTGCTACTGCCTGAGAGGCATTTCAATGCACATCACGCTAGCAATGTACTTTATCAACGTGGTGACGGATACACCTTTGAAGAAATAAGTACCCTAAAGCAAGTAACCAGAGAAAGTAAAATCCGGCAAATGGATTGTTTAAACTGACAGGAAGTTAAGGATTGTGTCTTACCTGAATGAACTGCTTTAATTGTGCACCATTATTCTGATGTCCATCAAGGTTTAGCACATTATCAGGAAATTCCATCACCATCTAAACAAGAAAAAAAAATAACCTCTCAGAACACAAAAATACAAACATAATCCAGACCTGACTTTATTCTACTTCCTTTTTAAAAATGCATGTACGGTTGCCTGTTGAATCCTCATTCTTCTCACATTACAATACTGGAAGCTTTAAACATAAGAGTACTCCATACAGAGGTATCAGAATAGTCAGCAAAGCATTCAACTTTGTCTTGCTGCTCTAGAAGACACTTTAGAACATGTGCTTTTCTAAAACATTTCTTTAGGAAGTGGCAACAATCATTAGGTTAGACAGCAATATTTACATTACTGGACAGTCCCTACCTAAAAGGATAAATGGACACAAGTCAGATATTAGGAATGGCAATATACAAAAACCTGTAAAACACTTCAACCTCCCTGGCCACACAATAGCAGATGTAAAGGTAGCCATCTTACAGCAAAAAAACTTCAGGACCAGACTCCAAAGAGAAACTGCTGAGCTTCAGTTCATTTGCAAATTTGACACCATCAGATCAGGATTAAACAAAGACTGTGAATGGCTAGCCAACTACAGAAGCAGTTTCTCCTCCCTTGGTGTTCACACCTCAACTGCTAGAAGAGGGCCTCACCCTCCCTGATTGAACGAACCTTGTCATCTCCAGACGGATTCTTGCCTGCATATTTATACCTGCCTCTGAAAATTCCCATTACATGCGTCTGATGAAGTGGGCATTCACCCACGAAAGCTTATGCTCCAATACATCTGTTAGTCTTTAAGGTGCCACAGGACTCTCTGTTGCTTTTTACAGATCCAGACTAACACGGCTACCCCTCTGATACGTTACTAATATGACCTCTACCAGTGGTTCTCAACCAGGAGTCTAGGTCCTCCTGGGGAGCCGTGAGCAGCTTTCAGGGGGTCTGCCAAGCAGGGCCAGTATTAGACTCACTGGGGCCCAGGGCAGAAAGCTGAAGCCCCACCACATGGGGCTGAAGTCCAGGGCCCTGAGCCCTGCCATTGGAGACTAAAGCCAAACTTAGCTTCACGGGGGCCCCTGTGGCATGGGGCCCCAGGAAATTGCCCTGCTTGCTACCTGCTCATGCCAGCTCTGGCTTTTATATGCAGAAAACCAGTTGTGGCACAGGTGGACATGGAGTTTTTATAACGGGGGGGAGGGAGGGCTTAGAAAGAAAAAGGTTGAGAACCCCAATCTACAATACTTGAAGCAGTGCTTCAAATACAAAACAAACAAAAAAATTGTTGCAAGGCATTATACCAAGTGATCCAATAGATCAGGGGTAGGCAACCTATGGCACACGTGCCGAAGGTGGCACACGAGCTGATTTTCAGTGGCACTCACACTGCCTGGGTCCTGGCCACCAGTCGGGGGGGGGGGGCTCTGCATTTTAATTTAATTTTAAATAAAGCTTCTTCTTATTTACTTTACATACAACAGTTTAGTTATATATTATAGACTCCTAGAAAGAGACCTCTAAAAACGTTAAAATATATTACTAGCACGTAAAACCTTAAATTAGAGTGAATAAATGAAGACTCGGCACACCACTTCTGAAAGGTTGCCGACCCCTGCAATAGATCAACTACAGAAAAAAAAAAAATGATGGAAGCACATGTATGACAGTTTAATCAATTCACAGTCTATTCTTGCAAAGTATCAATTTTAAGAACATATTAATTTAACAAGGTATTCCAAAGGCATTTACATTGCTTTGGATCACTGTAGCTGCAATTCTCAAGTGGTTCAAAGCAAGATGTTAAACCCACAGAGCTATGTGATAATTGGTACAATATTCCATACTATTGCTTGCCTAATTACTTACCATGCAGCATGGAAGCCAAAAGCTAGAAAAGTAAGGTGATGTGGTATTCACTTATGGTGCCATTTGCTAACAGAGAGCCAAACAACATTACTGTTGTTTAAATAATGAAAAGCATTAAAATCTATTTTGTACCCAAAAATCCAGCAAAATATTTTCTTGTTTACAAAGTGCAAGTTCCCTCAACCCAATTAGTATTATTTTAAATTTCGATATCACATCATGGATTGGGAGTTTCAACAGGCAATTTTGTTCTACCATTTTAACAAGGGTGCACAAATATTTTGTCTGGAACAATAAAAAAAATTTTTTACCAGCTGCAGTTAAGAGAACACAAGTCTCTTCCTTTAGTAGTCAAATTGCTATTCCCTGCCTTCATCCCATTCCACAAGAGAGAGAGAACTGGAGTTCTTCATAGGTACAATTAAGATATGTCTCTTCAAATTTCCTCCAATGTGTATCATAGATAGAGGAGATGCAGAAAACTAATGTTAATCTTTTGCAGACAGTCCAAGTTTTGCATTCCTTTAATTTAAACACTATTTAACAAATGTAACATATTACAATCGCACTCTTACTTGAGCAGCTTACCAAATAACTAGATTTCTCTCTTATTACCTACGGGCTTTAATTTCATTTAACAACCTTGCAGAGAACATACCAATCCAGCTAACTATAATTACTGAAAGGACTGACGTCCTGATGCTGCAACTGGCTCTAGGTGCATGGATCATTGATTCTTCACAGAGCCCCACTAAAGTAAGTAAGGATCAGCCTGCACAGAGCTCTTTATGGAATCAGGGCCCGCACTAGTTCAAATTCAGTCCCAAACTTAGATTTTTATTTAAAACAAGGACGTTTCTATCCAATGGAAACAATTTTTTAAACAAGAAACCTGCTTCAGTGTTTGCATTTCAAACTGCACCATGGAGAGACAAAGAAAGACTGACTAGAAAAAAAAAAAGTGAAGTTTGCTTAACTGATTTTCATTTTCCAACAGAGAAATGCAGAGAAGTCAAATTTATTTTTAAAATTCAGTTTCAGTAAGCTAACGTGTGGGAAAAAACCCTGTAATTTAACAGAAATCTGTTGTTACCATCCCTTTAAATTGGACTAGTGGCTGAACTAACATGTCAACTCTAAAAATGAAGTAGTTTGCTTCCATTTTCCTTTTCACCAACTCTTTTGCCTCTTTAATTGGCTAGAGAAGAGGGCAGCAATCTTCTGAAATCCTCATTCTACTTCTGCTTTCCCTACAAATACTGAAACCAACTCCAGAGCACTGATGCATCTCCCTTTAGAGCCAGCCAATACTGCTCTTTCAGCTAGAAAGAGGTTTACTTGAATGATAGTATCTGTTCTCCCAGCCTTGAAAGTACCTTTGTCCCATTCTAATACATGCTAACATTAGAACACTAATGCTTCGTTCTATTCTTTACGGGATTCTGTTTTACTACCCTGTGCCATTTTTTTGCCCCTCCTTTGGTCCCACTTTACATTGTAGAACTGATGAATGAAATTGTTTTTAATTGTTCACTTTATTAATGTAACTTCATAAGTAAAATTTTATGAATGAAACAACATTCATTCATAAAATCGGTTACCCCAATAACTGGCTAATTGACAATTAAGATGCTTGTTAAGAGACATAGCTGTTCAGCCAGTTGCCCTTGTAAGTTTCACTGTCAATCCAATTCCTGCTTAAATCACTGAGGCTTGGTCTACACGAACCCCCCAAATCGGACTAAGGGACGCAACTTCAGCTACGTGAATAACGTAGCTGAAGTTCGAAGTACCTTAGTTCGATCTTACCTCGGTCCACACGCGGCAGGCAGGCTCCAACGTCGACTCCGCGGCTCCCCCGTCGACTCAGTGGTACTCCTTTCGTCTAGCTGGAGTACCGCAGTCGACGGCGAGCACTTCCGGGTTCGACTTATCGAACCAGACAAGACGCGATAAGTCGAACCCAGAAGTTCGATTGCCAGCCGCCGAACTAGAGGCTGGGTATAGACGTACCCTGAGACTTGCACTGTTTCAGTATTGTAACTTCTGTTCACTGTTTGCCATCCACTACACTTGTCTATATTGGAACTTCTGTTCACTGTTTGCCATATTGTAATTCAAACCCCATTTTAAAATGCTTACTCCATTTTGTAAGCTTGCTGCAACCTTCATTTTTGCAAAACCCTGCTGTAATCTTATTAGTTTAGATGTATGAATGAGGTATGTATGGATGATGGAATCAACCTCCAGCACCAGCCTGTCCTGATGAAATAAAGTTCAAACTCCAAGGGCTGAAGATGCAGACAAGAGCCCTAACAAAGTAAGAAGAGTCCACCCTAAAAAGAAAAGAACAAAGGTACAATAGAAGGAAGATCCAAGCCAGGTCCGAGGCTGAAAGTCATGCCTGCAATTGACGGGTGATCAATCACCAAACCCAGAGGCAGCGTGACACAGCAAGACCTATAGACTCCGGATTCAAACTAAAGCCTACAAAAAAGGATGGGCGAGATGGAAGACTTTGGAGGGTAACATTCTGCTGCCAACATGGAAGGGCATCAGTGCATACCCAATAGAGACCCAGCCCTTCCTTGTGCCCAGCTTCCCTGGCCAGTTAGCTGCCACAAGCTACGAACCCAAGCCACAAACTCAAGCTACATTCAGGACTGGTAACTATCTAGCAGCTGCAGAACATTTGATGTGTGTGAGTGTGTGTCTGTATATACATAGGTATTAGATATTAGTTATTGGTCATAAATCAAATTGTGTCATCATAATAAATGTGGCATTTTTGTCTTGCCCCTGAAACGATCCTGTGTAGTTTTGTCTACAAAACATGCCCCTGTGGTCCATAACATTTTATGAGCAGCAGCATGTCAATTTTTGGTGCAGGATTGTGGATTTCATATATTTACTATGTTTGTATAGTGCCTGACACAATGGCCAACCTGGTTGAGGCCTGTAGGCGCTACTGGAATATAAATAATTGTTCCCTGCACCCATATATCCTCTGCCAGTTAATGCCACATATGGTATGCAATCATGCTGCACAAAGCAATTTACACCATCCGCCTGAAACTAACCATCTTTGTCAGTGTTGATAGCACATTCTCAGTTGGAGTATGATATGTACCAGAGTACCAGCATGTTCTGCTGCTATTAGTGAAGAAAGGCCAGTAAGTAATTTCTGTCTTCCACCCAAACATCGGAGGGTGCCCATATTGGCCAAACCGGACAGTCGCTACACAAAAGAATAAATGAACACAAATCTAACATCAGGAATCATAACATTCAAAAACCAGGAGGAGAACACTTCAAAGTCTCTGGCCATTCAGTAACAGATTTAAAGGTGGCAATTTTGCAACAGAAAAGCGTCAAAAACAGACTCCAACGAGAAACTGCTGAACCAGAATTGATATGCAAACTAGATACTATCAATTTAGGCTTAAATAGAGACTAGGAATGGCTGAGCCATTACACACATTGAAACTATTTCCCCCATGTTAAGTATCCTCACAGCTTCTTGACAAACTGTCTTAAATGGGCTAGTTTGTTTATCACTACAAAAGATTTTTTTTCTCCTGCTGACAACAGTTCATCTTAATTAATTAGCCTCTTAGAGTTGGTTGGGCAACTCCCACCTTTTCATGTTCTCTGTATGTATATAGATCTTCTCACTACATGAACAGTACAGTGAAACTGTCAAAGATCAAGTCAGTTCAAGCAGCTTTTGGATGAAGTTCTATGGAGCAACAGCAACCACAGTTCCTGAGGTACTGAAATGGAAGAGCAGGTCCCCACAGTACCAAATCAAACCCATCCCCTCTAGAAATCTTATAGAGTACGTTATTTTCATAAACTGAGCAGGTAAATTATTTTAAACTTTCAGCAATTTCTCTTTATGAGAGGACAGGACACCATAATGACTTACACAGATGCAGACCTTCTCGATCATCTATGTTTTTAAGAAAGTTTTTGATGGGTTACTACAAGCCTGTTTATATCAAATTAACACACTTATTTGATACTTTTTTTAAAAAAGTTAAAGCACTAGAGCTAAGCTTTGCAGACAACTGCAGAACATGCACTACTTTTTCTTAAGTATTTGATAACTTATTATAGATACTTAAGACCTAGGGGAAAAAGAAAAAACAAAAAACAAAAACAAAAACAAAAAAACACTCAAGGAGACCACCCAACTACTATTCCCATTACTGTTAAAGAGAAGCTTCCAGCATATGTAGAAACATGATTTTTTTGTGCGACTCAATAGTGGTAATGGAATGAGAATTGGACCAATAGTAATGTCTCTATATAATGAGAATGACGGTACTTATACAAATACCTTTCATCTAAAGGGATCAAAACACAATTTACAGCTATATACAGGAACCTCTTCAATCACAACTGTAGCCTACCCTCATTAAAAGCACGACAGTCTGATGGCACTGAACAACACTAACCGTTTAGGACAGGAAGAGAAAAATATTTTAGCCCACTAAAATAAGAAGGTTTCAGAGTAGCAGCCGTGTTAGTCTGTATCCGCAAAAAGAACAGGAGTACTTTCTAAGGTGCCACAAGTACTCTTGCTCTTTTTGTAAAATAAGAAGGAATTTTAGGTAAGCAAAATTTAAATTACCCAAATTGTGACTTAGCGAGGACAGCAAGACTTCCCTGGCAAGTCTATATTTCGTTTTGGTCATTATACTTCAAAAGACACAGGAGAAATAGAAGAGGTCTAGAGAGGTAACAAATGCTTAGAAACAGAAAGAGCCTTCCATATGAAGAGACTGAACTATTTAGTTCAGAGAGGAGAAATGAGTATACAAAATACTTAATAGCTAAAATACAGCACATCAGACACTCCTGTTCATTGTCTCATAATACAAGCCAGGATAATCACAGAAATAGAAAAACAGGAATTTAACACAGATAAAAGGAAACTTTTTACACAATGCATAATTAGCATACATCATCCACTGTCACCAGATATGTCAAGGCCAACAACTGAACAGGATTAAAAAAAAAAAAAAAAAAAAAAAAGAGGACATTAATATGGATCAGACTATCCACAGTTCCATTAGACTGGATAAAAATAAAATTAGGGATAAAGTTTCATGCTTCATGGCTAAGGCAAATACTAAAAAGCTAGTGTTATGAAGACACTTCCTCTATAGGCACATTGTGCCATAGTTTACATTCAGTTAATTTTCTTGCACCTTCCACTGAAGCACCCAACACTAAGTCAGAGAGAGGCTCCCAAACCAGAGCCCCCAGATACATTCAGATAATTTTACTTCATTCACCAGATAGGGGAAAAATAAAAATAAACCACATGACTGTAGATTTTGAATATTAGAATAGAGCATTGAGAGACAGGACAACCAAACCATCAAGCAATTACAAGGAGAACTGTACAAAGGACAATGTTCTGATGCAGGACCTAAACAACATCAACGTCCCTAAATTGTTTTATTTTAAATGCAAATGTACCACCAATCCACTTAATCCTCTTCTCACTTATTTTAAAATGTGATTTATATTTGGCCAACCTCGTTTGGTACCTTAGTTTCATGATTCACTAATTATATTAATCCTACATTATTTAAAGATTGCTTTGCCTTACTTTTGGGTAGGCTGAGCCACATGCCTACCATCTCTTGGAAATTGTACATACATGGGCCCCAAATAAGCAAAAAGTATTTTCTGATTTGGTCATCTAGATTTTTCTAAAGAAGTCTGGTGAAAAATGCATTGCTGCGTTAAGCATAAGTGACTCAAGACATTATCAATTCCCAAAGATTATCGCATTGGGAGAATTCAAAGGAGGAGCTTAAGAGGCATGTCTAAAGAGAAAGGCCTCGCCTAGGAATTGCAACATATCGTCTGCCTATGTTGTAACTGCTAAATGCTCTGTTAGATACATGAAGATTAGGTGTTTCTTGTACAACAGACACTCACTGTAAGGGTGTCATCTATGTAGAGAGGGATCTGCCTCTTTTCGAAGGGAAATTCCTCCTCCCCGTCTCTGCAAACTGCAGCCAGCCGCGCCATCTCTGCTGTTGCTGCTTCCTCCTAGCTTCAGCCTGCAAACAGCCAAGCCCCAGAGAGGTAAATAAGAGCTCTGCTTCTACAAAACACTTTCACCAGCAGGGAAATGCGTCTGCTTTATCGGGTCGCCTGATTCAACACACTAGAGTGTACATTAAAAATCTCAGCTTTCCAGGCACCAATACAACAGACACCCTCCGCCCAGCCCACACCCATTTTCCGTAGTCCGGTCCCTGTGTCTGGGTCTGGAAGAAACGGAGATGGAGAAGAGATGGGACTGAAGGTGTAAAGTCTGGGAAATGCGACACAGCAGGTGGGAGGGGACAGTAGGACTGGGGAGGAGTCCAACCTTGACCCTCTCTCGGGGGATGACCAAGCCAGGGGGAGGCACTGTGGCTGAACATGGAAAGTCTGTCCAGGCCTATCAACCCCCTTCCCGTGGGATCACTGGGGGGGGGCGGGGGGGAGAGAATCCGCCCGGGCTGTCAACGGGCCTTCACTCTCAGCCCACTCGGGAGGGGGGAGCGGGAGGATCCGCCCATCCCTGGGTGGGGTTCAGCCCCTGCTCGGAGGCGGTCAGCACCGTGCGGAACCCGCCCGCGCTGGGCACGGGGTGTCGCGCAGCCAGCCCGCCCAGCGCGCCTCCCTGCCCGGCGGTTATGTAAGGAGCCGAGCGGGGGGGAGGTTCCGGTCTGCTAAGCACGGACCCGTCCCCTCCATCGGGCCTCTTCTTCCGAGCGCGCCCCGCCCCCCTCGGGGGCACCGCGAGCGCAGCCCCCGCCCCCTTAACTGCCCCCAGCCCGGAGCAGCGTCGCCGCCCCGGGGCCCAGCCGCTTCCTCTGCACGCCGGGGACGGGAGGTTGCCTGCGGCCCACGCGTCCCACCCACCCGCTCAGGCAACTCCCCGGCCTGGGCAGCGCAGACCGGAGCCAGCCGGCGGGCAGCGATCCGTCAGGCCTTCCCCGGGCCCCTTGCACCCGCCGGCCCGGGCAGATAGTCCGCCCCCGTCCCCCTCCGCAAGCCCGGGCAGGCCCGCCCCGCTCGTCCCCCGAGGGCCTTTACCGGCTCCTTCGCGAGTCCGCAGCCTGAGGCGCTGTGACAAGCCAGCGGACGGCCCAGGCCCCGGCTACAGCGTCTCCTCAGAGCCGCCCCCTCCCCGCAGGCGGCGGCCCCGCTCCGGCCCCGCCTACCTCTCGCGAGAGACCGCGGCCCAACCGCTCCTCACCGCCCCACCCGAACCTCCCCCGCCTGAGGAGACCCGCGCCCGGGCCTAGGCCGCCCCTGTCTGACGGGAGACCCCGCCCTGCTACCCGCTACGGGCCCGGGCTCTCCCTGCCCCGGCCGCGCCCCCAGCCCTGCCGCCCTTTACCTTCCGCTTCCGCCACCGCCTTCGCCTGGGCCTCCGAGCTGGGTTCGGCGTTAGCCCGGGGAATGGGCAGCCTCGCAGGTGTCACAAATACCCGCGGGGCCCAGCGCCCGGCTCCCTCCGCCGCCTCGGGAAATAGTCCGGCGGGGGGGCGGGGAGTCAGCGCTCCGCTCTCGGGGGGGTACCGGGGTTAGTGCCCGATGAGCCGCCTCAGGGTGAGGGGACTCGGGGCAGCCCCGGTCAAGGAGAGGCGCGGCGGCAACGCCGGCGAGGAGGGATCAGTCCGCCCCCCGTCTCCCCTGAGGCGCTGGCTGAGGAGACCTCTGTCCGGGTAAGGGGGGCACCTCCCTCGTGGGGGGAGACCCTCTGGGAAGAGAGAAGGTGGGGGGCACCCCCCTGCGAGAGGGAGGGGCTCACCTGAAGAGGGGTACACACCCCAGTGAGGGGGACCTCCTGGAGAGTCAGCTACTTATCCACCCTCTGGGGGGACATAGTACAAGGCACCTCCCAGAGACACCCCTGACTTGGGGGCTCTGGTTATGGCAATAAAACTACCAGCAAAATGCTCTAGTGTGGACACAGTTAGATTGGTATTAAAATGCTTATACGGGTGGTGTTTATGGAGTTCCTCTGGCTATAGCACTTATGCTGGTATAACCCTGTCGACACTAGGGCTTTTATTGGCATAGTTATGTTAGTTAAAAAAAAAAAAATCATACCCTCTCTGACCAAATAGCTATGCCAGTAAAACTTTCACGTGTAGACCGGGTCGAAGGCCCTGTCTTGAGGGGGTAAAAGGCTGGGAAGGTTTTCCATCGCATTAGCTGAGTCAAGTTGGCTTAACATAGTTGAAAAAAGAACAGGAGTACTTGTGGCACCTTAGAGAGTAACAAATTTTATTTGAGCCCACGAAAGATTATGCTCAAATAAATTTGTTAGTCTTCAAGGTGCCACAAGTACTCCTGTTCTTTTTGCGGATACAAACTAACACGGCTGCTACTCTGAAACCTGTCATAGTTGAAAAACTCTCTTAATACCAGTGAGGACACAAACTAACATGTCTGAAGTTGTGCTACAGCCTAAGCTGTCCCTTGAGCAGTTTATCATGGGTTACAGGTATGACATTTGCCTTGTCTATATTAGATTTTTCTAGCATGTGCCAAGGTCACACCTTTAAAACGCAGCTCTAGATGAGGTACTGTGCTACACCACCACCTGCCAACAGGTCTTCTTATGTGTTTGCCTACATTATACAAGTATTAACAGGGTTTTTCAGTCAGGTTAAGCTAACACAATTGAAAAACACCCTTGCTCAAAACAGGACCTAAGGGGAAAGGAAGGGCTGCCTCTCAGAAATACACACACATATCCCCAACCCTTGAAAGAAGACAGGTAAGGCCAGGGTAGTGAGCTCCACCCCAAGAAGATAGCTCTGCACCTCTGGGCTTGCAGTATCAGTTATGAAAGTAAAAAAATTGCTTGAGCCCTGGCACCTCTTCCATTATAAATTAAGCACTGGGTGAGACCCTCCCCTCCTAGGGGAAATGAAGAGGATAAGGTGAAACAGAAATTAGAAAGCTAGTAAGGGGAGGAGAGAGAGTTGGGGGCTAAAAAGAAAATCCCTGCATTTTATGTGACTGCTGATAAAGGTAGAGGTGAAAATGGGAGTGTGTGGGATAGGGGTTAAAATAAAAACTAGGTTTAATTCCCACCTGATGCCTATTTGCTGCATCACCTGGGACGAGTCAGTTAACTTCTCTAGCCTCGTGTACACCATGAAAAATAGCTGTTGCTGCTAACGGATATTACAATAGTCGCTGCTGAACATGATTAGATTGCACACGTAGGCAGGAGAAAACTTCAGAACCGTTTCCGAAATCATGGCTAAAACATATACAAACATCAAATGCAATCTCTGATTCTCCTACCATGATTATCCAGACCCTGTGTACTCTGGCCTAAATTCTCCAGCAGGGTCTTTGGATTCTGCAGTACGCTGGTGAGGCAGACTGGAAACTCATTTAATTTCTCATTAGAGTGCTATGAGCAAAAAATGACCCAATGCCTTGTTCACATTGTGCCAACTTCTCTTGCATCTTCTCAAATTATCACGCAGGAGTTAACGTGAACAGCTTTTTTGATCAAAGAACTCTGCTTTGCATTTTTTTTTTTTTTTAAACACAACAACCTCGCCCACCCCCGAAATATCGCTAGCTATCTGTAACTATTCATAGAGTAAACATTGTCCTGAAAACTATGCCAATTGCCTCAGGTCAGAAGTTGTTATGCTTGTTATTGACAATAAGTAACATGAATTAATTGGCATTCTCACTAATTCAGTGGTGAATGACTTACTTTATATAGCTTTAAAAATGGGTGACTGACCCATGATGTGGAGTTCTGCCATCTTCCACCTACTATGAATAGTTCATTGTTGGGACTGTGACATCAGAGATAAAAGAGCCAACCCCATCCCCTATTTCATAATTTATTTGCATACTACAATCCTATTGGTTTACAGGGCTCACTTGTTAGTCTTTTTTCATTACAAACCAAGCCTTCAGTCCTGCAATCAACAGCATGCTCCTGGACTTGAACCCATGTAGAGTCAATGGGGCACTGCATAGATACAGCAGGCCTCCTCTAGGGTACCTTTACTCAGCAATTAAAAACCATGGTTGGCCTAGGTCATTTGACTCAGTCTGCAGGGCTGTAATATTGCTGTGTAGATGTTCAGGCTTGGGCTGGAGCCTGAGCTCTGCAACCCTGCAAAGCAGGAGGGTCCGAGTTAGCTGACCTGTCTAGACAAGTCTGTCTACTGATTGAAAGAATGGGATCTTAATTTGTAATGGTTTTTGAGACTTGCTATGTTAGCGTGGCAAATTTCAATTATTGGGCCACACTCTTCACTATAAGTCTGTTGAGTCAGTGCAGTAAGGATGAAATGAACCCTTTAGTTCATAAGAAACTGAACAAAGATTTGTTAAATAAATTTTTACTATCTGTATTGCATTTCTATCTAAGGTATTACTGAATGCCTCACAGTCTAATGTATTTATCCTCAAATCTCTATGAGATAGGAAACTATGACTATCTGCAATTTAGATAGGGCAATGAGCTATGGGGGAGAGGAAGGATAGCTCAGTGGTTTGAGTATTGGCCTGCTAAACCCAGGGTTGTGAGTTCAATCCTTAAGGGGGCCATCTGGGGCAAAATTAGTACTTGGTCCTGCTAGTGAAGGCAGGGGGCTGGACTCAATGACCTTTCAAGGTCCCTTCCAGTTCTAGGAGATAGGATATCTCCATTAATTTTTTATTTATTTATTTATTTTAATGACTTGCCCAAGGTCACACAAAAAGACTGTGGCAAAGAAGGGAATTGAACCTGGGCTTTCTGAGTGCCAGGCTAGAATCGTAAACCACTGAATTCTCTTTCCCCACAATTTGCAATTGATTTATATGCTAAGGAGAATTAACATAAACTGTTAATAATTGAAAGGATTTCAGCTGCCAAAAGTACAGTCCTAAGTAAGCTATGATTAAAATAATGACTTCAGGGAACAGTGAGTGGGGCTGATCACCCTTGCTTTTAAAATAAAGATAAAAGAGACTGAGCTTTCCCATCACTATTTTTATGATAAGCTGTCACACCACATGAGGAAGCATTTAAACCTCTTCACCCCACCCCCCCAACAAAAAGCAGCGTTCTATACACCAATTTCCAGTGAAAAGTTTAATTAATCTGTAAGTATTTGTTTTATGGACCAATCTGTGTTTGCATTTGTTTTATCCAACTTTTTATATTACATTCATCACTGTGTAACTGATTGCAAATTTAGGCCCCAGTCCTGCAGAAAATTATGCATGTGCTTAACTTTACACATGTAATTACTCCCTCTGAAGTCAAAGGTCTATAAATGTCTGTAAAGCTAAGCATATGCATAAATCTTTGCAGGATTGCAACCACAGTTTTAAAAATATTAATTTATTCAATATAATTTACCTTCTTATATAAAATAATTGTTTCTAATACCTTATTCATACCAAGACCTTAAATTAATAAATTGTAGATATGTCTACATTTAGAATATTTATTTTCTCCCTCTTATCCAGGAATAACTGTTAATGTACATACAGTGGCACCAATCCTACTAACACTTGCACATGTGATTAGTCCTTTTGAATTCAATGTGTAAAGTTACTCTTGTGCACAGGTGTTTGCAAGATCAAGACAAAGATCAATAAATAGTTTGTTGATAATACTTTAAAATGCATTTTTAAAAATAAAGAGATTCAGAAATGTAAGTAAGGTGTTTATTTTAAAAAAAGTGTTATATTTCCCATAAATTTCACTGGGTGATGATATCATTTGGTAAAAATAGGCTAGGAAGGATTTTTTTTCCCCCCGATAAATGTCAATTTCACTGTCACACAAATCAACAACAAAAAATATTTCCATCAATAATATTTGAAATTTCCAGAAAGGCATAGTAAGAAAAATGCTGCTTGAAAACTTAGAGTTTGATTTAAGGATATTTACTTAGTATATTCTGATGTTATTTTGATAATTTGTGCATTAATGGCTATAAAGCTTTAACTTCTTGAGTCTCAACGTCTATTATCGTTAAATGATTGTCTGACCTCCATAATTTCCCACAACTGTGAAAATTTAAATAGATAAAAATACAAAAAAAAAAAAAAAAATGCTTAAAACCCATAGTTTTGCACACCTGGAAATTTAAAAATTGGTAAACATAGGAAAAATGCTTAAAAAAATATTCAACACTGAATCCTGCCAAGCCTAGATATAAATTATAAATACACAGTATACTACAAATCAACGTGTTTGCACAGAAATAAATCTAAGACAAAATTTGTATTTTCCATTAAAACAATCACTTGAGCATGGCTAACAATAATGTTCAGCAAAATAGAAATTTTACTTGTACACTTAAGATACAAAGTACTAGAACACAAGTAGTTTCAATAGTCACCAGTATTTTAATAATATATTTTGTGTGTGCAATATATACATAATTAAACAGTTAGTAAACATATACAAGTGTAGCACAAATAAGGTAAATGAGGTATTGCTGTGGATTGTATCTATCGTCATATTCACTATGCCAGTCATAACATTTGCTAGCAAGAAAAAAACTAACTGATTTTTATCAATAGCATTAATTATGCAAATACTAAGCGACTTTCTCTCTCTTTTAATAGATGTGGGCTCTGAATCATGCTTTGTATTTGTATTAAGTGGTTGTGTAAAATTCCAACAGCAAGGCACTCTAGACCCATTTACCAGAAGTTTTGTAAACACCAAAATAAGATCAGTTACTAAAAAACAGATTAAAAATGTCAGGCACTGAGCAACTATCCAGATGCAAAAAGACAGATTAGCCATTCTGCGGGACACAGGCTCTACATAAACTTGAGACATATGAAGAAATATAAAGAGTGTAAAAACTGTTAGCAGAAAGAAACATATTACTTCAATCCAGTCCTTGACTAAAGTTCTCTTCTTTAACAAATATAACCCCACTTGCACACTAGCCATATAGATAGCCAGATATCCATAAAGAGAGAACACTCCTTCTCTGTTAGCATTTAAAAATCCAACCCTTGTATCTTTGCCATCACTCCCATATAAAACAAACATCTTCAGATGGGTAGTGTCAAGAACAAGCTGATAAAATACAGCAAGAATCATAGCAACAATCCATGATTTGTTGGTTGGAAATAGAGTTAAAAGTAGTGATGCTGTCATTCTCACAATTGCCAAAGTGAAAAAAAAATTCCAGTGCACTCCATACTCTGAAAAATGTTCATGATATTCTACAGCTTTAACACTGATCAGTCGTCCCAAGCCAAGAAAAACTAAAGGCCAAACAGATAATGACTGTCTTGCTAGACAGGAGAATTTGGATTGCACCACACCTGTTTTTTGTCTAACTTCAGGACAAACAAGAGCATTACCAAAAATAAAAGCTCCCACTCCAAAATCCATAGCTCCTGTTCCATAGGTCTCAGTTTTAGCATACCGTCTGGGGTACTGTGGAAAATCCACTGCTAGAATGTTGATTGCAGTTAACACGTTGACGTAAACACGAAACACAGTTATTGATGGAATGTAGTCTGGTTCTAAGCTAGTCTTCAGGAAATCATGTATGATTTTCTTAAAAGG
The DNA here is from genome assembly GCF_027887155.1 of Malaclemys terrapin pileata. Classification (NCBI taxonomy): domain Eukaryota; kingdom Metazoa; phylum Chordata; order Testudines; family Emydidae; genus Malaclemys; species Malaclemys terrapin. Next base: position 7,007,333 of record NC_071522.1, on the reverse strand, counting down.
AGTCCTGATATAATGATTTCGTCTGTTGTATATTTTATAGAATAAGCCCGCACAGAAGGCCCCAATAGTTATTGGCAAAAGAGGGAGGACAGGGGACAAAATTGTACAGCCAAGCACAAAAGGAGCTACTAGCACTGTAAAGTCTAGTAGTAGATGATATTTCCTTGACTGTAAAGGTCTTCCATTGCACAGATTATACAAAATTAACAGCAAACCTCTGCAAGCTAGACACAGTGGAGCTAGAGTTAAACCGATCGAAATTTCCAGCAAACTCGTTCCATTTAAGTTACTGATAAAGGCTTCTTTCAGCAGCTTTTGTGACATTCTTCTTCCTAGGCAAATAAAAATGTAAACTAGAATTAATTTTTGTAATGCAAGAATGTTTTTCACGTTGGTGTTTAATTTAGGCTCTGCTTCCTTTTACATATGGAAACAAGACATATTAAATAAAAATGATTTTTCATAAGTACCAACTTAATTTTAGTTACAGGTGAATTCTTTTTGCCTCCCAAAACATACGCTTCCCATAAGAAATGCTGCAATGTCATAAGAAGTGTTTTGGCCTTCTTGTTGGTTTTTAATTTTTCTTAAAATATCTATTAATAAAAAATAACCCATCCACCCCCAACCCCACACAATAACAGGCCCCCTCCTGCAAACATTTATGTATGTGCTTAACTTGAGACTACTTACAGTAGTAAAGTTAAGCACATTGTAAGTGTCTGCAGGATTTATGCCCAACGTTTAGCATTATAAATTTTATAGTGAGACTTTGTTATAGTGAGACATTTAGAAGCAATATTTTTAAACATAGTTTTGTTACGCCAAAGGATTTTTTCTGAAAGTTATAAATGTTAAAACATATATGTAGTTAGTCTCATAGCATTTATTGTTATACTGGAGGCATATTGGTGGGGAAATTAGCATTGCTCCTGTCCATGCTTCACTTGTTTTATGGATATATACAGAACATTTCAGTTAAGCTAATCCCTCATTTTTCACAAGCACTAACAATAATTTTGCATATAATGTTAAATAATAAATTCAAAAGTTTACCAGTTGATGAAGCCAGGGAAGCAGAATGATTTCAACATGCATTAGTAGATCAAACCCAGCAAAAGTTTTTGAAAATGGATTTTAAAAAGGCATATCATACATATTAGTTTAAATTTCCATTAATACAATTTAAAAAAAAAAAAACGATTCAAGCAGCGTAATCAAACACACATTCTAAGGGGCACTGATGTACATTGACAGCTGTCATGCTAAAATTCTTGTAGCCTTCACCTTTAGCAACCATACTCTTTCTCCTCTGTTTTCTCTTTTCTTTACCTAGAACATTTCTCCAGCACAAACCTTGTTGTCAAATGCTCCTTAGAAGTTGACTCCTCGGGATTAGGAACTAGGAATAAATCACAGAATCCTAGAACTGGAAGGGACCTGGCGAGGTCATCTAGTCCAGTCCCCTGCACTCATGGCAGGACGAAGTATTAAATAACCAACTTCACCTTGTCTCCCTACCACTGTAAATACTTTTGAAACTAGATCTATCTCCATCCACAGCATATTGTAATAATTCACCACCCCTGCTCTCTTAGGCCTTATACACATGTTTAACTTTATTACGGTGTTTGCGGTGGTGGTGTTGCCATGTTGGTCCCAGGATATTAGATAGAAGATAATATATCGGACTTCTGTTGGTGAAAGAAATAAGCTTTTGAGCCATACTCAGAGCTCTTTTTCAGGCCTCAGAACCTTCCCCAGACCTGAAGAAGAGCTCTGTGTAAGCTCATAATTGTCACTTTCACCAACAGAAGTTGGTCCAATAAAACAGTGGCTCTCAACCTTTCCAGAGGAGTCTGATTTCTTTTGTGTACCCGCAAGTTACACCTCACTTAAAGACTACTTCCTTACAAAATCAGACATAAACATACAAAAGTGTCTCAGCACACTATTACTGAAAAATTGCTTATGTTCTCATTTTTACCATATAATTATAAAATAAATCAATTGGAATATAAATATTGTACTTACATTTCAGTGTATACTGCTCTATATATAATAAGTCATTTTCTGCATGAAATTTTAGTTTGTACTGGCTTCCTTAGTGTTTTTTATGTAGCCGGTTGTAAAACTAGGGAAATAAATAGATGAACTGATGTGCCACCCAGACCTCTGCGTACCCCTGGTTAAGAACCACTGCAATAAAAGATTAACTCACCCACCTTGTCTCTTTAATTTTGTGAATATTTCCTTTGAAATTAACTACACAGGGCAGTAAAGTTAAGAAAGTGCACAAGTGTTTGCAGGATTGAGGCCTTACTTGATCTCATAATTCTTTAATTTAAACTCACAGAAATCATAACAAAGAACATTGCAAATATATAGCATACCAAGATACAGCTAAATTCAACTGATCAATCGCTTCAATTTTCGTATTGGACTCCTTGCCCTCCTAGTTTGTCTGTATTTTGTCTATTTAGATTTTAAGGCATTAAGGCCAGGGACCTGCTCTCTTGTCTCTCTGTAAAGTACCATTCACATAAATAGCACTATATAAATAATAGCAATAAATTATCCAAAATATTGCATTACACATTGTCAATTAAATAAAATGAGTTCAAAGACTGTTTTAAGCAATGGTTCCATCTAGTAGTTTCATTTCTTATCTCTTGTAGGATGTGACAAAAGAATAGATAGATACCAAGTAATTTTGGAAGAGCTCTGAGGCATTAGCATATGAAAAATAATAACGGTTTATTTTAATAATTTCTATAACATCTCTGACTTTGACATTTATTATACAGGAGATTCTCACCATGAGCGTTCTCTATGCAGAAGAGAATTTGCTTGTTAAATGAAGTTCTTCCTCCCTGTCTCTGCAACCTACCATTAGTTTCACTCTCTCTGCTGTTTGCTTTTACTTCCGGTGGTAGCCTGCCAAAACCCAAATCTAGAGAGGTAAATGAGGACTCTGTTTCCTCCAGACATTTTCACCATTAAGGGAACCAGTCTGGTTTCCTTCATTGCCTGATTCAACACACAGTGGGCTAATAAACCTCTTCTCTACTTAGTATAGAGCTGCCACCACGAAAAACAAATGCAGGGAGGAGCCACACCTTACTTTCTACTCATATAAAAGACAATACCTGATTATTTGCCACTACATAAAATGTTTTTGATTAGAGAGTGTGCAGGTGTGGAATATCTCTCTACCATCCCTCTTTATGTGCAACCCAAATATTTACCGCTTTTCCACTCTTTTCCAGAAATCTCTTCCAATCCATTCTAGGGGTTAATTGATCTATATCATGAAGATTTTCTGCTGCTTAGTTATTTAAAGATTGTAAAATATTTTAAGATCCTGGGATGCAAGATATTCAGTAGAAAAGCAAAACATTGTTATTAAAAGACCCATTCCTAATTTTTTTCTTTAAATGTCCCTTTTATACTTTCCAAATGTTGGGAAAGAAGGTAGAGAATATGAGAGTTGCCTAAATCTCCCTACACTTGTAAATACAAAGAGATGCAATTCACCTCCCTTTTTAGGGCCAAATGTCACCCTCAAATATGTACCTTCAATTTCCATTGAAGTCAGCTTTCCTTAATGTCAATGGGAATTGCAGATGAGTATCCATAGGTGGAATTTGGTGGTTACTGTTTTGGTAAATTGATATACCATTATTACAATGACTTCTAAAACAATGTTTTCACAAAATATTGGAACATTTCATTTTGGAGGAGACATCTAGGTAGAAAACTACTCTAATATGTCCCCATTCCCAATTTTTGTTCTGCACTGAGCTTTTGAACACTTTCTTTAATATCCTGCAAAACAGAAGAATGGGATACAGGCCTGATGCTAAAAACCCCCCAGGATTGCTGTGCAGTTTAAAATGGGTGGAAACTTTTCTTCCAAGTTCTGATCCCCTATAAGGCCCGTAATCTCCCGCTGTTTGATACACCTGAAGTTCCAAGTCTTGCTGTTGGCTGCCCATGAACATTTTGGTCCTCGGGTCCATCTATCCCACATCAGTGATCCCCCAAAGCCACCCAGAGTAGGTGTTGTCTTATATAAGCAGAACATTTAAAACAACTTTTCCCCTCCCTCTGAGTGTTTATGGAATAAGAGGGTTGAGGGTTTGATGCTGAAGTTATCAATTAGTTGTTTGAGCTTTATTATTGACATATGAGGTTTCATGTGGTCTAGGCATTAGATTTTATGTGAAATATTGTGTGTTTTAAATTATTTTGAAGTTATGAGAGTTAAAGATAAGCACTTAATAAAAACACTTGTGTTTTTAGTTCTGAATGATAATTTATTGTCAATAGTTAGGGCCCTGATTCTGCAAAGCCACATGCAACTTCATGCATGTGACAGTCCTATGAAGAAAATGGGACCGCTCACATGCCTAGAGGCAAGCATATACTTTAAGTCTTTGCAGGAGTGGGAAATGACATTTTATATGTGGTATTTCTCGAAAGCGAGGCTATGGAAAAGGTTATAAAAATTATTTAGCAGTTCTAGGGGGCACTGTTGACCATCAAGGTACTTTGGAAATATTAATCATAGAATATCAGGGTTAGAAGGGACCTCAGAAGATCATCTAGTTCAATCCCCTGCTCAAAGCAGGACCAATCCCCAGACAAATTTTTGCCCCCAATGCCTAAATGGCCCCCTCAAGGATAGAACTCACAACCCTGGGTTTAGTAGGCCAATGCTCAAACCACTGAGCTATCCCTGATCTTTCTCTGGGCTAGGGATCGCCATTTTACAGCTGGAGAAACTGAGGCAAAGTGAAGTGCCCCTGCAAAACAGAAAGCCCCACTGCCACTTCCCTGTTGTAAACAAAACACCCACATGCCCTCTCCCTTAGCTTATGGACATGATCGGTGCAGCCAGGCACATACAAGTTTGAGAGGAGGAAGTGGGAGAAAACGTTGCTCGCATCTCTGCATTAAGGGCTGCTTTTAAAGATTCAGGACAACACCCCTGGATTTGCTATGAAGCCCCATCAACCCCTACTCCAGAGATCGATGCCAGCAACGTTCCCACCCCCTTCCTCCTGCTTTTAAACCCGCAGCAGGGAAGGAGGGAGAGCGCTGTAACTAGAGACACGTGTGTTCTGGGCGCCAGGTGTTTCTAGCCGCTTGAATCGGTCAGGTTGGGAGAAGCGCTGGGCTGGGCGGGCAAGACCAAGGCTTTCACGCTCTTCTTTCCAGAAGCGGGCGGGGTGGCGCCTAGCCAGAGCGTGGGATCGTGCTCTTCTCTGGATTCAAACTGCAGCCTCCGCCCCTGCTCCTTCAACTCCTCCTTCCTTGGCGAGCTCGGCTCCGGCAGCAGCTTTCTCCTTCCCGTCTGCCTGCGTGGTTGCAGTCTCATGTCCGCGCCCTATGGAACGGGTGAGTCCTAAATTAGGGGTATTTATTTTATTCCAGCTCTTCTCCCCCCATTTAACGTCTGCGGCGCTCTCCCACGTCCCACCCTCTCCCCTGTTTAACATCTGATCTGCGCCTTCCCTTATCTCTAATGATCGAAGCGTTTGGGTCAAATTCTGTCCCCTAGCTGCACAAACTCGCCTTTTTCCCTCCACTTCACGCATTCTGAGATTAGGAAGAGATTGGTGAAGCTTGAGGGATGGGTGGTATAGCCCTCTACTTTAAATTTTTCTGCTATAGACCTTTCCAGATGTGTAGAGTGTAAACTCTTTCTAATTTCAGCCCAATCCACAGAATTAACCACTCACTGATTGCATTTAAAAACAGCTTTCAACTTCAGAAGGTCTTTGGGGTGCCCTTGAAAGCCTAAAAATCATATTTAAAATCAGCAATAATGCCTTACATTAAAAATAAGGCTAACTGTTTTACTATAAAGCATCGAGGATACATTTGTAGATTAGATAAGTGTTGCAAATAGTTTGTTTTATGCACTACAGAAATATATCTTTAACTTTATATAGGCACTCTAGAAATGGAGTTTCCTTCATAAATGCCTTTTGGTGGCACAGCTGGATTAGAGGGGATTGTCTGCTTATTTTACATAACCTTCCCATAAGCAGAAGGACAACACAACTAGATGCTAGCGAAGCCTACTCTATAATGCCTGGACTGCAAAGAGAGAATTTCAGTCAAGGTTAAATCATGTGTGTGTTTTGAATATAAACATAATCAGGGAAAACTTTAAATAAAACCTATTCCAGAGATTAATGGAAGGCAGAAAACAAGTAACTTTGAACACAATACAGAAGATGATGCAAACTCCCGCCCCTTTTTTCAAAATCACTTGCTAATAGATGTCTCCAGTGTAGTCAGGAAAAGCTATTGTTTTTGTGGTGTGCTTGGATGGAAGTATAGTCTAATAGGTAAAATACCAGATTGGGAGTCAGATCTGGATTCTATTTTTGGTTCTGTCACAGATTTGCTGTGTGACCTTGGACAGTTTGTTTGATATCTGTAAACTGGAGCTGTTCTCTCCTGCCCTATTTCAACAGCTTGTAAGATTTTAAATCAGTAGTTTGTAAAACACTTACATATTTTATTTTGGAAGGAGGTAGAGAAGTGCAGAGCAGGGTATAACAGTTGCATGCATAACTGTTAATAACATGTTGCTCTCTAGCTCTTTCAAATTAAGGATCACTGTTGTGTTAAACAAGCCTTATCTTTAAACACCACTTACATGAAACTAAAACCACAGCAGTTCACCCATCGAGGAGGTGTGGTAGGACAGATACAGTTATTGATGCCTAGAGAATCAATCCTTTTTCATTGCTAGAATAAGAACAAGAAAGGTTAAGCCCTATTTTTTGCTTACTTCAATTGAAGCAAATCTGAACACTCCCTTTGATTTCAGCGGAAGCAGAATAAAGCCAGTAATGAGCAAGTATGTCTTGTTTTTACTGTAGGATGTAATTTTCAAGAGTCGCACCCTATCCAGAAATGCTCTGACATCACTGATGCTATCACTAACTTTTTCTATCAGATGTAGCCGCAGGAATGAAGATAAACAAAATTTATTTTCATTATGAGGAATTTACAGTATGCTTTACTCCTCTTAATCCAAGAGAAACCAAGTAACTGATTTTGCAATAAATGTTCACACAACTTTTTCCTAAAAAAGCTTTATTTCATTTTTTTTTTCTTCAGTGAGTACAAAGAGAATTAGAGGAGATGCACCTAAATAAATGTTCTCAGCTAGGTCATGAACCTACTTCCAACTCAAGTAAACAGCAAAGAGCCTATTATTTTCAGTAGAATTGAATTTGTTAACCGTGAATTTCTAGGCCAGCTCCACAAAGGGATTGAGGGGCCTAACTCCTATTTGAATCAATGGAAGCTAGGTGTCTAGATACCAGAGCCGGCTCCAGCATTTCTGCCGCCCCAAGCAAAAAAAAAAAAAAAGCCGCGATTGGCAGCGGCAGGTCCTTCGCTCCTAGAGGGAGTGAGGGACCTGCCACCCCTGAATTGCTGCAGGTGCCGCCCCTCTCCCTTGGCTGCCCCAAGCACCTGCTTGTTAAGCTGGTGCCTGGAGCCGGCCCTGCTAGATACGTTTGAGGATCTGGGCCAAAATGACTTGTGTTTTTGAATTGGATTCTGCATAATACAATCCAGTTATTCACCTGGATTTCTGAGGCTTACATGCATAATGAAAGTTGCATTGAAATACCAAATTTGTTAAAAATAGGACACCTAGGTCTGGTATCACAGCATTCTGCAACTTTAAAGACCTTGATTCTGAACCTGTCTGGGAATCCTAAGAGCTTAACAAGTTCATGTTCACTGGGAAGTTTGGGTGAAGGACAGGATACCACCTGCAACTTAGTTCAGGACAGAGGTGTCTTTGAGGGAAGCTCTTGTCTGGTCTTCTGGCTGGATGAAATGGATTAGAAGTGATCTAACAGTAGCTATAGGTCTACGCTTCTGTAGAGAACACATGTTAAAATATTAATGCAAACTGAATTGTAAGAATAGTTTGGGACAATGGAACAAGATGCCAGGACAGGTAGTGGAATCTCCTTTGCTGGAAATAGTCGAGACTAGATTTGACACTCATCTATTGGTGATGAATGACTTAATGATGATGGGCCAAACTGATCATTAGCATATGTCAATGAACCTGTGAAATTACACTAGCGATGAATTTGGCCTAATTAAAGCAACAAAGGGGAAGGCAGGATTAATGGGCTGCTTGGAATCTAAATGAGCCCAAAAGAAATAGCTCTATAAGTAAGGCTCTATAAGTTTAAGTAGTCAAATAAAAATCTATTTAACAGGCTAATTCTTTTGAAAGAAAAGTGAGGAGTGCATGTAAAACCAATTAGCTTTTTGGGCTGCATGTTTCCTAGTTAGGAAACTTAAAACTCATTCAGTTTGCTTCTTTCAACCCCATGGCTGAAAATATTTTATGCCCCCTCTTTGGTAGTATGACTTGGTGGAGCTCATATGTTGGGAGTATTAGTTTTTATCTCTTTACAGATCAAGCTACTTAAACTTGGTTGCAAACCAAGTATTTTTATTGTTTGTGTAACAACATGTATAAGCTAGCTAGCCCCCATTGTTAACTAACTCCTTATTCTGGTGGGGCTGGCTTCTCTAGAGAAGAAAATTTAAATCCGTACAGGCTTGTCTCTGCTCCAGGAAAGCCGTACAGAATTCTGTGGTTTGCATTACTCTTTCTGAAATAACAAAGTTGATTTCTTTTAGGACCTCCACTTTGACTTGAAGACCTGGGTAGCAGAGTTGATACAGTGAAGGATTCCTGTTTATAGAGCTTTACAAATTCATCCATACACAGCATCAGACAACTGAATAATATGCCAAAACAGGTAAAATCAAGCCCCAATATTGTCTGTCTTCACTAATTTAAACTTTTTGTCATGAAATAATACTGGGCTGAGGTTCAATTGATTGTAATCCACAATAGGAGACTGTTAAAGTATTCTCTCCCTCTTTCCCCCTCCCTTGTTGCCCTGCAGCTGCTCCACAAATTTGTCAATAATCTCTGGGTAATATCGAGCCATTAGATCTGATCAGTTTAAGGTTTTGATCTGTTACTTAAGATTGTTTTAATATATGGCTGATAAAATAAGTAAGACTAGTGAGTACTGGCAATTTATTAATTTAGGTACGCCTGCATTCAGAGATGCAGCCAACTACAACTGGAAATAGTCTATTGTAATTTACAATTATTATTTTTAATCATGGTTCAAATTATTTTTTCAATAACATTGTTAAAAACCCAGGCAGAAGGAAAAAAGTGCACATTTTAAGAATTGATCCTATTCTTGAATATTTTTGCCTCTAGCCATACGTATCGATAGATGGAAGTGGGGCTAACTAATACAAGCTAGCAAAAAGGAGTCTCCCTTTCCAGGATTACTACAGCCAGCTCTGCAATGGAGTTTGCAACAATTTAAATACCATAAACAGTAAACAAATGAGAGGGCAGGGGGAGAACAAGGCATATTTTCCCACAGCTGGGGGAATCAACAACAACAAAACTATAGTATTCTCTGAAGAGCAGGATTTGGCTTTGTGTAGTTCAGCATGTCTAGCTGTGAACTCATTGGGTCCCTTAATGCTCATACGTGGTATGATAACGAAAACCATTATTCATGTCAACATTTGGCCTACTCTCTTCTCATTCGACTTTACTGGTAAGCACATTTTTATTGGTATGCTATAGAATTGTGCATGACTTTAAATCCAGTTCTATCCAGTCTGGAAAGAGATTGGAGATCCCCAAGTGGATATATCAATTGTGAGGCATTATTATTCTAGTTTGTATATTATTCCTGCAGAGGCATATGTGCAAGTGGTGTTTAGAGGATGTTATTTGTCCATTTGAATGCTGCTGAGGTCAGTGAACAAATTGTATTTGCTAATTCAGAAGTTTGTTGGTATAAACAAAAAACAGTGTGTTACGACGTGGTGAACTTGTAATGCTAATGATAGTTACATAATTTGGGGGCGAGGAGAAAGAACGCTTGCGGGAAGGAATGCAAAAATCTGCATTCGCCCAAAAAAAAAAAAACCCACCCAAACCCAGCACCTGAAACCTGTGTGTACTGGCTACGCTTTCCATTATGTATGCTTAACAAACAAGTAACCTTCCAAACAGTGTTTCCAAGGACACTGGAGCCCAGAGGCTCAGATTAAAGTATTTAAATAAGTTATATGTGGAGGGCCAAATTCTGATTTGATGCAGACAAAGTCGTATAACCCCTCCATTCGCCTCTCCAGATGGGCACATATATATTGCGAAACCATACTTGTGGAGCACCATGTTTGGCTCCAAAATATGCAAGCCTGGGGAACCTCCATTAGCCTTAGTACTTCTGACAACTAATATGATCTAGGCACCAGCCATTAAGGCTAATAGACCATCTCCTTGAGTCAGATCTTGTGTTGAGTAGATGCTGTTCAGAGGAGTCAAAATCCCCTGGTCACGAACCACTGTGTAAGTGTATCTGTTCTTAAATAATCACAAAGTTGCCAACACCAAGAAGTATACATTTAGGGACACATTTATCTATGGTGTCATTCCTCTTGAGTCAGAATTACACCAGGGATGAGTTCAGCCCCTAAAAATTGTCATTAGTTCACGATCTCTCATGCATGAAATAAACACCTTCTAAAGCATGTATAAAGAGTGAAACACAACTTCCAAGGTACTGATATATATGTTTAATACTTCCTGGGCAGAGAGGTCAGACCAGTAGTAAAAATGTGCTGAATTATTTGTTTCTTACTAAGACTGCGCTTAAATCAAATCTGCTTTATTTGGAAACTGGAAAGGGACTTAAAACTGCCATTGAAGAGGTAAAGTCCACCTTGGTGTTCAATCTATTACTGGTGTTCTCTTTTATCTGTGCTTTCCAGGTGAATGGCCCAAAGAGAGGTCCTGCCATCCAGAATGAGCTCAATGACTCAGTCAAAGAAGAGGTTAAAGCTTTTCTGAGTGATGAAGATAAATTGCATCTCTTAGATGACCTTACCAAAGTGAATCCTGTAACCACAACAACAGGTCCGTATTTGTGGCCATCAGAGGCATCTCCTGAAAGGTTACTTCACTTCACATAACAAATAACTGTCAACATATACTGTGACAAGGTGGATGAGGTAATATTTTATTCGATCAACTTCAATATATTTAAAAGATATTCCCTATCCACCTTGCCTCTCTAATATCCTGGGACCAACACGTCTATAACAATACCGCATACAAGATATATTGTGGTCGGCTATTCTGATCTCTGTAATACTAGCATGAAAATAGTACCTGTGGACATGATCCAGAGTCTGTTGAAGTTAATGGAAAGATTCCTGTTGACCTGAGATCAGTCTTTAAACTTGGCTTGATCAATGTTCTTTAGCATTGCTTTGAACCCACACCGGTGTCTCAGCAACATGGAACTAAGATTTAAACAAAAAACCCTTCATCTGTGTCACTGGTTCAAATGCACCTTGAATTGGTAGTGGTTGGCAGTTATTGCTACAGGATGGCTCTTACATGGCTATCCAAAAGGATTTTGTGCTTTCAGTCCAGTTTCTGTTAACCGATTTCCTTATCTTAAGACACAATCACAAACATTCGAGCCCTCTTACTGTAATGGTCTTAGCAGAGAAGCCACGGATTGAAATCAGGCTTGGAAACTACAGTCTTCACTTAACTTTAAAAATGGTCCTTTGTAGACTGAGATGAGGCATATTGATACAATGTGGAGAATTCTCCATTGCTTTCTCCTTTTTCTGTGAATGAATAGATGATTCAATCTTCAGGGCTGTGTATGTGGAACCTATAATGAGAATGCATAAGAAATTAATTAGTCAAATTTGGTGTTCTTTAAATTCTTGTTTTTAAGAAAATAAATGAACGTATAAGAGGAATATTTATTCCTGGTAGACATGCTAGAAATTATCTTATTTGACCATTCTCAGACGCTGTAAAAATCTGATTTAAATCAATCTGTGAATAGGCAAAAAAGATAGCATTTGCCTAAAGATTTCTTATCCAAATAGTACTGGGGAAAACAAAAATACTTTTTTTTTCTGAATAATTGCTAATAGAACATATGTTTTTCAGTACTGAAATGTCTGCAAGCAAGGTACACAGTAGATGTCTTTTATACATATGCTGGCTGCAGTCTTGTGGCTGTAAATCCATTTCAACCTATCTGTTGCCTCTATTCGCTGGAGCTTATGAAAGAGTACCACACTGCACTTCGTCCTCAGGTAATGGTGGTGACTGTTCTTACAAAGTTAAAGAGATGAAAAGTCATCCGAATCTGAACCAATAAACTAGCTATGTTAGAACCACTTCTAGCAAAACTATATATGCTTTATTCAGCCAGGGCTCTTTTACAAACCTGTGCATTTTTGCCTTCTCCCCCCTTCTATTGGCCAGGTTCGTTCCTATGGTGTATAGTTAAGTGCGCATCTCAAATTTTAGTTTAAGATAGAGCCGTATGTAGAAGAAAATATATGGTTGATATTTCTGTGCTCAAATTCTTAAATCGACTAGAGGAAGAGACAGAATATTCTAGTGACCTGAGCGTGAGGCTTAGTGAGAAACTCCTGAGTTCTAATTCTCGTTGTATGGCCTTGGGTTACACAGCTTATCCTTCTGCTTCTGTTTCCTGGGCCCAAATTCTTCTGTTCAGTTCTATTTCCCTACCTCCCTGGGCTGGTGAGGATTAAGTAATAGAATCTGCTTTGTTTTAAACAGAACTGTTTGTTTTCCTTTTCAAACAATATATATACTCTCTTTATTGTTAGGAGTTGAAACCTCATATCTTTGCTGTGGCTGAACAGACCTACAGAAATGTTGAAAGCCAGATTGAACCAATAAACCAGTCTATAATTGTTAGTGGTGAAAGTGGTGCTGGAAAGGTAAGCCTAAGATGGTTGTGTTTTTTTTTGTTTTTTTTTTTTTTTTTTTTTCCCTCCCCTTTTTAATCATCTTCTGAGACATTAATGTGATACAAAGCATTTTCAGCATTTCTTCTAATTTGAAGAAGGAAGAGAGAAACATAAATGCAATTGGTACAGAATACAGCAGGCAACCGTAAGCCGTTATAGTGTGGGGGAGGAGATGGGGAGGGGAATGCACTCTGGTTCAATTCAAACGGGCCATGCTCTGTCAAACTGCGTTCTGGACCATATTTGTAGTTCTTGATAGAGTAAAATTCCTGTTGAAATCAAGGTAAGGATAGCGGAGTCTGGCCCTTTGCTAGGACTAGATATGATTTAGCGTAAGCCCCACATGTCAAAACACCCACAAGATTTGAGGAGTTCTAACTCTGACCCTGATTCAGCAGTCCATCCCTGCTCAGCAAAGCACTTAAGACAGCTATAGTTCACATACAGCTTTGCTTAACAGAATAGCTGTCAACTCTGGCTATGCTTCAGAATAGCTGTACCTTCATTTTTCTTACAAGAACCTAGTCCAGCCAGGCCCTCAAGCTTGTGCCATAAATTTGAAAAAAATCACTTTCCTCAACACAATCACTAGCTGCACAATGTTATTTTTCCAATAGCCAAAGCTCTTGTCAGACTTGCATCTAATTAGTAATGTGAGAGCAGACAAAGGCCTATTGTCAAGATTCTCTTTTTAGACTTGGACTTCCCGATGTCTTATGAAATTTTATGCTACTGTTGCTGCATCATCTACGTCTCCTAAAGGCAATGAAACAGTGGAGAGGATAGAGAAGAGAGTGCTGGACTCCAACCCCGTTATGGAAGCTTTTGGTAAAGACCTTTTTTTAATGTCAAACTTATGGGAAAACAAAACCATGACTACATTGTAAGTGTGTGGGGTTTGTTTGTTTGTTTGTACAAACCTACACTATCCCCCATTATTCCTCTTTTTAAAAAATCACCTCTGAAATACTCAAGCAGCATGCAAATCATCCTATATATTTGTGTGTCCCTAAAAGAGGAAAATAAAACGAGCTCTGTGTTTTTTGTTTTGTTTTCCCCATTATTGGAGAATAATTATGCTTTGTGTGTCCCCACTCCTGGTAACTTCACAGGAAATGCATGTACTCTTCGGAATAACAACAGTAGCCGTTTTGGAAAATATATCCAGCTTCAGTTAAACAGGTATTAATTGTTATGTAAAATGCTCAAACTGTGTGGTGGTGGGTTTGTTTTGGTTGGGTCTCGGTGTTTTTACCTTCACAACTTTCTCTTCTTGCAAACGTGTGTCTCGAGTCTTCCACAGAACATGGACTGGAGTGTTTTTTGTAACGTACCTTGGTATATTGGGATGAATTAATGTTTCCTGGATTTACCTAATACATTGTCAACACTTAAAGGACATCTATCTTGCAAGATAGCTTTTCAGTCCAGAAGACTGTACCAATGGACTACTCTGCACTTGCATGGCTAATCAATTTAACTCTATCATAGTGTCTTTCATAAAGTAAAGACACCAGAAGCTTAAAACAGTATTAAAAGTTTAGGGGTACCTTGCATACCGTGACAACAGGCTGTGCCTAGGACTTCTGTTTTGAAGGGCATATACTAGCATGTTTGTTCTTTCTCTAGATCACAACATCTGACTAGTGCTTCCATCCAAACATTTCTATTGGAGAAAACCAGAGTTGCTTATCAGGCCCCATGTGAAAGGAACTTCCATATTTTTTATCAGGTTTGTGCTAGATTAATTTATCTAGGTATTTCTAAAGTACATTAGTGATAGAACCATGAGATCTGGCAGAAGATCTATTGCAACTTCCTAGTGTTTAGAACAGTTCAGTTTTTTGTTTTTTGTTTTTGTTTTACTCATGGTTTAATTCAGTTTTCTGGATCTTGTGTTATCATCGCATTAAGTATGTTCCCAGTTTGCTAATCATCACTCTGCCATTTATGTTGTTTCATACAACATTAGGATTCAGTAGTCTCTTCTGTTTTTGTTGCAAGATCACAAAAGGTGCCACGAAGGATGAAAGACTGGAGTGGAACCTGCCTGAGGGTGCCAGTTTCTTCTGGCTGCCAAATTCTGAAACAACACTGGAAGGTAACATTTAAAGTTGACAACTGAGACTGTTACAAATGGTTAAACTGTTGCATGTAAAATATTAATGGCCCGTGGGAGTATAGTCTTAAGGAAGAAAAATCACTTGAGACTTATGGCTCTGGTACATTGGATTTATGTTCCATTTTCACAAAGCTGCCTGCCTGACTTTGACTCTGTTCGGATTTCACTTTGTACTGTTAAGAATTTGTACTTGGCCTAGAATAGCAAGTCCTGATCCAGGGCCTCTGCATCTCTCTGAGGCTAAGTTTACAAACCTTGTGTGATCTCTGGCTGCTTCAAGAACTTGCTACCTAATCTCTAGGGCCCACAAAGGCTTGATATTGTACTCAATATTAAGTCACTCAGTGACAGTAGTATAACTAATAGTATGACTTCTGCTCCTTTGGTTTGGCAAAGCAGATGTTCTTGTGCTTGCAGCTGGTACTTTCAAAGGGGTGCCCAACCACCTTAGGCTCCTTTGAAAATTTCAGCTGTCCTGTGTACACTGCCCTTTTGAAGGGATGAGAGTGGTGTTGGGTGGCTTATTTGTGTTGGGTTTTTTTTAATAACACCTGTTTTGGCTTTCCAGAGGACTGCTTTGAGGTGACCAGAGAGGCAATGTTTCACCTGGGCATTGACAGCTCCACACAGAACAATATTTTTAAGGTCAGATAAAAACACTGTAAACTCATCTTTGAAACTTAAGGATCTGGTTTGCATATGGTTGTTTGATGTGTGATCAGTCTTGTACCAAATCCTGCAGTCCTTTCCTTACCGGGCAAATCTCCTACTGATTTCTCAGGCAAAGATCCCAGGAGTAAGGACTGCAGGGTTTTACTTGTTAGCAGCAAATCCTAAGCCTGAGTGAGGCCAGGTCTACACTAACCCCCTAATTCGAACTAAGGTACGCAACTTCAGCTACGTGAATAACGTAGCTGAAGTTTGAAGTACCTTAGTTCGAATTTACCTCGGTCCACGCGCGGCAGGCAGGCTCCCCCGTCGACTCCACGGTACTCCTCTCGTCTAGCTGGAGTACCGCAGTCGACGGGTAGCACTTCCGGGTTCGACTTATCGTGTCCAGACAAGACGCGATAAGTCGAACCCAGAAGTTTGATCGCTCGCCGCCGAACTACCGGGTAAGTGTAGACCTACCCTGAGAATCCTATTCTGCCTCCCCAAGACTGTGGAACCTGTTTGGCTATTGTTGCAGTAGTCCACACAACTTCTACGTTTCTGTCTGCGGGTGGGGAAAATAGCTCTCTGGCATTCCCCAAGATCTTTTGGAGGATCCTGCCCACTCTTGGCATCTGTTCCGCTGCATTTAGAGCCCTTGCTAGCAGCAGAGCAGGGTGGCAGGATAATGGGGAGGATGTGCTTCTAATTCTTCATTTCAGCAGTTGACTCCATTTGTTCAGTGTAATTTTGTAGACAGATGTTAAACTAACAGTAGTTCTTTAGTGTAGCACCTGTGGTTAGGTTATACTATCTAACGTGTAAACGTTTTAACTTCTAAGGGCTCAGTTCTGCTCTCAGCGAAGTAAATGGTAGAATTTTCATTTACTTAAATTTACTTGAATAGTGCAGGATCAGGAATTAAATTTAGTGGCTTTAAAAATATAAGCAGCTTCTTTCAAATTTCTGGTTTGCATATTTGCACAAATGTTTCAGCTGCTGTCCTGTTCATCTGGGGTATTTGGAACCCAGATGCCTTTAACAATGATAGGTGAATCTGAACTCCAGAGTTCAAATGCCTGTTTACGTTGCAGATATTAGCAGGACTTCTACACCTTGGTAACGTTCAGTTCTCTGATTCAGTGGATGAATCCCAGCCTTGTGAACCAGAAGATAATGCCAAAGGTGAGGCCCCAAACATACATAGCTTTAGTGTTTGCTTTCCTATTAGGCACCAGAAAGACCTGATGTCCAAAGTACATAATCTCATATACTGTACTCTTCCTTTCATTAGGAGGCCAAAGTGGAGAGAGGAATGACTGGAATTGTCACTTAATTGTATCCTCTTCCTTTCATCTGTTTTTTATAAAACATGAGAATGCTGCACAAACACTAATGTAATCGTCCCACCCCTGTAAGAGATCAGGGGAACTGAGTGATTTGCACAGAGTGAGTTGTTGGCAGAATCATCATCCTTGTTCCTAGTCATATACTTACACCACATGGCCCCCAGAGACCGAGAGACCTAGACTGGAGGTTTTATATTTATGTGCTTAAATATTCAGGTTGTAATTCCATTTTGAGATTCCAATCTGAGCCAGTCTGTCAGATTGCAGCCTTTTATATACCTTAGGGAGAACATATATTGAGCTTCTTTCCTTCTATCTGTAGAAGATCTCTATGACCTAAAATTTAAATAGCCCCAGTTTTCCATGGAACTGACAGTGGCCTAATCAGGAAGGCTTCATATTTCTGTTTCACAAATTCTGACAAACTCCAATGGCTTTAATTTGGGTGCAATAATTTCTAGTACACTTCAGCTGCTTTTTTGAGTTAGCACGGTCTTAAGTAGTTTAAATTTTCTGCATACATTGCACAAGGAAATCTTGACTCCTGCTATGACAGGGTTAAGTTCTCTAACTATGCCAGATACATCTCCTCTTTTACTAGCAATAATTGTTTGTGTACTACCCTTCGTGGATTTAGAGACCTCTTTGGGCAGTGCATGCTGGGGCTTATGTGAGATGACAAAATAAACAGACAAGGGTATATCTTGAGAGATGGTCTAATTTTGGGTGGCCAGTTTTAGACACTGCATTTTAAGCCCAGGTTTCAAACTCGGGTTCAAGCCTAGCCCCCGTTCTGTCTACACACAGATTGTGCTAAGCCAGGGTCCTGAGACCCCTTGGGGTTCAAGCCCTGTTGCTTTGCAGTGTAGATGCAGCACTACTGGACTCATGCTCTGGGAGTCCACCAAGTGTCCCACAATCCCATGGGCCAGTTGCCTTTGTCCTCTGGACAGTCATGTTTGGTGGACAGTCAAGCTTTCCCACACTGCACCATGAACAAAAGGCTAGAGCAGCCACATTTTGGGTGGGCATTAGGAAGTCTGGAATATGAGTGATTGGACCGTGGGCCCACATCATGCAGTGATAGATGCTGGAGCTCCAAGTTGGGACTCAGGGTTCAACAATTCCTAACCTGGGGTTAAAAATGAGTGTAGATGTTCAAGCCCTAAGTTAACAAACCCAGGGTCTGCTAACTTGAGTTCTTCTAACTCTGGGCTTTCATTGCGGTGTAGACATAGCCCAAGAGGTGTGTGGGTTTTTAAACCGGCATTGTTGAGCACCTGCAACGTGGGTAAAATTAGTGGGTATTCAAAATTAGAGGCCAGTCTTACAAAATTCTGTCTTAAAAGTAAAAGAGCATATTCCATGAAGTTAGAAGCTTCAGTGTAGGCTATCCAAAGGCCACTTTTAATCTAGATTAAACTTCTGGGAGGTGCTTAGATTTTTAAGAAACAGGTTATAGTCCTATGATACTTTCTTGGCTGTTTTGAACAAGGTTTTGTGAAGACCACTGCAAACTTGCTAAAAGTATCTGTAGAGGAGCTGCTGGAAACACTAAGAATTCGAACGATAACTGCTGGAAAACAGCAACAAGTCTTCAAGAAGCCATGCTCCAGATCAGAATGTGAAACTAGAAGGGATTGCCTGGCTAAAGTTCTCTATGCTAAGTAAGTTCCATCAGCAATGCTGCCGTGACTGTGTCTATATACAAGGTTTAGCTAAAGTGTCAACGTGACCAACAGAGTTTTATCCTAGTCAGTCATTTCTACTTATTCCTTATTCATCTGCAGCCTATCTACATGTATTTGTCCTTGGAAAGCTTGCCATGTGATGTCTGTTTAAGAACATTTCTAATCAGTTACGTTTTATCTTCTACATGTTTGAACATTTGAGGATTTTTTTTTTAGCTTGCTAATAGCTTTATATATATTTATATTTTTATTTATATATTAAAAGAGAAATTAAAACAATATGCCAGCACTTTACAAACTCTTGTTTCATTGCACTGGCTTCCTCAGTTTCATCTGTGAAATTGCATTAAGACAACTGCTCTTCCCCTCTCTTGCAAATACAGCAATTGCTTACATGGATGTTATGCAATTACAAATGGGGAGGAGAAGTGGTCTGTGCAATCACTAATGGGATTTAAATGCATTTAAAACATGGCTTCTATTCTGAAAAAGCTTAGGAATCCCTGAGCCACTGCTCCTCACTGTAGTTATTTGACTCATGATGTTTTGAAAGCAGGAATGATATTGACTCGTGCAATAATTAAACAATGTCATTGTTTAAATGCAGAATTATATATCCAAGGTAAAATAGTTTGAATACATGGGTCAGTGCTGTGAAATTTTTTTTTCTTCTCATCCACTTCCATGACAGCCCTATGTGCTTCTGCCTTCTTATAAACATTATAGAAACAAATGTGTGTATTCTCTCTTCCCTCCTTCTCCCCCCCCCCCCCCCCTTCTTGAGACTCGGATCCTACAATAAGTTTTGCATAGATAAGGGGCTTAACGCATACCTCATTGTATGACTAGGGCCTTGATTGTAAGCTTTTTGGGGGGAAGTGGTCTTGTATTTGTGCAGCTCCTAGCACAGTGGGGCTGCATTGCTGGTGCTACTGCAGTCGAAGATATTTTAAAATCACCTATACCATGTTTAAAGAAAAGTTTCTTGAAGAAACTCAAGATCAAATTCTGCCTTCACACTCTGACTTCCCTTTTGATTTGAGTGAGACAATATGTGATGTAAAGTAAGGCAGAATAAGGCCCTGTGTCCTTAACTGAATTAAGGGTTTAGGTCCATGGGTTTTTTTTTTAGATGCCATTTTCAAAAGGGCCTTAGACTCCTAAGTCAATTAATCATTACAATGTTGAGCAGAGCAATGCCTAAATACGTGTATGAATCCACTAAACTCCCTCTAGTCTCATGAAGTTTGGTGGGAGTAAAGGGAACAAACCCTGTAGAATAGGGTCTTGACCTTGTGCTCACATGTTACAGTCTAGTCCTCTGCTCTTCAAAACTCATGAGACACAATTAAGTGAATTAGTGGCAGGGGTGTACGGGCTCTTCATTTGTTTCAGGAGGTCTCTTAACTTTTATTCAAACATTCATGGCATACCTCTGACTTAATAAAAATTACTTTAGCTGCGAAGGTGAAATGTGAAACTATAAAATATTGTGGTATTGGCAGTAACAGTAGGAGTCAGAAAAAATCACTGGAAAACATAAATCAACTGAATATTTACAAGATAAGTGTAAATCTTTCCAGCTAATCAGGGTTCTGTTATTTACAGATTATTTGACTGGCTGGTTTCAGTGATAAACGGAAGCATCTATGCAGATTCTCTTGTGTGGACCAACTTTATAGGTATAGTTTCTAGTCCCTTTTAATTTAAGAGTAGAAAGTACAGTAAATCTTCTATAGACCCAAACACACTAGATCTGATAGAAAATAAATATTTCCCCATATTTCTCTAGGTTTGTTGGACGTTTATGGTTTTGAATCTTTTCCTGAAAACAACTTGGAACAGCTTTGTATTAACTATGCCAATGAGAAACTACAGCAGCACTTTGTAGCACACTATCTGAAGGCACAACAGGTACTGTCCCTCTACAAGATGTCTAACACAAAGCCATTGTATTTATTCCTATGTTACTACACTGTTAAATTCCTAATTACAAAGACTTTTTTTTTTTTTTTTTAAACCTAAAACTCTGTTTTATGGCCTGATTATGCAACTTTTACTCTGTCACAGAAATAATTGGGGATTACTTACTTGACCAAGGATTGTAGTATTGGGCCCTTGCAGAGAGGGGGAACATCTGTAGAGGAAATATGTTCATGGATACACACTTTAAAAGCTGTCACCAGGGTTCCAGTGACATTGTGAATTGCTGAAATGTCCAGAGCTCATCAAAGGGGCATATTGGTGCCACTGAATTTGTTGGGCATCTCTTAAGGTGTGCGGAGTCTGAACAGTCCTCCGAAATTGCAACCGCAGCACAGCTTTCCTGTTGGGAACAAAGGCGTTTAATGCATGGCTCTGTCTTACACGAGACTCTGGAATGGTCTTGTGGGCCAAAATTCATCCCCTGCAGAGAGCTCCTGCAGGGCCCTGTAATAAGGGCTTAAATGATGCTTTGGGTGGGCCCTCTGCCCTGGTAGTACTACCTCATAAACCAAGTTGACATTCCCTTGTCCCTTCAATCGAAATAGAACACTTCTTGTCTGCCCTGGGTTCTTCTTAGTGGGAAATAGCCCTGGCAAAAGACAAGAAGTATTTCCCACTCTGCATTTCAACCACTAGAAAAGAAGGGCTTGAGTTAATTTAGAACCCTACAAACATTTAGGAAAATACTTTGCTAAGCTGTTGCAACCACTGGCTAGGTCACAAGTAAGAAACAAACTCATTGCTAATTAGATCTTGATGCATCGGAATCTAAATTTCAGACCTATAAACCTTCAGAATGTAACTGTTTAAATTTGCGAAGTTTGTACAGTATCTAGCACCATGGGGCCCAACCCTCACTGGGGCTTGTGGCTGCTACTGTAATAGACTTGTTGAGTTACATTCTAACCCATTATTATTCCTATATCCCCATTATACTTTTTGCCCTTTCAACTGAGCTGAAGGGTACAAGGCTAGCTAGTATTTGTGGCAGTGAGGAGATAAGAAAATTATACATTGCAGACAGCATAGTAGTGCAAAACAGGCCCCGAGTGTACGTTATCCAGAAATTCACTTGTGCGCTTGTGTGTTCCACTGACTTTTTCTTAAACTGCTCTCCGAGGGTAACTGTGTACAACATGCCAGCACACACGGGGTTAACAATCAGTACCGATGGAAACTAGGTTTTGCGCAAATGACTTTCCCTCTTCCAATTGAAACAAAATCATAATAGCCATTTTATGCCAGCTGCAAGTCGCTGCTTGACTTCCCCTTCTTGACATGGCTGCATGCCAAACAGTTTGTATTCCATTAGTGAGTCTGCCTAAGCAAGTTTGACTTGCCACAAATTTTTAAAGTTAACAAAAATGAGAACTTGTTCTGCTTTCTCACTTGGCCGTTTGTTCTGCAAGAATGCTGAACTCTGTCCAGCACAACTACAGTACTTAAAAAAAAAAAAAAAAAAAAAAAAAAAAAAATCAATGTAATTAACTGCAATGCAGTCATTTTCCCTTTCCTTTTGGATCTAATTTAGTTTTCAACACAATACTGTTAGCGGATGCATGTTGAGCTCTTGCTTAGGGCTAAATTCTGCCCTAAAGGGATGCTCTTTCCCTTTAAGGGAAATCCGAAGGGGTGTCTGAGTCACAACTTGGCTTTCACCTTGTGTGATCACTCTGTAAAGCATCTCTGCAGTTTTATGAAGAACTGCACAATTCCACATACAGCCTGCAGATGGCCCTGTGGAGATCTGATGCTACTTAGCCAAAGGTTTTAGACCTCTTATGTGAGAAGGAACTTCAGAAGACTTGTAGTTCTGAAAACTATGACCGATCTGCTACAAGTGGTGATGTTTAAGGATATGAACTGACTTTTTCTTTAAAAAGCCAACATGTAAGGACTGTATGTCCAGTGACAAAAGCCCTAAGTGAAATACTTCACTAAGTATACTGTGAAATACTGGTGCCCTGAGGATCAAGGACATTCTACACATTTCTCTTGTATTAGGAAGAATACGCAGCAGAAGGTCTAGAATGGTCTTTCATAAACTACCAGGATAACCAGAGCTGTCTAGATCTGATAGAAGGAAGCCCTGTCAGCATCTTTTCTTTGCTGAATGAGGTAAGTTTAAGAGCTGAACCGAGAATACTGTCTAGCCTGCTTTTCTTCCTTTCCTCAGCTGTCTCCCAAAATGACCAAAGAGAGTAGATTTACTTAAAGGCAAAAGAGCCAACTGTTTCCATAATGCTATAGGGGTGGTTCTTACCCTGCAAGACTGGGGGAGGGATGTGGGGAATCCCGTGTAAATGCACTCCATTGATGTCAAACATGGAACCCCCATGACTGTGTCACTCTTTTAAAGTACTTGAACATTAAAGGACTTGGAATACCAAATGGAACATAGACAAATAAAATGCCTTCAGGTCTAAGTATACTAATGTCTGAAAGATTTTAATTGCTGTGCAGGTAAAGTTGTCCTATTTCAAATAGGACATGCTACAATTTTACTTTGTTTTCATTACACAGGAGTGTCGTCTGAACAGATCCTCTAACGTCAGCCAATTCCAAACCCGCATTGAGAACTCTTTGTCTAATAACCGGTGTATAAGCCGGGACAAGTTTAGTAAGAAGCCTAACTTTGTTGTTTCCCATTATGCTGGCAAAGTCTGTTACCAGGTGGAAGGCATGGTGGAGAAAAACAGGGTATGTATGTATGTATTTTAAAAAATAAACTATAAAATAAGCACATGGCTTATGAAAGAAGCTAGCCTAAAAATCAAAAGCCTCCTTAAACTAGTCTTTAATTGCTGTTAACACAGTGCATGTGTCCACTACTAGTAGATGACATGTCAAAGGGGTTGATCATCTCAATCCAGTGCCTTGTGAACAATCACCAGCACAGGTAGCACCTTTGGTAGCAGGCTCAGAGGCCCAAGGATTAAGGGAGCCAGGCAAACTCCACAACCTCTCGCCCCTGAAGATGTTCTCTCCAGGGTTTGGTCATCTTGCTGGGGCAGTGTAGAGGCGTGTGCACTGCTATTGCATATTGTGTGAATAGAGGACTTCAGCCTCCAGAACTGTCTTTGTGGCATTTAATTATGAATATTAAATTCAGACTTTAAACTTCATTGTGATCAGGGAAACAGCAGCATGGACTTACCTTTGGCCATTTACCAATATCACATAGAAACTTAAAACTTAGCGTCTTTCTGCACTATGCCTACCAGGAAGTTAATGAAGTGATCTGTGAACATTGGAATCTATTTTATATTATGACATTCTGATACAGCAAGTCACTTTTTTGCAAGGAACTTTAAGAAATGGTATCATGTGATGCAGTGAATATCCTCTCTTATTAAGCATAGGAAAGCTCTAATGTCCATTATGAGGACTGCCCTACCGTTAGTTAACTAGCCCGAGGGCGGCTTAACTAAAACTAAACTGCATGAGTGCCTTAATCTTCTCATTGTGCCATCCCTCCATAAGAAAATGCTAGTAACAGACACAATTTTTACTAAATATGGTGGTAGATCTAACTCTCAAGCATTTTCCTATATTTGTGAATTCATATTAAATACATGTGGTCAGATCTGAAATGGTCTCTAAACTATTGCTTTTATTGGGTAATAAAATTCTGATACAACTTATTTACTAACCTCACTGACTCCAAATGTGATGAATATTTAGTTACATCTTTAAGGGTGCCTCCAAGTAACTCCACCAAATCCTAGTGACATGTATTTGCCTATATAGGACCCAGTTCCACTGGAGTTACTCCAGCTTCTGAAGAATTCCCAAGACTGCTTGCTTCAGAAGTTCTTTCCCATGACAGAAAAGAGCCAAAATGATACCAAAACCCAGAACAGAGCAGCAGTTGTTACAGTGGTCTCCAAGTTCAAGGTTTGTCCTGTTTGAGTGTCTGATGCTATATCCTTCTGCCTGATTGCTGCTGCTGTCTTCAAGTAACTTGATGGTAAAATCCATCCATTTATTTCCTGACTCTGTACCAAATGTTTGATACACGGGTATAAAACTGAAAAACTCCACTGTTCAGTAGGGAGCCTCTGTATTTAAACAAGTAGTAGTTGGAGTCTGTTGTACTTCCTTTGTGCTTTTTAACCCATAACTTGTGGCCGCATGTCAAACCAATACCTCCCTCTCCAGACTTGCTACAACCCCAGGCATAGAGCAATCAATCCAGCACACTTATGAACATTGAGTTACTCCCAGAATAAAAGTGTCCGAAGCTATCTTTAAATGGAACACTGATAATTTGTTCTAGCTGTCCTATTATGCTGAAATTAAGCAATTCTGCTCTTGTGGGCCTGTAAACGCTACCCTGAATAAACATCAGGATTTTTTAAAAAATAAGTATTGATTAGCCAAACTACTCTGGAAAAACAAAAGGGCCTCAATACGGCATGGTCATTAATAATTGCTGTGTTTGTTTCTATAGGGTTCACTTGAACGTCTGATGCAGATCTTGCATAGCACTACACCTCATTACATCAGATGCATCAAGCCTAATGCGGATTGCAAGGCCATGACTTTTAAAAAAGAAGAGGTAACTCTACGAAGAATTTTCCTCATGGAGTCCATGTCTTTTAATTGGTTTCATACTGAGCTTTGCATCAGGCTCTGTATGATATGGGATGTAAAGCACTTTTTTTTAGCAAATATCTTGAAAGTTTCATTTGAGAAGAGGGAACTTACCAGAGGTAGGGTAGATGATGCTTAAACCTCTCCAAACTAGGGTGAATCTTCAGTGAGGCTCTTTTCACTGCAGCTTCATTGATAAATACTGTGTATGTGAAACATCAGTTTCTCTTAAAAGATGCTGTTCAGTACAAGTTTGGATTTAGTGGTGTGGGGGGCTTGGAGCTCACTAAACCTAGCTCTGAGTCAAAACCCATCTTAATGGCACAGTCTATTTTATAATACACACCTTTTATTAAATCTCTGCTAGTTTCTATACAGGGAGGTTTGCCAGCTCTGATGAGAACAGCTGACATGCATGCTGAGTGGGAGGTTCCTTGGGAGCAGAGCAATTGTAGCTAAACTTGGAGATTCTCAGCTGGTGTAAAATCAAAAGCTCTGTTGAATGGAGCGGTGTTGATCCTTATATCTACAAAGGATCTATCTTGATGTTTCTAAATGTCAATAAAAGAACAAGAATCCAGTTTGAAAATTCAGGATAAATTTCCTGCCACTTTAAGTGTGATGAGGCACGTAACTGGCAAATCCTCAGTACAAATTGCAGGTAAAATTGCTTGGGGTTGGAGCAAAACCACCTACTTCACAAAGTAAAGAAACTTCTGCCACTAGTGAATGAGCTGAATGTGTGAGGGGGTGGAAATCAGACACCTAGCGAAATTGAGCCTCAAGACCTCTGGCAAACTGTCTGGGACAGGACAGTCCTGTCTACCTCTGCTCAACAGAGTCCGATGTAATGTATCATTTGTTTTAACACACACTCACCCTATAGTACTTAGGCTAAACTGCCACTGTAGTAAGTAGGAGATGAGCGCCATAACTTTGCTATCTTTCAAAGAATCAACAGATTTGAGAGATTGAACAGGTGAATGTTAATTGCTTTTAGAAACTCTTTGAATAGAAAGTCTCAAGTCTTTGAAAAACTCGTAGGTTATCAAAAGCAGTTTGCATTGATAGAAACCCTGGTAAAGCTTAATAGCAGTACAAACAGAACTAGTGTTTTAATTCCTGCTATAGGTTCTCAGTCAGCTTGAAGCATGTGGCATAGTAGAAACTATCAGCATCAGTGCAGCTGGATTTCCTATTAGGTAAGTCCTAATGAATTTTAAGTTTCTCATGTTTACTTTATCTTCAGAATACAGCTCCTTAAACTTCATAAGCCAGATTTGTCTAGTGTAGTTCCATTGGCTTCCACAGAGTTTGACCAGGGGACCACTGCATCCCTCTCTCTATATTTATATTATAAATTAATTGTTGACTACTTGTTACTACAGAGATTGAATGGGTAGATAAGCTCTTATCTGAGTAGCCAAATGTAAATTGGCAGGAAACCTACATATTCTGCTGTATGGCTTATTTAGACAAATACACCTTCGTGAAGAATTTCAAAACAGTGTTGGGAATTTAGATGCAAATTCCCCACCTTCCTTTTAAAATCTCCATGCTGAAAGGCAACAGCCCTGTGACCTGTTGGCCCAAGAAATGTCACCTAAATGCTGAAATGTCCATTTCTCCACCCCCACATCAGTATAGCAGTTCATTATGCTGCCAGTGGATCAGGTCAGACCTTGTGCTTGACAATTTTGAAATCTGTCAATGGCACAGAAAAGATTCACTTAATTATTCTGTTCTTTGTAAGGAATTTTGTATTCTGAGATTTGGAGAACCAACCGGGGATTTAACAACACAATTTCCACTAATTTTAGTTAGCTAATGTCTAAATCCTCTAGTTCTTGGTGGAGACTTTTGAAAACTAGCTATCATGAATGTGGTCTCTGGATTTTTCTCATGGAAGCAGTGGTTTTTTTTAAAGCCATCTGAGCAATTCTTTTGCAGGATTGTTCTGTATTTAAGAGCCAACATTTAAAACCACAGAATAGCTTTGTGACGCAGTAAGTCACAATGATCTCTCTGGGCAGTGATAGCTTGCCTCCAGTAGTAAAACTGTGTGTTTTTTTTTTTTAATCAGCTAAAAGTGCAATAATCCTGTTAAACAAGGGTGTGGAATGGCTGCTGTTGTAGTGTAGAATTCCCTAAACAAAAACTAAGTCTATATCTGTGTGCAATGGAACCTTGCTCAATCTTTACTTTAATAATCCACACCAAAAATTAGGTTTGTTTTGTGTTTTTGTTTTTTTTTTTTCCATTAAAAGGTAATTTTTAAGCATTTGAGCCATACAGTAAATGGTACTCATGTAGGATTGATTTTCATTTTGGCTGTCAGGGTCTCCTTCCAAAGTTTTATTGAGCGTTATAAAGTGCTGAGAAAATCACGTACATCGAATACAGTGCCAGATGAAAATGGTTTCTCTCCTGCTAAGAAGAAAAGAGGTAGGTTTTATTTGTTTCACTCAGCTCACTGCAGTGCACAGAATTTCTTGATATTGCATCAAACAAATACCACTACTGTATTATCACACATTCAGTTTTGGGGAAGTTCCCCGTTTTTGAGCTTTCATAGTATTTTTACATTATAGTCACTAATGTTAATTTCCATACAATCTGGCATTTAAGGCAGGCTTTTAAAACTGTTTAAATAAAATGACTTCCATGCCAAATCCTCTATCTTTGTGCAGATGGCTGTATTCTGTATTCTTATTGGGAGTAGAATATGGTTTTCAAATGATCCTGTTTTTTCTTTTGTGAATATTTTTTTTATATGCTGCATTAGATAAGTAAACTGGAAAATTTTCAGTTGATTTTTGTTTGCTTACGTTCCTTTCTCTTTCTTGTATCTGTTGCCAAATACACAGTTGGCCTCTAGCTTTACTGGATTCTGCTGCTGCTATTATACTCCTTCTTCTTTTGCAAACTTCTCTGTGCGCGTCTGTATTTCAAAGCAACAATTGAGGATGCATTGTAAAAAGTAATCCTGTTCACAAGGTAATGCACATTCTATGTATCCCTGAAAAAGGGGCTATTAGGAGAGGGTACCAGCTCATTCATTGTTAAATTTGGCATGGAAAGCAACTGCAACATGCACCATATTAATTCATTTTTTAACCTTAATCTAATAAGTTTGTTCGTACATCTAACTTTAACGTGGAAAAGGAGGCCCAGTAAGCTAGGAAACATAGAACCTCGTGCACCGATGACCAAACTGGCTCAGTCTATTTGTATCTGGGAAAATGCTGACTGCTTAGCTTTGGTTAGTTATATGCAGTACAGTACAGGCAGATAAATATTTTGACTATGGCTCTCAATTACAAATTTATTGGACACTGGCATGGGAAATGCCTTCTCCTGACTAGCTGCTATCCCTGCTTATTGTGGTAGGTAACAGAAGAAGAGGAAACTTTATTTCCTGTTGGTGGGAATAAGCAATACGGCTATTGGTTCCCAGTGATGGCCAATGGAAACACTGCTCATCCCCAGGTGTTCTCCTGTTGGCAAGAAAAGCAAAACTTCAATATTCAGCCTAAATGTATTGCTTTTTCCATCTCCTAAAGAGAAATAAGAATTACAATGAAAAAATAGAACCACGTGCATTGCTAGGGGTAGAAAGATCCAGGGATTTCCAGGTTCCTATATTTGACATTCGGAATTGCCATGCAGCACTATTTTATACTCTCTGAAAGAGAGATGTAGTCATTCTAGTCTGAATTGCCTAACCTCGTCTTACTTCTTCCAAAAGAGAAATTAACTTGTGAAACCTTTCGCAACCAATTTCCCTCATTCTCCCGCTCACTCTGCTCTCCTTTCTTTATTTTTTTTGTCTATTTCCTAATAATGTGACTAGAACTGTGTCCATTCTATCTCAAAAGTGGCCAGAATAATCCCTCATTCATGGATAGAATCATCTCCTATTTAGGCATCTCCAAAATATTTCCCTTTCAAAACTACAGTCTCAAGCACTGTGGTGAAGTCCTGCTCAGTGCTTTTGCTTTTTTGCAGAACATTGTCATTGAGGGTCTAAATCCCTTGCTCCTGTTCTCGGTTTTGTTTTCTAGATTGTATAGGATCTGTTGTCTGATTGTTTCTACATAGGTGGTTTTAACCATGGCAATAATTGTGCCCCCTTTACTTATAGTGAGACTATATTTTCCAGTCTTTAATTAGATGCTTGACTTTCCCTCCCTTCAATATCTTGTATTTTGCAGATTTGACTCAAACAGCAAATAATGATGAAGGGTTACACTTTGTCATCCATGATCTTCTTCAGAAAATGACAGTGGGACAAAGTGCTGTTTCCCTTAAGCAAACAGAGGCCAAATCAAACTCCTCTTCCATGTATTGCGGAAAAACCAAAATCTTTATGACTAATTCCATGGTAAGCATGTTACATCCATCTCCTGGAAGAACAAGAGTGTGCTTCTGCAATACAGGTCACAGCCCAGTTCCATTATAGACAACGACAAAACTGCTGACTTCAGTGGAAGCAGGATTTCGCACCCTGTTCACATTATTTCCAGAAAAACCCCAAAACCTTTTACACTTTAGTACGTGGTGAAAACAATCCAACGGGAGTAGGAATTTAGTCTTTTTAAAAACTCCTTTGGGTAAAGGACATGAGGCATTCACCCCCACTGTACCTGTTTCTATGCTCACTCATTTACTGTTGCTTGTCACAGGTGCACTAAAGATTATATTCAGTTTCAGGGTGACAAATTTAATTTCTTTCCTATGGGCTTGTCTACATTACCCACTGGATTGACAGGCAGCGATCAATCCAGCAGGGGTTGATTTATCACATCTAGTCTAGACGCACTAAATCGATCACCAAGCGCTCTCCTGTCGACTCCAGTACTCCACTGGAGCGAGAGGTGCAGGCGGAGTCGATGGGGGAGCGTCAGCCGTTGACTTACCGCAGTGAAGACCCCATGGTCAGTAGATCTAACTACATCAACTTCAGCGATGTTATTCATGTAGCTGAAGTTGTGTAACTTAGATTGATTCACCCCACCCCACCCCCTGTGTAGACCAGGCCTAAGTGTGAAATCACCTGTTCACAATGTGCTTAACATGCAGCTGGACTTAACTACATGCTTTGCTGAATTGGGCCTAAGCTAACGAAGCAGACCACTTTAAAACAGCTTCTTGTATTGGCCTTGATAGAAAGTATCTATCTTCTAGGCACTTTCCCACCCCTAGGTCTCTTCCCCCTCACTTTAGGAGTAGTGGGCTCTATCTAATAAGCCTGTCTTTTCTTAGGCTTTTAAAAATATGATCTACAGTTCTAGAAACTGAAGTATTTTCATGTCTCCATGGATACGTTAACCCACCACTGTTTAATAGTTTTTCTAAAACATGTTCATGCAAAATTCCAAAGGATCCATGTTCTAAATTAATGAAAAATGAGAGGCCAATCGCAGCTTTTTCCTAACTGAATATGCAGTCTACTAACGGCAAGATTTTTCCTTGACGCAGCTAGAACAACTTGAAGCTAGAAGAGCAGCAGTACTCTCTGAGAAAGCATTTTGCATTCAGTGTTGCTGGAGAAGATTTAAGCAGAGGAAGCTATCCAAGCAGAGATGGTCTGCTACCATCATCCAAGCTGGTAGGTGAAAGCTGATACTGGTGTGATTTTGATGTCAAAAGTAACTTTTCCAGATGGGTTAAATATTTAGTGGGTCTGGGTACTATAATTGAACATTGGCACAACATTTACAATTAGGAAATGTATACCACTGGATTTGTTATAGGTAAATGCTTTGAGATCCTCTATATGCCAGTTCCTTTATTGTTGACTCTTTTGGTTAAATCTTCAGCTGTTCGCTCCTGGTTAGCAAAGAAACATTTCCAAAGAATGCGCAGGGCTGCTACTGTTATAAAGCATGTTTGGAGGAAATGGAAAGTAAGTACCATACTAACTGCACTGAGTCCATGTCTGATTGCCCGCTTCTTTTTATGCGTTTAAAAATATTCTTCTCCTCCAAGTAGCCATAAAGAAAACTTTAAAATACAGTGCTGTGACTTGGTGTTTTATTCCTTCCCATTACTATAAATATGCCTCCTCTGTTTCTCTTAATGGGAAAGGAGAAAACCGCTCTCTGTAGTCTCCTCCTCTCCTGGGACCGGAGTTAGTTTCCTCAAGCTGAAGGATTGGGGAAAGGCAAGAATTCAGAGTTCAGTCCTGCAGTTAGTCCCATTTGAGGGCAGTGGGATCAACGCTTCAATTGCTCTTCAGCTTCACTTAATGGGGAGTTAGTGTTTTAACCAGCCACCTAGGCTTGTTGAATTCTGCAGAATGTTGTCCTGTTGGTTGAATTACCCATATTATTTTTGGAAGAGTCTAATAACTTAGGGGCATAGGAGGCTACTTCTGAACTAGCTACATCTGCACCTTTTCAGTCTCTCAGGAATGTTGTATTGTCTCCCTTCCCTAAGGCAAGGATGGATGCGCTAGCAGCAAAGGAGCTGGATTACACTGAAGAAAAACTCCATTCCTCTGTTCCTGGTGCTACCATTTTCTTAGACCAGTCACCTAGTCCACTGGAAAAGACTTGGCCTCTAAGTGCAATAATCCAGTTCTGGCCTCTTGGACTAGTTCTATCTACTGCACCTGTTACAGTGGTTGGATTTCGAAGAGACTCATCCCTTCTGGCCTGCTTGAAAATACTTCATCGGAACAATGGTTACAAAGTGGAGAGCGATCTGTTTGGTTGTGGTATCACCTCCATTAGAGCACTCCCACAGGTAATGTACCGAACACTTCAAACTCAGCAGTATGACCTGACATGTAGTGAGCTCTGGTTATTGCATAATAGCAGAGCTAGTGGGATTTACTGTCCAAACTTGGGCCTCTTGTGCTTGTGAGAGACAGCCTCACCCCACAGATGCCCAAGGCTCAGCCAGACTTCCTATGACCCTAGGCATGTCATTTAACTTATTATCTGTGCTGTTTACATAACTTGTTCACTCCACCAGGACACTGAAGGTTAATATAGTGTCAAAGGAATTTTGAGACTGAGATGAAAAATGCTCAGTATGTGCATATAGCAGATGCTAAAGAATCTGCGACACCAGGGCTTTTGAGAATTCAGAGGAGGGCAACACTGAACACTCTCCTCTCCCACTTCTTCGTTTCCAGAAGAGATCAAATTTTGGAAAGAGTCCATTAGGTAAAATTACCCCCAAATAGTCAACCCCACACTTGCTTCTCCAAAAACTGCTCTTTACTTAAAGGCTTTTTTTTTTTTTTTTTTTGGGTCGTGTTTCTCAGCATGAAATAAACTCAGACACCATCATAGGACACTAAGCATGAAGGAACTCTTGTGTAAGGTGATAAATGTGCTCAGCACACAGGGGCCCTAAATTCCAGCCACTGGTTCCACGTTGGTGTTCAAAACCAAAATCTCCTATTTAAAAATATAGTATTGTAACCCTTGCTGGTTTTAATGACTTATTGTACAAATTCTTCTCTGCTGTAATTTCCCTGAAGTCAGAGACAGATTTCACCACCCTCACTTACAGTGAGTTGTATTTACTCACTCCGCAGGTAGTCTGACTTCAGTGGGCTACTGACGGAACAAGGTGCTGTTTGGTGACTGTTGGTAGCAAATTGAGCTCAGTGGGTGGCTGATTTCTTCCTCCCCTCCTCCCCCCCAGCACAACTAAAAACTAATTAATTTTTCTTCCTAGGGCTCTGTCAAGTTTCACTGTAAGAAGTCTCCACTGCCTCATGCGAACATCAGTCCACATAACCAAGCCTGTACGATCACTGGATTCAACCAAATCTTACTAGATAGGAAAAAACTGCTCACTACATAATGTGGACTTTTGGCCATCTTTAAATATTTATTGCACTTTTTCCTTTAAGGAAGGACTTCTTTCAAGCTGCTGCTTCTAAATGTTTTAATCTATCTACACTATATTCCTGCATGAGACAGATCAATTTAAAAATATCTGCTGCTACCCTGGAGCCTTGACTTCCCTTCCCCCATAGTTGCATATGTAAGTATAAGGTTACAGGTATATTGGGCATTAGCACAGATTTCTTACTTTCGCCTGTAGGTGATGGAGGAAGTGTTAATACCAAGAAAACACTACAGTAGGACTACAAACAAAATCAAACAACCTTTAATAGAACTAAAATATTTGGGAAATAATTGAACAACTAGCTCTGCGATCTAATGTAAAATATCCTTTTAGCATTTCCCCCATACAGGGAAAAGTAAGAAGGCAGCAGTGAGGTTTTTCAAGAAATCTGAACACTACTCATTTTTTCCCCTCAGGTGGCAAGCATACAGTCATTTACCTCAGATAGCACTAAAATTCAGCAGGTTGCTAATGCTTATGAATAAAATGCAAGAATTGGTGGAGGGTAGTGCTGGACACACCTGTCTCAGGAAAAGTGGGAGTGTAAGACTGGGCTCAATGTTTCTGACCAGCTGAAGAAAGTTAAGATGCTGCTTTTAAATTGTATTGGTCCAAACTCAGCTGTAGCATATAACAAGTTCCACCCTCTTGGTGCTGCTAAGCTCCAGCGCCCCTCACTGTTACATCCATCTCCGGCATTAGGTTCACACATTGTGTAGGAGCAGAAGTGGTACTTAGCATGAGAACCATTAGAGTGATAGAGAAAAATGGTTCTCCTTTCCTCTTACTTGACCTGAGGCACGGAAATGTATGTTTGTTTTTCTTAATCTTATGTACATAACATTTTAATAAACTTAAATATCTTGTGCAGCTCTCTGGACTCAGCAAGATTTGTCAAATGCTCAAAGGATAAAGTTAAACACTAGTGGACTTAATCTAATCTTTTTCCTTCCTTACACACTTGACAGCAGCAATGCCTAGCACAGCCATAGTTGGCAATGGAACCTGTATTAAGAGAAAGTAAGTCACCGCACTAAAACACTAACCTTCAATTACACCTAGTACATGCATACATATTCCTCTTCAACCACCTGTGACAAAGCTTACCCTATGACAACACTGGAGGGGAGAATTAGAGTGCTGACATCCAGGAGTTAAATATGTTTTACTGAAGGAAAACACACCTGAGGCTGTTTCAGCAAAGCACATGGTAATAAAATGTTTGTTCCAGTTTTAGAAAAATTCATGATTAGTTCTGTTCCTAAAGCGTCTCTCAGTCCAGAAGACAATTCTCTTTCTCTGGAGGTTCAACAACTCTCAAGCAGCAGTCTGCAAACTCCACAAATAATGGCTCTTGCATATATGTTTTCATGAGGGAATCTTTTTCTTTGGCTTGATCTACAGTTAGCAGCAGTTGCTGCAGATGGGGGTTGAGTAGTAAGTTTCTCAGTTCTTTAGACTCCCCTATTAAAAATAAATAAATATTAAAGGAGGAAGAGAGACACATTTGAAATTAACAGGTGGGGATTAATCATGAGTTTGAAAGTGTGGTTTTGTTTTTTAAATCAACCCAATGCTGCATCTGCTTGAGGAAAGCAGAAAACCTTAATATGTAGGAGGGAAACTTACACATATTTAACCAAAAAAAAACCCAAGCCCAACCTTTCCCCTTATCTGTTGTCTAAGAGGACTTAAACATACATACATACACACACCCCAAGCCTCAGCAGACACTACTTTTGTAAATACCTGGTTTCCTGCAACTGGAGAATAAGGCCAGATCAAAGCTTGGCTCTCCCACTAAGTCTAGAGTCAAAGAATGTGTTGCTTATTTGTCTTTGTTCTTTTGTATGTGCTTGTGCTATGGTACTCCCCATTAGTTTATCTGGAAGTTACTCTTTGTACAAAGAGTAACAACTTCATATACACCTTACCAATCCTCCCAAAGGCATAATAAAGATGCCCCTGAAGAACTAAATACTGAGCACTGATCTTCGCTTTTAAGAGAATCCTTAGGTGTTGGGACTGAAGCAGAACTGCTGACAGCTCTGACAGCAGACATCACAGATTAATCTTAAAGGTTACCTAAGAGTTTGAGTTTCTGCAGCGGGACTCTGTCCACCTCATCATCTTCTGTCAGGATATCATCTACAGACCAATGGCTTCCTAAGGCAAACAGAAAT
This sequence comes from Malaclemys terrapin pileata, assembly GCF_027887155.1. NCBI lineage: Eukaryota > Metazoa > Chordata > Testudines > Emydidae > Malaclemys > Malaclemys terrapin. The sequence continues at coordinate 6,971,965 of NC_071522.1, read as the reverse complement.
GTGATTTAACTGATAAAATAGGTTAGGTCCAAAAAAGTCACAGCAACAAGACAACTGTTTCTATCTACTACCCCCCATTTAGAACTCAGATGCTTTGCATCACCCCCTGGCAATAGGGTAAAACCTCAGATGTGAAATACCTAGACTCCTTAGAACAATACCCCTTCATCCCACTTTCCTGTAACCTTCAGAGTACCATTCAATGTAGAGATCTTCTAGAAAAGACCTAACACAGTTGCAATACCTGAAACACTGAATAGGTATTCACTCACATGGCACTTTCCAAAGAGAAAGGACTTGGCCCTTCTGCCTTTGGCATAAATTTAGAGGACTTATTTGAAAATCTGGGCAACTACACATCCAAGTTTATTCTTACCTACATATTTAATTTTCAAAAAAAAAAGAAAGTGTTAAGATTAAACTCACATGCGTTAACTGTAGAGCACATTAGGTTGTCACAAGGTACTTTACAAATGATAGATATTTAGTATGAGGATTCTGGGTTTTAAGCATATTCTAACAATTATATTTTGAAGCAGTATTATTCCAACCAAACATGCTACATTTACAGTTACAGAAAAACTTTCCCTCCCTTACATAAACAATAGCAGGCATTTGGTAAAACAGGCAAAAAGTAGGAACCGTTAAAAGATTATTATAATTGCTGTAATTTGAAACAATGTGCTTTAAGTTTATGTATTAAAAAACCTGTCAATATTTATGGGATTTTTAAAATGTACTTAGGCAGTTTTAACAGGTTTACAAATCATTGCATTAAAACAGACAAAATTATAATATTACAACAATAAGCTTTTGTTTAGAAAAAACATTATACAGTAATTTAATCATTAGATATCTCTAACTATATTACAGAGGAAGCCTCTTTACCATACCCAGGATGTGGTGTTTCTGGCACTTTTATTGGACAGAGTGAAACTTTTGATTATATATTTATTAAATCAGGCATGTTTATCAACTTAATATAAAAAAAAGTTGTCAGGTGTACTTTTTTTTTTCCTTTAGCAGACAAATATTTTTTGCCTGAATACTGAATAAATGGTAACCCAATACCTATTTGTCCTCTATTTTTCTGGGTATGTAGCTGGTGTGTTAATTTTTCCTAGTCCCTAGGTTTTGGGCTACTTTTCTTTCTCCAATGAAATGCTAGCAGTACCTAGCAGATGAAAGATTAAATCTTTTGTTCTTTTTGTGTGACCATTTCTGCTAAGAAGCCCCCAAAAGCTCATTTGGTAATAGCTATACAGAATTTATGCTTTTCATATATTTATAAAGGAAGCAAACATACCTTCGCCTTGCCCTGGTTTAACTCTTCTGAAAAGTGAGGATGTGTCTGTAATCGGCGTCTTTACAACCTGATCCGGTTTTGCTATACACTGTTCTATGAAAAATTCAAAGTTACATTAATTCTCAACAGTAGGAAGGTCACAGCTACAAGTTAGCAGTATCTTAAAAATTGGTTTAGAATAATGTACAACTCTGAGACGAAGTCATAGTCTTACCTTTATGCTTCTTGTAGCAGGGGACAGAACAACTACAACAAAGAAAAGTGCCATTTTTTTAAAAAAACATCAGTTAAATGTTGCCGGTGCTCTACCAGAGACTAACCGCAGCGACTCTCCTTGAAAAGAAAGCAACTCGGGGATAAGCAGAGGGCTCTCCCGGGGGCAGCGAGAGAAGTTATTTCCGCTCCCATCAGTGGGTCTGGGCCCAGCAGCACGTGTGAATGCAGAAACAGAGTCTCAGTTACTTGTAGGACAAAGGGGGAGCCCCACCTCTGTTCCCTCCTTTGCCCCCCACCCCCGAGAGAGGACAAGAAGAACAGTCATTGGGCGGAGACACAGACAGAGCTGGGCTCCAGGGACTCCTGTTCCCAGCAATAACCCATGGGGGGGGAGGACGAGGACGATTATCCCCCCCCCCCCGTGTACGCCAGGCCAAGCGGCCATGCAGCCGGCACCGGGGGGGAGGGACCCTTCGCAGCTGAAGGGCCACGGGCCATAATTGTACGGGGGAAGGGGTGCCCCTGCCGGGAGGGGGGACCGGCCGTGCCCGGGGGGGGGTCCAGCGGGGGGAGAACCGGCGACCCCTCCCCCCCCCGGCAGCAGCCCGCCTGCCCCCCCGCACTCACTATCTGGCCCTGCAGCCCGGGCAGCGGTATCGGGGGGCGCCGCGCCCCGCGCACACGCAGCAGCCGCTCCCCTCCTCCATGCTCCGGCCGCCGCGGCCCACGTGTGCGCGCCCGGGGTCAGGCTCCGCCCCAAGCCCCGCCCAGCCGCGCGCCTATCGCCTCCACCCGGCTCTACTAATCCATCGCCGATGCGCGCCGCCCCCAGTGGGGGGGGTGTGTGTGTGTGTGATGGGGCTGGGCCCTCCGCGCTGGACTGGGGGCCTTGGCCAATGGGGAGACAGCCCAGCGCCCCAGGAACAGCAGGAGACAAGATTTGGGGGGGGGGGTAGTGAGGAGACTCCCAGTGCCAGGCGCTTAGGTTGCTGCCCCCCCACCCCATTAATAGTCACTCAGAGGTTTCTGAAGCTGCCCCTGGTGTGAGAGCTGGGTTATGTCTAAGTGCCCTAGGGACATGGAGGCTCCTGCCCTCCACGGAGGTTCTGTTCATTCCCTTAGGGGCTCCTGGCATTGGCCCCTGTCCTTTGGTCTGACCTCCGGTAGCCCCGCTTATGTTCCTGGTTCCTGCGCTCCAGGCCCTTAACTGAGATCAAACCCCCCCCCCGCCACCTTCCTTACTTAGTGCCTGAGTGGAGTGTTGCAGTGCTACAGATGTGGGGAGAACAGCATCTGGGTACTGAAGCATATCACCCCTGCACTCAACTTCCTTGACGGGCTCCCTCCTATATCCACCATCCCTTCAAATAGTTCTAGTGTCTTCAAGAGCCACGTGGCTGAGCACTGCCCAGGAATTAAAATACAAACTCTCCTTTATCACCCATAGTCATAAAACTATTTGGTGCCTGTTTTAAGACCGGCGTTTTAAAAATAACACTAGGGCATCTAGCTGCATCATTGGGTGCCTAAGTACCTTTAAAAACCTAGTTCTTGCTCTATTTTCAAAGCTCAGGATGGTCTGGTTCCAGAGTGTATTAAAAACCCTCCTGCACCTGCCAGATCCGTACCTCTGCCACTCCCCAGAACCATGACACCGTCTCGAGAGTCCAGGGTGACCCACATGCCTTGAGGAGACAGCACTATCACAGGGATGGGCCCATAACTTCACTCCCACAGGACCAAAGAATGACACCTCACCACTTTAGTTTTCAATCCTGCAATGAGTTCAGATACAGTGGTGATGGACATGGTGTAAGAATCCAAGAACCCGTTAACTCATTTTACTTTGCTTCTAAATATTGAGCTGCTTTCCAGTTAACAAAAGCGTTTTTTCTCTTCTCCTGGCTGGAGTGTCCATTATCATTAGCTACATTTATAACAACTCTACTTACATTTGAGACCTTTGTGTGGCTCCATTTGCACAGAAAGGGTGGGCTTTTAGCTGTAGCATTGTTGTCCCTTTTCAACCCAATTTCAGGACTCTGTGAATATTCCAGCTGGAAGGAGAAATTGATGGAATCTGGTATTTTCTTTGGTGCAATCTTGTTTATATACAAGGAATGTACAAAGTCCCACTCCTCCCAAACACACACAGGAGGAACCAAACACAACCGGAGCAGTTTCTTAGCTTACAGCTGCCAGCATCTTTACAGACTCAAAAGCACTCTCTCTAGTTTTTGCCAGGATCACACACCCCAGGCTTCAGAGCCCGAGATCTAGCCTGAGCTGCAATGTCTACACAGCTGTTTTTAGCACTGTAGGGGAAGCCTAAGTGTGTCAATCTGGGCTCTGAACCTCACTCTCACAGGCTGTGTAGACATACGCTTAGTTACACTATAGGCCCACCTAAGCAATGAAAGCTAAATTTTATGATAAAAGAGAAGGTCAGGTCTGCTACCCCAGAAGAATTTTTTTCTCCTCCTTTTTGAGTCAGTCTCTTCCTCTCCCCTCCTCATACCTTTTAGATGGTTGAATTTAGTTTGATGCATCCAGACTGGATATTTTAGTTGACTACAGTGTCACCTGCTGGAACAAACCTTTCAATGCTCTACAAAGTCAACTAAGGGGGAGATTTTCAAAGGCATGAACAGGAGTCAGGTGACCAGTTCTAATTGGCTTTTCATTGAGAGTTAGGCTCAAACTGCCTTTTGTGCCTTTGAAAATCTCCCTGTAAATTCAAGCAACTTCAACAGATATTTGGCACTTTTTCTATATCTGGGAGACTATGGGCTCATTCTATTGTATTCTTCCTAGAAACATCACCTACAAGCAGCGAAAATCCTCCAGTCTAAATCAGCATGATCTGCTTTGTTCACTAGGAGCCTGAAGATCAGACAGACAAACAAATCAATGTGAATTTGATGAACCTCAGATTATGGAACATTAAATATCTATTGTATTCACACAGAGAAAACATTAGTTTGTTTAATGTTAGTTAAGGTTACACTGTTACTTCAATAACATCTTCCTCAAGTGCTGAAAAACTAGCAGACATAGTTAAGAATGACACTTCTATTTATATAGGGAGATATACCTATCTCATAGAACTGGAAGGGACTCTGGGTCACTTCACTAGCAGGACCAAATACTGATTTTGCCCCAGATCCCTAAGTGGCCCCCTCAAGGACTGAACTCACAACCTTGGCTTTAGTAGGCCAATGCTCAAACCACTGAGCTATCCCTCCCCCCAATATAGACCTATTTCTCTGTCTATACTCATATAAAAATGTGTTAACTCTCACGCATTACTATCCTCCTTCTACAACGTATTGTTAACGCCCCTGGCTCTGTAAAGTCCAGTGCAGCCTTAACTCCAACATACATACAAGGATGGCACATATGTTCAAAGAAATTTTAAAACGGTCACATCTCTTAAAAGAAGAAGTTATAGTTTTAACATATGTCTCCTTCTCATATGTATATTGGATTTAAGGCTGTATGGTGGTTTATAACAAGGAGACAGGTTAAAAGTTGTTCTCTTTTTCAAAGCAATCCACAAACAAAAGCATTTGTCTCCTTCTTGGATAAACTACTATACATGTTGCTTTGATTTCACTGTTAAAGAGGGAGTGCTCACAGTGCTGTTTTCCACACAGTCCTGCTCCGGAGAGGCTTGTAGTGAGAAATAGAGGGACCCTCTTACAAAATACTCATAATTTCTCCCTCTCCCCCATTCTCTCTTTTTGTTGGTCTAGGGATGGGCCTGGAAGAGGGGTTAGAAGCGTCATTAGCCAAGAAGAGATGGATCTTGAGATGAGATTCTGAAATAGTCTGGTATTTAGATGGATAAAGGGAGAGGCACTCTTCCAGACGAGAGGGACAGAGTAGGAAAAAATATGAATTCTCTATCAAAAAATAGGGATTCTGAAAAGAAAAAAGTCTAGTAATGGAGAGGCCACAAGAGAGAACCGCTGGCTCTGTACTGTAACTATGGTAATAATCTGCTACATGGAGTGACATATTTCTGGAAGGAATCCCCTTATAAGCCAAGTCAAAGGGGTGGAAGCTGTAGAGCACATTATACATTCTCCAAGTCATAATAGCATCATGCAGGTTCCTGCTGGTTGATCAACAAGTCTCAGTTCCATGCAAGGTGATCAGAAGTGCTGGACTTGAAAGCTAGTGTCCATGGGTTTTGACCGGAAAACAAGTAGAGGGAGAAGGGACCCCCTAAATGGCCACACGATAATCTAAAGCAAACATTTACTGCTTTGCAGAGTTAATGGTGAAACTGAATGAATGTTAGTTACCAGAATTCATCTTACAGTCTGGGTGGTACAAAGCACAAGCACAATACTCACGTGATCACTCACGAACAGCAGCCTGGTAAAGGGCAGTTTGAGCTTCGGTGCCCTTGGATTTATGATTTGCATTTGTTTTGCAGCATAAATAATCAACAGAAGTGACAGGCAGCATTGTAGGCTTATCAATGATGAGCCTGATGAGGAAAATGCAATACACACTCAGGTACCACAGTGATGAGCACATTATAAATACACAGAGTATTTTACTTCATATTTTCAGCACTGGATCTACAGTTCCTGTGAAGCTAGAGGACCATTTGCAAATCCTGCTTCCATTACTCGTAAGTTTACAGTGCAGTGCGGAATGCAGCTGCCCTCTTGTGGTGTTCCATGCAGAACACACATTTCACACCTGTGCTCTCCCTAGCTTTCTGGATGGATCATAAGATATTAACTCTGCCCTATAAAAGCCAACGAAGTCTGGATACACTGAACCTGGGCTATGCCGTAAGGTTCTTCTGTTTTACCAGGCTTTTACAGGGGCAGCAATGAGGAGGGCTAGGGAGGAGGAGGAGTTTATATGGATGAGTTGGAAGATCTTATTTAAGGTCAATGATCTAATATATTTCTGGGTGTATATTTTATCGACTATATCTCAGAAGGCTTTTTAAATTTGAAAAAATAAACAAATCTGGATTCCTAATTACAGTACCTTCTCCTGCTTCCTACTGTTATTACTGATGTAATATTTACACACCCGAAACCAAATCAATGCCCCACTGTGGGAGGCACTGAACACACACAGAGCAGGAGACAGTTCCTGACTTGAAGTGTTTACAGTCTAAATCAACAAAGCATGAGAGGGGAAGTAGAGGCACTGATAAGAAGTGACTTGTTCAAAGTCACATATCAGTGGCAATGCCGGAAAGAGAACCCCAGTCTTCTAGATCCCAGCCCAATGCTCCAGCCGTTGGACCACATTTCCTTCAAGTTAAATCAATGTGAGTTTTGCTATTGACTTTAGTAGGAACTGCACTGTGCTTGAACAAAAGGGTCTGTAGCAGTACAAAGTTTTATTTGTGAATTGATAGGTTTGAGATTAACTTTTCTTTCTCTGGCTAGGGTCCAACTGTTTGTTATATTGCTTTTAAAAGAACTTCAACATCTTTTACAATCACCAGCATAGATAAATGGTAAATGAAATATTCTGGTTGCTACATGTCAGCTTGCCAAGGTCAACATGGCTGTTAATGCAGCTAAGCAAAATAAATATCACCCCCCAGTTTTATCTTTATAATCTGCCCTTTAGTAGGTTTTGTTTTTAATCTCCTGATTTACAACTCAGGTTGAAATATAATTAGTGAGAAACAGATGTTTAGATGTTTGCAGATAATTTCTGAAATACAATTAAGAATACAGTAATATTTAAAAGAAGAAGAAGAAAATTTGTCCTACTTGACCTATAGGACATCATTTATTTTAATGCATTATTCATTATTGTTTACCTGGTACTGTCATTTCCTTAAAAATAATGGATGGCTTTTAAATGCTTGCTTAAAAAATATAAAAACACCTCCCAGATTTTCCATATTTAGCATCACAGTCAAGACGGCTTTTGTTACCAATATCCATAAAACACTAAATTGCCAGTATGTAAATATTGAATTTACCTATGTGTTAATTTAACTGATGCATGTTACCATCAAATTAAACTAAACATGCTGTTTCAGACCCTCTGAATAAAAGGCTGATGATGTTTAAGGAAAATTTCACCTAAGTCTTTAGAGGTTTCAGAGTAATAATTAAAAGCAAACAAACAAACCACAAACAAAAACCACCTTGAAATGCATAAAAACAAATAGCTTTGTTTTCAAAACTCCAAATCAGCAATTCAAGGGCTGATTTTCAAATGATGATTTTGTTTGGCTTATGTGATGTGTGTGTGTTTGTTCTGTGACTATGAATCCATTTTACTGTATTTTCACACACCAGACAATCTCCATTTAAGTAGTCTTTTCAATCAAAAAGGTGAGCTTATGTAATAAGGATTTCTAAGTGCAGATTTCTGTATATACAACCATTCATGTAGTGCTTTAGGACTACCTCAGATCACTCAAAAGTTCTATCCCAAAATTCCCCCCCCAAAAATGTATCCCAAAAGTTTATTTTGAACAATAAAGGGCAAAGTTGAAAAATTAGTCTAGTCTACGTAAGGAAATAAGAAAAAATAAACTATTCAAATATCCAATTTTGGGGAGGGGACCCTCCCTCTTTTTAATTAGATGCAGATGAACAAGTAAGAAAGGTTGTGAGTAATGCAAGCACAGCAGAAGCACATTTCCAAAGGCAAAGTAAATAGTATCCATGGATTTATTTTTATCTCTTAATGCAAAATAAATCGTATGTTTCCAATAAAGGGACAGACAAATCAGGCAGACAGACACAGAACTGTCAGCAGATAAATAACTGCTACTCACAATTCCTGTGCTCAGGGTCAAGGATTAACTGAATAATCCGGTAAAATTAAAATAATGTTAAGAAAATTGATTTAACTCCCAAAACTCTCCTTTCAAAACAGCCGCATTGCTATTTTATCAGAGCAAGACAAACGGGTGCATCCAGAGAAGCACCTAACAGACCATTTGGATGATTGCTTTTCACAATCAGTTTTTGCTCATTAAAAAAAGCTCTCCTTGTTTGGTTTTTTTGCTCCCCCCATGCACTCAGTCTGAATTTCTCCACAAGTGCATTACAAAGCAAGGACCTGAAGATCTCAAATCAGTGATGTTGGTGCCTATGGAAGAGTTAAAAGCAGTTCCAGCACTGCCTCTGCCAAAGTAGGAACAGGGAGCTGTCCACTTGCCCTAGTTCTGAAATTGACCCATGGTTGTAGGCCAATCTTTGGCATGCTTGAACCTGAGTGTGGCTTTTCAAGAGAGAACCACAGTCCAGCTGAAGAACTTAATGCATGCCGAAAATGATTAGATAGACAGACAGACAGACAGTTTTATGTTAGTCATATGCAATTCCAGAGTAGGTCAGATATTCCCAATGACTTGTACCCGGTTGCTGGCAGGGCACTTCAAAAACTTGAGTTTACTTCCCAATGTTTTAACTTGGAGTGTGTAGATGATGGGGTTCCCCAAAGAGTTCATGGTTATCATCATAGCAGTACAGTTTCGAAACACATAGACATTTGGATACAGGTCAGTGGGGCACAGACGGTTGGCTGCATCTAACACGACTCCTACAACAAAAGGTGCATAGGAAACCAGTGCCAGAAGCCAGATAAAGACACTAGTTCTGGCAACCTGGACTTCAGCTGATTTGTAGATGCCATTGGCTTGTCCACACGCTCCCATTGTGAACTTCTGTTTCCTCAATATGGCAATGATGCTAAGGTACGTGAACAGAGGCAAGATAAAGGCCACCACACAGTTGGGGATGGTGATTAAGATGAGGTAGTCAACACAAAATGGGCTGTAGAGAGCAGACATGTTTTCTTTGTTATTCAAGCAGTTCCACCCCACTAGAGGTATGCAACTCAAAAAGAAGGCAAGTGCCCAGTTAATTAGAGATGCAGCCAGCGACTGGTTTCGGGAAACCCTGCATCTCATCCTGAGGCTTTCTGCCACAGCCAAGTAGCGCTCAATTCCAATGCTGACTAAGTTATAGATGGTGGACAGAATAGACATAGTATAAAAGGCATAAGCTATGAGGAGATCCTTGGATCCAAAGATTGTGCTTTCTGGGTTAGTGATGAACAGCATTGAAATCCAAAAGCCTGAAGAGCTGGTGAGAAGATCTGAAAAAGCCAAATTGCAGAAAAGAATAAAGATGGGTTTATGCAGATCCTTTGTAGACAATATAGTAATGATGACCGCACAGTTGAAGATCACAGATATTACATTAATGATCAGTTGAGGGATACCCAGTGCAAGGACTAGATGTGAGCTCCAGATTTCAGTGCTGTTGACAGAACAGTTCAGGTATCTGTTCATGGTGGAAAATCCAATTTTAAACGGCTAAAAAACACTGCTTTGCATATCCTATATCCCGTGAGAGCGAACAGTACAAGATGTATTACTGCCCCCTTGCTCTGCAGTTCAAAAAATTTATCTTTTTGTTGGAGTTTCTGTTGCCACGATATCATCCTAATAATGGATTAAACTTCAACCCTTAGTGCATTTAAGCACTTTGGTTATCAATTCAGGGGCATGACTAAACCCTCTCAGGTTGCTAGGATAATCAAAGGTGGCAAACATATTCAATAAAGTATCATTCATCTGCCTATGGCAACCTTCCTCTGCCTACAGCAACCTTTATCAAGCAGTAAATATTCACTGCCTACAGTGGCATGATATGAACAGATTAGTAATTATAATCTCTGACGGTATCCAAAAAAAACACACAACCTAATGTGAATTCAGGCCCTAATTCATAGATAGATTAGACAGAGATAGATATGCTAATATGGTAATATTTAACGGAGCATGTCATTGGGTAGAAATTAAACGTGGAAAACAACATTTTAGCTTCACTGTTTTAAGCCCCAATCAAGCAGAGCACTTAAAAACATGCTTGAAGTTAAACTTGTGAGTAGTCCCATTGATTTCAGTGGAATTCTCATGTGTTTAAAGTTAAGCATGTGCTTACGTGCTTCTGCTGGCTCATGGCCCTGGTCTTTAATTCAATTTCTTTGTAGAAAAAGATACCAATTTATTGCTCAGCTTTCATTTCAGAGCGAATCTTAAAGCCTCTCATATCCCGGCTGTTTACAGACCTTTAGTATTCTGTTCTTAGGCAGAAAATGGCTGATTTCAGTTTTCTCTAGACCTGATGAGAGTCAGGGCTGATAATTTCTTAATCCAGCCTCTCACACAGAGTTGTGAGCTGTAATTTCATCTCAGAATGATTCTCATGGGGTTACACTTACCAGAAATGCTACTAACCATTAAAGCTTCCATACAACACAGCGTCCCCTGAGGCAAAATTAAAAATTGTTTTATGCACAAAAATATATATAGTTCATGTGTGCCTAACACATTACATAGGGAAAACATCAGAATCTCTAACAGCAATTTGATAGACAGAACAATCTAGTAGCTAAATGCCTGTTGTTCTCACAGTTGCAACTGGTCTGAACAGTAGCAGTTAAATTTTTCTAAGCACAGTACAGACATGGTAAGACAATAGATCCCCAAGCCTGCAATTAAATCCCTTTGCAATGTCCCAGAGGGGCTCCATGCAGGTGGAAGGGTCTGCCCACATGGAGCTGATTACAGAACTGAAACCTATATTTGCAGAAATATCATTTGCAGGGAGGACATTCAAAAATGCTTCATGACCAGTCGCTAACTATAAGGGCCTGAGTCTTATCTCTCTTACAATGGCGTAAATCATGAGCAGCTCCTACTGTTTTCTTTTTGACGTTAAACCATATATCGAATAAGAGGGTCTATTCGTACGATTTTCAAAAGCACCCAAGCAGGTTAGGCACCTAACTCTTAATGAAATCAATGGCAGTTAAGCACGTAAGCTACTTACGGTAGGTGCTTTTGAAATCCCATCGTCTGTATTTATCTAGTCCTGATACAAGTTTGTAGGAGGCAAATGACAAGCATCTGTATTTGTATATATTCATTGTGGAATATTCCATGTGGTACCAGTATAATCAATGGAGACTTTCTGATCTATTTTTTTTAAAAAGCTACATGAGTTTCAAGAACCAGGTTTAAAGTGCTTCAGCCTAGTTGGAAAAAGGCTGGTGTTGGAACGTACATTATAAAAAGGCATGTTAGACAGTAGAGGTCACTGTTGTCACAAAGAATGTTCTACAGCTATATACATGGTGAGTGGGGAAAACGAAGAAATTGGGACAGTTTCAGAGTTCTCTGGGAGTACCACAAAAGGGCAAATATTCACATAATCCCCCCTTAGAAAGTTTTTTCTGAGTCTGATGGATTTCTTTTCTTTTTTTAACATCATATCAGCCATTGCAAACAGTAAATCAATATGTGAATTTGCACTGGCATACAAGTACCTTTTCTACACCCAAACAGCTGCTTTTGGTCCATAAAACTGTTTCTTTTTTATATACAGCCCTCTCTTTTTAGCACAAGAAAATCTTCTGGACAGAGACCTGCTGAAATATTTATGCTGTTATTTGGCTGTCCAAAATGAGGACCCAGTGGTGCAAGTTTCCTGTGAGCAAATTGACCAAATTGGGTTATACCGAAAACGTTCTAGAACAGAATAATTACAGAATAATTTTAAATCAGCTGATGATGCACCAAGTCATGAGTTTGCATCATTCTATAATCATAGGATTCATTTTTATTAAAAATAAGCATCTTATTACAGTTAAATGTAATATCGGTACACTGTAACTCAAACAGCAGTTTTGGACTTGATGCAGGAATTATTAGCATGGGTGAATTTCTACGGACTGTGTTATATGGGACGTCAGGGACTAGATTATCAAAATTGTCCCCTCTGTCCTTAAAAATCTATGAATCTGTGAATCACATAATAGTTCTGCCAGCATTTTACAACATTCAGCTAACCGTAAACCCAAAGTAAGAAATCCATATGAAAATGCTGGATGGACATGAAAAGGAAACCAAAATAATCCCACTTTATATTAAGGATGCCTTTATAAAGTTGATAAAGGCTTGACAGGTGATGTAAGCATGTTACAAATGTAAATAGTGTGTATTATAGAGGGTTATAAGAACATCAGCCAAGGTGTTATGAATGGTTATAGGCAAACTATCGACCTGTTTGACTCTACAACAGTTGATCAACCCTTTATTAAAAATATATTCCTGATATATTAACCCTTTATAAACATACTCAATGCAAAGTGTGATCAACAAAAAGTTGTGTGTTAATGCTTTTCTATACCCTCTTTGTTTGTCCTCTTACTACTTCATCATCCATGCAATTGGCCTGTTGTTTTGCTGAGTACTCTTTTACTATCTCTGCTACTATCACTACCTCCCTGGCAGTACCGCTGGGGGCAGCAGTTCCTGTCAGCATCTAGCTAGATCCACTGACATACAGGTCAGACAAAACGGGAGAATAGTGGGATCAGCAGCAGTAAAGTTATTAAGGGTAAATTTTTCAAAAGCACCTAAGTTCAATGGAACTGAGGCTCCAAAGTGAAGCAGACACTTTTGAAAATGTTACCTTAAGTCTCTTGGGAATCTAGTGTTCTGGGGTGAAATAGCATGTGAAGTGGTAGCCTAATTAAAGAGTAATATCAAACAGAGCATAAATAGCTTCTTTGTGAAAAGCTCAGGGATCTTCTTAATTCTCTAATGGATTTGCCAAATAAAATAAAATTTAAAAAATCCATCCAATATTACTAGATTAAAGAAGGCATTAGTGAAGTAGTAGAGAGTGCTGATTTATTATGCATTTATGTAGAGGAAGCCAGACTTATCTTTTCAGCTTTTTGCAAGGGAGTTTTGAACTTTCAAAAATATATATAAGGAACAGTTTAAAGCTGAGGATGAAAGCTATGCTAGACTGGAGACCACCTACTCTGCCAGAAGTACTTTGAAATACTCTGCCAGAGCTGAACATCTATCATGTCCCGGACTCCCCCTCACCCCCCCCCCATGAGTCAACAGTGTAACACTGTTGCCAAAAAAGCAAACATCATTCTGGGATGTATTACCAGGAGTTTTATAAGCAAGACGCAAGTAGTAATTCTTCCGCTCTGCTCGGCGCTGATTAGGCCTTAACTGGAGTATTGTGTCCAGTTCTGGGTGCCATATTTCAGGAAAAATGTGGACAAATTGGAGAAAGTCCAGAGAAGAGCAACAAAAATGATTAAAGGTCTAGAAAACATGACCTGTGAAGGAAGATTGAAAAAATTGGGTTTGTTTAGTCTGGAAAAGAGAAGACTGAGAGGGTACATGGTAACAGTTTTCAAGTATATAAAAGGTTGTTATAAGGAGGGAGAAAAATTGTTCTTCTTAACCGCTGAGGATAGGACTAGAAGCAATGGGCTTAAATTGCAGCAAGGGCGGTTTAGGTTGGACATTAGGAAAACTTTCTGTCAGGGTGGTTAAGCACTGGAATAAATTGCCAAGGGAGGTTGTGGAATCTCCATCATTGGGGATTTTTAAGAGCAGGTTAGACAAAGACCTGTCAGGGATGGTCTAGATAATACTTAGTCCTGCCATGAGTGCAGGAGACTGGACTAGATGACCTCGAGGTCCCTTCCAGTTCTATGATTACCAGAGCACCTGGTGATCTTTATTTAGCCTCACAACACCACTGAGAAGTAGGGAAGTGCTACTGTCCTCATTTTACAGATGAGTAACTAAGGCACAGAAGGACTAAGTGACTTACTTAAGGTCATACAGGAAGTCTGTAGCACAGCAGGGAAGTGAACCTAGGTCACTGAAGTCCCAGGCTAGTGTCCTAACCAATAGAGCATCCTTCCTTTCATCTTCCCTTGGCCAAAAGCTCAATGGGTTCAGATGTGTACCTGGTGTTACCAGGAAATAACTGATTTATATCTACCTGTTTGACACCTACTGATGAAGAGCACTATATAAGAGCTAGGTGGTATTATATTATAGTGTGAAAACAAATGCCAAGTAATAACAATATTTTGCTTTTCTGTATCACCTTTCCCCCCATGATATCATAGTGCTTTATAAACATTAATTAAGCTTCCCGTTACCTTTGTGGGGCAGGGAAGTATTAGTGTACTCATTTTACAGATAAAGTGAGAGACAGAAAAATGGAGGCGCACATTTTTAAAAATGTCCACTAATGTTGGGTGCCCCAGTTCTTGAGTGCCAGCCTGAAACAACTAGGGTCTGATTTCAGACGTGCTGAGCACCTGCAGATCCCTCAGTGTTCAACTGGAGTTGTGGGTTGTCTGCACCTCTGAAAAATCAGGCCCTAGTTGTCTCACACCCAGTCAATTTCCAAACAGGGAGTAGAACCCAGAAGCCATGACACTCAGCCCCCACATGATAACCGTTACACAACACCGTCTCTTATTAGCATTATAAAGGGGAAAATTCTCTTGAGGTCCGTTAGGCTAATGATCCACTTGAAAACCTAACAAAAATATTAATTGAATTTTTAAAATGGGAAAGAGTTTGCTTATATATTTAATTTCCCAACTTCGCTGTGGCAAGACAAGAAAGAATACAGGTCAGGCTTTTGGACCAGGCCTCTCTCTCTTTAGCTCTCTTCTAAATCTAAGAATTTATTTATATTACAGCAGCACTCAGAGGCCCCAGTCAGACAGAACCATCATTGTGCTGGGTGCACAAAAAAACCTGCCCCCCCCCCCCCAAGTGAGTCCCCACCCCAAAGAATTTGCAGTCTAATTTGAAACACGAGACAACAGGCGGGTATAACCTATAATAGAAGTCATTGGCAGGAGGTGAAAGACCAGGGTTAGTGGTTCTAGGAACACAGGGTTACTTGGACGAGCTATGTGCATAATTTGCAGCTTTCAATCTTTTTTAAAATATGTACATGGCTATGAGATTGAATCGATCTCTAACAGGCCATTTGCCCTGCCATCAGTCAAGCTGCTTTTTGCTTTGTTTTAAATGCCATATTTTGTGTTGCAGGAATATACTATACCAGGGGTCCTTAAACTGGGGGTTGTGACCCCTCAGGGGGTCGAGAGGTTATTACATGGGGAGGAGAGGGGGTCGCAAGCTGTCAGCCTCCACCCCAAACCCCACTTCACCTCCAGCATTTATAATAGTTTTAAATATAAAAAGAAGTGTTTTTAATGTACAAGGGGGTCGCACTCAGAGGCTTGCTGTGTGAAAGGAGATATATGACACCAGAAAGATCATCTTGTGACTTTAACCATTCTTACTGTCAGTAAACAGATATAAAGAGATGAGAAATTACTGCCTTTTTATTACTGACAGAACAGAGCTCAGGAATGCTTGCAGGAAGTTTGCAAATAAAAAACAGTCCCAATAAATGATAATTTTTTTAGGTAGACAAATGATAATGTAAAGTGACACATTTATGGGTGCGAGAGGTCACTTTCCAACAATGAACATTTTAGCTCCATAATGTCACATGACTTTCAAGTGCTACATTCTAGTATACACGAGCTTAGGTGTTCGAATACTGAACCACCCAGCGCTGAATAATTCAAAAGGAGCCCTTTAGTCTTGGTCTTACATTGAAACATTCACTTTGAAACTGTGACACCCAACCATGGAAGGCCCAATACTCTCAAAACTCCCAATGGCACCAAGAAAGAGCTTGGACTAGAGAGTTTTGAACAGCATCTACACATGTCACTGGGGTGAAGCTTGTGGGAAGGGTGCAGTGGAGCTAAGCATACTCACTTTCCCCCTGAAGACACCTCCTTTTCTCTCTGTGCAGACACCTGCACAACTAGCTTCTCACACCTCATCTGGAAGTGCCTCGGGGCAGAGATCATCTCCTACTTTGTATCTGTACAGTGTCAAGCATAATGTTACTCAGTCTCAGCTGTGGCCTTTATGTGCTGCTGTAATGCAAATAATAAGTGACAGTAATATTATCTGCTGGGATCTGGACAGAATTGCACTTAGGCGGGCTTCCTGAGAGGGGTCCACTTTATGGGAAAGTCATGCACAGTTTTGTCCATATACATTAGCACAAGGCATCTCAGAATTTGTCCTATGGGGGAATATCGT
Organism: Malaclemys terrapin pileata; assembly: GCF_027887155.1. NCBI lineage: Eukaryota > Metazoa > Chordata > Testudines > Emydidae > Malaclemys > Malaclemys terrapin. The sequence goes on along the minus strand of NC_071522.1, from coordinate 6,955,451 downwards.
GCATCCTGGCTTTTATGTTGAAACCAAAAAGCAGTTTGTAAAATATCTAAGACAAATTCTCCAAGTCCTTACTCAGGCAAAACTTCCACTGACACCAACGGGAGACTTGCCTGTCTGAAGACTGCAGAATTTCACTCTGTGATTTTAAAGAAATGTGCAAAAACGGTTTCTGAAGTTATGGGAGAAGATGCTGCACTGCAATGTGATGAGTAAGATAATACTTTGTTTCAGAGTAGCAGCCGTGTTAGTCTGTACCCGCAAAAAGAACAGGAGTACTTGTGGCACCTTAGAGACTAACAAATATATTAGAGCATAAGCTTTCGTGGGCTACTGCCCACTTCTTCGGATGCATATAGAGTGGAACATATATTGAGGAGATATATATACACACATACAGAGAGCATGAACAGGTGGGAGTTGTCTTACCAACTCTGAGAGGCCAATTAAGTAAGAGAAAAAAAATTTTTTTGAAGTGATAATCAAGCTAGCCCAGTACAGACAGTTTGATAAGAAGTGTGTGAATACTTACAAGGGGAGATAGATTCAATGTTTGTAATGGCTCAGCCATTCCCAGTCCTTATTCAATCCTGAATTGATTGTATCTAGTTTACATATCAATTCCAGCTCAGCAGTCTCTCGTTGGAGTCTGTTTTTGAAGTTTTTCTGTTGTAAGAGAGCCACCCGCAGGTCTGTCGTTGAATGGCCAGACAGGTTAAAGTGTTCTCCCACTGGTTTTTGAGTATTATGATTCCTGATGTCAGATTTGTGTCCATTAATTCTTTTGCATAGAGACTGTCCAGTTTGGCCAATGTACATGGCAGAGGGGCATTGCTGGCACATGATGGCATATATCACATTGGTAGATGTGCAGGTGAACGAGCCCCTGATGGTATGACTGATGTGATTAGGTCCTATGACGATGTCACTTGAATAGATATGTGGACAGAGTTGGCATCGGGCTTTATTACAAGTATAGGTTCCTGGGTCAGTGGTTTTGTTCAGTGATGTGTGGTTGTCTGGCCATTCAATGACAGACCTGCGGGTGGCTATCTTACAACAGAAAAACTTCAAAAACAGACTCCAACGAGAGACTGCTGAGCTGGAATTGATATGCAAACTAGATACAATCAACTCAGGATTGAATAAGGACTGGGAATGGCTGACCCATTACAAACTTTGAATCTAGCTCCCCTTGTAAGTATTCGCACACTTCTTATCAAACTGTCTGTACTGGGCTAGCTTGATTATCACTTCAAAAACATTTTTTTTTCCCTCTTACTTAATTGGCCTTTCAGAGTTGGTAAGACAACTCTCACCTGTTCATGCTCTCTGTATGTGTGTATATATATCTCCTCAATATATGTTCCACTCTATATGCAGCCGAAGAAGTGGGCAGTCGCCCACGAAAGCTTATGCTCTAATAAATTTGTTAGTCTCTAAGGTGCCACAAGTACTCCTGTTTTGATAATACTTTGTGCCTCTATTGCACCTTACATCACCCAGTGTTATCCCTCCAGTTGTTTATGCTTATTTTACAGATAGGGAAAGTGAAGCACTGAGAGGTTAAGCGATTTGCCCAAGGAAACACAGGAAGACAGTGGCAGAAATAGGAACAGAACCCAGGTCTGACTCACCATTCTATGTTTGAGTCCCAACCCTTTCTTGCTATGAAATTCCACAGCCCCAACATACAATAATTATTTTCCCAACCATCCCCTCATTCTATTAAAAATATATTTTAAACTGTGGACAGCAAATATCCTGTCCCAAATTATGAAAGACAAAGAGCAGGCTTGGTCTTATAAAGGAAGAACATACCATTCCTGCTTGCCATGACCTCCAGCACGGCTTTGACATAAGAATACACATCTATTCAGCAGGCCTGCAAAGAAGGAACGTTCAGCAAAGGGGGTAGTAAAAACAAGGAGCCTATTTACCCAATTTTTGTTTTAATTAATGTGGATTAAAGCCTTCCTCTTTGGATAGGAAGACAAAAGTCGGGTGTATAATCTCTTTCCAACATTTTTGCTGGGACTCTTTCAGAACAGAAGGTTTTGCTCCTCCCACACCCCTTCCCGATGAAGAATTTCTACTTCCTAGTTTTTCAGTTAACTGAAAATGTTCTAGCCATAAATGTGTGGCCCTCAGCAGGAATTTGAATCCAAGATGCTTATCAAGCTTTAACATCTCAGGATATTGTTCAGCAGCCAGATAAGAGAACTATATTAGCTACAAGCCACAGACGGAGAAGCAAAAGAAGGAAGTAAAAACCTTGTGCAGTCAAAGAAGCACATGACCCAAGGCTATACTAATCTAGTTATCAGATTTAACTTTCTCAAAATGTGCCTAAGTTACTTAGGATTCAGGGCCGGCTCCAGGCACCAGCCCTCCAAGCATATGTTTGGGGCTGCACCTGGAGGGGGGCAGCGCTCACCCGGGGAGAGCGGGGCCACGTCCGGGCTCGCCGCCCTCCCCTAGCGCTCCAGCCGGCTAGAGAGCGCGGAGCCACGGCAGGCTCACCGCCCTCCCCATGACGCTCCGGCTGCCGGGGAGAGCGGGGCCGCGGCAGGCTTGCCACCCTCCTCACAGCGCTCCGGCCGGTCGGGGAGAGCAGGGCCCCGGCCGGGCTCGCCGCCCTCCCTGCGGTGCTCTGGCCGGGGAGAGCGGGGCCGCGGCCAGGCTCGCCGCTCTCCTCTGCCGCGCTCCCCACCAGGGAGCAGGGGGTGGCGGGAGGCTTTTTTGCCTGGGGTGGCAAAAAAGCCAGAGCCAGCCCTGTTAGAAGTGCAAGTTCCATTTTTAAAAGTGATGTAGGCACACGTGAACCTAAGGGCTTGTCTATACATGGAATTATTCCTGATTAACTATACCTAATTAACCAAGTGGATTAAGATGAACAGGAACCAGGTACTCTTGTTCCAGAATAGGAGTGTCCACAAATGGAGCTATTTGAGGATAACTCCATGTGCAGAAAAACCCTTCATCTGACTGAAAGTTAGGAGGACATAGGGCCACATTTCAAATGATATTTAGGCACCTAAAAACACAGATAGGTGAGATTTTCAAAAGCAACTGTGTGAATTAGGTACCTGATTTCCATTGACTTTCAGTGGGAGTTAGGTGCCTAAGTTGTACAAGCAGTTTTTTAATTCCTTCTAGATACCTATCTGCATGTTAGTCATTTAGAAGACTAAGGGCCAGATTGACAGCCACTTTTGAAAAATGGTACTTAAGCTCCTAGGTCACTTAGGCACTTCTGAAAATTCTACCCCAAGTATGACTAGATCAAGGGCCCAATCTTGCAAAATTCCCACTGATTTCAATGGGAGCCAGTGCAGACTCCAAGTCTTTACTGAACAAACAACTGTATTTCTTATTAAGCAACAGGAATTCCATATTTTAACTACATACTTCTGTTCTGAAGACTACAAGGATTGCAGAGTCAACTGGATTAAGACAAGATTGAAAATTATTGTGCGAGTGAAGGTTGAATTTATAGAGCCAAAGACTCCTACTGAAAATCTTCTCCCAGCTCTACACATCCACTAAAATGGCCTTGGCAGGTCCTGTGAATCCTTTTACCTTTCGATCTCGTGGACATGGACAGCCTTAAAAGGGAAAAAAAACAACAAAAATTTCTGGAATATTACAGTTTGCAATGATTATACTACCTGCACCATGTTCTGTACAGCACACTGTCACTCATCAGCTCTCAATAAATGGTAGTAATTATTATAACTGACAAGAATCACACTTATAATTCATCAAGAATTTTCTAAAAATCGATTTAGAGATCAAAAGAAAGAAATTTACAATATATCTATATCTAATTTAGGTACGTATATGACTCCCATTACTGCTATATCAGAGCATCTCAAAACCTTGCACGTATCTTTCACATATCCTCACAGCACCCCTGTAAGGGAAGGAAGTACTATTATTCCCATTTTTGAGATAGGGAACTGAGTCTGAGAGAGACTAAAGCTCACATTTTTATAGGTATTTAGGTATGGTACAGCCTGTACAATTCACTCAGATGCAGGGCTGTAATTTTTAACCTGTGTAGAATTTATGAGGTTGTCTAAAAAGAGAAAGACATTGATATATACAGCACTGAAAAAGGGAACTTGGTGTCATGCAACAAAGTCCCCTACCTATAATTTAACTCTAAAGAAGACTGAATGCTTCCTGTATTTGCAGTCATAAACCCATCTGTCTCAACATCACTGCTTTTTTGTGACTTATGTCTGAACCAAAATACCCACGTTCAGACTAGAGGTATGTTTGGCACAAGGGACTGGTCTTAAAATAGAAGCAGTGTAACAAATCTATGTACTGTAAAAGGCCAACACAATGCCTAGATAAACCACCTGCACACACCTGAGGAGCTAGAAGTAGAAACCTTGTCCTTTAGTTTCAAAAACACAGGCCACTAGCACTTGAGCTGAAGAAGAAGTTTTCTGTTACAGCTGCCTTATTATCTCTGAGAAGGAAACATCACTCACTCATACACACACAGTCATGCCCTAGACCAGAAAGGCTGCAAGGAGGTTGGTATAGAATCGGAGTAGTTGATGGTAAAGACCAATTGGAGCACATAATGCAACATATAGTTCTCAGGTATAACACAGAACAAATATTAAGCAGGTAACACATAAGAACTAAGCCAAAAGGCTTAAGAAGCCAACCCCTGCAAATCTCTCTGGTTGCCCCACTTAAAATGATCTGTTACTGGAATAAGCTTCCCCACCCCACAGTGAAAAGGGCTGCTAATGTTCATCACCCGTTCAAATCTGGCAGAGGCTAGTAGTGAATCTAACTGGTTCTCTGGTTAACGGGTCTTAGTTCTGTTCTTGGAGAAGGTATGTCCATACTGCAAAAGCCAGCTCCAAAACTGGCACATCTGTTGGCCATCTAAGATTGCGAGGACAGGGTTAAGGTGCAGCCATGGGGCTGTGTGGTCTCTTACTGCCACCACCTATGCTATACCAGTTTCTGTAGACAGAGGACTTCAGTCTCTAGGGAAGTCAATTTGGCACATTCCACCAGCACTAAAAATTCACTTCCCTTAAAAAATAAATGATCAGACAAACAAACAACCCCCGCACCCCAAGTTCATGAACAAATTTGGAAAGGACCTGTTCCAAACCAGCAAGGGGACATTCTACCAGCATTAACATGTTTGGCACTGTCTGGATGGAACTGTTTGCCAGCCTTCCTCACTCCAGAACAAGTACTAGGGTTGTAGCAGCACGGCAGAGCAGACTTGCTGGGAAGGATAAGAGCTAACTCAATGGAGAGACAAGATACCTTGGGAGCTTGGATCTCTCCAGGTTTTCCTGCACCTATTGGGAGGGATATTCCAGCTTTCCCAGCCAGTAGGCAGAAAGCCTTAACACAGTGTAATCAGGAGCAAAGCAACATGTTCTCTCGCTCTTGAGGGCGGGTTTCCCAACTGCAGAGTCATTGGTTGATCTAGGGTTAATCCTCCAACATTCTTAGTCCCTCTAAATACTCCCTCCCCCCCCCCCCCCCATGAACTCATGTCACTCTCTGATCTCCAGCCGAAGTGAGACAGGTGCTGACCAAAGCAGGTAGCCGACTGGAGGCAATACGCTTAGCACAGTACCTGCTGCCTGCTACTCGGCCTCTATTCCATCTGGTCCCCCCCCAGCCGTGGGACTCCGATACAAAGGATCCTGCTTTAATCTCCCTTGGCTGCTTTCCTCAGATATCCAAGGGGCCTCCAGCCATTCATCTGCAGAGGATGCAAACTGCTCTTACTTCCTGTCTCCAAGCTTCTGCCGAAACAGACTGGCTTAGTCATATGCCAACGTTACAAAAAGCATCCCACCAGTTCTTGCAGCACATCCTTTGAAGCGTTGTGGGGAGTGGCTGGCGAAGGTCAGATCTCTGGCAGGCCAGGATTCAGGCCCCAGCAGGAGATTCCCCAGAAGTCTTTGCTGCTGAGCCCCAAGCATGATGGCACACATTTTAGGATGCTTGCTGCTCAGGTTACCGGGCACTACAGGGTTTATCCTGTCCTGTAGGGGGTTCACAAGAGTGTGGAAGGGCTAGTCTGGACTGGGAGAACTTAAAATGTCTTCTGAGGCCAGGGTTTGGGGTAAGGAGAATCTCTGCAGAGAAACCACAGAGTGTGGGCGGATCCCGCAGTTCTTAGCCCACCCATGGCCATGGAAACCACTGCAAAAGATTCTGCAGAGGAACAGCTATGGAAGGGGATGAATGGCCTTGGGGTTAAAGATCAGGAGACCTGGATTCATTTTCCAGTTCAGCCACAGACTTCTTGTGTGACACTGGGTAAGACACTGACTCTCTCTATGCCTAAATTCCCCCATCACAATGTTTCAGTTCTCCTGCCCTCTGCCTATCTTCTCTATTTAGACTGTAAGCTCTATGGGGCAGGGACTATATGTATGTACAGCACCTAGCACAAAATGGGGCCTCTAAGGGTACGTCTACACTGAAACTAGGAGCAAGTGTCCCAGCTCAGGTAGACAGACTCATGCTAGCTCAGCTGGAGCTAGCACGCTAAAAGCCCACCCGACCTCCTGGGTCTGAACCTGGTGGCTAGCTTGTCTCCCCGCCGGAGCCATGATGTCCACACTGCTATTGTTAGCAACGCTAGCTCGAGCTAATCTAGTGAGAGTCCATCTACCTGTGTTGGGAAGCTCGCTCCCTGCCTAGAGTAGACATACCCTAAGCACTACTGTGATATAAATTAAATAATGAGAGGATGAACATGGGTACACAGGAGAAAAAAAGATAAGAGTCCGATTTAAAGGCCCAAGTTTCTCAATCTCGGATTCTTTGGTCCTAAATAAGGACGACCAGGGGGGCATGTGAAGTGTGGAAGTTAGCTCTTCGCTTTCAGGGAGTGCAGCCAGAACATTGTGAGAAAATTGTTTTGGAAGAGCCACCACTCTCTCCCCACCAAAGATCTTATTCCTGCACCTAGCACAACTGAAAAGAGCTTGAACAAACTTTTGTACACATCCTTCGAGGCCTCCGCTTGACACCGACCCATTCCCTCCCTCCGACGCCCCCATCTCTGACTACGTGCTTAGCAGACTGCGCACTCGGAAAACTCCACATAGGCTGCCAAATTAGGAAGTTCTAAACTCCAACAACCCCCCTCCCCCCCCACACACCCCTTTTTGTTATTGTCACTGCAGTAACAATTCAGCTCAGCACCAGGTGCTGGGTTCATTATTGTCCGTTCATGTTTCTAAAATCTACCTAATCCGGGATGGAAAAATAGCACTCAGCAACCCTTCATTGTTACAACTTTATTTATAGTCGTCATCTCTCGGGGGGTGGGGGAGGGAAACAAAGGCCCGTGCATCACAGATCAGCTGGGAGATATTAAATTGTTATTATTGGCCCCAAACCTTATTCAGGAAAGACACCAACTGAAAGCAAAGGGAGATCTGCCCAAGTACAGACTAAGAAGAGGCTGCAGGATCTGGCCCGTTATTATTGTTTACTATGTACTGCTCCCGCACCAGGGGTTTCCAGTGTAAAGGCTCCATTCATACAGGGTGATGCTCGGGCAAGTAATTGCACCGGGAGGTGCATGGGGAGAAATGTACTGCAGACCTTTACTCGGTAACCCTTACTTTTCCCTTTAAACCAGCTCTCCTTTACCCTTTTATTTTCATGCATGGCTGGGTCATAATCTGGCCCTAACTCAGATGCATACAATACAATATACGAAGGGAAATGCCATTTGCTAGTAGACTTGTTCATCACACCTCTACTGGCTGAGCATAAAGCCGGTCTGTGAATCAGGCACCTTGAATCAGGGCACTCCAACACTACAGTGATAAGGCAGTATAAGAACCTGCATAGCATGGCACAGCACAGCAATCAGAAGCGTTGCATCACTTTTTGATAGTTAAAAAAAGGAACATTGACTGAAAAAGTTTCACTCTCATTTAACTGTACCAAGTGAAAGCTAGACACACATAAGGTGCCCGGCAAAATGCATGAAAGCCACGTGGCACTGCATAAAACATTGACTGTAATTGCACAAAGAGAGCCTGTTTTTTCAGTCTCTTAACCCTGCTCCAAGTCTGAGTAGCTTCTTATTTTTACAAAGCATTGACCATAATGGACATACTTTCACTTAATCTGAAGATCATGTGCACTATCAGAGAAGCTGCTATTTTTCAGTGGATAGAAATGAAACACTAAACTAATAGGCTACAAGATATCTGCCCAGTCAGTAAAATATCTGTCATTTAGCCCCAGACACTTATTTAGTGCTGAAAAATCTCAGCCCTTCTACAATTCCAGTTTGGGAGAAATTAATAAATTAAAATAAACAAATCAGGAGTAATGTATACCTGGAGAAATTAAAAAGGGGTGGAGTTCACCTTCCTGACTACGGCTATCAGGACTGACCATGACTCCTTACTCCTGTATAAAAACTCCCAGAGCAGAAATATGATCACATACTAATTGATTCTAGCCTCCTCACTGATCTTATCTAAAATAGGAGATAGATAATGGAATTGCTTTTCCTTGTTCTGCTCTCTCTGCACGTTGCCAAGACAGCAACAGAAGGTAAGAAGACCATGCTGTTCTGCCCACCCCTGGGTATCACGGTTACTCATATTTGATTATTTGAATTTTGAATAGCACTGTATTGTGTTCTAACTCTTTAATGCTTCTATATGATAAATCTGAGGTATGTATTTGTTTGTTTCTCTCTCAGGTCATTTATGGCTTGGTATCACAAGTGGATTTATTCTGACTGTTTTGTTTTATTTTACCTTTATGGTTATAGTATTTTTTCACCCCAAGAAAATCCAAGAGGTTTTACTTTACCTCTATATGTAATTAGAAATAAAGATTCAGTAAAAATGTATTTTCTTTGCCTGTCTACTATGCTGATTTAAATGGTATACAACTATAAGTAGCCTAATTATTCTATTTTTCTTCTAATAATGCTATGGTCTCTTTATAATGTAAGAAATGAAAGAATTCAGGATCTCTTTGTCTTATGCTATTTTAGCCTGAGAGAGCAATATATTTGTTTAAGAATTAACCAACATTTATAGTTCTTTTTTTATGTATTTAATTAAATTTTACTTTCCACTGATGATGACTGTGTTAATACCAGATAATGATCTATAATCAGCACTTCAAAAAATTCAGATGGCTTTTGTATGCTTATATTGGATGAGGAATGCAGTACTACTCAATAATATCCTTTCCCATGTAAATATCAAAGTTAAAAATAAACAGAACAGTCCTTAGGTAGTGAGGAAGGCTCAGCGTTTTTATCCTAAAAAGGAGTAGGCTGCATCATTAAGAAAAAAGATTCAATATTATCGGATGCATCTAACATACTGCTGCACTGTGACAGAGTTTGTTAAAGGGATACAGATTTCAACAAGATAACCCAGCTCGAGAGCCACTGGCAAGAGTAGTTGAAAGCAGCAAATGTTGAATGTGACGAAGACAGTGTTAAAACCTAAATAGAACGCGACTGAAATGGAGGGGTTTGAACCCCAATGAGGGGTTTTTGTAATTCTCCAAATCAACAGTCCAGTAATTTACCTTTTCCACTTCCATCCTTTGAGAATGACATTGCAGTACAGTTGCAGCTGCTTAATCTGACCGGTGTGGATCTTCTGTCACTTAAGGCTTCCACTAACCTCCTTCCTATCAACCTCCCCGTCCACATCTAGTACAGATGCACACACACAACAAACCTCTGCTTTTCAAAGTATTCAGCAACTAATATATCTCCCACTTGGTTCAAAGTCCACAGCTACTAACACACATCTCTCTGACTGAGCTCTTGGTGGACTGTTTTTATAGAAGAGGTTTGTGCTTTTAAATAAGAGAGACAATCTATAATAGTTTGCTGCATTCACAAGACAGAGCTTAAGTTACTAATCAGCACTTCTGTTGATACTTTTAGGGGGTCTCCCTAAACATGAGTGATCAGAGCTGGACTAATAGCAGGTTTGATGGGGCCACAGCTTGGGGACCCCAAGTTGTAGGAAGCCTTGACCTTTGGTAATAGAATAATAATAACAACACCAACACCAAGCTCTTTTCATGTATATATCTTAAAGTGCTTTACAAAGTAGGTACATTAAGTATTATCCCCATTTTATCAATGGGGAAACTGAGGCACGGAGCTGAAGCAACTTTCCCTAGGTCAACCAGAAGCCAGGAGCAGATCCAAGAATAAAAACCCAGCAGTCCTAACTCTATGGCAAACATCCTACCCCGGCCCATGTTGTCTCTCAGTATGGTAGCATCTCATGAAACATTCAGAAATAATTTAATGATGTTTATCGGCTCCTACATACTTATCATTATTCCATCATCAACAGCAGCATAATGTGCCCCCAAAGCATCCCATCTCTAGTGCCTCCTGGGGATCACTGGTAGGGGCAAGACTGAACAGCACAGATCTGTGTGAGATCTGGGCAGCTCCAACAGAGACATTCAAAACCTTTTGAGAGAAGATTGTTTAAAACCATCTGTAGTACTATCACCATTATGGTCCAGATGTTATGTAACAGGGATACAACAACTGCCAAAGTGGGGATAGGGAAATCATTTCTGCCCACGGCATATTAGCAGGGTCCTTGGAGTATCTTCACATTCCCCTTGAGCACTGAACAGGAATCAACCATTTACAGATTTACCACCCCACACTATTAGTTTCTGGAATTTCAAAGGATATACATATGGCAGACCTTGTTTCTCTCATTTTTTATACTTATATCTTATGTGTTTTTGATTCTCATGGAGGTAAAACTTTGTAACCTACACTGGCACTGATGGGGTCTGCATGAACTTCTAGCCTTATGTCTCTGGGGTCATGCAAAGGCAAAGTATGCACTGTTTATAGCAATGCAATGCAGAGCTGCAAGGACAAAAAAAATAAAACAGAACAGAACAAATGAAGGCAGAAGAATTCTTTAACTTTTTCCATTCCACTTACCGTGGCAAGAACTCTTTACAGACACATATTAATATTTCAGACCCAGCTCAGAGATGGCAGAACCATGATGCTGTCACCTTAAGTTTTAATCTAAAACTAAGAAGAGTGAGAGGTACATGAAAAGAACACACAGATAGGGTAGCGATGGAGAGCCAGGGAGGAAAGAAATCACGGATAGCCCTCCCTGCCTATCCTCCCATCCAACACACGATTAAATATCACTAACAAGTTATCAAAAACACGATCTTCTCCCAGTAGTTACCTTGGCCATTACAACACAGGCAAACTTTTGATCTTAAGTTTATATCCTTAAGCAGGATACGTTCTTTGGTGTTTCCTTTTCTTTCTTCCTTGTAAGCATGCAGCAAGTGGCTGCTAGCACACTTGCAAAGCCTTATCTGAGTTGGTCTGTGACCGTTCATACATACCTACAGCTTGACTAACTCTTACTCAAGAGACCCATTGTAAGCATGAAGGAAGGAAAGCCCACGTTCTGCAGGTTACTGAGCATGTGTCAAAAACCGGAGACACTCAGCCCAATATTTTACTGTCCTCACTATTCTTCTCATGGCCCTGTAAGCCTGAAACCCAGGCTTCAGTCATCATGGGAAGCGATAGCTCCACAATCTATGCCATGACCATGAGAATATTTAACATTTATATAGTGCTTCACAGCATCAAAGTGCTGTAAAAATATTAACACATCAAACCTCTCATTAAACATCAATCCTGCAACTAATCATTAACTAATAGGTGCGGTTATTAAGGGAGTAATAACTGAGCTTTGGACAGGCCTGCAGAATAGGCAGCAGCGTACCCCACTTGGGATGGAGGATTTGGCCCACAACTGTGGGCTTCTGTGAGCAAGAGAAAGGCGTGGATGGACTGCATGGCAAAAAGACAGAAGAGGGATAGGAGGGGAGGAATATAGGGGAATTTAGGACGTATTTGTTCATCTCCTTAGGATTATGGTAAGGTTGGAGGCTATGGAAGTGCAGCAACTTCACTCCTTAATATACTAAAAGTCCAACGAAAGATAAAGCAAAGCAGCCCAGGCCTTATACTGTTTCATACTGTGGAGACAGAGACCTAGACCCTTTGTTCTTACTTAGTCGCTTCCATTTTTATGAGATAACCTAACTGTGGCAGCCAAGCAGACAACACTGTGCACTACCTGGTGTATCTGAAGTTGTTCCCACTTGCAGCCATTACCAGATGTACCACATTTTCAGGCACACTATGGCCCTTTAAGTGAATATACTTTCAGGGTATTAAATTGAATTAAAATTTAACAGGCTACGGCTAAATTGCATGGTTAGAAGCCCCAATTGCTCTTTAATTAAGGAGTGTTTTGTGTGTTTTGTTTTGGCAGCATGGCTTCAGAGGTGTCTGAAAGGGTATTATAGCCATGTATGAAACAAACCTTGAACTGTTTTAATCCTTTACAAGCCACACCCCTCTAGCCAGACAGACATGGCTTCCTTACATATGGCAGAGAAAGAAGAAAACGTAGCTTCTGATAAGTCCACTGTATATCCCTCTTTGGCAGTCTTCTTGTAAAAGGATTTCAAAGCACAATCTTCCAGATACCCCAGTCCGCATCGAACTTCAGGAGTGAATTCAGAGCCTGGTTCTGCAAAGCCTCCTGCAAGCCCCATTGTTTAAGGGGTTATCTACACATGGAGTTATTCGTGAACAACTCCATGTGCAGATGCTCTTATTCTGGAATCAGAGTGCCTTGTTCCTGTTTATCTTATTAATCAATTCATTAATTAATTAAGCTAAACCGGAATAAGGCACTCTGATTCCAGAAAGAATAGTCACACATGGAGTTATTCTGGAATAGCTATGGTGCTTTAAATTCACACTGCACCTTAATCTGAATTAATTTTCAACTGTAAACTTAAAAGATTACACAGGATCAGTTCCTTAGCCTCCCTCGCAGTATGAAACAAGTTCTGCCACACACCAGCAGCTCCGGAACATTCATGTCTTTTTAACCACTCAACAAATATTGCTGATAGCGCAACAATGGATGCCTGACCCTCACAGTCAATGGACCAATACAAATCCTCCCTTGCTGGGTATATGCTTTACCTCCTCAGCCAATAAAGGGGTTAAGGATCGCAAGAGAATGCATTCTTTGCTGTGCCAATGCAACCAAGGGCATCACAGTTTAAAGTTCGCAGGTTATTTTTTCACTGCTTTGCAGTTTGCCTTTGGTAATATTTAATGACTGGTCAGGATTTCTTCTCGTACAAAGCGGAGTCAACATCATTAATAATACTAATTTTTAAGGCTCAGCCTTCGTGTTGTCAGTACATTGCACTGTCAGCATTTTGTATTAACTCACCCTCTTTAGCTCCCTCTCAAGTAGCAGTGTACATGCATCTCCAGCATCCACAATGGGGTGTCTCCCCAGTGCTCTGCAATCCAGTACACTCATCCTGCAGCAGGAAAGGGAACATCAGATTAGCCATTCAGGGGGGAAATGACATTTCCCATCGTTTTCACTTCAAAGATTATTCCCCCCAAAAGCACCTTCTGCTACAGCTAAGGGTACCAATGCCAAGAACCTGGATAGACAGATACACCATTCATAGGAAGCATAATTTCAAAACAGCGAGAGCATATGCTGTGCACCGTCATGATAGCTATAGCAATCGGAGGCACTTCTGCTCACAGTCCCTAGATTTAAATTCTGGAGGCAGAAGCACATGTGAAACTCACTCCCTTTGACTGTTCACGAAGCCCAAATGTTCAGGCCTTCAGCATATGTCGCAAGGTTCATCTTCCCAGTAAACACATCCAAGACTTTGGGATTTGTATTTGGGATTTTGGTTTTTGTTTGGTTGGAGTGGGAGATTGGTCAGTAATGATAGCCCTTCTCCATATATGCGCTCTACTGGTTGTTTCGTTTTTAAAGGATACAATATGCCCAGAGGCCCCTTATTAGATTTTTCACTCACATGTCTATGCAAGTTACCACCATGTACATAAAATAACTGCAAGACTAGCCGAATGTTACAAAAGAATTCTATTCCTTCTTTTTTTTGTTAGTAGTAATAGTATTGAATAGGGCTCCCAAACTTTACCTAGTACTAACCCTAAATAAAGGAAGAGAAGCAAGATACTGTAGAGAAGCAATTCACCTTAGCCCTGCATATCTATTTAACGCCAGCTTCCTTCTTTGATAAGGCAATCAATCTCACCACAATAGCTTATCATTACAAAGAAATTTTATTGATGGGACAAGATCATAGGTCATGGCTGGAAAACAGATTTTCCCTCACCTCTCACACACAGGCAAAAATTTAGAAATATTTAGAGTTATACTTTAGAAACTTCCCTTCATGCTAAAGTGATAAGATGATTTGGTTCTCTCTTTTGACAGTGAGTTAAGGGCTTACAGTTCTTATAGGCCATATGAGATAAGAATATGGGTGTGTATGTGGATGATTAGCTAGATATACCGATTAGATAAATATATGTAAAGCTCCACCATTATGATAACATTTTTCTTCAGGCACCCGCTTCTTAATGATCTGGAAGGGGTGTATTATAGCTCTCTGTCATTGGTGATTGATGCCTTTTAAAAGAACAGGCCCAGCTCCTTGTGCTCAAACAGGTGCTCCCAGTTTGGCCACTTAAGAGGGCAGTGCAGCAGTTGTGGCAATGAAGAACCAGGCTGTCAATAAGGAAGGAAGAAGTGGAGCTGCAGGGAATTCCCTAGGTGGGCTGCCAAAGTCCAAGAGGCATGGCAGAGGGAACCGCCTGGGGGAAATGTACCTCCTGTGATAGAGCCCTGGGAGGCAGTGGTCAGTTAAAAGAACAACGAAGATTCTTGCATTTGGCCCTGAAGCAGGAGAAGGTGTGGCAGTGGGTCCCTTGTGAGCTGGGGACAAGCCAGCACCTTACACTGACTGTGAAGAATAAAGTTCTCACGCAAAGGGAAGAAATATTGGGAACCGGAGAGACTTGGTTGAACAGATCTCTGCCCCCAGTTGGTAAAGCTACACCACTCTAGAGTTAAATATTGGAGCCTAAGTCTACCCATCAAGGCGGACAATGAAAACTTCCCTGGAATAAGCAGCACTTTAATTGATAGGGGTTTCCTTCCCCCGTCTCCTAAACCAAGCTAGCCCAACACAACTAATGCTGATGGTGACTTTGACCCCTAAGCCATTGCCTGCAAAAACATTGCTAATAGAGTTAAAGGGCCAAATTCCTTCCTAGTGTACCACTGTTAGCTGCAGGCAAGTACACCACGATGAATTTCCCCCCAATGTTACAATACAGCAGTAACTAGAAGTACAACATATAGGTCAGTTTGAGTATTTTTTTTTAACGTAATGTCAGGAAGACTAACGTAATGTTAGGAAACTAAGAGCTATCAAAAGAAGGATTGTGATGCTGGCAACCCAGGTATGCCTAGGTCTTAATGTCTCACTTGGATACTGACAAATACATAGCTGGAATTAGACTGGCTCACCTGGGTGTCAGTATTGTTAAAAAAATAGAGAGTTATAAAATATAGAGCGTGATAAAAAGGTAGTTGGCAGTTAGACTTTATTGAATGTTTGTAAGTTGCTGCATGCTTTAATCTCACTTACAATACCTGTATCTCATCTTGTAAGGCAATATTTGAGTGTTTGTATTGCAATTCTCTCTGTGTAACTCACCAGACAGGACAGTGATCTGAATTAGTGTGAAATGCTGGCTTCCAACAGAAAGTGTTAGGCCCTGCACAATAGAGAAGGCCAATTGACACCAGACAAACTATTGTGGAGCATCAGAGGACAAAAGACTTTGCTGATTGTTCTCCCCACCCCACAGCCACCCCAGCCTGCCCATGAAGAGGAGCCGTGCAAGTGATTTCCTCCCATCAGCTGAGCTGGCAGCTCAGAGAAAGGGGAAAGGAAATAAAAATCCCTCACAAGAAGAAACTGTATCGCCGTGCTGCTTGGATTCCTGAGGGCAAGATTTTTGAGGCATAAACAACAGATTCCCCAGTGTTCAGCCTGGAGTAGCAATAAGGGACATATAGAGCTTGCTTATTATAGAATCTTCTATTGCCTTTTGAAACTTAAGACTAACTCATTTGTGTGTATGTTTACCTGCTTTAACTTTGCATACAATTCTCTTATTTCCTTTTCCTAGTTAATAAATCTTTAGATAGATTATTATAGGATTGGCTACAAGCATTGTCTTTGTTGTGAGATCTAACGTGCAACTGTCCTGGGGTAAGTGACTGGTCCTTCGGGACAGGGAGTAATCTGAATACTATTGTGATTTTTGATGTAAGGGACTATCTATCACAAAGGCACCTCAATCTTTGGGGCACCTAGGGCCATAAAGGCTTTTCAAATCTCAGAGAGATTTAATCCATGTGTTTAATAATAATGAATAGATAACAACACACAGCATTTTTCATCCACAGATCTCCAGACACCTTACAAAGATGGGTAACAGCTCATTTAATAGCTCTCTTTTATAGGTGGGCACATTAATGACAAAGAGGTCAAGGGACTTGCCCAAGGTCACATAGTAGTAGGACTGGAAATATAATCTAGGTATTCTGATTCCCAGTCAAGTATGCTATCCACTAAACTGCTTAAACAGCAGAGGGTGGAGTTCTGACTAAACGGAGCTGCCCCTTTCCCTGTGCCTTCCTTGGTAATGATAATGTTCACAATAAAAAAAAAAAACAATAAACAACTGTATTGTTTCATGGCTGCATTGGAGCCAAGAAAAACTTTTAGTCAGGAAACTAGTGACAAACTGGACAGAGTAGAAACAGAGATAAGTGAGCACTTATTTGCCAACTGCACAAACAAGACTCCCTGAATTTAACGGATGGCTGCTACCTTGAACTTTGTGTAGAAATAAGAGGCCCTGAAGCACAATACCCTCTGGTGTAAAACACCAAGGAAACGAATGGAGTTACACCCTGTATGTGTTGCATCACAGCTTGATCCATGGATAGCAAAAATGCAACATGAGGGCCTAAAATGGTTTCACTTGGCTATTCTGAGCCTCAACTGCCTTCATCTGTTACAAGATGCAAGTCCTTCTATGCAGACTACAGGTCTCATAACAGTCCCCTAGCTCAAAATGGAGCATTGCGGGCTGGGCCTTGGCGTCTCGAAGGTAGGGTTGCCAACTTTCTAATTCCAGAAAACCAAGGGCCCTTGCCCCGCCCCTTCCCTGAGGCCCCACCCTGCCCCTTCCAGAGGCCCCACCCCCACTCACTCCATCCCCCTCCCTCTGTCACTTGCTCTCCCCTACCCTCACTCATGTGCTCATTTTCACTGCAAGGCCCAAACAGGCATATTTATTGTTTTGACAGATGTATTATGCTACATTCAGGTTTTATGTGTTACAGGACGCTAGAGCTGGGAGCAAAATAGTCAAAAAGCGCAATTTAAAAAAAAAATGAAATTTCACAAAGGTTTTCATGATTCTTTCCCTCCCCTCTTCCTTTTGTAAGCAGCTCCATGTTTTTTTGTTCACTAAAGCTACTGTAATTTTATGTGTTGATTTAGGACCACACATTATCACAGCTGCATTGCGTCTATTAAAGGCCCTGAAGCCCAAATACAAATCCATAGAGCACAACCACAGAAATGCACCTGTCCAGATACCTATATAAATAAATCTGTAGAAACTGACTTCCACACCTACATGCACATACACACGTGTATTCATGTGTACACATCTAGCATGCACTAACACATATACTTCCACATTATTTATTACTACAACTGTTGTTTAGTGCCTAGAGACCCCAACTAAGATCAGGGCTCCGGGGCGGTAGGTGCTGGACACACACATAAAAAGAGAGAGTCTGCAACACAGAGTTTATAATGTAGCTAGACAAAGGTGGGGAGAAATGTCTGATCCATCGGCTCTTCTGCAATTACTAGTCAACAACATTCACTTTTTAAGAAATAATATATTGCTTTTAGAGTAACCGTCTCTTTTAAAAACTTGGTATGAAATGAATACACACATATTTTAGGTCATCAATTTTTGTGTGCACAAGACAGCAAAAGGAATAAAAAATCAAAGAGTTCGGCTGCAAATTTTATTCATACAGGTATACACACATGCAGCAATACACGCACCTCCCTACACAAAGACACGCAGTCTCTTACATACATACAATGCATGCATGTACACACTTGCCTACAGAGAGACACTTTTACATACACTTTTCCAGGGCCTGCCTAAATCACCCAGCCGGGAAGGGAGGGGAAAAAATGGGGGTGGGGGTGGAGGAGAGGGGATGGGGAGGGAAAGAGGCCAAGGACAAGAGCAGGGTGGGAGTGAGAGGGGGCAGTGAAGGAGAGAGGAGGGGATGTGTGGGGTATGTGAGGTTGATGGGAATGCAGGGGGAGGCAGAAGGCTATAGGTGCATGAGGATGTGGGGGGCACAGGGGTGTATAGGGACATAATGGGAGTGCAGCAGTGTATGGAGGTGAATGGGGTACAGGGCTCAGATGGGTAGGTGTGAAGGGCGGGATGGGATGGGGGAGGGATGCAGTGAGGGGGGATGGAGGTGTGGGAGGGTGGGACAGGGAGGGATGCGGTGAGGGGGATGGGGGTGCAGTGCAGCCCCATTCCCAGCACTCAGAGACGGGGATACACATACCTCCAACTCCTGGGTGCCAGCGATGGGGCAACAGACTGCGGTTCGCCGCAGGGCACATGGTGCAGCTCGAACCCAGCCATGCAGCTCGAACCCCACAATGGCCGCCTGAGGAGCATTCAAGTGGCGCTAGTTCCTCCCCAGCCCTGACCCACCAATGGCAGCACGCAGACCCTTCCTGCCCCCGGCAGCCCCTAAGGCTAGGAGCCAGCTGCTTCCCGACCCGGGAGCTGCGCGGTCTGTGGCATGGCAGCTAGTAGGGAGCCTGCCAGCCCCACTGTGGTGCTGTGTGAACCGGACATTCAACGGCTTGGTCAGCAGCGCTGAACGGAGCTGCCAGGATCCCTTTTGGACTGGGTGTTCCGGTCCAAAACCAGACACCTGGTCACCCTACTCGAAGGGCAGCACCAAAGAGAATGATTGCAAGCTGCTCCATTCTGGGCCAGTTGGGCACATGGCTTGTGAGATCCTGGCCAGACTCAGGCTATGTGTGGATGCTCATGGCTTAGCCCATTTGTGCCAATAAAACTGGAAAAGTTTTGGGAACTAGGCTATAAATC